>NC_090383.1:40406189-41068927 GCF_036365525.1 Heterodontus francisci
ACAGGCCACTGGAAGCTCTGGGTCATGCTTGTGGAATGAATGGAAGTGTTCTGCAAACCAGTCACCCAATCTGCATCTAGCCTCCCCAATGTACAGCAGAACACATTGTAAGCAGTGAATACGATATACTAAATTAAAAGAAGGAAACATAAATCACTGTTTCACCTGGAAGGAGTGTTTGTGGCCTTGGACAGTGACGAAAGGGAAGGTGTTGCATCTCCTGTGCTTGCATGGAAAGGTGCCGTTGGAAGGGGACAGGGTATTGGGAGTGATTTAGAGGTGGGCCAGGATGTCGCGGAGGGAACAGTCCTGTCAGAATGCTAAAAGGGGAGGCGAGAGGAAGATGTGTTTGAGGGTGGCATCACGCTGGAGGTGTTGGAAATGGCAAAGGATGATCCGTTGAATTCAGAGGCCGCTGGGGTGGAAGGTGAGGACTAATGGGACTACTACATAATGGTTCTCGGCGGAAGGGGAAGCAGTGAGAGAAGTGCCGGAAATGGGATGGACACGGTCGAGGGCCCTGTCAACCACAGTTGAGGGAAAAGAAAGACATATCGGAATGCTTTTATTTTAGTGTTTAATTCACTGCCACTTCTCTTCCAGGAATGCCTACCTTGAAGTTCTGCTCTTCTCTCCGACGGGATTTTCGTTTGTCTCTTTTACCTTGTTCACCTTCATTGCTTTCTATTTCCCTCCTGGTGTTTGATAAGGTATCTACCAAAACTCGTTTTCACAGCCACATCTCCTTCCTCAGTGACTGTCTCCGGCTCTGACTGATTCCACGTGGATTCCAACTGCAGTTTCACCCATCATGCTTTGAAACCACCCAGGATCACAGGTATCTCCGAGAAATACAACGTTCCTCGCACTGCTACTCTCGCCGCATCCTGAGATCCACACTCAGTGCTATGCGCCGCCATATGCACACACTGGACCTCTCTCTCCAGCAGCACCGTCTCACCTTATCTCAAATCTGTTCTACTCCGCAGTTTCATCTCATCTTACGTCTCATCCGACGCATTAACAAACTTTTTTTCTTCCGTTCAGGTGTTAAGGAACGCAAGCTCCAGCAGCTGAAGGGGACTAATGCCCCTCCAGATCCTCCTTCCGCTTCACTTCCCTCTGACCCCTTGCCGTGTATTCACTATACCCTCTGACCTCCCCCTCTCTGATGCTGAGCGTTCTGTACTCAGCAAAGGTCTCAGTTTTATCCCCTTATGCCCCCACCTCAATGAATTTCGCGCTCGGCATGACGTTGATCTCTTCTTCCGTCGCCTCCGCCTCCGGGCTCACTTCTTCGACCAGGAGTCCTCCCCCCGACCAGCAGACCCATTCACCCGCCTCCAGCATTCTCCCTCTACCTGGACCCCTCACCCTGGCCTCTTACCCGCTCTTGATCTCTTCATTAAAAACTGTCGGCGAGACATTGGTCGTCTCAATTTCTCTGCCCCCCTCACTCACTCTAACCTGTCCCCCTCTGAACTTGAGGCACTCCGTTCTCTCAGGTCTAACCCCGACATGGTCATCAAACCTGCAGACAAGGGTGGTGCTGTTGTTGTATGGCGTACCGACCTCTACCTTGCAGAAGCTCAACGCCAACTCACAGACACCTCTTCCTACCTCCCTCTGGACCATGACCCCACCACCGAACATCAAGCCACCGTCCAAAGGACTGTCACTGACCTCATCTCCTCTGGAGATCTTCCCTCTACAGCTTCCAACCTCATAGTCCCGCAACCCCGGACAGCCCGCTTCTACCTCCTTCCCAAAATCCACAAACGGGACTGTCCCGGCAGACCCATTGTGTCAGCCTGCTCCTGCCCAACTGAACTTATTTCTTCCTATCTAGACTCTATCTTTTCTCCGCTGGTCCAGTCTCTTCCCACCTACATCCGTGACTCTTCTGACGCCCTACGTCATTTTGACAATTTCCAGTTTCCTGGTCCCAACCGCCTCCTCTTCACTATGGACGTCCAATCGCTCTACACCTCCATCCCCCACCAGGATGGTTTGAGGGCTCTCCGCTTCTTCCTGGAACAGAGGCCCAACCAGTCCCCATCCACCAACACCCTCCTCCGCCTGGCTGAACTTGTTCTCACATTGAACAACTTCTCCTTCAACTCCATGCATTTCCTTCAAGTAAAAGGTGTCGCTATGGGTACCCGCATGGGTCCTAGTTATGCCTGTCTTTTTGTGGGATATGTCGAGCATTCTTTGTTCCAGTCCTACTCAGGCCCCCTCCCCCAACTCTTTTTCCGGTACATTGATGACTGTATCGGTGCCGTTTCCTGCTCCCGCCCCGAACTAGAAAACTTTATCAACTTTGCTTCCAATTTCCACCCTTCTCTCACCTTTACATGGTCCATCTCTGACACTTCCCTTCCCTTCCTCGACTTCTCTGTCTCCATCTCTGGGGATAGGTTATCTACCAATATCCATTATAAGCCCACTGACTCCCACAGCTACCTCGACTACACTTCTTCACACCCTACCTCCTGTAAGGACTCCATTCCATTCTCCCAGTTTCTCCGTCTCCGACGCATCTGCTCTGATGATGCTACCTTCCATGACGGTGCTTCTGATATGACCTTTTTCCTCAACCGAGGATTTCCCCCCACTGTGGTTGACAGGGCCCTCAACCGTGTCCGACCCATTCCCCGCACCTCTACCCTCACCCCTTCCCCTCCCTCCCAGAACCATGACAGGGTTCCCCTTGTCCTCACTTTTCATCCCACCAGCCTCCATATCCAAAGGATCATCCTCCGCCATTTTCGCCACCTCCAGTGTGATGCCACTACCAGTCGCATCTTCCCCTCCCTTCCCCTGTCAGCATTCCGAAGGGATCGTTCCCTCCGCGACACCCTGGTCCACTCCTCCATTACCCCCACCAACTCATCCCCGTCCCAGGGCACCTTCCCTTGCAATCGCAGGAGGTGTAATACCTGCCCATTTACCTCCTCTCTCCTCACTATCCCAGGCCCCAAACACTCCTTTCATGTGAAGCAGCGATTTACTTGTACTTCTTTCAATGTAGTATACTGTATTCGCTGCTCACAGTGTGGTCTCCTCTACATTGGGGAGACCAAGCGCAGACTGGGTGACCGCTTTGCAGAACATCTCCGCTCAGTCCGCAAGCAGGACCCTGAGCTTCCGGTTGCTTGCCATTTCAACACTCCCCCCTGCTCTCATGCTCACATCTCTGTCCTGGGATTGCTGCAGTGTTCCAGTGAACATCAACGCAAGCTCGAGGAACAGCATCTCATCTACCGATTAGGCACACTACAGCCTGCCGGACTGAACATTGAGTTCAATAATTTCAGAGCATGACAGCCCCCCACTTTACTTTCATTTTTAGTCATTTTTAGTTATTTTTTCTTTTTTTTTTGCATTCCTTTTTACATTTTTTACAATCTTTTTTTGCATTTATTTCATTTCATCTTAGTTTGTTCAGTTTGCTTACCCACTGTTTTTTTCAGGTTGTTTTTCTTCAGGTTTGCACTTGCTGATGTTCAATATTCAGTATATTCACACCTAGTCTGTACTAATGCTTTGTCTTTCAACACACCATTAACATATTGTTTGCCTTTGCTCCGTGACCTTTTGGTCAGCTGTGCGGCCTGGTCCAATCTGCACCTTCTCCTTTGTTATCTCTTGCCCAACCCCCACCTCACTTGTTTATAATCTGTGACTTTTCTAATATTTGTCAGTTCCGAAGAAGGGTCACTGACCCGAAACGTTAACTCTGCTTCTCTTTCCACAGATGCTGCCAGACCTGCTGAGTGAATCCAGCATTTCTTGTTTTTGTTTCGGAATGGATATCGCTGGTGTGGAAGGTTGCATCGTCAGAACAGATGCGATTTAGAGAGATACAGCACTGAAACAGGCCCTTCGGCCCACCGAGTCTGTGCCAACCATTAACCACCCATTTATACTAATCCTACACTAATCCCATGCGATGCAGATGGAAAAACTGGGAGAATGGAACTGAGCCCTTGCAGAACGTAAGGTGTGAGGAACATACAAATTAGAAGCAAGAGTAGGCCACTCGGCCCCTCGAGCCGCCTTCGCCATTCAACAAGATCATGGTTGATCTGATTGTAACTTCAACTCCACTTTCCACTTGGTAACCTTTCACCCCCTTGCTTATGATGAATCTGTCTACCTCTGCCTTAAAAATATTCAAAGACTCTGCTTCCACCTCCTTTTGATGAAGAGAATTCCAAAGACTCTCAACCCTCAGAGAAAAAAATTCTCTCATCACTGTTTTAAATGGGAAACCCTTTATTTTTAAACAACAACTCCTAGTTCTAGATTTTCCCACAAGTGGAAACATCCTTTCCACAGCCACTCTGTCAAGACCCCTCAGGATCTTGTGTTTCAATCAAGTCGCCTCTTACTCTTCTAAACTCCAGCGGATACAAGGCTAACCTCTCCAACGTTTCCTCATAAGACAATCTGCCCATTCCAGGAATTAGTCCAGTAAACCTTCTCTGAATTGCTTCCAATGTATTTACATCCTTCCTTACATAAGGATACTAATACTGTAAACAGTACTCCCGATGTGGTCTCACCCAATGCCCTGGATAACTGAAGCATAACCTTTTTAATTTTCCCTTGCAATTAACAATAACATTCTATTCGCTTTCCTAATTACATGCTGTACCTGCATGCTAATCTTTTGCGGTTCATGCACTAGGACACCCAGATCCCTGGGCATCTCAGAGCTCTGCTCTGAAGAAGTGCAGTCCAGGTAGCTTTGGGAGTCCTTGAGCTTATAGTGAATATTGGTTGACAGCCTATTCCCAGAAATGGAGACAGAGAAGTTAAGAAAGGAAAGGGAAAAGTCAGAGTTGGATAATGTGAAAGTGAGAGAAGGTTGGAAATTGGAAGCAAAGTTGATGAAATTTTTCAGTTCAGGACAAGAGCAGGAAATGTCACCAAAACAGTCATCAATGTACTGGAAAAAGAGATGCAGAGGGGCCCTGAGTACGACTGGAATAAGGAATCTTCCACATTTCCCACAGAAAGGCAGGCATAGTTAGGATTCATGCAGGTACCCATAACATCTTTGATTTGGAGGAAGTAAGTGGAATTAAAGCAGAAGTTGTTGGAACCAGGCTGAGGATGTTGGTAATGGATGGGGACTGGTTGGGTGTCTGTTCAAGGAAGAAGCGTAGAGTTGTCAAACTGTCCTGATGGGGGAATGGAGGTGTAGAGAGATTGGGCGCCCATGGCGAAGAACAGACATTGGGGCCAGGAAATTGGAAACTGTCAGTGAAGGAGGGCATCGGAAGAGTGATAGATGCAGGTGGGAGAGACTGGACACGGGGAGAAAATATAGAACCAAATAGGAAGAAAACAGTTCAGTGGGGCAAGAGCAGTCTGAAGATCTACCAGGGCAGTCCTGTTTGTGGGTCTTGGGAAGAACAAAGAACAAAGAAAATTACAGCACAGGAACAGGCCCTTCGGCCCTCCAAGCCTGCACCGATCCAGATCCTCTATCTAAACATGACGCCTATTTTCTAAGAGTCTGTATCTCTTTACTTCCTGCCCATTCATGTATCTGTCCAGATACATCTTAAAAGACGCTATCGTGCCCGCGTCTACCACCTCCGCAGGCAACGCGTTCCAGGCACCCACCACCCTCTGCGTAAAGAACTTTCCATGCATATCCCCCCTAAACATTTCCCCTTTCACTTTGAACTCGTGACCCCTAGTAATTGAATCCCCCACTCTGGGGGGGAAAAAGCTTCTTGCTATCCACCCTGTCTATACCTCTCATGATTTTGTACATCTCAATCAGGTCCCCCCTCAACCTCTGTCTTTCTAATGAAAATAATCCTAATCTACTCAACCTCTCTTCATAGCTAGCGCCCTCCATACCAGGCAACATCCCGGTGAACCTCCTCTGCACCCTCTCCTAAGCATCTATATCCTTTTGGTAATGTGGCGACCAGAACTGCACGCAGTATTCCAAATGTGGCCGAACCAAAGTCCTATACAACTGTAACATGACCTGCCAACTCTTGTACTCAATACCCCGTCCGATGAAGCATGCCGTATGTCTTCTTGACCACTCTATTGATCTGCGTTGCCACCTTCAGGGAACAATGGACCTGAACACCCAAATCTCTCTGTACATCAATTTTCCCCTGGACTTTTCCATTTACTGTATAGCTCACTCTTGAATTGGATCTTCCAAAATGAATCACCTCACATTTGCCCTGATTGAACTCCATCTGCCATTTCTCTGCCCAACTCTCCAGTCTATCTATATTCTGCTACTCCACCAATCTTAGTGTCATCTGCAAACTTGCTAATCAGACCACCAATACTTTCCTCTAAATCATTTATGTATATCACAAACAACAGTGGTCCCAGCACGGATCCCTGTGGAACACCACTGGTCACAAGTCTCCATTTTGAGAAACTCCTGTCCACTGCTACTCTCTGTCTCCTGTTGCCCAGCCAGTTCTTTATCCATCTAGCTAGTACACCTTGGACCCCATGCGCCTTCACTTTCTCCATCAGCCTACCATGGGGAACCTTATCAAACGCCTTACTGAAGTCCATGTATACGACATCTACAGCCCTTCCCTCAATCAACTTTGTCACTTCCTCAAAGAATTCTATTAAGTTGGTAAGACATGACCTTCCCTGCACAAAACCATGTTGCCTATCGCTGATAAGCCTATTTTCTTCCAAATGGGAATAGATCCTATCCCTCAGTAACTTCTCCAGCAGCTTCCCGACCACTGACGTCAGGCTCACCGGTCTATAATTAGCTGGATTATCCCTGCTACCCTTCTTAAACAAGGGGACAACATTAGCAATTCTCCAGTCCTCCGGGACCTCACCCGTGTTTAAGGATGCTGCAAAGATATCTGTTAAGGCCCCAGCTATTTCCCCTCTCGCTTCCCTGAGTAACCTGGGATAGATCACATCCGGACCTGGGGACTTGTCCACCTTAATGCCTTTTAGAATACCCAACACTTCCTCCCTCCTTATGCCGACTTGACCTAAAGTAATCAAACATCTGTTCCTAACCTCAACATCTGTCATGTCCCTCTCCTCGGTGAATACCGATGCAAAGTACTCGTTTAGAATCTCACCCATTTTCTCTGACTCCACGCATAACTTTCCTCCTTTGTCCTTGAGTGGGCCAATCCTTTCTCTAGTTACCCTCTTGCTCCTTTATATATGTATAAAAGGCTTTGGGATTTTCCTTAACCCTGTTTGCTAAAGATATTTCATGACCCCTTTTAGCCCTCTTAATTCCTCGTTTCAGATTGGTCCTACATTCCCGATATTCTTTCAAAGCTTCGTCTTTCTTCAGCTGCCTGGACCTTATGTATGCTTCCTTTTTCCTCTTAGCTAGTCTCACAATTTCACCTGTCATCCATGGTTCCCTAATCTTGCCATTTCTATCCCTCATTTTCACAGAAACATGTCTCTCCTGCACGCTAATCAACCTCCCTTTAAAAGCCTCCCACATATCAAATGTGGATTTACCTTCAAACAGCTGCTCCCAATCTACATTCCCCAGCTCCTGCCGAATTTTGGTATAGTTGGCCTTCCCCCAATTTAGCACTCTTCCTTTAGGACCACTCTCATCTTTGTCCATGAGTATTTTAAAGCTTACGGAATTGTGATCACTATTTCCAAAGTAGTCCCCTACTGAAACTTCAACCACCTGGCTGGGCTCATTCCCCAACACCAGCTCCAGTATGGCCCCTTCCCGAGTTGGACTATTTACATACTGCTCCAGAAAACTCTCCTGGATGCTCCTTACAAATTCTGCTCCATCTAGACCTCTAACACTAAGTGAATCCCAATCAATGTTGGGAAAATTAAAATCTCCTATCACCACCACCCTGTTGCTCCTACATCTTTCCATAATCTGTTTACATATTTGTACCTCTATCTCACGCTCGCTGTTGTACAGCCCCAACATTGTTACCGCACCCTTCCTATTTCTGAGTTCTGCCCATATTGCCTCACTGCTCGAGTCCTCCATAGTGCCCTCCTTCAGCACAGCTGTGATATCCTCTTTGACCAGTAATGCAACTCCTCCACCCCTTTTACCTCCCTCTCTATCCTGCCTGAAGCATCGATATCCTGGGATATTTAGTTGCCAATCATGCCCTTCCCTCAACCAAGTCTCAGTAATAGCAATAACATCATACTCCCAGGTACTAATCCAAGCCCTAAGTTCATCTGCCTTACCTACTACACTTCTTGCATTAAAACAAATGCACCTCAAACCACCACTCCCTTTGCGTTCATCATCTGCTCCCTGTCTACTCTTTCCCTTAGTCACGCTGACTTCATTATCTAGTTCCTTACAGGCTTTAGTTACTACCTCCTTACTCTCCACTGACCTCATTTGGTTCCCATCCCCCTGCCACATTAGTTTAAACCCTCCCCAACAGCGTTAGCAAAAGCACCCCCAAGGTCATTGGTTCCAGTCCGGCCCAGGTGTGGACCGTCCAATTTGTAATAGTCCCACCTCCCCCAGAACCGGTCCCAATGTCCCAAAAATCTGAACCCCTCCTTCCTGCACCATCTCTCAAGCCACGCATTCATCCTGACTATTCTTTCATTTCTACTCTGACTATCACGTGGCACTGGTAGCAATCCTGGGATTACTACCTCTGAGGTCCTACTTTTTAACTTGGCTCCTAACTCCCTAAATTCTGCTTGTTGGACCTCATCCTGTTTTTTCCTATATCATTGGTGCCTATGTGCACAATGACAACTGGCTGTTCACCCTCCCCCTTCAGAATGTTCTGCAGCCGATCTGAGACATCCCTGACCCGTGCACTTGGGAGGCAACATACCATTCGGGAGTCTCGTTTTCGACCACAGAGCCACCTATCTACTCCCCTTACAATCGAATCCCCGATGATTATAGCCCTTCCACTCTTTTTCCCGCCCTTCTGAACAGCAGAGCCAGCCACGGTGCCATGAACCTGGCTACTGCTGCCTTCCCCTGGTGAGCCATCTCCCTCAACAGTATCCAAAATGGAATACTTGTTTTGGAGGGAGATGACCGCAGGGGACTCCTGCGCTGCCTTCATGCTTTTTCTCCGCCTTTTGGTCACCCATTCCCTTTCTCCCTCAGCAATCCTAATCTGCAGTGTGACCAATTCGCTAAACGTGCTATCCACGACCTCCTCAGCATCGCGGATGCTCCAAAGTGAGTCCATCCGCAGCTCCAGAGCCATCATGCGGTCTAACAAGAGCTGCAGCTGGACACACTTCCAGCACATGAACGAGTCAGGGTCATCTACTGTGTCCCTGAGCTCCCACATTGAGCAAGAGGTGCATGACACGGGTCTGAGATCTCCTGCCATTTTTAATCTTAAGCTTAACTTAGTTAAATGAAAAAGGAACGAAAAGTTTTTACCAATCACACGATTAAAAAAAAAAGAGAAATAGAAAAAGCCTTACCTTATCTACACACCAGAGTCCTTTTTTTTTGGTTAGAGGAGGAGGGCGGGTGGGAGACACTACCCGTGTAGTGTCTCGGGTTCAGAAACGGCCCAAATATATAGGGTTTTACTTACCCCGCAGCCCCCTGGTCTCCGCCGAAAACAAAAGGAAATTAAGTTTACTTTGAAACTGACCTTCCCAGCTGATCACTCGCTCGCACTCTCTGCTCCCGAATAAGCTACTGCAATGAAGGTAGAAGGGGGCTGTTCGGGTTTGGGAGACTGTGAGAGTGGAGGCCATGAAGGGAAGATATCCAGAAGAAATTAGCTCAGTGACAGTCCTGGAGACAAAGGCTTGATGTTTGGTGGTGGGATCATGGGCCAGGGGAGTTAGGAGGAAGTGTCGGAGAGTTAGCATTTGGCTTCTGCAAGGTTGAGGTCAGTTGCCAGCTAACAAGAACACCAGCTGGTGTGAAAGGGCAAGCTGGCCCTTGGATGCAATAATGGGAAAGATGTGTGAATGGTACAGATCATCACATTTTATGTGGCATTATTAAAAAAAGGAAACTTAACAATATAACATTTTGCCAAACACCCATATGCACACTCTTTGTGAATTACAATTTCATCAACTAATGCTTCCTATCACTTCTACATGGTGTATTCTGTGTGGCTTCAACAGATGTACAAGCAGGCTGCTCAGATTCTTGTCCTGACTGCTGAGATGCTTTTGGCCTATGCCCTCTGGGTTTTGGAGACATTGAGGGTCCTGCCAAAGACTGCTCCACCTGCACCTATGCAGGGGCAGATTTGTGGCAACAGATAAGAATTGGAAGCGCCTTGTGTGGAATTCCCACTTCCATGTTCGCTTTCGCCATCATGCCTCTCCTGAGCCAAAGCCACATCATTCCTACTACTCTGCTGCATATTAGATCTGTGAAGATCAGTGGCGTATTGTAAGGCCATGGATAAGGTGTCTGTAATCCTGATTATGGCGACGGACAAGCTGGCATACAAAATCTGCATGGGCATGGTCATAACTTGCATGGTTAAAGCTTCAAGGTGATGGACTATCTCTCCATGGCAAACATTCTCATAATTCCCTGCACTACCAGTGCACTTGCAATTGAGTTGGATTTCTCCATCCTATCCCCTATTGTGGAGGGTGTGCATGGCATCCGTATCAGCACATGGCGAAGTTGCTGATGCAGCTGTAGCATTCTCCTTCTCAACAATAGCCCCCTGGATTCAGTATCTGTGCCCAATGTTCTATGTGCTGCTTAAAATGGTGTCTTGCAGGCCCCCACCTGCCAAGAATGAGACACATTAATTTCGCCACACGAACATTGATTTTTAAACTGTTACTGGAGTAAAGAAAGAATTTGTTTTTAAAAAAAAAAAAAGACCCTTGACCGGAAAGATATTTGCATAGTAACAGACAGTACTTGGAAAGGACAAAGGGGCCACTCCCGGCTCCAATTTAATCCACAATGGACTTTTGATTACCAGATGTTGAAGGTGGAGAAGCTAGCATTCTAGGTTAACTGCTAAGATGGCCGAATACACAAACGGACATGGTCAGACCAGTTTAATCACATGACTAACTAGCTGTTGGAGTTTTTTGAATTTGAACTTGCCACAGAGTTTTAAAACTCAGGAAGCCGTTTGCTCCTGGACTAAAAGACCTCTCTCCTGTCTGTTCTCATCACACTCTCACCAGCTTCGGAAACCACTGAAGACACATGAACCCCAAGAGAGAAAAGTCTCCGACAGTGAATCAGGTTTAAGAAGAATACTGGGCCTCAATGAAAAGCAAGAATTTCCTACAAAAGGACGACAGTGAGCTTGAAGCACAGTAACAAGAAACTCCTCTGATATTGCCTCAAACCTCTCTACTTTATTTTTATTCTGCTCTTTTCTGTCTTTATCTGCATTTGCATATTGTGTATGCATGCTAGCATGGGGCATGGTGTGTATCTGAAGGCATTAACCGAATTAGAGTTAAAGTTTTAATAAATTTCACTTTTCTTTTAAACCTATGAAGACCTGTTTGTGCTCATTTCTTTGCCTTACAATTGGAAAGCCGTGAACAAGGATTCACCAAGGGGAGCTCAAAACACAGTGTGCTTAAAAATTAAATACTGGTACAATAAGACCAGGTGAAGGCTGAGGAAGACCCCTAGATACCTTTCTCACCTGGTCGTAACAATGGCAACTGCCAAAAGCTGATATTTATCACATATCACGACGTAAAAGGTCACTGAAACATAAAAAATAGGAGGAGGAGTAGGCCATTCAGCCCTTCGAGCCTGTTCCGCCTTTCATTATGATCATGGCTGATCATCCAACTCAGTAACCTGTTCCCGCTTTCACCCCATACCCTTTGATCCCTTTCGCCCCCAAGAGCTATATTTAACTCCTTCTGAAAATATACAATGTTTTGGCCTCAACTGCTTTCTGTGGTAATGAATTCCACAGGTCCACCACTCTCTGGGTGAAGACATTTCTCCTCATCTCAGTCCTGAAAGGTTTACCCCATATCCTTAGACTGTGACCCCTGGTTCTGGACTTCCCCCACCATCGGGAACATCCTTCCTGCATCTACCCTGTCAAGTCCTGTTAGAACTTTATAGGTTTCTATGAGATCCCCCCTCACTCTTCTGAATTCCAGCGAATATAATCCTAACCGACTCAATCTCTCCTCATACATCAGTCCCGCCATCACAGGAATCAGTCTGGTAAACATTTGCTGCACTCCTTCTATAGTAAGAACATCCTTCCTCAGATAAGGAGACCAAAACTGCAACAATATTCCAGGAGGGGCCTCACCAAGGCCCTGTATAATTGCAGCAAGACATCCCTGCTCCTGTACTCGAATCCTCTCACTATGAAGGCCAACATACCATTTGCCTTTCTTACCACCTGTTGTACCTGCATGCTTACCTTCAGCGACTGGTGTACGAGAACACCCAGGTCTCGTTACATATTCCCCTCTCTCAGTTTATAGCCGTTCAGATAATCTGCCTTCCTGTTTTTGCTACCAAAGTGGATAACCTCACATTTATCCACATTATACTGCATCTGCCATGCATTAGCCCACTCACTCAACTTGTCCAAAACACCCTGAAGCCTCTCTGCATCCTCCTCACAACTCACCCTCCCACCCAGTTTTGTGTTATCTGCAAATTTGGAGATATTACATTTAATTCCCTCATTTAAATCATTAATATATATTGCGAATAGCTGGGGTCCTAGCACCGATCCCTGTGGTACCCCACTAGTCACTGCCTGCCACTCAGAAAAAGATTCATTTATCCCATGTGTATGGCAAGCCCAAGTGTACAAATGTATTTATCCAAGCATCCCCCTTTTCATAAAAAAAGTCTGTTCATTCTTTTCCTTTCAAATATGTCTGTCCCAACACACACTTTTCACACATAATCTTTCAAATGTTCAGGTCATTTGATGGCATCCATGCGAGTTGTTGTTGGCTGGTCTTCCAGGTTCTGATGGTTTCTCGTACGCTGCTGATAGTGTTTCCTCTATGGGGAATGTTATTGCTGTGGTAAGTGTTGTTGCTCAACTGTTGTGCTGGTTGTAGTACGGTTGACCTCTGGGTTTGATGCTCATTTAGTTCCTTCAATTGGCAAACTCAGATCTGACCCATCAGCTGTTTGCTGTGAAGGAGCAGCTTCTCCGGTTCGGCGTAGATGGCTGCAATTGCAACGATAGGTCTGGTCATTTACCTTTACCTGATATGATTGAGGTGACAACTTCTTCATGCAAGTTTTATGTTCCCATGTGGGCTCATTTTGCTTGAGTACGTTGAATGTTTGCACTCATACCAGCTCTCCAACTCTCAGCTCTGGCAACGATTCTGCAGTTTTAGCAAAGTGACATTTCACTTTCTGATCTTGTCCCTCAGGGGAAAACAGCAGCAGCCAGAGCAGTGGCACCACGGCTGGCACTGCTGTTCAGCAGGGAGGGACAAAGCGCAGAAGAGCAATAGTTATAGGGGACTCTATAGTCAGGGGCACAGATAGGCGCTTCTGTGGACGTGAAAGAGACTGCAGGAAGGTATGTTGCCTCCCTGGTGCCAGGGTCAAGGATGTCTCTGAACGGACAGAGGGCATTCTGAAGGGGGAGGGTGAACAGCCAGAGGTTGTGGTACACATCGGTACCAATGACATAGGAAGGAAAAGTGATGAGGTCCTGCAGGGGGAGTTTAGGGAGTTAGGTAGTAAGTTTAAAAAACAGGACCTCTAGGGTTGTAATCTCTGGATTACTCCCTGTGCCACGAGCCAGTGAGGCTAGAAATAGGAAGATAGTGCAGCTAAACACGTGGCTGAGCAGCTGGTGTAGAAGGGAGGGTTTCAGATATCTGGACCATTGGGCTCTCTTCAGGGACAGATGGGACCTGTACAAGAAGGATGAGTTGCATCTAAACTGGAAGGGCACTAATATCCTGGCTGCAAGGTTTGCTAGTGTCACTCGGGAGGGGTTAAACTAGTGTGGCAGGGGGGTGGGAACCAGAGCAGTAGGACAGCTAGTGAGGTAAATGAGGAGGACATAGTAAATAAGGCCAGTAGGACTAAGAGGAAGAGCAGGCAGGGAGATGTTGCTGAGCACAGCGGGATATGTGGTCTGAAGTGCATTTGTTTCAACGCGAGAACTATAACAGGTAAGGCAGATGAACTTAGAGCTTGGATTAGTACTTGGAAATATGATGTTGCTATTACAGAGACTTGGTTGAGGGAAGGGCAGGAGTGGCAGCTAAATGTTCCAGGCTTTAGAAGCTTCAGGCGGGATAGAAAGGGATGTAAAAGGGGTGGAGGAGTTGCATTACTGGTTAAGGAGAATATCACAGCTGTACTGCGGGAGGACACCTCAGAGAGGTCATGCAGCGAGGCAATATGGGTGGAGCTCAGGAATAGGAAGGGTGCAGTCACGATGTTGGGGGTTTACTACAGGCCTCCCAACAGCCAGCGGGAGGTAGAGGAGCAGATATGTAGACAGATTTTGGAAAGATGTAAAGGTAACAGGGTTGTAGTGGTGGGTGATTTTAACTTCCCCAATATTGATTGGGACTCACTTAGTGCTCGGGGCTTGGATGGGGCAAAATTTGTGAGGAGCATCCAGGAGGGCTTCTTGAAACAGTATGTAGATAGTCCAACCAGGGATGGGGCCATTCTGGACCTGGTATTGGGGAATGATGCCGGCCAGGTGGTCGAAGTTTCAGTGGGGGAGCATTTCGGGAGCAGTGACCATAATTCCATAAGTTTTAAGGTACTTGTGGATAAGGATAAGAGTAGTCCTTGGGTGAAGGTGCTAAATTGGGGGAAGGCTAATTATAACAATATTAGGCAGGAACTGAAGAATTTAGATTGGGGGTGGCTGTTTGAGGGTAAATCAACATCTGACATGTGGGAGTCTTTCAAACGTCAGCTGATTAGAATCCAGGACCAGCATGTTCCTGTGAGGAAGAATGGCAAGTTTCGGGAAACTTGGATAACACCGGATATTGTGAGCCTAGTCAAAAAGAAAAAGGAAGCATTTGTAAGGGCTGGAAGGCTAGGAACAGATGAAGCACTTGAGGAATATAAAGACAGTAGGAAGGAACTTAAGCAAGGAGGTAGGAGGGCTAAAAGGGGTCATGAAAAGTCATTGGCAAACAGGATTAAGGAAAATCCCAAGGCTTTTTATACATATATAAAGAGCAAGAGGGTAACCAGGGAAAGGGTTGGCCCACTCGAGGACAGAGATGGGAATCTATGCGTGGAGCCAGAGGAAATGGGTGAGGTGCGAAATGAGTACTTTGCATCCGTATTCACCAAGGAGAAGGACTTGGTGGATGATGAGCCTAGGGAAGGGAGTGCAGATAGTCTCAGTCATTTCATTATCAAAAAGGAGGAGGTGTTGGGTGTCTTGCAAAGCATTAAGGTTGATTAGTCCCCAGGGCCTGATGGGATCTACCCTAGAATACTGAGGGAGGCAAGGAAAGAAATTGCTGGGGCCTTGACAGAAATCTTTGCATCCTCATTGGCTGCAGGTGAGGTCCCAGAGGACTGGCGAATAGCCAATGTTGTTCCTTTGTTTAAGAAGGGTGGTAAGGATAATCCAGGAAATTATTGGCTTACGTCAGTGGTAGGGAAACTATTAGAGAGGATTCTTCAGGACAGGATTTACTCCCATTTGGAAACAAACAAACTTATTAGCGGGAGACAGCATGGTTTTGTGAAGGGGAGGTCGTGTCTTACTAATTTGATTGAGTTTTTTGAGGAAGTGATGAAGGTGATTGATGAGGGAAAGGCGGTGGATGTTGTCTATATGGACTTTAGTAAAGCCTTTGACAATGTCCCGCATGGCAGACTGGTGAAGTCACACGGGATCAGAGGTGAGCTGGCAAGAT
This sequence comes from Heterodontus francisci, assembly GCF_036365525.1. NCBI lineage: Eukaryota > Metazoa > Chordata > Chondrichthyes > Heterodontiformes > Heterodontidae > Heterodontus > Heterodontus francisci. Next base: position 40,422,033 of record NC_090383.1, read on the forward strand.
GGATACAGAAGACAGAGGGTAACAGTGGATGGGTGTTTTTCTGAATGGAGGGATGTGACTAGTGGTGTTCCGCAGGGATCAGTGCTGGGACCTTCGCTGTTTGTAGTATATATAAATGATTTGGAGGAAAATGTAGCTGGTCTGATTAGTAAGTTTGCAGACGACACAAAGGTTGGTGGAGTTGCGGATAATGATGATTGTCAGAGGATACAGCAGGATATAGATCGGTTGGAGACTTGGGCAAAGAAATAGCAGATGGAGTTTAATCCGCACAAATGTGAGGTAATGCATTTTGGAATGTCTAATGCAGGTGGGAGGTATACAGTAAATGGCAGGATCCTTAGGAGTATTGACAGACAGAGAGATCTGGGCGTACAGGTCCACAGGTCACTGAAAGTGGCAACGCAGGTGGATAAGGTAGTCAAGAAGGCATACGGCATGCTTGCCTTCATCGGTCGGGGCATAGAGTATAAAAATTGGCAAGTCATGTTGCAGCTGTACAGAACCTTAGTTGGGCCACACTTAGAATATTGCGTGCAATTCTGGTCGCCACACTACCAGAAGGACGTGGAGGCTTTGGAGAGGGTACAGAGGAGGTTTACCAGGATGTTGCCTGGTCTGGAGGGCATTAGCTATGAGGAGAGGTTGGAAAAACTCGGATTGTTTTCACTGGAACGACGGAGGTGGAGGGGCGACATGATAGAGGTTTACAAAGTTATGAGCGGCATGGACAGAGTGGATAGTCAGAAGCTTTTTCCCAGGGTGGAAGAGTCAGTTACTAGGGGACATAGGTTTAAGGTGCGAGGGGCAAAGTTTAGAGGGGATGTGCGAGGCAAGTTTTTTTTTTACACAGAGGGTGGTGAGTGCCTGGAACGTGCTGCCAGGGGAGGTGTTTTTAGTTTGAGATGCAGCACTGAAACAGGCCCTTCGGCCCACCGAGTCTGTGCCGACCATCAACCACCCATTTATACTAATCCTACACTGATCCCATGTTCCTACCACATCCCCACCTGTCCCTATATATTTCCCTACCACCTACCGATACGAGGGGCATTTTATAATGGCCAATTTACCTACCAACCTGCAAGTCTTTTGGCTTGTGGGAGGAAACCGGAGCAGCCGGAGAAAACCCACGCAGACACTGGGAGAACTTGCAAACTCCACACAGGCAGTACTCAGAATTGAACCTGGGTCGCTGGAGCTGTGAGGCTGCGGTGCTAACCATTGCGCCACTGTGGAAGCAGATATGATAGCGACGTTTAAGAGACACCTTGACAAATATATGAATAGGAAGGGAATAGAGGGATATGGGCCCCGGAAGTGCTGAAGGTGCTAGTTTCCGCAGGCATCAAGATCGGCGCAGGCTTGGAGGGCCGAATGGCCTGCTCCTGTACTGTACTGTTCTTTGTTCTTTGTTCAGTAATTTCTTCGCTGTTGGAAGAGTCATCATAACATCTATCACTGGACTGGACTACTTCCCATACCTTCAGTAGGTGTGTTTCTCCACTCTAGTTCACATCTGTGCCGGACCTAATAAATTTCTTTATGATCCTTTTGGCAATAATAAGAAGCTTTTTATGGTGTCTGATACAAAATAAATAAAATGCTGAAGTTCAGTTGATTGAAGATCTCAAACAGGTTTATTAACAGCTGGCAAGTATATACAGTGCCGAACTATCTATTTACAGGACTTGCCTCTTGGTGCTGTAGTACCGAGTGACACTGGCATGTAATCACATGACTGCATCCTGGTACTCAGCTCATTAGCATACTAAGATCTTAAAAGGTATATCACTCTGAAAGGCAATCACGCATCCCCTTTCTTTTCAAAGATAAGTCTTGTATGCTAAAAGCAAAACACTTAACATTAGATAACATCAAAATGATTTACATAGGTATATAGATAATGAATTTTCCAAGCATAGAGGCTCAAAAGTCCATATATCGTCTTGGTGGATTGACAACTGCTGCTTAGGGAATTAGCATCTCATCTGTTGCCATTCTTTCTGATGTTTCTCCCTCTCTGCATTCAGTCTCTGTTGCTCTGCCTTCAGCCTGCTGGCATACTGTGTTGCTCTTCTCAAGATGGCCTTGTCATTCTTGGAAAGCTCCAGCACCTCATCTCGAAGAGCCAATAGACAATTCTTCAACTCATTCCTCCTCTGCCTCCTCAGGACATTGTATGTCCTTTGCCTCTCCTCATCCTCCACATTTGGAGGCTTGGGGCTCAAGGCTGAGGACATGTTGGGGAAGAGTACTTGGTTTCATGGAGGTACCTGTCCATTCAGGCTAGTTGTGGTGTTGGCGGTTCTCTATATAGCAGACGTGAAGGAGTGTCATATTTGTGCTGTTGTTGGGTTGCCAGACTGCACCATTTGATGCTGGTCAAAGTCTGCGAGTGGGTTTCAGTCCTTGGAGATTTTCCCTTGGCAATGCTCTTGTAGATAGTTATGATGTTGAGGTCCTTACACGCTGGTAGTCCTGCCACTGCTGGTCCACTCCTGTCCACAAGGTAAAACATTTGTGGTTTCCATGCCGACTTGCTGTATCTGCATTGCATTGTTAATGTGCCACTGCATGGGATGGATGACACATTGTAACCAGATAACTTGGCAGGTGTTGGTTGTATCATTGATCTCCAGCGACCCCGGTACATATCTTTGAGGATTCAGATTGGTAGGATATTTGCACGAGCGCCAGGGTCAATCTTGACCTTGAATATATGTTTGCCAGCTTTCTTTGGGCACATGATGTGTTAGCGGGAATGAATCTAGAAGAATCACTCAATACTCAGGTCTGTTCCAACGTCAAACAGTTTATTTAGTTATGCCAGCGGGGAGCAGGTCACTAGGCTGTCCAGATGCCTCTCCACTGAACAAAGGAAAATCATCCATACTTACACATTTTCAAACAGTTACTCAGCCCATCCCAGCCGGACATGGTCCAATCACAACGATTATCGATTATATACATTGATTATTAGAGCCAATAGAAGCGGTTACTAGGCATAAAGGGGCTGCATGACCGGCCCATACACAGATAGGGGATTACTCATGATGTTTTCCATACCCCCTTATCTTCACCTCGTTACAGGCTAGCACCTTTGTCAGCATTTCACAAGGGCGTCTGCTTTTCATTTTAATTAGCCTTTTGTTTGAGATTGGATTACTCAGCTCCTGTGGAATGTGGTCAAGTTAACTGAGCCCCATGGTGTTTTGCAACCTCCTCACTGTTCACTAATATTATATGTGACTGGTTACACAAATAATATTTAAACATTATGATATTTACGGCAGGTGCCTCTGCGCTTGGGAATATCCTACAACATGATGTTAATAGTGGTAAAAGTTTCCAGTTGTTGGACTTCATCAACGTGATGAGTCAGATTCACAATGTGGAACGCTTGTTCATCTTCTGTTTGAAAATTATTTCTCTCTGGGTCTTGTCTCGGGTCTATTTTACTGTGGAGCTCATGTATAGGCTTGCATTTATGCAGGTCTCTGGCACTATCCTTGCTGCTGTCACAATGTTGCTGTGCCTGTCCTCTGGCATCTTGCAAGCCAGAATTCCTGCATAGGCAGGCCCAGTGTGCTTTTGCACTGCATGCCTTGCACAGGTCTCGAAATGCAGGACAATTTCGCCATGAGTGGGACCAACCACATTCACCACACAGCTTGCTTGCCCTTCTCTACCTGGTTATGGTGCCGATACTGTTGGCTGCACCTCGTGCTTGTAGGTGCTGTTGTCCAGCTACAATGGCTTCATACTTCCAGCAGTGCATTAATGCTGTGACCTTTCTTTTCCCCAAGAGGGCCTTTTGAAATGCTTCAATGGGTGTTAATACAAGCATGAGCTCCATTATGCAGTCTGACAGCTCAACTTCTGAAAAATCGCATTTGTTGCCCTTGCTATGGCATCTACTGGTTGTTGTCTGTCGGACATCAATTCTAGGTTATGAATTCTAAAATTCACTCTTAATCTGAGTTGATCTTCCAGCACTTCCCATATCTTTGTGGAATCTTTCTGGTCCTGTTCAGATAATCCAGAGGTATTGATTCTGTTTAATCCATCATTTCCAATTGCCATCTTATTTTTACAGCTTGCTTTTCTGGTTCTGTAACTACTTGGTCTGTAAAGAATAATTGCATTCTGTGTTGGAACAGTTTAAACTTGGATGGGATATCCAAGGCTATCCAGTTCATGCTGGGAAAATTGGTATCCATGTTCCTGCTGTTCTTTTGCTTTAAAACTTGCTTTATGTCTCTGTACTTGTTTCCCCTTTCAAAAAAACTTCTCTGTTCTTTAAACTGTCTGGTTTGATTGACAGTAACAGTGTGTCTGTTTGTTTATATAGTTGTGCAATACGCATTTCAAATGTTTTTTGCTAGAGTTTGTTTATACAGCCGTTCAATAGGCAATTCTTCATGGTTGAGTGGTTTTTAATGGGTTTTTTTTAAACTCTGGCTGAGTGAGTGAAAGCTCTTCATGCTGGAGTGATTTAATGATTTCTATTTATAGCTCTAGCTGCAAGCTGCATGAATGGCGCAGACCTGATCATCCTGGGAAGCCTTTGAAAACAATCGATCAGCCTGAGATAGGGATTGTGTTTTCTCTTTTTTTTTTACTGAACCTTTAAAGAAAATCAACTTTGCAAGCACATTATTTTTAACTAGGATTTCTGTACCAACAGCACACTGACTCACACGTTCATAGTGACTGATTTTCAGCCTGTCATTCAGCTCTGTCTTCTACAGCTGGAGGTGAGCTTTTTTTTACACTGTTTGGACCAGTGTTTCTTTTAACTTTCTCCCTTTTAGCTTCAGGTAGTTTTTAAAGCTGTTTTCCATGGTCTTCAATCTTGGATTCTGTCTTCTCACCACAGCTGCCACCATGTAATAAGATTTTTATGTTGTCTGATGCAACATAAATGAGATGCATGGAGTTCAGTTAATTGAAGATCTCAAACATTAACAGCTAACAAGTATATACAGTGCAAAGCTATGTCCTGGACTTGCCCCTTAGTGTTACAGTTGCAGAGTGAGACTGGCATTGTAGTTACAGGACTGCATCCTGGCACTCAGCTCATTAGTATACTAAAATCTTAAAGGTACATTACTCTTAAAGGCCATCACACAACAATTTTCACCAATGTCTCAACCTTTCCATTTGACTGGGGATAATGTGGAGATGATGTCTGGTGCTGAATTTCCCAATCATTCATGAAGCAGCTGAAATTTTCACTAGTGAACTGAGGGCCATTGTCGCTCATCTCAATGTCAAGAATGCCATGACAACTGAAGTGTGCTTTCAGGCATTTGACGATCTCACTGGTAGTCATTGACATCAGCTGGTCTAACTCCCAGTAGTTTGAATAGTTGTTGACTGTGATCAGATAATCGGTTCCAGTGAGAGTGAAGAAATCTACTGTAAGCTTCATCCATGGTGTGTCTGGGATATCATGAGGAGCTCTTTTGCTTGCTCAGCTAGATGTTCATTGTAAGCCCTGCACAATCTGATGTGGTCCTTAATCTCATTGCTTACGTTTGGCCAGTAGAGTACTTTTCTTGCCTTCCTCAAACTAGACTCAATTCTTTGATGGCTTCTGCATCTCTTTTCTCATCTCTTAAGGGATAATGACTCTTTGTACAAGAGTCACTTGGGCAGTCACTTCATTTCTGCATGGCCAATACTCTCTTACAGCAACAGGTGTGTCCTTAATGTTTTCATTCCAATCTTTTATCTCAATTTCCTGTAGCACTTGAAGAGTTGTATCTCATCGCGTAGTTTGCTTGATCTTAAATGTCTACTGGGTTGATGACTTCCAGAGCACGTTCTGCTGTTGCTTCTTGTTGAATATCGAAGATTTCACACTCTGTACTAGCATCAACAACTTTTTCAAAGGGAGTGCAGATCTCGATCTCAACAGCATGTCAGTGATGTACATCTGCTTTCCTTGCTTTTACTTAATTTCCAAGTAATATCTCTCTAAATGAAGTAGCATCCTTTACAAATGCTTTGGAGAGATAGAAGCGGTTTGAGAAAGATGTTTTGAAGTGGCTTGTTGTCAGACTCTACCATCACTTTCTCTCTTCCAAACAGGTACTGGTTGAAATGCTCACAAAGAGAATAGACAAACTCTCTTTCTCGATCTATGCATAGTGTTGCCCAGTTTGCATTTGTTGTGGAATCACAAAGTTCCACAACTACCTGTTCAGTAAGCAGTTCACTGTCGAAACTGACCACAAACCACTGGAGATGATCTGGCACAAACCATTAACAAGAACACTAGCGACTTTTCGTGGAAGTGCAGGGGTCTGACTTCGACATCTGCTACAAACCGAGTACCAAAATGGTCGCCTCAGATATGCTGAGCAGATTGCCAAATCCAAACAAGAATGACAAAGTCCCACTGGATCTACAAGTAGACATCATGGACATCAAGATGGAAAATTTGCTTAAAATCGATTTACTGCATTTTGGTCAGCACAAATTTGATGAACTACAATCAGAACCAGCCAATGACCCACAATTGAAGGCACTGGAGAGTCATCATAGAAGGAGAGCCTGATATGATAAAAGAGATTCCAGAAACCCTCAGATGCTTTTGACCTTATCGAGATAAACTCGGTATCTCGAGAGGCATAAGCTTCAAAGGAAAACAAATGATTGTGCCCAAAGCTTTGACAGGACATCTTGTCACAACTTCACCAAGGCCCTATGGGTATAGAGTGAACAGGACGACTGGCATGAGACACTGTTTATTGGCCAGGGATTAACGGTGACATTGAAAGGTTAGTGAGGATGTGCAAGGCATGCCAGAGCCACCAGTCACTTGCTGCCCACAAGGGTGGTGGAAGTGGAGATGATCAATGACTTTGACAAAGTTGGATGGCTATCTGAGAGAAATAGACTTGCAGGACTACGGAGATCGAGCCAAGGAGTGGGACTGACTGTATAGCTCTGTGGAGAGCAGGCATGGACTTGATGAGCTGAATGGCCTCCTTCTGTGCTGTAAGTAAATGACTCTAGGACTCTCTCTCATCTCCTCTCTCTCTCTCTCTCTCTCTCTCCCCATTCTGTCTGTCTCTCTGTCCCCCCTCTCTCTGTCCCCCTCTCCCTCTCTCTGTCTCTTTCTGTGTGTCTCTCTTTTTCCCCCCCCCCTCCCTCTCTTGTCCTCTCTCTGTCTCTGTCTTCCCCTTTCTCTCCCTTCTCTCCAATGCCCCCGTGTCTTCCATGTTCCCTGCTCCATGTTCCCCACTCCCTGCTCATTGTTCCCCACTCAGTTTTCCTGGTTCCCTACTCAGACCTCCCCACTCAATGTTTCCCGCTCCCCGCTCAGTGTTCCGTGCACCAGCCATTCCCATAAACAGATACTTACCATGCCTGTATTATTTAAGTTGGAGCGAGTGGAGGCGGGAAGCTGCCCAGTGTGCAGGACACAAGACATTTAACTGAACTGCATGAAAGCAACAAGGTGCCTGTGCCGCATTCCCCCAATCAGCCACAGGGAGTGACCAATCAAAGACAGGAGTCCCCCAGCCCGTCAGACACAGGTCCTGCCTACACCCTCTGTCTGACATACATGGGAGCCATCAATCCGAGCTGAGCCACAGGTACATTGGCAGGCTGGATGGAAACCTTCGGCAGGCCGGGTTCTGGCTCATCAACCATGCTTTAAAACTACTCGGGAAGCTTACACCTTTGGCCACGCCAGATCATTACCCAGCAGCAGGTCAACCCCATCCACAGGCAAACTAGGGACAATCCCCACGGTAGCCAGTTCTGAAACTAGGTTGCACTCCAGGTACACCTGGTATAAAAGGTATGGGCACGCACAACCCTCCGATACAATTCACTAACACCCTAGCATTCACTGCAGTCTCTGGGGAAGGGTCATGTCTTTTCCCAGCGGAAGCGATTTGGTGGCCCCTGTATCCCTGAGTATGACTGTGGGTTTGCTTGCCCCACTCAAGGGGTATGGGGTTACTTTCCCTTGGAAAAGCAAATCCTGATAACCTTCAGGAATTTTGTTAAACTTTCCCGCACCCACAGCAGTATGTTTATTGAGTCTTACTGCTGCAGTTAAAGCCGCAGCCTGCTCTGCTGTGCTTTCCATCAGGGCCTCTTCTCCTACATGGTCTGGTGTGCCTTGATTAATCCTACAAGTTTTCCTCGTAATTTCCAGCAGTCAGCTCGGAGGTGACCTGTTTTGTTACAGTAGAAACACTCAAGTCTTCAGGTCTCACTCCTGCTCTCAGCACCGTCTTTATTTGGCTTGAGGCCCCTTGTGTGTCCAACTTTCCGTTTTCACCCAGAGCTGTTTGGACTCCTATCGCCCTCTCACCTTTCATCCTTTTCAGGTTTGTGGCAGTGAGTAGGGCAGGATTTCCCTTGGTGTAAGGACTTGTGTACAAGGGTAAATTCATCAGCCAGGATTGTGACTTGCCTGGCTCTTTGAACCTTTTGTTCCTTTACTTGGGTCTTAATAGAAAGGGGAAGTGAGTTTTTAAATTCCTCGAAGGATCACCCCGCTGAGGTTTTCATATATGGGCAGTACCTTAAGTGTCCGTATCCACTGGTTGAAAGCAAGCTGCTTAACTCTTTCAAATTCGAGGTAGGTTTGGTCAGGCTGTTTCCAGGGTGATTGGAATTTCTGGCGTTACACTTACGGTACTCGCTCATATGCCCCCAGATAGCATTTTTAGTCAGCTCATAATCTGATGAACGTTCATCTGGCAATAGTGAATAAACCCCATGGGCTTTTCCTGTTAGCTTGCTTTGTAACAACCACGTCCAGCTCTCGGCCGGCAAAAGTTTGGCAAACTTTTTAAAAGTGATGAAAAATTCTTCCACAACCTCCTCAACTGGGAGAACTTTAAGAGCTCAGCACACGGTCGTCAGGTAGGGGTAGCTCCCTTGCTAGCCGTGCCTTCACTGGGGGTATTGGGTCGCCCCTGCTCTCTGCTTCCCCCCCCCCCACCCCTCCCCCCACCTAATTAGTTCCAGTTGCCATATCTCCCTTTGGAAAGCTCTTTATTTTTCCCTTTCTTTATCCCTTTCTTCCCTCCTTTCTTTTTCCATTTATTTTTTTCCCTTTCATGACACTCTCTCTGCTCTTCCTCTCTCTGGAATTCCAATTCAAGTTTCCTCTGTTCTTATTGTATTTTAGCTAACATTCCTCTGTCTGTTTCTGAATCTTCAGGTTCAAGTGAAAAATGGTTGGCCACAAGTCTTAGGATTTTGGATTTATTTGCTTTTGCACGGAAAGTAATCCCTAACTGCCCAGCTATATTCCTCAACTCTTCAATGGATAGGGCCTTTAACCTATCCAAAGTTACTTCACCCTGGCTTGAGAAGGTACCGGCCTCGAGTGTGGACATGTTGGTATTCTAGCACTGAAACACAAGAAAGCCTGTACTGAAGTTTAAAAATAAAAAAAATTTTTTTGATAGGGATCAATTTAATTTCCCACTTCCAATTCCTTATTTATCGTTGGGCTACGATCACTGCAGGGTGATTTCCTTGTTGGCATTATAGAACCTCAGCACTGCTGGTATCGTCACTAGTCGTTTGATGTGAGTGAAAGTTGCTTCTTGTTCTGTCCCCAATAACACTGAACATCCTTTGCAGTGATCTTGCGTGGAGGTTCACACTCTGACCATAGATTAGGCAAGAACGTGGCTAGGTTGTTGGCAAATCCAACTAATCACTGAACTGCCTTCAAATCTATCGGTTGTTGCATCTCTGCTACAGCTCATACTTTATCAAGATGTGGGTGACATCCTTTAGCTGTCAGCCCTATGTACCTGACTTCAGCTGCAATTTTTTCTTTTTCCGCTTCCAATTCATCTGACAAGCTCTCTAGCAGTCTCACTAGATTCTGATCATGGTGTACAATGGCGTCTTTCATCATATCTTCACATCCATAGACTAGAGGATCATGCTTCCACTCATAGTAGACTATCTCATGCTGTCTGTGTTGGTACTCTTCGGAGCAATAGAAATACCATACGGCATGTGCAGCCATCTGTACCTCCCAAATGGTGTCCAGAAAGAAGCCAGAAAGCTGCTGACTTTCATCCAACTTCACTTGCCAGTATCCATCCTTAGCATCTAGGATAGTAAAGCCCTTTGTTTTGGCAAGTTGAGGCAGAATCTCTTCAACGGTTGATATAGGGTAGTGAGATTTCTTCAAGGCTTTATTGATGTCCTTTGGATCTAAACACACTATCAGCTTTCCATGGTTTTTCACTGCTACCATGCTGCTAATCCAGTCTGTAGGAGTAGTCACTTTCTTGATTACTCCCATCTTTTCAAGCTCCTCTATCTTGTCTTTCGGGCTGGACTTGAGGGCAGCTGGAACTTTCCTCAGAATACATTGAATTGGTCTCATACTCCCACCTACTTCGAGATGATATTCACCAGGAAGGCATCCATGTCCTGTGAAAATATCTTTGTAATCTGTCAGGATCAGTTCAGCAGTCAATGGCTTGGTGTCATGTGAAACACTGCAAATCTTTTCTGGTACATGGAGGGTTGGTTACCAGTCTAAACATTTGACCTGGTTCAGCCGGGATGAGGGGAGTTTACTTAGTGTCCACTACCTGGACTGAAGCTCTTCTTTCTTCCCATTGCATTGGTTTGTCCTCTTGGGGTGCGCCTCAACTTTACCTTTAACTACCTCCAGCTGGAAGAGGGAAAGTTAAAGAAAAATACAGGCCCAAATAGGGAAAGAAGAAAATGCTTACCTCCAGCTCCAGACAGTGCTTTGCAGCCTGTCGTTCAGAGCTATCACTGTGATCGGGTGACTGTCTGCTACTGATATAGGCACCCTGAGTTTTTTAAAAAAGTGAAGGCTTGAAGTCCTTAAAAGAGTGATTTATTTTTCTCTCAAAAGCTCCCTGGGACAGTAAAAAATATGGGCCTTTCTTAGGCTGATTAATTCCATTACATGAGGTGCTTGCCAGTGAAAACCTCAGGAATCCTCCATTCAGGCAGCTGGCAGCTACAACTATAAATTGAAACCCCATTAAATCATTCAAACCCTGCAGAGCTTTCCCTCACTCAGCAGAGCTTTTAAAAACTCATAAAACTACTCAACTATGAAGAATTTCCTATTGAATGACTGCATAAACAAACTAGCAAAAAAGGCATTTGAAATACCTGCTTCACAGCTGTGTAAACAGAGCAGGCTTAGTGCTGGAAGCTAGACAAACAGTCATAGGAACATAGGAAGATAGGAACAGGAGTAGGCCATTCAGCTCCTCGAGCCTGTCCCACCATTCAATGAGATCATGGCTGATCCGTGGTCTAACTCCATATGCCTGCCTTTGGCCCATATCCCTTAATATCTTTGCTTAACAAAAATCTATCTATCTCAGATTTTAAATTAACAACAGTTCTAGCTCCAACTGCTGTTTGTGGGAGAGAGTTCCAAACCTCTACCAACCTTTGAGTGAAGAAGTGCTTCCTAACATCTCTCCTGAATGGTCTGGTCCTAATCTTCAGACTATGCCCCCTAGTTTTAGAATCTCCAACCAGTGGAAATAGTTTATCTTTATCGAGCCTGTCTTTTCCTGTTAATATCTTGAAGACTTCGATCAGATCACCCCTTAACCTTCTAAATTCTAGCGAAAACAGGCCTAATTTGTGTAATCTCTCCTCATAACTTAACCCCTGTAGTCCAGGTATCATTCTTGTAAACCTACATTGCACTCCCTCCAAGGCCAATATATCCTTCCTAAGGTGTGGTGCCCAGAACTGCTCACAGTACTTCAAGTGGGGTCTAACCAGGGTTTTGTACAGCTGCAGCATAACCTCTGTCTTTATACTCCAATCCTCTAGATATAAAGGCTAGCATTCTATTAGCCTTTTTGATTATTTTCTGTACTTGCTCGTGGCATTTTAAAGATCTATGCACCTGAACCCCCAAGTCTCTTTGGACATCCACTGTACTTAACCTCTTCCCATTTAGAAAGTACCCTGCTCTATCCTTTTTTGGTCCAAAATGGATAATCTCACACTTGCCCACATTGAAATCCATCTGCCACAGTTTTGCCCACTCACCTAGTCTGTCAATATCTCTTTGCAATTTTATGCTATCATCTAGACTGTCTACAATGCTGCCTAACTTTTGTATCATCAGCAAATTTGGATATATGACTTACTATGCCATCATCCAAGTCGTTAATGAGTAATGAGAATAATTGAGGCCCCAACTCAGATCCCTGCGGGACACCACTAGTCACATCCTGCCAATCGGAGTACTTACCCATTAACCCCACTTTCTGTCACCTACCACTCAACCAACTCCCTAACCATGTCAATAATTTGCCCTCAACTCCATGGGCTTCTACCTTAGTTAACAGTCTCTTATGTGGGACTTTATCAAATGCCTTCTGGAAGTCCATATAAATAAAATTCATAGACATTCCCCTGTCCACTACCTCAGTCACCTCTTCAAAAAAATTCAATGAGTTTTGTCAGGCATGACCTTCCTGTCATGAATCCATGCTGGCTGTCCCTGATTAACTGACATTTTTCTAGGTGTTCAGTCACCCTATCTATGATTATAGACTCCAGCAACCTGACCACCACAGATGTCAGGCTAACTGGTCTGTAATTTCCTTGGTCCCCCTTTTCACCCTTCTTAAAGCCGCTGCTGTCAATCAAATCAACCAAGAGAGTTTCTTAAAGGTAATACAGTAGAGCAAGACTTAAAGCAAAAAGAACAGAAGAATGACAAGGTCCCAAAAGCAGTCATCTTGAGAAAAGCAACGGAGTATGTTAGCAGGCTGAAGGCAGAGCAACAGAAACTGAATGCACAGAGGGAGAAACTTCAGAAAGAACAGCAACAGATGGTATGCAAAGTCCCTGAGCAAGAGTTGTCAAAGCACTGTCAGGAAAGCTGCCCCCACCTCCACCCCCACCCACCCAGTCAAGAAGGAGACACATTAATTTCACCACATGAACAGTGATTTTAAACTGCTGTTGAAGAAAGAACTTGCTTTCAAAAACAATTGGAGACTTTGGCTGGAGAGAAACATTAGCATATCAATAGACAAGTACTTCAAAGGACAAAGGAGCTATTTCCTGCTCCAATTTAATCCACAATGGTCTTTTGGTTACCATGCGTTGAAGGTGGAAAGGCTAGCATTCCAGGTTAACTACTAAGAGTTAATACACAGACATGGTTGGGCCAGTTTGGTCACATGACTGACTGACTGTTGGAGTTTTTTGAATTTCAACTTCCATCAGGGATTTTTGAACCTGTTTTCTCCTGGACTGAGAACACCTCTCTCCTGTCTGCTCTCATCTCGTTCTCACCAGCTTCAGAAACCATTGAAGACACATGAACCGCAAGAGAGAAAAGTCTCCTACAGTGAGCAAGGTTTAAGTTGGGGCCCCAACGAAAAGTAAGACTACCTGCAATCAAGGACCCTACAGCGAGCACTAAACACAGCAAAAGAAACCCTCTTCAGAAATTGCCTCAAACCTCTCCATTTTATTATTTGTCTCTTTTCTGTCTCTATTTGCAGGTGTGTATCGCGTATGCATACTGACGTGGGGCACGGCGTGTATCCGTAGTCATTAACCAAATTAGAGTTTAAGTTTAAGGTTTAACAAATTTCACTTTTGTTCTTTAAACCTAAAGAAAACCTGCTGTGCTCATTTCTTTGCCTTATAATTAGAAAGCTGTGAACAAGGATTCACAAAGGGGGAGCTCAAAATGTGAAGGAATATAGGTACAATAGGCTTGATTAAGTGGAATTTGGAAATAGTTAGTGTATTAGAGTTAAAGATTGAATAAATGGTTAGTTTTCAGACCTCACTGAAGTTCCCCTTTAAGATGGTAGAGTTAAACATTTCAAAATCTCTGTTCGAATAGAATCTCTGTTGTCAGGATCTTGGGAGATAAATACACATTGAAATATCCTGTGTGATCTCAGTCAGAGGTAGCAATAAAACCTGATTGGTTTATGGGGTTGTTGTTCAGACAGGTCGGCTCCGGAGGTTGCTATGGGTACCATGGAAAAGGCAAGTAACAATAAATGGAATGTACTTACAGGAACAAGAGAGGTCTGGTAAACACAATTATGAACATTTTATTTATTTATTTAGAGATACAGCACTGAAACAGGCCCTTTGGCCCACCAAGTCTGTGCTGACTGACAACCACCCATTTATACTAATCCTACAATAATCCCATATTCCCTACCATATCCCCACCATTCTCCTACCTACACGAGGGGCAATTTACAATGGCCAATTTACCTATCAACCTGCAAGTCTTTGGCTGTGGGAGGAAACCGGAGCACCCAGCAGAAACCCACACGGTCACAGGGAGAACTTGCAAACTCCGCACAGGCGGTACCCAGAACTAAACCCAGGTCGCTGGAGCTGTGAGGCTGTGGTGCTAACCACTGCGCCACTGTGCTGCCCCTATTTTGACCAGATATAAGCACACAAACTTCAAATTCCAGTAAAAGATTAAATTAAAGATATAGATTTTAAAAGGGACCACGGGAAGGTCATATCTAATGCAAAAGTCATATGACACCTCAGAAATTATATAAAAATACAAGGTTCTGAAGCAAACACTTAGTGGTGTTGAATCCTCGACAACACTTCTCATCCCATGCCTTATTCGGGGATTTAAGGTACATATTTAATTTAAATTTTGATGGATATTCTAAGATGATTTTGCTATAACATTAGCAAGGTTTAACTTTTGGATTCTATGTTAGAAATAAGAATATGTGTTACATCTCTCTAATATTTGATATTGTGATATACTTATCCATTTAGGAAGTTTATTTCATGTTAAATTCTTTAATAAATATATAAAAGTTAATAAATTGTCTTATGTAGTATTCTGTATATAACTACAAGAACACCCTCTCTGTGTACTTTAAGTGGAGAGATATGTATTGAAGAGAGTTTCCCAGACCCTTATAATATCTGGGATATTTATGACTTAGCCATAAAAGTATTAGAAGTTGGCTATCCGAAAGATGCTTAAAATTCTCTGTTGGTTTTCTTTCCTTGAGGGAAGGCTAGTGCAATTCTTTGGACACAAATAAGTGTCTGAGAATTTGTCTGGTTTGAACTTGACTAAAAGGAGATTCATGGGGATGTGCTCCTGATTTGGTTTAGTTCTACAATGGGTTAAAGTCATAAATCGCTTCAGTTGGCGCCCAAAAACATGGTCTTGTTAACAGAATCCTGTACTTATATGTTAGTCTTTAATGAATATTTTAGATTTGTAAGTAGGACGGAATGCTTTCTGTCAGTGGTATTGAGACCCTGATTTAAGAAACTAGAGACGACAAACTCTTGATCACAGTTTGATTTTTATTTAGATTTGATTTAGAGATACAGCACTGAAACAGGCCCTTCGGCCCACTGAGTCTGTGCTGACCATTAACCACCCATTTATACTAATCCTACACTAATCCCATATTCCTACCACATCCTCACCTGTCCCTATATTCCCCTACCACCTACCTATACTAGGGGCAATTTACAATGGCCAATTTACCTATCAACCTGCAAGTCTTTTGGCTTGAGGGAGGAAACCGGAGCACCCGGAGGAAACCCACGCAGACACAGGGAGAACTTGCAAAGTCCACACAGGCAGTACCCAGAATTGAACCCAGGTCGCTGGAGCTGTGAGGCTGCGGTGCTAACCACTGTGCCACTGTGGATCTTAAATCAGAACTCCCTCATTCTACTTTTGAGGTTTGGAAATTTCCTTCAAAGTTCACTTTAAATCCTAGTTGACATTAGGTCCTGACGTATTTTAATTCCTAGTTCAGGTTCCATTCCAATATAATGGCAAATGCAGAAGGGATTGGTTTAATTTTTCCATTGGGTGATCCAACAACTTGTTTTAGTAGATTACAGAATCCCATTCCACTGCCACAGGTAGATCAGATGGTAGTCTTTGAGATAGATGATTTTGATACCGATGGTTCAGTGAAAGCTCATGGTACTATTGTGGCTGATGCCCAGGAGGAAGGGATAGCATGTATTCAGTGGGATAATCAGACTGATACCCCAGACCCACAACATTCCTCAATGATGAAGTGCACGCCTGCACAATTGGGTGGCCTAATGACTGGTGCACGACAGGGTGGGGGTATCCACAGTAGAATTGTAGGTCCTGGGTTTCCCTATGTTCATGGTGGCCATGGGTTTTGGAGTAGATGGCTTCCTCACAGAGGTTTGTGATCAGAATTTGCGGGAGGATTATAGACAGCTTCTGATAAATCACCTTCAAATGAAACAGGTACTTCTCCAGACTTTTGCTAAGGATAGTGCTGCAGGCTTTCCTCTGTGGGATAGCCAGTGCAGTCGCAAATTACACCCCTGGCAATGTGAATCTTAACTCTATATATGTCATGTGTGGCAAGCCCGGTCCCAACAATCAAGATAAAACAAGGTGGATTTTAAATAACTTTGATAGACTTGACATTTGTTGTCAAGGCTGGAGTGTTGCACATTTATGGATGCTCTTCTCCATGATGTTACACTCTGATCTCGTCCCCCCAATTGATAAGTGCAACAGCTGGATACAAATATATTCCCATCTCCTGACCACAACTCAGGAAGGGCATGTAATGGGCTCAAAGAAATCCTTCAATATACTGTTAAGTCGAATGACTTGGTAGCCGCCTATTGAATGGGTAAGGACCTTACACATGGCAACTGGGAAATTGTTCACGGAGCTTGAACTAGGAACTAAAATACATCAGGACCTAATCTCAATTGGGATTTAAAGTGAACTTTAAAGGAAATCTCCGAAACTCAAAAATAGAATGAGGGCAATCTGATTTAAGATCCACAAACCGTGATCAAGAGTTTTCCATTTTTTTTTCATGTTTGTCTTGAGGCTGTTCATTTTTCTGTCAATTAGCACCCTCTCTGTACTAATGCTTTGTCTTTCACCACACCATTAATATAACGTTTGCCTTTGTTCCATGACCTACTGGTCAGTTATTCTTTGTGACCTTGTCCTATCAACAGCCTCTCTTTTGTTATCTGTTGCCCCACACCTGCTTTACTTGCTTAAAACCTTTTACATTTCTAATATTTGCCAGTCCTGATGAAGGGTCACTGACCTGAAACGTTAACTCTGCTTCTCTCTCCACAGATGCTGCCAGACCTGCTGAGTATCTTCCAGCATTTCTTGTTTTTATTTCAGATTTCCAGCATCTGCAGTATTTTGCTTTTATATTATTGTTCACAGTTGTCTGGCTAACCAGTATCAAAATTCTGCGCTTAGACTAGTCTGTGAAGGGGCATTGTCTGCTTATCCTGATGACCAGCAGAGGTGGGATAATGTTGAACGCATTATCCGCTCGCACCATGCCCTGCTGGGTTCTGCTCCATACTACTCCTAAGAGGGAACAGCAGAATTCAGTTAAAGTGTTCTGAGATCAAGGCAGGGCTGATAGTCAGGACTGAGAAGCATCTGACTCTCCACAGTGAAGGGCTGGCACCCAGCCAGGGTCTGTTGAATTCCCCTATGCCCTGGCAACACTGCCCACTGCTGAACAGGCATTCTTTGATACAGGAGCTGATTACTCATTCATGGATACTGCACTTATTAAAAACTCAGTGGTCAGATTAGGGAAGCCTGCTTTATCAGTTATCATTAGGTCTTTATCAGTGTAAGGCACAGCGGATTGCCTTTTATGCAATTCCTGTTAGTATTTATGGTAATACAGTCACCCTCGATGTGGGTTTAGTACCTGATTTGGTTTTCCTCTTATTGGAGGAAAGCCTGATATTAAATACTTCCTTAAGATCACGTCCAGGCCTGTGGAAGTGTCCACGGACCAGGATGACCGACAGAAATATATTCAGGCACAGCTACACCACACCTGCCTAGAGGGGCGTTGATAAGGGTCTTTTGGAACAGCTCCTAAACAAGTACTACCCTTATCAGCATCATCCGAATCAATGTGGCAAGGTAGATATAGAACCTAATTCTCTTGATGCAGGCTGGCACAAGCTCAGGAAACAGTGACCTATTCAAGATCATAAAGAGAAATTAGATACAATTCAATATCCCCGAACATTGAAAAATTTGCAGGCAAGTTTAGGACTCCTGAACTTTGCGAGATCATTTACACCGACCTTTTCTGAGCTCTCAGCACCTCTGTATGCTAGAGTAGGTGAGGCAGTAAAAGGCCCGTTCATTTATTTTACCAGAAGATTTTGAAATCGCAACAACTGTGCTGTGATGTACAGAAGGCTATAGATTTGGAGCAGAGGGACTTGCAGGTCCCACTTAATCTTCATGTTAAAACATCTCCTAAAGTAGCAGTTGCAGTTTTTTACAATGAAAATCGAATTGTGCCAGTTCAGTTTCATTCTTATAATTTTTCCAATGTTGAAAGACGGAACAATAAAAAGGAAAGGGTTATGACAATGATAGTTAAGTGCCTCATTAAAACATGGCCCATTCAAGGGATACACCCCATTACAATTTATACTGAAATACCAGATTTGAGATCAGTTTTGCGAATGGCCTCTGATGAGAGAAAAGCCACTCAAATCCGATACAACAAATGGGCCTCCTTTTTGAATGATCCCATGCTCATTTTTAAATTTCTATCCTCAGACATGGACTTAGAACACCTCCCTGTTATGGAAGATGATACCGAGGAGGGAGTTAAACAAGTACCTCTGAAACCACTTACAGATTATCACCAGGTTATTTACTGTGATGGGTCATCAATGATGACTAAAAAAGGGATATCCCAACAATCCTCAGCTGGGATGGGGATAGTAATAGGCACCTTTTGGGATTCTTATTCTTTCTATCCAGAAGAATTACTGTGCATACCCTTTGGCCAACAGACAGCACAGTATGCTGAAGCTGCAGCATTACAGTATACTTTAGAAAAGGCAGACCCTATTAAGCCCGCATTAATTTGTACAGATAGTGACTATTGTAAACAGGCTTACCATCAATACCTTGTGTTCTGGGAGCAAACAGGTTTTACAAATCAGAAAGGTAAACCCATAAAACACAAGTCGTTGTGGGAAGATATTCTCCATTTGCGAAAGGAGAAACATAATTGTCAGGTAATTCATGTACCTGGGTATACCACTGGTTCAGTACATTGAAAGGGAAACAGTCCTGCAGATGGACAAGCAAAACATTCAGTCTGCATGACACCCCCTTGAGAGGGGCCTGCCATAGTTAATGTAATCACTACGGCAGAACGGGCAGCTAATCAGCATGAGGAACTGGTTCAGCTATTAGACCCAATGAAAGAGAATCCAAAAAAATATCCATCAAAGTACTGCTATTCGGAGACCCCGACTGGTATTGTACTGATTAATTTGCCCAAGGGTGTCTGGGAGGTACCACCGAATCACAAATGAGAACAGCTTGTAAAAGAAGCTCACGAAGATATAGGTCAAGCACATAGTGGTGCCTGAACAACATTCTGTAAATTAACTCCTTTATATTGGTGGTCAGGCATGCTTAAAGCTTGTAAAACATATGTGGCAAATTGTGAGCCACGTAATTTGATCAACAAATCATCACTTATTAAACCGCCACCATTGGCTCCTGTGAAGCCGAATGAATCAATGGAGACATTTTTTGTTGATTTCATTGGCCACTAACTCCCATCAATGGGGTATAAACATGTTCTCGTCTGTGTTGATGTCTGAACTTCTTTCTGCTGGCTGGTCCCCACAAAAACTGTTTCGGAAAGTGCATTTGTCAATGCCATTACTGACATTATTACTGTAGTTGGTGCACCCAAAACCCTACACTCTGATCAAGGCAGAGCCTTTGTTTCCAAGGTTTTCAAAGACTATTGTGTGCAAAGGGGGATTGGGTTAGAGCACAGCACACTACATCATCCGCAGTCAGCAGGACAGGTGGACTGTAAAAACCAGGAAGTAAAAAAGCTATTGACCAAACTGTTGAGAATCAGAGGGAATAAGTGGGCCGCCATCATTCCAGAAATACAGCTATCACTAAATAATGTGCCCATGTGTGCATCAGGGACAGTGTTCCCTAGAACACCATATTATTTATTTAGAGATACAGCACTGAAACAGGCTTTCGGCCCACCGAGTCTGTGCCAACCATCAACCACCCATTTATACTAATCCTACATTAACCCCATTACCCTCTCACGTCCTCACCTTCCCGCAATTCCCCTACCACCTACTAGGGGAAATTTATAATGGCCAATTTACCTACCAACCTGCAAGTCTTTGGCTGTGGGAGGAAACCGGAGCACCCGGCGAAAACCCACGCGGTCACAGGGAGAACTTGCAAACTCTGCACAGGCAGTACCCAGAATCGAACCCGGGTCGCTGGAGCTGTGGTGCTAACCACTGTGCCGCCCATACATTATTTAATGTATGGTGTCGAAATGCATCCACCACTTACTCGCGGTTCTTTTATTGCCTGTACGCTTTCTGACTCCTTTACTCGACAGCAACAATTAGATTTGAAACATGAAATAACAGATGAACTTCATGAAATTGATCAGAGAGAAGAATAGACAAAAACAGCGAACTAACAAAGCGTGGCAAGCTGTAACCGAGAGTGGGTTTAGGAGAGAAAGTTTGAACAGAAACCTGGTTTTGAGACTTAAGTGGAAGAAACCTGTTCAAATACATTCTGTCCTTAATGAAAGAACTGTCAAAATATTTGCTAACCAGCTGATTGGCATGCACTTTTTAAAAATTGTCTCGGTAGACAAAGTGAAGAGGTGTCCTGAAGGGTACAGGCATGGAGGAACAGTACAAGGTGCAGTCGTACACTGTCTTTCAGGATCCAGCCTGCAGGATGGCATCGGAAATGGCGCAAATCGAACTGAAATCAACTGCGTCCATAAATGCTCCTTGCCCACGCAGGACCTCACAACGCCTCAACGGCTGGTTTCAAAGGGAACCGCACTCGGCGCAATGAGCGATAGTCAATTCACAACGACAGAAGAAGGAAACACTATGGGAATGGAATGACATATTGCAGACTCTCAGCGATGAGACTTGCTCTTGGATAAAGCAAGGATTACGGTACTGCTAGATTCTTTTGTTAAAGATCTTCTGGATGCAAACAGTGCATGTGACATGCCAGAGATGTCTTACTACTTGAACACCTTACCCTATGCGATTTCTTGCAGAGAAGCAGGAATAAAACATTTTACTGCATTTGCCCTGAGTGACATTTGGAGGGGAGGTAATGCAAGTGATGTTCTTATTCATCGTAACATTGGAAGAGTGTGATGGTACTAAGGAAAACATGGCGGAATGGCTTTTCTTTGTCTCGCCAAGTTAGCTTCTGATGAAAAGTACATCGGTTATACAGATACTCAGGTTCTGAATAACACAGGTGACCTCAGAATTCCCTGATGTTAAGCTGTTTTCATTTTACTCCTGGTATGAGGATGTTGGCTGGAATGTGACTGACAATCGACTAAAGCACATTTTAGTATATCACAACAGGACTTTATTGGTTCAAGATCAAGCGGCAGCTATGGATCCTTACTTCACTACATCTCTGTGTAGTTTCATCGATTGTTCATTGATGTGCAACATGTCTATTTGAACATTTTGCGAGCTCAGATCGTGGACGCCTTGCATAGTATTATTCTGAACTTTGTACTGGAATTACAAGATTTATTTTTGGAAAATTTACCTGATCCATGTAAAAATGCAGACTATGATTGTTGTCAGTGTACTCTTTTGCATTATTGCCCTGTTTCACATAATAGGTTATGACACTTTATTGAATGTTTATATTTGAGGCATTGTTTAGTTTAAACAACCTATTTTTGTTGTTTGCCTTTATCCAGATCAAGGGGGTGGGGGGTGTGAAGGAATATAGGTATAACAGGCTTGATTAAGTAGAATTTGGACATAGTGTATTATGCCTTTAGAGTTAAAGATTGAATAAATGGTTAGTTTTCGGACCTCACTGAAGTTTCCCTTTAAGATGGCAGAGTTAAACATTTCAAAGTCTCTGTTAGAATAGAATCTCTGGTACTGGGGTCTCTGTTAGAATAGAATTCCTATTGTCAGGGGTTTGGGAGATAAACATACACATTGAAATATCCTGTGTGACCTCAGTAAGAGGTAGGAATAAAACTTAATTGGTTTATGGGGTTGTTGTTCAGACAGGTCGGCTCCAGAGATTGCTGTGGGTACTACGGAAAGGGCAATTAACAATAAATGGAATATACTCACAGGAACAAGAGAGGTCAGGTAAACACAATTATGAACATTTTGGTTAGATAAAAACACACAAACTTCAAATTCCAGTAAAAGATTAAATTAAAGACATAGATTTTAAAAGGGACCACAGGAAAGTCACATCTAATGCAAAAGTCATATGACACCTTAGAAATTGTATAAAATTAAAGGTTCTGAAGCAAACACTTAGTGGTGTTGAATCCTCGACAACAATTAGAACCGCAGTGGGTTTCTTCCCACAGCCAAAGACTTGCAGGTTGATAGGTAAATTGGCCATTATAAATTGCCACTAGTATAGGTAGGTGGTAGGGGAATATAGGGAAGGTGGGGATGTGGTAGGAATATGGGATTAGTGTAGGATTAGTATAAATGGGTGGTTGATGGTCGGCACAGACTTGGTGGGCCGAAGGACCTGTTTCAGTGCTGTATCTGTAAATAAAAATAAAATAAATAATTCTCATCCCATGCCTTATTCTGGGATTTAAGGTACATGTTTACTTTAAATTTTGATGGAAATTCTGGATATTCTAAGATAATTTTTCTGTAACATTAGCAAAGTTAAACTTTTGGATTGTATGTTAGAAATAAGAATATGTGTTACATCTCTCAGTAATATTTGATATTGTGATATACTTATCCACTTAGGAAGTTTATTGCATGTTAAATTTTTAAATAAATATATAAAAGTGAACAAATCGTTTCATGAAGTATTCTGTATACAATTACAAGAACACCCTCTCTTTGTCTCTTTAAGTAGAGAGATACGTATTGCAGGGAGTTTCCCAGACCCTTATAATATCTGGGATATTTATGACTTAGCCATAAAAATATTAGAAGTTGGCTATCCGAAAGATGCTAAAATTCTCTGTTGGTTTTCTTTCTTTGAGGGAAAGCTCGTGCAATTCTTTGGACCCAAATAAGTGAGCAATTTGTCTGGTTTGAACTTGATTAAAGGAGATTCGTGGGGATGTGCTCCTGATTTGGTTTAGTCCCTACAATGGGTTATAGTCATAAATACACTGTGTATTTAAAATTAAATTCTGTTACAATAAGACCTGGTGAAGACAGTAAAAGACCCTTTCTCACCTGGTTGTAACACCACCAAGATGACCTATGGACTTTTGAGTCTCTATTCTTATAAATTTCATAATCTCTAGCCATGTGTAAATAATTTTGATCTCTAACTTTATGTATTTTTACTTTTAGCTTACAAGGCTTATCTTTGGAAAGAAGTGGAATGTTGTGTGATTGCCTTTATGAGTAATGTACCTTTAAGATCTTAGTATGCTAATGAGACAGGTGCCAGGACACAGTCATGTGACCACATGCCAGTCTCTCTCTCTCTCTAACCGTAACATAAGAGGCAAAACCTGATAACAGAGTTCCAATCTTATCTCTTCGGGTTTCTTGTTCATCTCTGTGGCAATCTCATCATTCTGCCATTGAGACTGGAAAAATTGCCAATTCTCTTCATGTACATAGGAGCAGGTACTGGAAAATTTGAAACCATATTGACTTGCCCAGCTGTAGATGTCCTGTGCAAAGCTGCAGACAGGTGTTGTTTTAAATGTTTTGTATATCTGCTGTCTGTCTTACAGTTATCAAAATCCTCTTAAATCCCAGCTACTCACTTCTGACACCATGCTCCATGTGATGCATAAAATGGCTGCTGCCAAAAGCCTTTATTTACATTTCATGACATCAGAGGTCACATGTGTAAGGCAAGCCAAAGTGTACAAAAGTATTTCCCCCAGTGCAGACTCTCCACAGCTATCTGTGCACCAGTGTCTGCTTGTGCTCAATTGTGAGGTGTAAATTATCAGGTCTACTGGAACTAACTGTCTCAGTGGACCCACTGAACTGTGAATATCTGCGCTGGTGCATGGCTGTACATCCTGTGACGGAGTACCCACAGAAGTAATGAGGTGCTCTGAGGAATTGTGCTCATGGAGGTGTGCTGTATGCATGAAGGCCCTGAAAGATAAAAAAAAAGGAAATGATCTAGTCCTGGCAATTCACAATCTTGACAATCACCATACTCAGTCTCCTTGTAGTTCAGTCATTGATGAAATAAAGTCAGCATATGGGTGCCAGAGATATTTGTAATTTTGTCATAGGAACAGGGGTAGGCAATTCGGCCCTTCCAGCCTGCTCCACCATTCGATAAGATCATGGCTGATCTGATTGTGATCTCAACTCCACTTTCCTCTCTGCCCCCATAACCTTTGATTCCCTTGCCTATCAAAAATCTATCTAACTCAGCCACAGACTACTGACCCTTTGAGAGAAAAAAATTATCCTTATTTCCGTCTTAAAAAGGAGACCTCTTATTTTTAAACTGTGTCCCCTAGTTCTAGTCTCCCCCACATGGGGAAACATCCTCCCAGTATCCACTCTATCAAGTCCCCTCAGGATCTTATCTGTTTCAATAAGATCACCTCTCATTCTTCTAAACTCCAATGGGTAAAGGCCCAATATGTTCAACTGTTCTTCATAATATAACCCCTTCATCCCTGGAATGTGTCGAGTGAACCTTCTCTGAACTGCCTCTAATGCAAATATATCCTTTTTCAAATAAGGAAACTAAAACTGTACACAACCCTCCAGATGTGGTCTCACCAATGTCCTGTATAGCTGGAGTAGAACCTCCCTACATTTATACTTGATTCTCCTTGCAATAAATGGCAACATTCTACTTGCCTTCCTAATCACTTGCTGTACCTACATACTAACCTTTTGAGATTCATATACCAGGACACCCAGATTCCTCTGCACCACAGAGTTCTGCAATCTCTCGCCATTTAAGTAATATACTGCTTTACTATTCTTCCTGCCAAAGTGGACAAGATCACATTTTCCCACATTATAGTCCATCTGCTAAATTTTTATCCATTTACTTAACCTATCTATATCCATTTTTACCTCCTCTTGAAAACTTACTTTCCTACATATCATCGGAAAATTTAGCTACTATACATTCAGTCACTTCATCCAAGTCATTTATATGAACTGTAAATAGTTGAGGACCCAGTACTGATCCCTGTGGCATTCTTCCAGTTACAGCTTGCCAACCCGAAAAAGACCAATTTATCCCTACTCTCTGTTTCCTGCTAGGTAACGAGTCCTTTATCCATACGAATGTGTTACCCCCACACCGTGTGATCTTCAGCAATCCGCGAGTTTCCTGTCTCTCCATCTCTGACTTAGAGGGACACAGATGTGTAACTTAAGTCCAGGGCATCCTCCTTTACATCTATGAATTGAACTATTTGTGATGGCCCAACTCAAATCATCTCTCTTTCCCTGCATTTTGTGTTCTCTTCTCCTGCAACAGGTCAAAATCAGGCTTGTGACTGAGTGAAGGTCAGGTATTCATCTGATGGTTGACAGTGCATTTGATGAGAGAGGATATGAGACAAATGCATCACATTTCGTAAGGATTGAGGCTAGAGGTAAAGGTAGATGTATAAATGGGGAGGTGATGAAGTGCATAGAAAGTGAAGGCTAGGTGCTGCTGTTATTTGAGTGGGTGTAAGAAGTGATGTTATGGAGAACACTTGGCAAGACAGAGTGAAAAGGGGCAGGCTTAAGGCACAGGATATAGTTGAATCAGCAAATGTACTCACTTTTGTCTACTTGGTTAGGTCATTAAGCCACTTTCTACATTGCATCCAAGACTTGAGGATTACACTCCGGCTGCTCACCTCCTCAACTACCTCTAACCATGTCTTCTTGGAGAGAGCAACGAGTTTCTTCATCTCATTGCTGGGGTAAAGAATATCCATCCTGCTCCTGACTGCACCTAACAGTAATTCTAGCGACACATCATTAAATCTGGGTACTGCCTTTGCTCTATGTCCACCATTCATCCTAAACACCTCCAATTTTCATTTTTGGATTGTCCCTTTAAATACAGCTGTAATTGTGCCATGCGGGTGTGCATTAAACCTGCTGTGCAGCTTGAAAATATGAAAGCCAGGAAGTCAAAATGAATTGGTTCAATTGAGTTGAGATCATAGAATCTGACCCATTCAATTGACTTCCAGGTTTCCCACATGTAAATCCCACTCCTCCTCCCTCCAAACCTCTGCTGGAAAGCCACCTTCAAATTAATATCAGGGATACTGCCTTAATAATGATGATAAAAAGGAGCAAATTAAGTTCTATGTGCCATTGACTGCAATGGAACTGAATATCAGGTACTGTGTATGACGGGCGGCCAATCCAATACTTCTCGTCTTGCACCACCGCCTGAAACAAATTTCTACTTTCTTATCTTTAGGGCATAGTAGTTCCTATTTTCTATATTATAATTACTGGACCTAACCAGGTCAGGAAAGGTGTGCTGACTGTCTTTCATGAACCTTTGTCTCTCCTAGTTCTCCTAGGCAGTGCATCCTCAGTGGCTGCAGCACTCCCTATCACATCCCCAGCATTCTCCTACCACCAACCTACACTAGGGACAATTTACAACAGCCAATTTACCTATCAACCTGCAAATCTTTGGCTGTGGGAGGAAACCGGAGCACCCGACGGAAACCCACGCGGTCACAAGGAGAACTTGCAAACTCCGCACAGGCAGTACCGAACCCAGGTCGCTGGAGCTGTGGTGCTAACCACTGCGC
Source organism: Heterodontus francisci (assembly GCF_036365525.1). Lineage (NCBI taxonomy): Eukaryota > Metazoa > Chordata > Chondrichthyes > Heterodontiformes > Heterodontidae > Heterodontus > Heterodontus francisci. Next base: position 40,448,894 of record NC_090383.1, read on the forward strand.
CACTGTGCTGCCTAGTGTTAGCTTTCTTGTGTGTGTTGGAGATGCACTCATCCAAGCAAGTGGAGAGTATTCCATCACACTCCAGACTTGTGCCTTGTGGACAGGCTTTGGGGAGTCAGGAAGTGTGTCACTTGCTGCAGAATTCCCAGCTCTTGTAACCACAGTATTTAAATCGCTGCTAAAGGGGTGGTAGAGGCAGCAACCCTCACAACATTTAAGAAATATTTAGATGAGCACTTGAAACGCCACAGCATACAGGGCTACGGGCTCTGATTTCTCTCTGATTCCAATTAACTTTAATTTTGCTAGGGCTCTTTGATGCCATACTCGGTCAAATGCTGCCTTGATGTCAAGGGCAGTCACTCGCATCTCACCTCTTTTGGACCAAGGCCATGATGAGGTCAGGAGCCAAGTGGCCCTGGCAGAACCCAAACTGAGCACTGGTGAGCTTTGTAAGTGGCACTTGATAGCACTGTCAATGATACCTTCCATCACTTTGCTTGTGATTGAGAATAGACTGATGGGCCAGTAATTGGCTGGATTGGATTTGTCCTGCTATTTGCGAACAGGACAAACCTGGACAATTTTCCACATTGTTGGGTCGATGCCAATGTTGTACCTGTACTGGAACAGCTTGGGTGAGGGTGTGGCTAGTTCTGGAGTACAAGTCTTCAGTACTACAGCCGTGATGTTTTCAGGGCCAATTTGCATATCCAGTGTCTTCAGCCGTTTCTTTATATCACGTGGAGTGAATCAAATTGGCTAAAGACTGGCATCTGTGTTAGTGGGGACCTCAGGAAGAGGCCAAGTTGGAACATGCACTTGGCACTTCTGGCTGAAGATGATTGCAAATGCTTCAGTCTTGTCTTTTGCACTGACGTGCTTTCCTCTCCCATAACTGAGGATGGGGATGTTTGTGGAGCCTCCTCTTCCACTTATTTGTTTGATTGTCCAGCGCCATTCACATTGTGGCAGAACTGCAGAGCTTTGATCTGATCCATTGATTGTGGAATTGTTTAGCTTTGTCTATCACATGCTGTAGTCCTGTGCTGTGCTGTAGCTTCACTTGATTGGCTCCTCATTTTTAGTATGTCTGTGCTGCTCCTGGCATGCTATCCTGCACTTCTCATTAAACCAGGGTTGATTACCTAGCTTGATAGTAATGGTAGAGTGAGAGATATGCCAGACCATGAGATTACAGATTGCACTACAGCACTTTGGAAGCAGTTTGTGTTGTAATGAAAGCTGTGACATTGCCAATCAAATGCAACATCATGGTGGGTTCCACAGGTGTGCTGATGGAGGGGCCAACATTCCATGTTGGAAAAGATGTGCTCCAAGCTCTGTGCAAAGCCCTGTGCCACATTTGTGCTGGACCCCTCCATTCTCCTTAATATTGAAAGCAGACTTTCTAGCAGTCTTTCCAATATGCCAAACATTTGATTAAGTACACCTGTCAGCCTTCTTCTGTAGCCTGGCCCATTGAAGTCCTCACCTGAAGGCAGAAATAGTGTGCAACCTCACTCTCCAGCAAATTGGCACCTGCCCTGGTTCCTGTGCACTTATGCTTGATGTCTCATCACATACCGCTTCCTCCTTTATTCTAGCTTCTAAAATATAATGCAGTCAGTGTGTAAGCTGACTGGTGGGTGTGAGTGTAAAATTGTCGGATAGTGTCCTTTCATGTACACTGTCTTCTTCCTCTGCTTCCTCTGACTCAGAAGGCTCCAGTTCTTAGGTACCTGAAATGAAAAATAGACAAGGGTTGAGTTGTGGTGAGGATGAAAGGAGAAAGTGAGAATGCACGCTTACATTATCTGCAGCTTGTGAGTCGGAAGAGATTGTAGCATGAGGGTGAAGTGCAATGAGAGAAGGACAATTAGGTGTGCAGATATCCTCATCATCAGTTACTTCAGCACCACCAGTGGCCATGATCTCAGTAAAAGCAAAATATTGCGGAGGCTGTAAATCTGAAATAAAAACAAGAAATGCTGGAACCACTCAGCAGGTCTGGCAGCATCTGTGGAAAGAGAAGCAGAGTTAACGTTTCGGGTCAGTGACCCTTCAGTGGTTCCAGCATTTCTTGTTTTTATTTCAGATTTCCAGCATCCGCAGTATTTTGCTTTTATTTTAGTGTTTAATTCACTGCTACTTCTCTTCCAGAAATGCCTACCTTGAAGAAGTTCTGCTCTTCCCTCCGACGGGATTTTCGTTTGTCTCTTTTACCTTGTTCACCTTCATTGCTTTCTATTTCCCTCCTGGTGTTTGATAAAGTGTCCACCAAAACTCGTTTTCACAGCCACATCTCTTTCCTCAGTGACTGCCTCCGGCTCTGACTTATTCCACGTGGATTCCAACTGCATTTTCACCCATCATGTTTTGAATCCAACCAGGATTACAGGTATCTCCGAGAAATACAACATCCCTCGGACTGCTACTCTCGCCGCATTCTGAGATCCACACTCAGTGCTATGCACCGCCACATGCACACACTGGACCTCTCTCTCCAGCAGCACCGCCTCATCTTATCTCAAAGCTGTTCTACTCCGCAGTTTCATTTCATCTTTCGTCTCATCTGACGCATTAACAAAAAACTTTTTTTCTTCCTTTCAGATGTCAAGGAACGCAAGCTCCAGCAACTGATGGGGACGAATGCTCCTCCAGATCCTCCTTCCTCTTCACTTCCCTCTGACCCCACCCCTTCTGATCTGACCCTTGCCGTGTATTCACTATACCCTCTGACCTCCCCCTCTCTGATGCTGAACATTCTGTACTCAGCAAAGGTCTCAGTTTTATCCGCTTACCTCCCCACCTCAATGAATTTCGCGCTCGGCATAACATTGAGCTCTTCTTCCGTCGCCTCCGTCTCTGGGCTCACTTCTTTGACCAGGAGTCCTCCCCCCAACCAGCAGACCCATTCACCCGCCTCCAGCATTCTCCCTCTACCTGGACCCCTCCCCCTGGCCTCTTACCCGCTCTTGATCTCTTCATTGAAAACTGTCGGCGAGACATTGGTCATCTCAATTTCTCTGCCTCTCTCACTCACTCTAACCTGTTCCCCTCTGAACTTGAGGCACTCGGTTCTCTCAGGTCTAATCCCGACATGGTCATCAAACCTGCAGACAAGGGTGGTACTGTTGTTGTATGGCGTACCGACCTCTACCTTGCAGAAGTTCAATGCCAACTCACAGACACTTCTTCCTACCTCCCTCTGGACCATGACCCCACCACCGAACATCAAGCCATTGTCCAAAGGACGGTCACTGACCTCATCTCCTCTGGAGATCTTCCGTCTACAGCTTCCAACCTCATAGTCCCGCAACCCCGGACAGCCCGCTTCTACCTCCTACCCAAAATCCACAAACGGGACTGTCCCGGCAGACCCATTATGTCAGCCTGCTCCTGCCCCACTGAACTTATTTCTTCCTATCGACTCTATCTTTTCTCCGCTGGTCCAGTCTCTTCCCACCTGCATCCGTGACTCTTCTGATGCCCTATGTCATTTTGACAATTTCCAGTTTCCTGGTCCCAACCGCCTCCTCTTCACTATGGACATCCAATTGCTCTACACCTCCATCCCCCACCAGGATAGTTTAAGGGCTCTCCGCTTCTTCCTTGAACGGAGGCCCAACCAGTCCCCATCCACCACCACCCTCCTCCGCCTGGCTAAACTTGTTCTCATATTGAACAACTTCTCCTTCAACTCCGCTCACTTCCTTCAAGTAAAAGGTGTTGCTATGGGTACCCGCATGGGTCCTAGTTATGCCTGTCTTTTTGTGGGATATGTCGAGCATTCTTTGTTCCAGTCCTACTCAGGCCCCCTCCCCCAACTCTTTTTCCGGTACATCGATGACTGTATCGGTGCCGTTTCCTGCTCCCGCCCTAAACTGGAAAACTTTATCAACTTTGCTTCTAATTTCCACCTTCTCTCACCTTTACATGGTCCATCTCTGACACTTCCCTTCCCTTCCTCGACTTCTCTGTCTCCATCTCTGGGGATAGGTTATCTACTAATATCCATTATAAGCCCACCGACTCCCACAGCTACCTGGACTACACTTCTTCACACCCTACCTCCTGTAAGGACTCCATTCCATTTTTCCAGTTTCTCCGTCTCTGACGCATCTGCTTTGATGATGCCACCTTCCATGACGGTGCTTCTGATATGACCTCCTTTTTCCTCAACCAAGGATTCCCCCTACTGTTGTTGACAGGGCCCTCAACCGTGTCCGGCCCATTTCCCTCACTTCTACCCTCACCCCTTCCCCTCCCGCCCAGAACCATGACAGGGTTCCCCTTGTCCTCACTTCCCCCCCCCCATCAGCCTCCATATCCAAAGGATCATCCTCCGCCATTTCCGCCACCTCCAGCGTGATGCCACTACCAAACGTATCTTCCCCTCCCTTCCCCTGTCAGCATTCCAAAGAGATCGTTCCCTCCGCGACACCCTGGTCCACTCCTCCATTACCCTCACCACCTCGTCCCCGTCTCATGACACCTTCCCCTGCAATTGCAGAAGGTGTAATACCTGCCCGTTTACCTCCTCTCTCCTCACTATCCCAGGCCCCAAACATTCCTTTCAGGTGAAGCAGCGATTTACTTGTACTTTTTTCAATGTAGTATACTGTATTCGCTGCTCACAATGTGGTCTCCCCTACATTGGGGAGACCAAACGCAGATTGGGTGACCACTTTGCGGAACACCTCCGCTCAGTCCACAAGCAGGACCCTGAGCTTCTGGTTGCTTGTCATTTCAACACTCCCCCCTGCTCTCATGCTCACATCTCTATCCTGGGCTTGCTGCAGTGTTCCAGTGAACATCAACGCAAGCTTGAGGAACAGCATCTCATTTTCCGATTAGGCACACTACAGCCTGCCAGACTGAACATTGAGTTCAATAATTTCAGAGCATGACGGGCCCCCCATTTTACTTTTATTTTTAGTTATTTTTTATTTTTTCCTTTTTACATTTTTTACAATTTTTTTTCTTTTATTTCATTTCATTGTAGTTTGTTCAGTTTGCTTACCCACTGTTTTTTTTCATGTTTGTACTTGCTGCTGCTCAATTTTCAGTTCGATAATACCCTATCTGTACTCATGCTTTGTCTTTCAACACACCATTAACATTTTTTTTGCCTTTGCTCCATGACTTCTTGGGCAGCTATGTGGCCTTGTCCAATCGACACCTTCTCCTTTGTTATCTGTTGCCCCACCCCCGGCTCACTTGCTTATAACCTTTGACATTTCTAATATTTGCTAGTTCCGAAGAAGGGTCACTGACCCAAAACGTTAACTCTGCTTCTCTTTCCATAGATGCTGCCAGACCTGCTGAGTGGTTCCAGCATTTCTTGTTTTTATGCCATGATCTCAGTGATGTTCCTTTCCATGATAGCCAGCACTGTCTCCTCAATGGTGGTTGAAATATGCAGGTGCACTTGTCCTCCAATTCTTTGCTGCTGCCTGCTGTTTTGAGCCACCTTCTCCTGCAAGATAAAAATAAGTGTATCAGTGAGTGTCCTACAATATGTTTGGGTGACATGGCCGTCATGGTTTAATAGCTGCCAGTGTGTGCAAGCTGTGAGTTGGGGGAGTGAGGGTGAGATGAAGAATATGAATTTTAAGGATGAGTACTAATTGATAAGAGATTGTTGGTAGGTGGGTAACGGGGGTGTAGTGAATTGAGCAGTGGATGAGGCTAGTGGTGCAGTTGTTAGGATATTCCATTTAAAGATAAACTCACTCACCTTTACAACTTGTGTGAGATTGTTAAGCTGCTTCCTGCACTGCATTCATGGTCTTGGATCAACACTCCTGGCATTGACTGCCACCGCTACTTCTTTCCATTATCTCTGAGCATGTGTTTGTAAGGCCTCTTGTCCCCATGCAGGTTCAGGACGTCTTTCCTTCCTTCCACCAAGATATCCAGTGAATTGTCTGAAAACCTTGGTACACACTCTTGCACATGCTCAACCATTGTTCAAAGTATCACAGCCCAGATTGGCTTTTGAAAAAGCTCTCACCACTTCTTGCAGCCACAATGAACCTCCCCTTTAGGTGCAGGCTGCCACATGTCTAGTACTAGCCACTAGTGATATTGTGCTCTTGTTGATGCAAGCAGCCTATGAACAGCCCAGGTTGTATGCAACAATCATGTAAAGCAACAGGCAGCAACAATTTAATGCTTTGCCAGCAACACAATGAACAGACGTAGGTTAGTTGTGTACTGTGATCCCCACACCTGTTTTCTCTCCTACCAAGTTCAAGCCTAGGTTTTTGGGAGAGATTGAAGACTGCAGGTAAAAGGTATTAAAAGACACAAAAGACAATTCAACAGATAAATTTCCATCATATTATATTGAAATGTGTAATTTTTTATTTTTTATTTTAGACATTTGAAATTTCAGTTACAGCTTGTAAGGAAGCCTGTTAAACTCAATTAAGTGATTCCTCATGGTTTAGACTCAAGTGTATTGTCCAAATGCAAGCTTAGTACTCGGATAACAATATTGTAATAACCATTACAGTTATACAATAAACTTGTACAACCAGGTTTCCTGCAGGCCCAAGGTGATCAGGTTTGGCTTCTGACAGCTCTCTCCAGAAGGGCCTTCACTGTATTAGAGAAAGCATACTTAGCCCTGCCACTAAAGTCCAGAACCTTTTCCTTTGATGCCAAGTCATGACAGTTGATGCTCAGCAATGTATAAGAAAATGAGATTCCTCCGTACAAACCTCCTGGCTATGATATATTAGCTGTTTCTCCGATACAAAGTAACAGCAGACAACCTGGTTACATATCCTTTAGACTTCCTGCTCCCACCCTGCCCCTCCTCCCAGTTGTTACAGCCAAACTGAGATGTTCACACTGATTAGAGCTTGATGAGGTCTCAGGATGTGAACAACTTAAAATGGTGGACCCATTGTTGCAGCCTGTTCCTGACCCACTGAGCTGATTTCTTCCTACCTCTACTCTTTTTTTTCTCCTTGTCTTGTCTCTTCCTACCTATACCTGTAATTCTTCTGATGCCCTCTGTTACTTTAACAGTTTCCAGTTTCCTGGGCCTAACTGTCTACTTTTTGCCATGGATGTCCAATCCCTCTGCACTTCCATCCCCCAGCAGGACTGTCTAAGAACTCTCTGCTTCTTCCTTGAACAGAGGCCCAAGCAGAGGTCCACATCCACCACCACCCTCCTTCGCCTGGTTGAACTTTTCTCACATTAAACAGCTTTTCCTTCAATTCCTCTTACCTCCTCCAAATAAAAGGTGTTGCTATGGGTGCTGTTACAACCAAGGCAGGAGTAGTGCACTGTCAATTCAGTCCCAATACTCCACAGGTCACAGCATATTATTAAAGTTTTCCCACCTACTGGAAACTAGCCAAATTAAACACTTTAGTAACCTCCAGAATAATTCAGACCAAACCGGGTATCTTTAACCAACAACAAATTAACTATTTATTAATAAACTAAATCTTAAACACTATTAAGATAAATTTATGTCTAAATACTTTATAACTTCTTATTTTCTCTTAAACCTAATGCGCACACACATGCATTCAAAAATCAATGGTTAACCAGTTTTAAAAAATACCATTTATTAGGAATAAAATAAGTAGCTGGGATGTAAGTCCTGGTGAGTTGTGTTCCTGGTTGGTGGGGTGTCCCAGATTAGAACAATCAGATGCCACTCGAAGTCTCCAAGCGAATTTGACAGTCTATAATGGATAGGCATTCAAAGCACTTTGGTTGCGGCAGGCATCACACAGTTCTTTTAACAAGGAGTATAGCCAAAGGTATATTTGAATTCTAAAATTGGTAGTATTTCAGTAGAAACTTTACTGAGAATTCCAGCAAACACAAACAAATGACAGAGAGTCCCTCTTGAAGGCAAATGTTCTTTTTCCAGGGCTTTTTTCTCTCCTTAGGCAATAACACAGCCTGTAACTCAATGTAATTTTTCTGCTAAGTGAAATAGACAGCTTCTTTCTTCAGAGCACGCTTCACTGGACTCTAGTTCAAAGCACTATCGGGGGCAGGCTGCAGTGACCGGGCCTCTGGCACGGGGTCCTGCACTGTGGCTCAGAAGGGAAGGAGGGAGAATGGGAGAGCACTAGTCATCGGGGACTCGATGGTGAGGAGTACGGACAGGCGGTTCTGTGGGCGCAGGCGAGACGCACGGATGGTTTGTTGCCTCCCTGGTGCCAGGGTCCGTGATGTTTGTGATCGCGTCTTCAGGATCCTTAAAGGGGAGGGGGAGCAGCCAGAGGTCGTGGTGCACATTGGCACCAACGACGTAGGAAGGAAGGGTGGCACAGATGTTAGAAGTGAGTTTAGGGAGTTAGGCTGGAAGCTGAAAGCTCGGACGGACAGAGTTGTTATCTCTGGTTTGTTGCCGGCGCCACGTGATAGTGAGGCTAGGAATAGGGAGAGAGCACAGCTGAACACGTGGCTGCAGGAATGGTGTAGGAGGGAGGGCTTCCAGTTCTTGGATAATTGGACTGCATTCTGGGGAAGATGGGACCTGTTCAAACAGGACGGGCTGCATCTGAACCAGAGGGGCACCAATATCCTGGGAGGGAGGTTTGCTAGTACTGTTCGGGAGGGTTTAAACTAGTTTGGGAGGGGGATGGGAACCGGACTTGTAATCCAGGGACCAGTGGGTCCACTCAGAAAGACAAAGAGTGTAGTGAGGTATTGGGGAAGGTAGCACTGTCGCAGAGGACAGATGGGCACGGAGAAGGGTTAAAGTGCGTATACTTCAACGCAAGAAGCATCAGGAATAAGGTGAGTGAATTGAAGGCGTGGATGGGCACTTGGGACTACGATGTTGTGGCCATCACTGAAACGTGGATAGGTGAGGGGGAGGAATGGTTTTTGGAGGTACCTGGTTATAGATGTTTTCATAAGATTAGGAATGGTGGTAAAAGAGGTGGGGGGGTGGCATTGTTAGTTAGAAATAGTGTAACAACTGCTGAAAGAATTTTCGAGGAGGATCTGCCGACTGAGGCACTGTGGGTTGAGGTCAGGAACAGGAAAGGAGCAGTCACCTTGATGGGAGTTTTCTATAGGCCCCCCAATAGCAGCAGGGAGGTGGAAGAGCAGATTGGGAAACAGATTTTGGAAAGGAGCAGAAGTCACAGGGTAGTAATTATGGGGGATTTCAACTTCCCAAATATTGATTGGCAACTCTTTAGATCGAATAGTTTGGATGGGGTAGTGTTTGTGCAGTATGTCCAGGAAGCTTTTCTGACTCAGTATGTAGACTGCCCGACCAGAGGGGAGGCAATATTGGATTTGGTACTAGGTAATGAACCAGGGCAAGTGATAGAGCTGTTGGTGGGCGAGCACTTTGGAGATAGTGATCACAATTCTGTAGCATTCACTGTGGTAATGGAGAGGGATAGGTATGTGCAACAGGGCAAGGTTTACAATTGGGGGAAGGGTAGATATGATGCTGTCAGGCAGGAACTGAGGAGCATAAGTTGGGAGCATATGCTGGCAGGGAAGGGCACGGTCGAAATGTGGAACTTTTTCAAGGAGCAGATAGTAGGGGCCATTGATAAGCATGTCCCTGTCAGACAGGGAAGGGATGGTCATGTGAGGGAACCGTGGTTGACAAGAGAGGTTGAGAGTCTTGTTAGGAAGAAGAAGGATGCGTATATAAAGTTGAGGAAAAAGGGCACAGGCATAGCTCTGGAGGGATACAAGATGGCCAGGAAGGATCTGAAGAAAGGGATTAGGAGAGCTAAGAGAGGGCATGAAAAATGCTTGGCGGGTAGGATAAAAGAAAACCCCAAGGCCTTTTACGCGTATGTCAGAAATATGAGGATGACTAGGGGGACCGTAGGTCCGGTCAAGGACAATAGCGGGAGACTGTGTGTTGAGCCGGAAGAGATAAGTGAGGTTTTGAATGAGTACTTCTCTTCGGTATTTACGAATGAGAAGGGGTGTATTACTGAAGAGGACGGTGGGAAGCAGACTGGTAAGCTCGAGGAAGTGCTCGTTAGGAGGGAAGATGTGTTGGGGTTTTTGAATAACTTGAAGATAGACAAGTCTCCCGGGCCTGACGGGGTATATCCAAGGATGTTATGGGAAGCAAGGGATGAAATTGCAGAGCCGCTGGCAATGATCTTTTCATCTTCTCTGCTGACGGGGGTGGTACCAGGTGATTGGAGGGTGGCAAATGTTGTGCCCCTGTTCAAGAAAGGGAATAGGAACAACCCTGGGAATTACAGGCCAGTTAGTCTTACTTCGGTGGTAGGCAAGTTGATGGAAAAGGTGCTGAGGGATAGGATTTCTGAGCATCTGGAAAGACACTGCTTGATTCGGGACAGTCAGCACGGTTTTGTGAGGGGTAGGTCTTGCCTCACAAGCCTGATTGAATTCTTTGAGCAGGTGACCAAGCAAGTGGATGAGGGTAAACCAGTGGATGTGGTGTACATGGATTTTAGTAAGGCATTTGATAAGGTCCCCCATGGTAGACTTATGGAGAAAGTCAGGAGGCATGGGATAGTGGGGAATGTGGCCAGTTGGATTAAGAATTGGCTAACTGATAGAAGGCAGAGAGTGGTCTTAGATGGTAAATACTCAGCCTGGAGCCCAGTTACCAGTGGCGTGCCGCAGGGATCAGTTCTGGGTCCTCTCCTGTTTGTGATTTTTATTAACGACTTGGATGAGGAAGTCGAAGGGTGGGTCAGTAAATTTGCAGATGATACAAAGGTTGGTGGAGTTGTGGATACCGAGGAGGGCTATTGTCGTCTGCAAAGGGACTTGGATAGGTTGCAGTGCTGGGCTGAAAAGTGGCAGATGGAGTTTAACCCTGAAAAGTGTGAGGTCGTCCATTTTGGAAGGACAAACATGAATGCAAAATACTGGGTTAACGGTAGGGTTCTTGGGCATGTGGAGGAGCAGAGAGACCTTGGGGTCTATGTGCATAGATCATTGAAAGTTGCAACTCAAGTGGATAGGGCTGTGAAGAAGGCATATGGGGTGTTAGCGTTCATTAGCAGAGGGATTGAATTTAAGAGCCGTGAGGTGATGATGCAGCTGTACAGGACCTTGGTAAGGCCTCATTTGGAGTACTGTGTGCAGTTCTGGTCGCCTCATTTTAGGAAGGATGTGGAAGCCTTGGAGAGGGTGCAGAGGAGATTTACCAGGATGTTGCCTGGAATGGAGAATAAGTCTTACGAGGAAAGGCTGAACATTCTAGGCCTCTTCTCATTAGAACGGAGAAGGATGAGGGGTGACATGATAGAGGTTTATAAGATGATCAGGGGAATAGATAGGGTAGACAGTCAGAAACTTTTTCCCCGGGTGGAGCAAAGCGTTACAAGGGGTCATAAATTTAAGGTGAAGGGTGGGAGATATAAGGGGGATGTCAGGGGAAGGTTCTTTACCCAGAGAGTGGTCGAGGCATGGAATGCCTTGCCCGGGGAAGTTGTTGAGTCAGAAACTTTAGGGACTTTCAAAAGGCTTTTGGATAGGTATATGGATAAAGGAGAATGATGGGGTATAGATTAAATTGTCCTTGACAGAGGACAAAGGATCGGCACAACATTGTGGGCCGAAGGGCCTGTTCTGTGCTGTATGTTCTATGTTCTATGTTCTATGTTCTATGTTCTATGTAAAGCAGTTGAAACCAGTTATTACCCACAGTTAAAAGATACAATACACCACATGACCTTATCTCCCTCCTGCTGTGGTCTAGGAAACGGGTGCAGCTGCTGGCACACTGTGCTCAGCCTTAAATGCATACTGTTTTTAAACAGAATCTTAAAGGAACACTGTATTAGATAGAGGAAAAAACAGTTCCGTGACACCTCCGCCCTTGGCAAAATGAAACGCCATTCTTAAAATGCGTTTCATTACAATGCAAAAAATAGAAACTGAAAAAAATACACTGTAAACATTTTTTCACATTCATTACCCCATTCACTCGCCTGATCGTTTACAGAATTTTCTTTGTACCATCGGCAAACACGTAATTTAACATGGTTAAATTTGTGACAGAGCCGTCGGCAATAACATTGTTTTTCCCCAAAATATGTACAATTTTCAAATGATAAGGCTGTAACAACAAACTCCATCTAATATTCTAGCATTTCGGTTTTTAAATTTTTCCACAAACATTAAAGGGTGATGGTCAGTGTATATTAGTGTTTCTTTATAGTCTTGGCAGACGCATACTTTGAATGTTTGAGAGCCAGCAAAAGTTCTAATGTTTCTTTTCGAACAGTGGAATACTTTTTTTGATGGCAATTTAGTTTTCTTGAAAACTACCCTACTGGCTTCTCTATGTCCGATTCATTATCTTGCAATAGGAATGCACTAACCCCCAGGTTACTAGCGCTGATCGCTATTTTAAAGGGTTAAACAAAATTTACAGCAGCCAACAATGGTTCATTGGTTAAGATTGCCTTTAGATTTTCAAAAGCTGCCTGGCATTCATCTGACCATATTACTTTGGTTTTCTTTTTTTGTAGCACATCGGTTAATGGAGCAGCCACATTACTAAAATTCCATACAAATTTCCTGTAAAAACCGCACATCCCAATAAACCTCATTATCCCACATTTAGATTTAGGGATAGGGAACTCCATTAAGGCTTGTACCTTTGCCGTTTTTGGCAGTACCTGTCCTTGCCCAATACTTGTCCTATGTGCCCGAGGTAAGTTACTCTTGCTTTTTCGAATTCACTTTATTCTAGATTTATCACTAAATAGTGGTATTTTTAAAACAGAAATTTTAGCTGGTTTAAGTGTTCTTGCCAAGTGTTACTGTATGTTAGTACATCATCAAGATACACTACAGAGTTGGGAACACTGGCTACCACCTGATTCATTAATCTTTGAAAAGGGGCTCGAGCATTTTGTAGCCCAACTGACATCATCTGGCACTGATAAAGACCGTCAAGTGTTACAAAATCTGATATCTCTTTGGCTCAGGGAGTCAAAGGAACTTGCCAGTATTCCTGGTAAGAAAACTAGCACTGTCCACTCTGTCGATACATTCTTCTAAACGTGGAGTTGGGTCAGAGTCTGCCTTCGTTACTGCATTGACTTTTCTATAGTCTGTACAAAACCGGGTTGACTCGTCAGGTTTAGGTATTAGAACTATTGGTGAAGTCTAGCTGCTTTGCTTAGGTTCAATCAAGTTGTTTACCAGCATGTATTTGGATTTCTGCTTTTACTTGGGCCTGCTTGTACGGACTTAAGTGGTAAGGATATTTCTTTCAAGGAACAGATTCCCCTATATCCACATCATGTGTGGCTAAGGTTGTACATCCTGGCTTATCCCTACAGACTCTTTTAAATGTTGTGAAAAGCCTGGTTAGGTCTTCACGTTGTTTTGCCTCCAAGTGCAAAAGCATGTTGTCCAATTTTCCTAGCCATTCTGTATTCAATAAACTGATAGTTGGAGGTTCAATCTGAGAATTGTCTAGGTTTCCTTCTGCCTCATCCTCACTATCCTTTACCCTCTGAACAGTCCTGATTAATTGACATACCTGTACTGGCTTATCCTCCTCTCTGCGATAATGTTGCTTTCACATTTTGATGTGACACAACCGGTTCTTCCTCTGGCAATCAGAGGTGTCAATCAAGTAATCTACCTTACCCACTCTTCTAATCACTTTATGTTGTTGGAGGCAGTACAGAGAAGATTTACGAGACTAATACCTGGAATGGGTGGGCTGTTTTACGAGGAAAGATTGGACAGGCTAGGCTTGTATCTGCTGGAACGTAGAAGAGTAAGAGGCGACTTGATTGAAATATATAAGATCCTGGGGGGTCTTGACAGGGTAGATGTGGAAAGGATGTTTCCCCTTGTGGGAGAATCTCAAACTATGGGTCACTGTTTAAAAATAAGGGGTCACCCACTTAAGACAGAATGAGGAGAAATTTTTTCTCTCAGAGGGTCGTGAGACTTTGGAATTATCTTCAGTGGAAGTAGAGTCTTTGAATATTTTTAAGGCAGAGGTAGACAGATTCTTGTTTAGCAAGGGGGTGGAAGGTTATCGGGGGTAGGTGGAAATGTGGAGTAATCAGTTCAGCCAAGAACTTATTGAATGGCGGAGCAGGCTCGAGGGGTTGAGTCTACTCCGGCTCCTAATTCGTATGTTCGTATGTATGTTCATATGCCAAATGGTGGGGAAAGCACAACCTCCCATAAAATAGTTCCCATACCAGTGATTAAGGAAACATTTAGCATTTTATTGGTAGACTGTGTAGGACCCTTGCCAAAAACAAAAGCGGGACATCAATACATACTTATCCTTATCACGGATATGGCTACTCGATTTCCAGAGGTCATTCCTTTGAGGACAATTACTGCTAAAATAGTAGTAGAAAAATTAACCCAATTCTTTACAAGATATGGATTACCACTCGAAGTTCAATCAAATCAAGGTTCTAATTTCATGTCTAAGCTATTTCAAGAAGTCATAGGCAATTTAGTGTCAGACAATTGAAATATTCAGCATATCATCCACAGTCACAGGGAGCTTTAGGGAGGGACCATTAAACTCTCAAAACAATGATTAGAACATACTGTCACAAATATCCGCATGACTGGGATAAAGGATAGACTTTCTTTTTATTTGCCACAGACTGAGTCTACAGGCTTCAGTCCTTTTGAACTGGTTTACAGACATGAAGTAAGAAATCCTCGAAAACTCATAAAAGACAGATTCTTAGAACAAAGGAATGAATCTTCAATACTGGACTATGCATCTGTGTTGCGGGAAAGGCTCACGAAAGATTGTGGTGTGGCTCCAGAACACCTTAAAGCATCCCAAGCCAATATGGAAAAATGGGCAGATAAGAATGCAAATCCCTGAAATTTTCAACCAGGGGATGAAGTATTGAAATTGTTACCATTATAGGGGGAACCATCAAAAGTGGCCCATATACACCCAGATCCCTCTGCATCTCAGAGCTCCGCAATCACTCACCAGTTAGATAATATGCTTCTTTGTTATTCTTCCTGCCAAAATGGACAACCTCGCATTTTCCCACATTATACTCCATCGGCCAGACTTTTGCCCACTCACTTAACCTATCTGTATCCCTTTGTAGCCTCCTTATGTCCTCTTCACAACCTACTTTCCTACCTATCTTTGTGTCATCGGCAAATTTAGCAACCGTACCTTCAGTCCCTTCATCCAAGTCATTTATATAAATTGTAAAAAGTTCAGGCCCAAACACAGATCCCTGAGGCACACCACTCGTTACATCTTGCCAACCAGAAAATGACCCATTTATGCCTACTCTCTGCTTCCTGTTAGCTAGCCAATCTTCTATCCATGCCAATATCTTACCCCCGAAACCATAAGCTTTTATTTTTTGCAATAACCTTTGATGTGGCACATTATCAAATGCCTTCTGGAAACTAAGTAAAATACATCCACCCCTTCATCCACAGCACATGTAACTCCCTCAAAGAACTCCAATAAATTGGTTAAACATGATTTCCCTTTCACAAAACCATGTTGACTCTGCCTGATTACCTTCAATTTTTCTAAGTGCCCTGCTGTAATGTCTTTAATAATAGCTTCTAACATTTTCCCCAGACAGATGTTAAGCTAACTGACCTGTAGTTCCCTGCTTTCCTTTTTTGAACAAAGGAGTTACATTCGTAATTTTCCAGTCTCATGAAACCTTCCACGAATGTAGAGAATTTTGCAAAATTAAAACTAACGCATCAACTATCTCACTAGCCATTTATTTTTAGACACTAGGATGAAGCCCATCAGGACCTGGGGACTTGTCAGCCCACAGCTCCAACAACTTGTTCAGTACCACTTCCCTGGTGATTGTAATTTTCCTGAGTTTCTCCCTCCCTTCCATTTCCTGACTTACAGTTAATTCTGGGATGTTACTTATATCCTCTATAGTGAAGACTACTGCAAAATATCTGTTCAATTCATCTGCCATCTCCTTATTATCCATTATTAATTCCCCAGACTCACTTTCTATAGGACCAACATTCACTTTGTTAACTCTTTTCTTTTTTAAATATTTATTTATTTATTTAGAGATACAGCACTGAAACAGGCCCTTCGGCCCACCGAGTCTGTGCCGACCAACAACCACCCATTTATACTAACCCTACAGTAATCCCATATTCACTACCACATACCTACACTAGAGGCAAATTACAATGGCCAATTTACCTATCACCTGCAAGTCTTTGGCTGTGGGAGGAACCGGAGCACCCGGCAAAAACCCACGCGATCACAGGGAGAACTTGCAAACTCCGCACAGGCAGTACCCAGAATTGAACCTGGGTCCCTGGAGCTGTGAGGCTAACCACTGCGCCATTGTGCTGCCCTGATATTGCCAGGGAAAAAAGCTACAGGACCATGACACCTCCGCCCCTAACAGAATGAAACGCCATTCCTGAAATGCATTTCATTATAATGGGTAAAAAAAAATACAAATTGAAAAAATGCTCACATTTGTTTCCCCCCGCATTTACAGATATACACTTTTCTAAAAAAAATGTTTAGACTACAGCAACAAGTTCCACCAAAACATTTCAGCTTTAAATTTTCAAAAGGTTGTTCCAATTAACCCATTTCAAATTTACAAGCATAGTCTTCCAATTGTTTCATGTTTTCCTTCCAAGTGTCCCTATTGTCCATCACCTCAGTCAGGTGAACTGCACAGCTAGTAGCACTGACCACTATTGGGTTTACTATTCTCTGAGAAGTTTCTCGAGTACGCCTTAACATATGTGGCATCACTTGACACTGGAAAACCCTGTCCGGTGTAACAGAAGCTGATTTTTTTCTTACCCTGGGGTGTCAAAAGAATTGGACAGGTTTCCTCCAACACATTTGTCTCTTTAAGACTCATTGTGTTGCTCACTCTGTCCTTATAGTCCTTTAAATGAGAATTTTGACATGTTGTGAAAACCCTAGTTAGGACTTCATGCTGTTTTGCCCCAAAGTATAAAAGCCTATTGTTTAATTTTCCTAGCCATTCTGCATTCGTTAATGGGATAGTTGGAGGTTCAATCTGACAATTGCCTAGGCCTACGTCTGCCTCATCCTCACTATCCTTTTCCTGCTTCACAGTGCCGATTACCTGACATACCTGTACTGGCTTACCCTCCCCCCTTTGGTAATATGGTTTCTCAACCACTGGCATGGAAACTAGTGGTGCTGGTTTTGTGGTAGGTTGTGGTTTTCCCACCATTTGACAGGTATGGCATGTCCTACAAAATTGTGTCTCATCCTTTGTAAGACCTGGCCAGTAATATTGTTTGCTTCTGTGTAATTTGGTCTTCCAAATTCCCCAACGTCCTGCAAAAGGAATGTCGTGTGCTAACCTTAATAATCCTTGTCGATATTTTGGTGGTACCACACTATCTGTTCAACAACTGTCTAATCTTCGTTGCCAGGCCTATGAGGCGGTCTCCATTTCCTCCTCAAAATTCCGTTTACCATATAATAGCCTTCCGGAACTCCTTTCACCTCAGCTTCTGACAGAGCTGTCTGTGCTATTCGGTATATCTCTGGATCAGCTTGTTGTGCTGCAATGATAGACGATCTGTTAAACATCTCATTTGGATTATCTAAATCCCCAAATAAGGTTTCAGATGCCTTTGTGGTGCCCCTTTTACCTCCAACAATGGATCCTGTTTCGCCATTGCTTGGGTAACTGCACACGCAGGAAATATTCCCAGAACTTGTTCCTGTCATTGCTCCATTTCCTTAATTTCACATGGCTCCTCTGCAACAATCGGATAAACTGATACTTTTGATCCAGCCAAATCATTGCCTAGGAGTAGATCAATTCCCTTTACTGGTAAACTGTGGACAACACCTACAGTTACTATCCCAGATATTAAGTCACTCACCAGGCATACATTATACAAAGGTACGGGTATACACACCCGGCCAATTCCATTAACTAATACTTTAGCGTTCAAGGCCACTCTGGTGGAAACCTCATATCTTTCCCCAGCAAAAGTGTTTTGGTTGCTCCTGTGACCCTGAGTATAATGATAGGTTTTCCTGCCTTACTTACAGGATATGGAGTTACTCTCCCCTTTGACAAAAATTCATTATAACTCTCAGGTATTTTATTATTAACCTCTACACTCCTCAGTTTTAGTATCTGGTTTCACATTTACAGCTGTCATTAAAGCTATAGCCTGGTCTGCTATACTCTCAGTCAGAGTCTTTTCCTCTGCACTAACTTTGCGTACCCCAAGTCCTATGGGTTTACCTCGTAATTTCCAACACTCTGAATGAAGATGACCCGTTTTGTTGCAATGATAACACTTTGGCTTGCGAACCTCACTTCTACCCTCAGCATCTTCCTTTCTGGCCTGAGGAGGTGATCCTGGGGCATTCCCAGCTGTTCCTTCTTGTCATAAGATCATAAGAAGTAGGAGCAGAAGTAGGCCGTCCGGCCCCTCGAGCCTGCTCCGCCATTCAATAAGATCATGGCTGATCTTTTCGTGGACTCAGATCCACTTACCCGCGTTCTCACTGTATCCCTTAATTCCTTTATTATTCAAAAAGATATCTACCTTAGCTTTAAAGACGTTTACTGAAGAAGCGTCAACTACTTCACTGGGCAAGGAATTCCATAGATTAACAACCCTCTGGGTGAAGAAGTTCCATCTTAATTCAGTCCTAAATCTGCTCCCTCTAATCTTGAGGCTATGCCCTCTTGTCCTAGCTTCACCTGCCAGTGGAAACATACTCTCCACTTGTATCTTATCTATTCCCTTCATGATTTTATATGTTTCTATAAGATCCCCCCTCATTCTTCTGAATTCCAATGAATATAATCCCAATCTACTCAGTCTCTCCTCATAAGCCAACCCCCTCAACTCCGGAATCAACCTAGTGAACCTCCTCTGCCCCCTCTCCAGTGCCAGTATATCCTTTCTCAAGTAAGGAGACCAAAACTGCACACAGTACTCCAGGTGCGGCCTCACCAGTACCTTATATAGCTGCAACATAACCTCTCTGCTTTTAAACTCAATCCCTTTAACAATGAAGGACAAGATTCCATTTGCCTTCCTAATTACTTGCTGTACCTACAGACCAACCTTCTGCGATTCATGCACAAGGACACCCAGGTCCCTCTGCATAGCAGCATGTTGCAACTTTTTAGCATTCAAGTAATAATCCTTTTTACTGTTACTCCTACCGAAATGAATGACTTCACATTTATTAACATTGTATTCCATCTGCCAGTCCTTTGCCCACTCACTCAATGTTCCTCTGCAAAGTTTCACAGTCATCTGCACACTTTGCTCTGCCACTCATCTTAGTGTCATCTGCAAACTTTGACACCCTACAAGTGGTCCCCAACTCCAAATCATCTATATAAATTGTAAATAATTGCGGACTCAACACCGATCCCTGAGGTACACCACTAGTGACTGATTGCCAACCAGAATAGCACTCATTTATCCCCACTCTCTGCTTCCTGTCAGTCAACCAATCCTCTATCCATGCTAATACTTTACCCCTAACGCCATGCATCCTTATTTTATACTGCAGCCTCTTGTGCGGCACCTTGTCGAAGGCTTTTTGGAAATCTAGGTACACCACATCCACTGGGTCCCCATTGTCCACCTTGCTCGTAATGTCATCATAGAATTCCAAAAGATTTGTCAAGCGTGACCTGCCCTTCATGAACCCATGCTGCGTCTGCCCAACGGGACAATTTCTATCGAGATGCCCTGCTATTTCTTCCTTGATAATAGACTCAAGCATCTTCCCCACTACAGAGGTTAAGCTAACCAGTCTATAATTCCCCATCCTTTGTCTACCTCCCTTTTTAAACAGTGGCATCACATCTGCTGTTTTCCAATCTGCTGGGACTACCCCAGAGTCCAGTGAATTTTGGAAAATTATCGCCAGTGCACCTGCTATCTCTCCCGCCATCTCTTTTAGTACCCTAGGATGCATTCCATCAGGGCCAGGAGACTTATCAATCCTTAGCTCCATTAGCTTGCCCAACACTACCTCTTCCGTAATAATGATTGTTTCCAGGTCCTCACCTACGTTCGTCTCTTTGTCAATTTTCTTTGGCCTCCTTGTCTCGAGAGACAATGGGTAAGCGCCTAGAGGTGGTCAGTGGTGTCAGTCGCTGTGAGGCAACTATGGAGTGACCTCTCCATGGCGCATGCCTGGGCGAATGTATGGAGGTTGAGAGTTGCCCAAGCGTCAAAACCCCCCTCTCGGCCTTTCTGGTGGGGTCCAAAGGAGTGCAGAGCACGACGTTTGGCACCGGTATGGCTGCAGGAACTGCCGGAAACATGCCAAAGGTGACACATGACCGCCTACGGGGTTCCACTCCGGATTTTCTGTTAGGGTTTACTCCCTTAGCCGTGGTCTCTCCCGAGACGCCCACAAGGCAGCTGTTCATTTGACAAATAAAACAAGTTAGGGTTATACCCTCATAACCAAAAAATACTTGCTGCAGTCAGGTGGGAGTTGAACAGTGCAAACCACCCTCACCAGGTGGCCGTAACCAATTGGGGGCTTGTCTGGGATCTGAACTGCCAGACAAACGGGAAATTTGGAAAACGGGAGGGAAAATTGACCTCTAAATTGTGGAAGGGTAAACAAACAGGTTTTCTTGTACTCTTCATCTGCAGTATCAACAATACCTAGGACACACCCTGGATGCAACATTCCCTTCCCTGCTCCTCCAGGCACCCGAGATCCCACCGTATCACAAGAAATAGGAGTAGACTATAATGCCAATCGAACCTGCTCCGCCATTCAATACATTCATGGTTGATCTTAGACCTCAACTCCACTTTTCTGCCCAAGCGTCATATCCCTTGATTCCGAGATACCAAAAATCTGTCTACCCAGCCGCAAATGTATTCAACGATGGATCATCCACAACAACTCACAGACCTGTAAGTTTTCTTCAAGTACCCATCCAATTTCCTTTTGAAATCATTCATCGTCTCCACTCCCACCAACTTTGTGGGCAGGTGCAGGTCATTACGGGCAGCACAGTGGTAACGGGCAGCACAGTGGCGGAGTGGTTAGCACCGCAGCCTCACAGCTCCAGGGACCTGGGTTCGATTCTGGGTACTGCCTGTGCGGAGTTTGCAAGTTCTCCCTGTGACCGCGTGGGTTTTCGCCGGGTGCTCCGGTTTCCTCCCACAGCCAAAGACTTGCAGGTTGATACGTAAATTGGCCGTGCAAATTGCCCCTAGTGTAGGTATGTGGTAGGGAATATGGGATTACTGTAGGGTTAGTCTAAATGGGTGGTTGTTGGTCGGCACAGACTCGGTGGGCCGAAGGGCCTGTTTCAGTGCTGTATCTCTAAATAAATAAATTACCAATCACTACCTAAAGAAGGTCTTCCAGTGAAGTAATTTCTCCTCATCTCAATCCGAAATGATTGGTCCCTTATCCTGAGACTGTGTCCTCCCAGCTACCATCCGCTGCTCCTCCAGAAACCCGAGACCCCACCCTGTGTCCTCCTACGCCATCCCCCATGCTTTCCCTGCAAATGAATTGCTCTTGCTGGTCCCCAGCCTGCAGTCAAACACCCATTCCAATGTTGGCCTTTCTGGTGCCGAAGTATTCATGGTTTTGTGAAGGGGAGGTCGTGTCTTACTAATTTGATTGAGTTTTTTGAGGAAGTGACGAAGATGATTGATGAAGGAAGGATGTTATCTATATGGACTTTAGTAAAACCTTTGACAAGGTCCCTCATGGCAGACTGGTACAAAAGGTGAAGTCACACGGGATCAGAGGTGAGCTGGCAAGATGGATACAGAACTGGCTCGGTAATAGAAGACAGAGGGTATCAGTGGATGGGTGTTTTTCTGAATGGAGGGATGCGACTAGTGGTGTTCCGCAGGGATTAGTGCTGGGACATTTGCTGTTTGTAGTATATATAAATGATTTGGAGGAAAATGTAGATGGTCTGATTAGTAGGTTTGTGGATGACACAAAGGTTGGTGGAGTTGCGGATAATGATGAGGATTGTCAGAGGATACAGCAGGATATAGATCGGTTGGAGACTTGGACAGAGAAATGGCAGATGGAGTTTAATCTGGACAAATGTGAGGTGATGCATTTTGGAAGGTCTAATGCAGGTGGGAGGTATACAGTAAATGGCAGAACCCTTAGGAGTATTGACAGGCAGAGAGATCTGGGCGTACAGGTCCACAGGTCACTGAAAGTGGCAACGCAGGTGGATAAGGTAGTCAAGGCGGCATACGGCACGTTTGCCTTCATCGGTCGGGGCATAGAGTATAAGAATTGGCAAGTCATGCTGCAGCTGTACAGAACCTTAGTTAGGCCACACTTAGAATATTGCGTGCATTTCTGGTCGCCACACTACCAGAAGGATGTGGAGGCTTTGGAGAGGGTACAGAGGAGGTTTACCAGGATGTTGCCTGGTCTGGAGGGCATTAGCTATGAGGAGACGTTGGAAAAACTCGGATTGTTTTCACTGGAACGACGGAGGTGGAGGGGTGACATGATCGAGGTTTACAAAGTTATGAATGGCATGGACAGAGTGGATAGTCAGAAGCTTTTTCCCAGGGTGGAAGAGTCAGTTACTAGGGGACATAGGTTTAAGGTGCGAGGGGCAAAGTTTAGAGAGGACTGGCATGTTATTAATGTCCTCCACTGTGAAGACCGATACAAAATACCTGTTCAATGCCTCGGCCATTTCATCATATCCCATAACTAAATTCCCCTTCTCATCCTCTAAAGGACCAACGTTTACTTTAGCCACTCTTTTTCGTTTTATATATTTACAGAAACTTTTGCTATCTGTCTTTATATTCTGTGCTAGTTTTTTCTCATGTTCTATCTTACTTTTCTTTATAGCCCTTTTTGTGGCTCTCTGTTGACCTTTAAAGTTGTCCCCAGCTACTTGCCTTCCTTCCACTCTCCCACTTTCTATCCTTCTCGGGTTTATGGGGGTGGTGGACAAAATAGGTTTGCTTATTCACAAGCTCAAAATCATCAGCAATTTCTGCTGCATGCCTAGCTTTTAAAACTTTCAGGTTATCTATATGAGTTCTCACTATTGAAGGAATGGAGTTTTTAAACTCTTCTAAGAGAATCAATTCTCGAAGGTTCTCATATGTGGTTTCTACCTTTAATGCCCATATTCAACTGTCAAAATTAGTTTGCTTCACCCTCTCAAATTCTAAATATGTCAATCTCCATACGTTCCTAAACTTCTGATGGTAAACTTCAGGGACTAACTCATATGCAGTGAGAATAGCCTTTTTTGCCATCTGATAATCTGCAGAAGCCTCTTCAGAAAGCATGGCATAAGCTTCATGATTGTGGTGGGAGAAACACACTGTTAATTAAATCCCATCGTTCCACAGATCACCTAATGTATCATTTAAAACTTTTCAAATTAAAGAAAGACCCAGCTAAATTGTACCATCTATTAACCCCCGAATGAGGCTAACCAAACCAGATGTCTTTAAACCAACAAATTAACAGTTTAATCAGAAAAGCTAAATTCTTAAACACCATGAAGATATAAACAACATTTAAAATAGAAAATATTGTCCTTGCAAATTTACAGTCCAATGTTGCTTGAAGTCCTCACAGCCATCCGATGGGGAAAAAAGCTTCTTCCACAGTAGTCTAATTCCAGCAGTATGTGATGCTTCAGCGAATTTCAACAATTAGTGACTTGCAAACACTTTTTAAATGAATCAATTTGACTTTAGAGTTTTTGAGGGATAGAAGATTGTCACAGTCTAACTTCCCTTCCTTCAGTTCAAATTATCAGAGATCTCTGTTTTGGCTTGAGTTTTTTTTTTAATTTTGAAAGATAATAATGATTAAACAGACTAAACCTCTCTTCCTTCAGTTTACATGGTTGAGAGCTCCTTTTCCAAGTGCTAACACCAGCTGTCTGTCTTGTGGTCTCTGGAACAAACTGCCTTCAACTAAAAAGCCAGTTCAAATTTGAATTGTAACAAATGTATCGCTTGATACTCACTCCTAGTAGCTATATCCATGGTAACAAGAATGCACCCTTTGAATCACAGTCTCCGAATGGTTGTATCCAAGGCAAGGAAAATGCATTTTCTCTAACTGCTGAGGCTTGCTGGTTCTTAAAGCACTACAGATCCTTTGCAAGCCTTAAAGGCAAACCGCATATTCCCAGGAAAAAAAAAATTAAGGACCATGACAATATCTATTGAAGCTCTTTCTATCTGTCTTTATATTTCTAGCTCGCTTTCTCTCGTACTCTAATTTTACCTTCCTTTTCAATCTTTTAGTCAATCTTTGCTGTTTTTTATATTCTGTCCAATCTTCGGACATCTTTGCACTTTTTCTTTAAGTTTGATACTATCTTTAACTATTTGGGTTAACCACAGATGGTGAGTCTCCCCTCCCCCTCACCCCGCCCCCCTGTCTTGGAATTTTTCTTTTTCATTGAAATATATATATTTTGTGTGTTCTGAAATATTCACTAAAATGTCTGCCACAGCATCTCTATCAAGCTATTCCTTAACCTCATTTGCCAGTTTACTTTAGCTAGCTCTGCTTTCAGGCCCTGATAATTGTCCTTATTTAAGATTGAAATACTGATCTTGGACCGACTCTTCTCTCCCTCAAACTGAATGTAAAATTCAATCATATTATGATTGCTGCTACCTAGGGCTGCCTTAACTGTAAGGTCATTAATTAGACCTATCTCATTGCACAATGCCAGGTCTCATATAGCCTGCTCTCTGTTTGGCTCCAGAATGTACTGTTCCAAGAAATTATCCCGAAAGTTTTCGATGTACTTCTCATCCAGGTGAGCTCTGCCCATCTGATTTTTCCAGTCTATGTATGGTATGTCCGACAAAATTGCCTCACCTCCGTTGTAAGGCCTGGCCAGTCATAATGTTGACTTATACATGATTTAATCTTCCGAATCCCCCATGTCCTGCAAAAGGAATGCCAGGTGCTAAGCTTAATAATCTCATACAGTCATAGAGTCATAGAGTAGTACAGCAAAGAAACAGGCCCTTCGGCCCACCGCGCCCATGCCAACCATAATGCCTATCTATACTAATCCCACCTGCCTGCATTAATTCCACATCCCTCTATGCCTTGCTCATTCAAGTACCTGTCCAGATGCCTCTTAAATGTTGCTACTGTTCCTGCCTACACCACCTCCTCCGGCAGCTCATTCCAGATACCCACTATTCTTTGTGTGAAAAATTTACCCCTTTGATCCTCTTTAAACCTCCTCCTCTCACCTTAAATCTATGCCCTCTAGTTTTTGTCACCCCTACCATGGGAAACTGACGTGGCTATTTACCCTATCTATGCCTCTCATAATTTTATATACCTCTATCATGTCCCTTCTCAGCCTCCTTTGCTCCAGGGAAAACAGACCCAGCCTATCCAATCTCTCTTTATAACTCAAGCCCTCCAAACCAGGCAACATCCTTGTGAATCTTTGCTGCACCCTGTCTAGCTTAATCACATCTTTCCTGTAGTGCGCCGACCAGAACTGCAGACAATGCTCCAAATGCGGTCTAACCAATGTTATGTACAACTGTAACATGACATCCCAACTCTTGTACTCAATGCCTCGGCCGATGAAGGCAAACATGCCATACGCCTTCTTCACCACCCTGTCTACCTGTGTTGCAACTTTCAGGGAACTATGTACTTGCACCCCAAGGTCTCTCTGCTCAACAACACTCCCCAGGGCCCTGCCATTCACTGTATATGTCCTGCCCTGGTTTAACTTTCCAAATTGCATCACTTCTCACTTGTCTGCGTTAAATTCCATTTGCCAATCTCTTGCCCACTTTCCCGGTTGATCTATATCCTGTTGTAACCTTAGACAATCTTTTTCACTGTCCATTATACCACCAATTTTGGTGTCATCTACAAACTTACTAATCATGCCCCCTACATTCACATCCAAATCATTAATATATATGACAAACAACAGAGGGCCCAACACCGATCCCTGCGGCACATGACTGGTCACCGGCCTCTAATCAGAAAGAGCAATCCTCCACTACCACCCTCTGCCTCCTGTCACCAAGCCAATTTTGTATCCAATTTGCTAGCTCACCCTGGATCACATGTGTTTGAACCTTCTAAACCAGCCGACCATGCGGGACCTTGTCAAAGGCCTTGCTAAAGTCCATGTAGACAACGTCCATCGCCCTGCCTTCGTCAATCCACTTTGTCACCTCCTCGCAAAACTCAAGCAAATTCGTGAGACAAGATTTCCCATGCACAAAGCCATGCTGACTATCCCTAATCAGACCATGCCTTTCCAAATGCATATAAATCCTGTCTCTCAGAATCCCTTCGAATAAACTTCCCACCATTGATGTAAGGCTCACCGGCCTGTAGTTCCCTGGCTTATCCCTGCTGCCCTTCCTAAATAAAGGCACATTAGCTATCCTCCAGTCTTCTGGTACCTCACCCGTGGCTAACGATGATACAAAAATCTCTGCCAGGGCCCCAGCAATTTCGTCTCTTGCTTCCCATAGCATCATAGGATACACCTGGTCAGGCCCTGGGGATTTATCCACCTTAATGTGCTTCAAAACCTCCAACACCTCCTCCTTTGTAATATTGATATGCTCCAAGATATCGCTGTTCCCTCCCTAGAACTCACTAGCTTCCATGACCTTCTCCAAGGTAAATACGGACGAGAAATATTCATTTAGGACTTCGCCCATTTCCCGTGGCTCCACACAAAGATTGCCACACTGATCCTTAAGGGGACCTACTCTATCCCTAGCTACCCTTTTACTCTTAATATACTTATAGAATCTTTTAGGATTCTCCTTTATCTTATTTGCCAGGGAAATCTCATGGCCCCTTTTCGCCCTCCTAATTTCCTTCTTAAGTGTACTCCTACATCCCCTATACTCCTCGAGGGACTCGCTTGATCACAGCTGCCTATATCTGACATATGCCTCCTTCTTTGTCCTGACCAGACCCTCAATATCCCTCGTCAACCAAGGTTCCCTAAACTTGCCAGTCTTGCCCATCCATCAAACAGGAACATGGGCGGCACAGTGGCGCAGTGGTTAGCACCGCAGCCTCACAGCTCCAGCGACCCGGGTTCAATTCTGGGTACTGCCTGTGTGGAGTTTGCAAGTTCTCCCTGTGTCTGCGTGGGTTTTCTCCGGGTGCTCCGGTTTCCTCCCACAAGCCAAACGACTTGCAGGTTGGTAGGTAAATTGGCCAATATAAATTGCCCCTAGTGTAGGTAGGTGGTAGGGAAATATAGGGACAGGTGGGGATGTGGTAGGAATATAGTAGGGATTAGTGTAGGATTAGTATAAATGGGTGATTGATGGTCGGCACAGACTCGGTGGGCCGAAGGGCCTGTTTCAGTGCTGTATCTCTAAACTAAAACTAAAACTAAACTACATGCCAGCCCTGAACTCTTCCTATCTCACTTTTAAAAGCCTCACACTTGCCAGATGTCCCTTTACCTGTAAACAGCCTATCCCATTCAACTTTTGAGAGTTCCTGTCTGATGACACCGAAATTAGCCTTCCCCCAATTTAGGACTTCAACCTGAGACCAGTCCTATCCTTTTCCATAGCTATCTTGAAGCTAATAGAGTTATGGTCACTGGTCCCAAAGTGCTCCCCCACTGACACATCAAGCACCTGCCCATCTTCATTTCCTAATAGGAGATCGAGTGTAGCCCCTTCTCTAGTAGGGCCATCCACATACTGCTTCAGAAAACTATCCTGGACACACTTAACAAATTCTTTCCCATCTGATCCCTTAGCACTAAGGCAGTTCCAGTCAATATTAGGGAAGTTAAAATCACCTACTATGACAACCCTATAATTCCTACACCTACCTGTGATTTCCCTACATATATGTTCCTCCAATTCCCTCTGACTATTGGGGGGCCTGTAGTATTGGAAGCCTTTCCCATGCGCTTGTTGATTTCTGCATCAAGAGACAGGTGATAGTTGAGCCTAGGTAGGTGAACTCTTGAACCACTTCCAGAGCGTGGTCGCCAATATTGATGGATGGAGCATTTCTGACGTCCTGTCCCATGATGTTCGTTTTCTTGAGGCTGATGGTTAGGCCAAATTCATTGCAGGCAGACGCAAACCTGTCGATGAGACTCTGCAGGCACTCTTCAGTGTGAGATGTTAAAGCAGCATCGTCAGCAAAGAGGAGTTCTCTGATGAGGACTTTCCGTACTTTGGACTTTGCTCTTAGATGGGCAAGGTTGAACAACCTGCCCCCTGATCTTGTGTGGAGGAAAATTCTTTCTTCAGAAGACTTGAACGCATGTGAAAGCAGCAGGGAGAAGAAAATCCCAAAAAGTGTGGGTGCGAGAACACAGCCCTGTTTCACGCCACTCAGGATAGGAAAGGGGTGTGATGAGGTGCCGCCATGTTGAATTGTGCCCTTCATATTGTCATGGAATGAGGTGATGATACTTAGTAGCTTTTCTAGTAGTCTGAAGAGACCACGTCTGCTGACGAGGTCAAAGGCTTTGGTGAGATCAATGAAAGCAAAATAGAGGGTTATCTGTTGTTCGCGGCATTTCTCCTGTATCTGACGAAGGGAGAACAGCATGTCAACGGTCGATCTCTCTGCACGAAAGCCACACTGTGCCTCAGGGTAGATGCGCTCGGCCAGCTTCTGGAGCCTGTTCAGAGCGACTCGAGCAAAGACTTTCCCCACGATGCTGAGCAGGGAGATTCCATGGTAGTTGTTGCAGTCACCGCGGTCACCTTTGTTTTTATAGAGGGTGATGATATTGGCATCGCGCATGTCCTGAGGTACTGCTCCCTCGTCCCAGCACAGGCATAGCAGTTCATGTAGTGCTGAGAGTATGGCAGGCTTGGCACTCTTGATTATTTCAGGGGTAATGCTGTCCTTCCCAGGGGCTTTTCCGCTGGCTAGAGAATTAATGGCATCACTGAGTTCCGATTTTGTTGGCTGTATGTCCAGCTCATCCATGACTGGTAGAGGCTGGGCTGCATTGAAGGCAGTCTCAGTGACAACATTCTCCCTGGAGTACAGTTCTAGGTAGTGCTCAACCCAGCGGTCCATTTGTTTGCGTTGGTCAGTGATTACGTCCCCTGATTTAGATTTGAGGGGGCGATCTTCTTGATGGTTGGCCCAAAAGCTCTCTTCATGCCATCATACATTCCTCTGATGTTTCCGGTGTCTGAGGCCAGCTGAATATGACTGCATAGGCGTTGCCAGTAGACATTTGCACAGCGCCTGGCTGTTCTTTGTGCAATGCTTCTGGCTGCTTTAAGTGCTACAGATGTTAACTCGCTGGGGGCTTTCTTGTAGTTCAACAGTGCAATGCGCTTAGCGGCTATGACAGGTTCCAGCTCTTCATTATGAGATTGAAACCAGTCTGCATTTCTCTTCGCACGTTTGCCGTAGGTGGTCAAAGCTGACTCATAGATGGCATCTCTGATGTGGGCCCACTTGGTCTCAGCATCCCCTGTGGGAGTGTTTTGAAGGGCTGTTACAAGTGTATTTAGAAATTTTTGTAACAGCTGTGGATGAGAAATTCTGCTCATGTTGATGCGTGGGTGGCCCTTCTGCTTGGAATGATGCAACGTCTTTGGTCTGAGTCTAACCTTGCTACACACCCGGGAGTGGTCGGTGTCGCAGTCCGCACTGTGGAAGCTGCGTGTGATTTGAACACTGTTTAAGGAGGCTCGCCTTGTGACGATGAGGTCTAGCTGGTGCCAACGACGCGATCTTGGGTGCCTCCATGAAACCTGGTGACAGGGTTTAGTGTGAAAGAACGAGTTGGTGTTGGAGAGGTTATGATAGGTGCACAACTCAAACAGTCTCTGCCCGTTCTCATTCATCCTTCCAACGCCATAGCGCACAAGGCAGGAGGGCCATGAGTCATGGTTGGCCCCAACCCTGGCATTAAATTCCCCCAGCAGGAACAGGTGTTCGGTGTTGAGGATGCTGCTAATGATGTTATGGAGTTCCTCGTAGAACTGGTCTTTAGCTTCAGGTGGGGAGCAGAGTGTTGGAGCATAGATGCTGAGTCGGTGTACTGGACCAGAGGTGGTGAGCAGTCGGATGGACAGTATGCGTTCCGAGCCATTTGAGGGAGGTTCTCTCATGCTGAGCAAGGAGTTTCTGATGGCGAAGCCCACTCCATGTTGTCTTGGTTCTTCAGGATCCCTGCCCTGCCAGAAGAAGGTGTAGTCTTGCTCTGCTAGAGATCCACTCGCGGGGAGGCGTGTCTCCTGAAGTGCTGCAATGTCTACATTGAGTCTACTGAGCTCGTTGTTAATGATGGCGGTCTTCCGAGAATCTTTGATTTGTGTAAGGTCTTCCGACAGGCCAGGACACATAGTTCTGACGTTCCAGCTTGCAAAGCAAAGGGCTGGTACCTTCTTTCCTTTTTTCATGTTGTTTGGTGTGGTGTTGTAGTCCACTTTTTGGGCAATGACCCTGAGCTCCAAGCACCCATTGAAGCAGGTAGACTGTGGCGGGATAGAACCTTATTGACCGGGGGCTGCCTGGTTTGAGGCGGGCAGTAGCTGTCCAGTGAGGTGCGATGACCTCTCCCACCAACAAAGGCAACCCATGGCACCCAATCTCGATGCCAAATTAGCTGGACTTATAACCCGTAACTGCTGCCTTCCGTGTTGTTTCAGTCACTGTGAGGCAACTATGGAGTAACCTCTCCATGGCGCATGCCTGGACGAATGTATGGAGGTTGAGAGTTGCCCAATCGTCAAAACCCCACTCTCGGCCTTTCTGGTGGGGTCCAAAGGAGTGCAGAGCACGACGTTTGGCACCGATATGGCTGCAGGAACTGCCGGAAACATGCCAAAGATGACACATGACCGCCTACGAGGTTCCTCTCCGGATTTTCTGTTCGGGTTTACTCCCTTAGCCTTGGTCTCTCCTGAGATGCCCACAAGGCAGTGGGGTTGTTGGGGCCCCTACACAGGTGTAGGATGATGCCGGTGGGAGGAGGGGGTGCGAGGGGGAGGGGTGGAGGGAAGGCGGTGAGAGGGGGAGCTGGGAAGTGGGGCTGTAAGGGGGTAGGGGGGGTGCAGGGGAAGGGGGTGCAGGGGAAAGATGGTGCGAGGGGGGGCAGGGAAGGTGTTGTGAGGGGGACGGGGGTGCGGGGGCGGGTGGTGAGCTGAAAGAGTGGAGCTGGGAAGGGGAAGGGGGGGTGGAAGGGGGGGAAGGGGAAGGTGGGGGAAAGGTGGTGCATTCCCCCTATAATTAATGTAATTGGTGTTGGATTTGGATTGGATCCCGGACAATCGAGCAATTAATATGATCCCAGATGCAAGAGCAATTAATATGATCTCAGACGCAAGAGCAATTAATATCATTCCAAATACAAGCCCCGATTAATCTGATCCTGGGCGAGACCGACGACTGAGGTGGGAGTAATGCACTGTCCCAATACTCCACAGGTCACAGCATATTATTAACATTTTCCCACCTACTGGATATTAGCCAAATTGAACACTTCAGAAACCCCCAGAATAAAACGGGTATCTTCAAACAACAACAAATTAATTTTATTATTAAACTAAATCTTAAACACTATTAAGATAAATTTGTGTCTAAAGACTCTTAACCCTAATGCACACACACATGCATTCAAAAATCAATGGTTAACTGGTTTTAAAAAATAGCATTTCTTAGGAATAAAGTAAGTAGCTGGGTTGTAAGCCCTGGTGAGTTACATTCCCAGTTGGTGGGGTGTCCCAGATTAGAACAATCAGGTGCCACTCGAAGTCTCCAGATGAATTTGACAGTCTATAATGGATAAAGCACTTCAGTTGCAGCAGGCGTCACACAGTTCTTTTAACAAGGAGTGTAGCCACAGGTCTATTTGGATTCTAAAATTGGTAGTTTTTCAGTAGAAACTTTACTGAGAATTCCAGCAAACACAAAAGAACGACAGAGAGTCCCTCTTGAAGGCAAATGTTCTATATCCAGGGTTCTTTTCCCCTCCTTAGGCCATAACACAGCCTGTAACTCAATGTAGATTTCTGCTAAGAGAAATAGACAGCTTCTTCTTTCAGAGCATGCTTCACTGGACTCTAGTTCAAATTGTTTGAAGACAGGTTTTACCCAGTTAAAAGTTACAGTACAGCATCTGACCTTTTCTCTCTCCTGCTATGACCTAGGAAACAGATGCAGCTGCTGTCACACTGTGCTCAGTCTTAAAGGTACACTGTTTTAAATAGAGGAAAAAGAACAGTTCCATGACAATACTGGCATGGCTCCTCATTATGCCTGTCTTTTCATGGGATTTTTATATTATTCATGTGAGCATCACTGCCTAGGCCAGCATTTATTGCCCATCCCTAATTGCCCTTGAGCAGGTAATGGTGAGCTGCCTTCTTGAACTGCTGCAGTCCAATCCCTTATTGACTTCGTAGCAGTTGGATACAACTGAGTGGCTTGCTCAGCCATTTCAGAGGGCATTTAAGAGTCAACCACATTGCTGTGGGTCTGGAGTCACATGTAAGCCAGACCAGATAGGACAGCAGATTTCCTTCCCTAAAGAACATCAGTAGACCAGATGGGTTTTTACAATATTCGACAATGGCCATCATTAGACTAACTTACTTTTTTAAATTTCAAATTTATATTAATTGAATTCAAATTCCTCCTTCTGCCATGGCAGGATTCAAATCCATGTCCCCAGAGCAATACCGTGGGTCACTCAGTTACTAGCCCAGTGACAATTACACTACGCCACCCCTTCTTTTTTTTAGAGATACAGCACTGAAACAGACCCTTCGGCCCACCAAGTTTGTGCCGACCAACAACCACCCATTTATACTAACCTTACAGTAATCTCATATTCCCTAACACCGACCTACACGGGGGCAATTTACATATATATATGTTAAATCTCTAACTTAGAGTCATAGAGAGATACAGTACTGAAATAGGCCCTTTAGCCCACTGAGTCTGTGCTGACCATCAACCACCCATTTAGACTAATCGCACATTACCTACCACATCCCAACCTTCCCTCAATTCTCCTACCAGCTACCTACACGAGGGGCAATTTACAATGGCCAATATACCTATCAACCTGCAAGTCTTTGGCTGTGGGAGGAAACCAGAGCACCCGGCAGAAACCCACACCATCACAGGGAGAACTTGCAAACTCTGCACAGGCAGTACCCAGAACTGAACCCAGGTCGCTGGAGCTGTGAGGCTGCAGTGCTAACCACTGCGCCACTGTGCCGTCCCAGGAATGTTGAACATTCCTTTTTCCAGTCCTACTTGGGCCCCCTCCTTCATCAGTTTTTCCAATACATTGATTTCTGCATCAATGCTACTTTCTGATCTCATCCTGAACTGGAAAATTTCATTGACTTTATTTCCAATTTCTACCCTTCTCTCATGGTCCATCTCTGACTCTTCCCTTCCCTTCATTGACTTCTCTGACTTCATTTCTGGGGATAGGCTTTCAACCAATATACACGATAAGCCCAAGGCCTCCCACAGCTACCTAAACTACAATTCTTCGCAGCCCGCTCCCTGTCAAGACTCTATTCCATTTTCCCAGTTTCTCCATCTCCATTGCATCTTTTTGAATGATGCAATCTTGCATACCAGCACTTCTAATACGTCTTCCTTTTTTCTCAAGTAGTGGATTCCCGCCACCATGGTTGACAGGGCCTTCGACCGTGTCCATTCTATTTCACACACTTCTGCTCTCACCCTTTCCCCACTTCCCAGAAGCATGATATAGGCAGTCCAAGTTCTCACCTTCCACCCCACCATCTCCAATCATCCTCTGACTTTTCTGCCACCTCCGACATGATGCCACCACCAAACGCATCTTCCCCTCGCCTCCCCTTTCAGCATTTCGAAGGGACTGTTCCTTCCCAATACCCCCTCCCTTTCCTATGGCACCTTTTCATGCAAGCATAGGAAATGCAACACCTGTCCTTTTACCACCTCTTTCCTCACCATCCAAGGCCCCAAACACACCTTCCAAGTGAAACAGCAATTTGTTTGTACTTCTTTCAATTTAGTAGACTGTACTCGCTGCTTGCAATGTGGTCTCCTCTACGTTGTGGAGACAAAACGCAGACTGGGCGGCCGCTTTGAGGAACACTTCCGTTCAGTCTGCAAGCATAACCCTGAGTTTCCTGTTGAATGGACAGTTGCTGTATCAGCCAAAAGCATGTTAATTTGTATTAACCTCAATTTCAAAGTTGCTGGATTTAAGTGTTCCATTTATTTTGGGTTGAAATAGCTGTTCTTATGCTTGTTTGCACCTTTTTAAGATAATAATGTAATAAAAGAGGCAGACTTTATTTTAATAGTTTATATTTTTGGATGAGAATCCTTCACGAAAATCTGCAGGAAATTTCCCCCATTAAGGCCTGACAAAGCAAAGAGGGAATTATTTTACCTTTCCCGTAAATTACAGCTACATGAAAGCATTTTAATCTCTCAAGCAAAATGTGTAAGAAATGTGTGCTATTTGTCAGAATTTAATATATTATTGCTAGCACGGTGAGTAGGGCTGTTGGAAGAGTTAATGATTTTTTTTAATGCAATTGGGATTAGAATATGAACTGTTTCATATTTTCAGTGCGTTTTTCAATTTACCATATTCAGTGGAAACAGAAAACACGAGATGCTATGTCTTTTTTTGTCTTGGCATTTCTTCACAGACAAAGATTTTAGGAAGGTTGTACTCAGTGGTTCCGGGCCTGCGAGCGGCTAGTCAGGCCTATCCGTGATCGGCAGTCTCTCCCACAGTGTAGGTGCAAGTGAAGGTGTAGTTGCTGCTGGGAGCCTCCTTTTCTCTTTCACGCTGGTTCTTCGATCAGTCTCAGAAGTGTCTGTTGCACTCCTGATGTAGCATCTCCAGGCATCACAATCTGTTGCCTGCGCTTCCCATTGTTGATGGTTGATGTGGCACACAGAGAGGGACTTCTTCAAGGAGTCCTTGAAATGTTATTGTGGGGCCCCTCTGTTCCTTTTACCAGTGGTCAGCTCTCCATGCAACATGATCTTGGGCAGGCGACAGTCATACATCCAGGCAACGTTACCCACCCAGCGAAGTTGGCTTTGCAAGAGGATGGCCTTGATACTGGTGATGTTGGCTGTTTCAAGGACTTCCATGTATGTGATGCGGTCTTGCCAGTGGATTGAAAGGATGCTGCGGGGGCAGCGCTGATGGAAGTGCTAAAGAAGGCATACATGATGGTGGTATAGGACCCATGACTCAGCGCCATACAGAAGGGTGGTGAGGACTACGGCTTTGTACACTTCGAGTTTGGTCTGTGCTCTGAGGCTGCGGTTGCTCCACACTCATTTGTAGAGTCTGCTGAATGTACTGTTTGCTGTTGAAAGCCTATTGTCCACTTCCTTGGCTATGGTGGCATTAAACGAGATGACGCTCCCCAAATAGGTCAATGGAAGACAATGCTTGGTGGTCTATATTTTTATTGGGATGCAGGCTGAAGCAGGATTTCAGTTTTCTTTAAACTGACTTCTAGTCTGAAGAGCTGTGGCGCCTTGGAAAAACGTGTTGTTATACATAGCAGGTCTGACTAACTATGGGCCAGGAGAGCACAGTCATTGGCGAAAAAACTCACAGATGAATTTTTCTTGTGTCTTTGTGTGAGCCTGAAGATGCCTGAGGTTGAAAAGGCCTCAATTGGTCTGGAAGGAAACATAAATTCTTTCCTCAAGGTCTTCCTTTACTTCAGGGTTTAGCATTGATTGCATGGCATTGGGTGTGTTGAGGATCCCTATGACATGATCTCAACTCCAATATCTAACAAGATAATCCAAAGATGGAACTTTGAGGAGTTGGGAGTTGGATACAAGAGAAGACGAACTGGGGAAATCGATTCAGGATAGTAAAATGTTGCACCCCAATTCAATGTCATCTCCTTTGATGTATTTCTGGAAGCAGTAAGGAGCTGGGGCTGGGAGGAAGAAACCTGTTGCTGCCACAAAGAAGGTATGGCTGGAGGTGGTCCAGGATATCAACAGCCGGAGCACTGTTTCGCACTCCAGGATTCAGAGCAGAAAAAGCTTTAATGTACCAACCAGGTCATGAAAGATGAGTGCAGTTGCATATTCACCGACAACCGCGATGCTGAGGAGGTCGTGGATAGCACGTTTAGTGAATTGGTCACACCGCAGATTAGGATTGTTGAGGGAGAAAGGGAATGGGTGACCAAAAGGCAGAGAAAGAGCAGGAAGGCAGCGCAGGAGTCCCCTGCGGTCATCTCCCTCCAAAACAAGTATACCGTTTTGGATACTGTTGAGGGAGATGGCTCACCAGGGGAAGGCAGCAGTAGCCAGGTCCATGGCACCGTGGTTGGCTCTGCTGTTCAGAAGGGCGGGAAAAAGAGTGGAAGGGCTATAGTCGTAGGGGATTCGATTGTAAGGGGAGTAGATAGGCGGTTCTGTGGTCGAAAACGAGGCTCCCGAATGGTATGTTGCCTCCCAGGTGCACGGGTCAGGGATGTCTCAGATCGGCTGCAGAACATTCTAAAGGGGGAGGGTGAACAGCCAGTTGTCATTGTGCACATAGGCACTAATGATATAGGTAAAAAACGGGATGAGGTCCCACAAGCAGAGTTTAGGGAGTTAGGAGCCAAGTTAAAAAGTAGGACCTCAGAGGTAGTAATCTCAGGATTACTACCAGTGCCACGTGATAGTCAGAGTAGAAATGAAAGAATAGTCAGGATGAATGCGTGGCTTGAGAGATGGTGCAGGAAGGAGGGGTTCAGATTTTTGGGACATTCGGACCGGTTCTGGGGGAGGTGGGACTATTACAAATTGGATGGTCTACACCTGGGCCGGACTGGAACCAATGTCCTTGGAGGTGCTTTTGCTAACGCTGTTGGGGAGGGTTTAAACTAATGTGGCAGGGGGATGGGAACCAATTGAGGTCAGTTGACAGTAAGGAGGTAGTAACAAAAGCCTGTAAGGAACTAGATAATGAAGTCAGTGTGACTAAGGGGAAGAGCAGGCAGGGAGCAGATGATGAATATAAAGGGACTGGTGGTCTGAGGTGCATTTGTTTTAATGCAAGAAGTGTAGTAGGTAAGGCAGATGAACTTAGGGCTTGGATTAGTACCTGGGAGTATGATGTTATTGCTATTACTGAGACTTGGTTGAGGGAAGGGCATGATTGGCAACTAAATATCCCAGGATATCGATGCTTCAGGCGGGAGAGAGAGGGAGGTAAAAGGGGTGGAGGAGTTGCATTACTGGTCAAAGAGGATATCACAGCTGTGCTGAAGGAGGGCACTATGGAGGACTCGAAAAGTGAGGCAATATGGACAGAACTCAGAAATAGGAAGGGTGCGGTAACAATGTTGGGGCTGTACTACAGGCCTCCCAACAGCGAGCGTGAGATAGAGGTACAAATATGTAAACAGATTATGGAAAGATGTAGGAGCAACAGGGTGGTGGTGATAGGAGATTTTAATTTTCCCAACATTGACTGGGATTCGCTTAGTGTTAGAGGTCCAGATGGAGCAGAATTTGTAAGGAGCATCCAGGAGGGTTTTCTAGAGCAGTATGTAAATAGTCCAACTCGGGAAGGGGCCATACTGGACCTGGTGTTGGGGAATGAGCCCGGCCAGGTGGTTGAAGTTTCAGTAGGGGACTACTTTGGGAATAGTGATCACAATTCCGTAAGCTTTAAAATACTCATGGACAAAGACGAGAGTGGTCCTAAAGGAAGAGTGCTAAATTGGGGGAAGGCCAACTGTACCAAAATTCGGCAGGAGCTGGGAAATGTAGATTGGGAGCAGCTGTTTGAAGGTAAATCCACATGTGATATGTGGGAGGCTTTTAAAGAGAGGTTGATTAGCGTGCAGGAGAGACATGTTCCTGTGAAAATGAGGGATAGAAATGGCAAGATTAGGGAACCATGGATGACAGGTGAAATTGTGAGACTAGCTAAGAGGAAAAAGGAAGCATACATAAGGTCTAGGCGGCTGATGAAAGACGAAGCTTTGAAAGAATATCGGGAATGTAGGACCAATCTGAAACGAGGAATTAAGAGGGCTAAAAGGGGTCATGAAATATCTTTAGCAAACAGGGTTAAGGAAAATCCCAAAGCCTTTTATTCATATATAAGGAGCAAGAGGGTAACTAGAGAAAGGATTGGCCCACTAAAGAACAAAGGAGGAATGTTATGCTTGGACTCAGAGAAAATGGGTGAGATTCTAAACGAGTACTTTGCATCGGTATTCACCGAGGAGAGGGACATGACGGATGTTGCGGTTAGGAACAGATGTTTGATTACTCTCGGTCAAGTCGGCATAAGGAGGGAGGAAGTGTTGGGTATTCTGAAAGGCATTAAGGTGGACAAGTCCCCAGGTCCGGATGGGATCTATCCCAGGTTACTGAGGGAAGCGAGAGAGGAAATAGCTGGGGCCTTAACAGATATCTTTGCAGCATCCTTAAACACGGGTGAGGTCCCGGAGGACTGGAGAATTGCTAATGTTGTCCCCTTGTTTAAGAAGGGTAGCAGGGATAATCCAGGTAATTATAGACCGGTGAGCCTGACGTCAGTGGTAGGGAAGCTGCTGGAGAAGATACTGAGGGATAGGATCTATTCCCATTTGGAAGAAAATGGGCTCATCAGTGATACGCAACATGGTTTTGTGCAGGGAAGGTCATGTCTTACCAACTTAATAGAATTCTTTGAGGAAGTGACAAAGTTGATTGATGAGGGAAGGGCTGTCGATGTCATATACATGGACTTCAGTAAGGCGTTTGATAAGGTTCCCCATGGCAGGCTGATGGAGAAAGTGAAGGCGCTTGGGGTCCAAGGTGTACTAGCGAGATGGATAAAGAACTGGCTGGGCAACAGGAGACAGAGAGTAGCAGTAGAAGGGAGTTTCTCAAACTGGAGACGTGTGACCAGTGGTGTTCCACAGGGATCTGTGCTGGGACCACTGTTGTTTGTGATATACATTAATGATTTGGAGGAAAGTATAGGTGGACTGATTAGCAAGTTTGCAGACGACACTAAGATTGGTGGAGTAGCAGATAGTGAAGGGGACTGTCAGAGAATACAGCAGAATATAGATAGATTGGAGAGTTGGGCAGAGAAATGGCAGATGGAGTTCAATCAGGGCAAATGCGAGGTGATGCATTTTGGAAGATCCAATTCAAGAGTGAACTATACAGTAAATGGAAAAGTCCTGGGGAAAATTGATGTCCAGAGAGATTTGGGTGTTCAGGTCCACTGTTCCCTGAAGGTGGCAACGCAGGTAAATAGAGTGGTCAAGAAGGCATACGGCATGCTTTTCTTCATCGGACGGGGTATTGAGTACAAGAGTTGGCAGGTCATGTTACAGTTGTATAGGACTTTGGTTCGGCCACATTTGGAATACTGCGTACAGTTCTGGTCGCCACATTATCAAAAGGATGTGGATGCTTTGGAGAGGGTGCAGAGGAGGTTCACCAGGATGTTGCCTGGTATGGAGGGCGCTAGCTATGAAGAGAGGTTGAGTAGATTAGGATTATTTTCATTAGAAAGACGGAGGTTGAGGGGGGACCTGATTGAGGTGTACAAAATCATGAGAGGTATAGACAGGGTGGACAGCAAGAGGCTTTTTCCCAGAGTGGGGGTTTCAATTACTAGAGGACATGAGTTCAAAGTGAAAGGGGAAATGTTTAGGGGGGATATGCGTGGAAAGTTCTTTACGCAGAGGGTGGTGGGCACCTGGAACGCGTTGCCAGCGGAGGTGGTAGACGCGGGCACGATGGAGTCTTTTAAGATGTATCTAGACAGATACATGAATGGGCAGGAAGAAAAGAGATACAGAACCTTAGAAAATAGGCGACATGTTTAGCGAGAGGATCTGGATCGGCGCAGGCTTGGAGGGCCGAAGGGCCTGTTCCTGTGCTGTAATTATCTTTGTTCTTTGTTCTTTGTTTAACCACCTGTGTACATCATCACACCTCACCTCATTCTGCCTTGTCAAGCCTACTCCATCACATTATTCCTCACATCCATTTAAAAACCTAACGGTGACATCATGAGAAAGCCGCAAGCTGATTGGCTGGTAAGTAACTGCTGTTAGAGAGTGCCTGTAAATAGCTGGAAAATCAGAAAAGAAAGGTAATCGTTTAACCCTCAAATAGTTACCTTATAGTGGTAAAGTTAGTATCACTAAGAACAAAGAACAAAGAACAGTACAGCACAGGAACAGGCCATTCGGACCTCCAAACCTGCGCCAATCTTGATGCCTGCCTAAACTAAAACCTTCTGCACTTCCGGGGACCGTATCTCTCTATTCCCATCCTATTCATGTATTTGTCAAGATGCCTCTTAAACGTCGCTATCGTACCTGCTTCCACCACCTCCCCCGGCAGGAAGTTCCAGGCACTCACCACCCTCTGAGTAAAGAATTAGAATTAGAATTAGAATTAGAATTAGAATTAGAACTAGAACATTAGAATTAGAATTAGAACATTACAGCGCAGTACAGGCCCTTCGGCCCTCAATGTTGCGCCGACCTGTGAAACCATCTGACCTACACTATTCCATTTTCATCCATATGTCTATCCAATGACCACTTAAATGCCCTTAAAGTTGGCGAGTCCACGACTGTTGCAGGCAGGGCGTTCCACGCCCCTACTACTCTCTGAGTAAAGAAACTACCTCTAACATCTGTCCTATATCTATCACCCCTCAACTTAAAGCTATGTCCCCTCGTGTTTGCCATCACCATCCGAGGAAAAAGACTCTCACTATCCACCCTATCTAACCCTCTGATTATCTTATATCTCTCTATTAAGTCACCTCTCCTCCTCCTTCTCTCCAACGAAAACAACCTCAAGTCCCTCAGCCTTTCCTCGTAAGACCTTCCCTCCATACCAGGCAACATCCTAGTAAATCTCCTCTGCACCCTTTCCTTGGCTTCCACATCCTTGCGAAAATGCAGTGACCAGAACTGCACGCAATACTCCAGGTGCGGTCTCACCAGAGTTTTGTACAGCTGCAGCATGACCTCGTGGCTCCGAAACTCGATCCCCCTACTAATAAAAGCTAACACACCATATGCCTTCTTAACAGCCCTATTAACCTGGGTAGCAACCTTCAGGGATTTCTGCACCTGGACACCAAGATCTCTCTGTTCATCTACACTACCAAGAATCTTCCCATTAGCCCAGTACTCTGCATTCCTGCTACTCCTTCCAAAGTGAATCACCTCGCACATTTCCGCATTAAACTCCATTTGCCACCCCTCAGCCCAGCTCTGCAGCCTATCTATGTCCCTCTGTACCCGACAACATCCTTCGGCACTATCCACAACTCCACCGACCTTCGTGTCATCCGCAAATTTACTAATCCACCTTTCCACACCCTCTTCCAGGTCATTTATAAAAATGACAAACAGCAGTGGCCCCAAAACAGATCCTTGCGGTACACCACTAGTAACTAAACTCCAGGATGAACATTTGCCATCAACCACCACCCTCTGTCTTCTTTCAGCTAGCCAATTTCTGATCCAAAGCTCTAAATCACCTTCAACCCCTACTTCCGTATTTTCTGCAATAGCCTACCATGGGGAACCTTATCAAACACCTTACTGAAATCCATACACACCACATCCACTGCTTTACCCTCATCCACCTGTTTGGTCACCTTCTCGAAAAACTCAATAATGTTTGTGAGGTACGACCTACCCGTCACAAAACCGTGCTGAATATCGCTAATGAACTTATTCTTTTCAAGATGATTATAACTCCTGTCTCTTATAACCTTTTCCAACATTTTACCCACAACCGAAGTAAGGCTCACAGGCCTATAATTACCAGGGCTGTCTCTACTCCCCTTCTTGAACAAGGGGACAACATTTGCTATCCTCCAGTCTTCCGGCACTATTCCTGTCGACAATGACAACATAAAGATCAAGGACAAAGGCTCTGCAATCTCCTCCCTAGCTTCCCAGAGAATCCTAGGGTAAATCCCATCTGGCCCAGGGGACTTATCTATTTTCACACTTTCCAAAATTGATAACACCTCCTCCTTGTGAACCTCAATCCCATCTAGCCTAGTAGCCTGAATCTCAGTATTCTCCTCGACAACATTTTCTTTCCCTACTGTAAATACTGACGCAAAATATTCATTTAACACTTCCCCTACCTCCTCTGATTCCACACACAACTTCCCACTACTATCCTTGATTGGCCCTAATCTAACTCTATTCATTCTTTTATTCCTGATATACCTATAGAAAGCCTTAGGGTTTTCCCTGATACTATCCGCCAATGACTTCTCGTGTCATTGCCTCGTGAACCTGCCTCGCACATCCCCTCTAAACTTTGCCCCTCGCACTTAAACCTATGTCCCCCAGTAACTGACTCTTCCACCTTGGGAAAAAGCTTCTGACTATCCACTCTCTCCATGCTGCTCATAACTTTGTAAACCTTTATCATGTCGCCCCTCCACCTCCGTCGTTCCAGTGAAAACAATCTGAGTTTATCCAACCTCTCCTCATAGCTAATGCCCTCCAGACCAGGCAACATCCTGGTAAACCTCTTCTGTACCCTCTCCAAAGCCTCCATGTCCTTCTGGTCGTGTGGCGATCAGAATTGCATGCAATATTCTAAGTGTGGCCTTACTAAAGTTCTGTACAGCTGCAGCATGACTGGCCAGTTTTTATACTCTATGCCCCGACCGATGAAGGCAAGCATGCCGTATGCCTTCTTGACTACCTTATCCACCTGTGTTGCCACTTTCAGTGACCTGTACACCCAGATCTCTCTGCCTGTCAATATTCCGATGGGTTCTGCCATTTACTGTATACTTCCCACCTGTATTAGATCTTCCAAAATGCATTACCTCACATTTGTCCGGATAAAACTCCATCTGCCATTTCTCCGCCCAAGTCTCCAACCGATCTATATCCTGCTGTATCCTCTGACAATCCTCATCACTATCCGCAATTCCACCAACCTTTGTGTTGTCCGCAAACTTACTAATCAGACCAGCTACATTTTCCTCCAAATCATTTATATATACTCCAAACAGCAAAGGTCCCAGCACTGATCCCTGCGGAACACCACTAGTCACAGCCCTCCATTCAGAAAAGCACCCTTCCACTGCTACCCTCTGTCTTCTATGACAGAGCCAGTTCTGTATCCATCTTGCCAGCTCATTTCTGATCTCGTGTGACTTCACCTTTTGTCCCAGTCTGCCATGAGGGACCTTGTTTAGTTTAGTTTAGAGATACAGCGCTGAAACAAGCCCTTCGGCCCACCGAGTCTGTGCCGACCATCAATCACCCATTTATACTAATCCTACACTAATTCCATATTCCTACCACATCCCCACCTGTCCCAATATTCCCCTACCATCTACCTATACTCGGGGCAAATGCTAATGGCCAATTTACCTATCAACCTGCAAGTCTTTGGCATGTGGGAGGAAACCGGAGCACCCAGAGAAAACCCACGCAGACACAGGGAGAACTTGCAAACTACACACAGGCAGTGCCCAGAATTAAACCCGGGTCGCTGGAGCTGTGAGGCTGCGGTGCTAACCACTGCGCCACTGTGCCGCCCAAAGGCTTTACTGAAGTCCATATAGATAACATCCACTGCCCTTCCTTCA
Organism: Heterodontus francisci; assembly: GCF_036365525.1. Taxonomy (NCBI): domain Eukaryota; kingdom Metazoa; phylum Chordata; class Chondrichthyes; order Heterodontiformes; family Heterodontidae; genus Heterodontus; species Heterodontus francisci. The sequence continues at coordinate 40,492,483 of NC_090383.1, forward strand.
TCAATCATCTTCGTCACTTCCTCAAAAAACTCAATCAAATTAGTGAGACACGACTTCCCCTTCACAAAACCATGCTGCCTCTCGCTAATAAGTTCGTTTGTTTCCAAATGGGAGTAAATCCTGTCCGAAGAATCCTCTCTAATAATTTCCCTATGACTGACGTAAGGCTCACCAGCCTACAATTTCCGGGATTATCCTTGCTACCCTTCTTAAACAAAGGAACAACATTGGCTATTCTCCAGTCCTCTGGGACCTCACCTGCAGCCAATGAGGATGCAAAGATTTCTGTCAGGGCCCCAGCAATTTCTTCGCTTGCCTCCCTCAGTATTCTGTGGTAGATCCCATCAGGCCCTGGGGACTTATCTACCTTAACGCTTTGCAAGACACCCAACACCTCCTCCTTTTTGATAATGAGATGACTGAGACTATCTACACTCCCTTCCCTAGGCTCATCATCCACCAAGTCCTTCTCTTTGGTGAATACCGATGCAAAGTACTCATTTAGTACCATAGATTCCCTTCTCTGTCCTTGAGTGGGCCAACCCTTTCCCTAGTTACCCTCTTGCTCTTTATATACATATAAAAAGCATTGGGATTCTCCTTAATCCTGTTTGCCAATGACTTTTCATGACCCCTTTTAGCCCTTCTGACTCCTTGCTTAAGTTCCTTCCTACTGTCTTTATATTCCTCAAGGGATTCGTCTGTTCGTAGCCTTCCAGTCCTTATGAATGCTTCCTTTTTCTTTTTGACTCGGCTCACAATATCCCTCGTTATCCAAGGTTCCCGAAACTTGCCAAACTCATCCTTCTTCCTCACAGGAACATGCTGGTCCTGGATTCTAATCAACTGACGTTTGAAAGACTCCCACAATTCAGATGTTGATTTACCCTCAAACAGCCACCCCAATCTAAATTCTTCAGTTCCTGCCTAATATTGTTATAATTAGCCTTCCCCCAGTTTAGCACCTTCACCCGAGGACTACTCTTATCCTTATCTGCAAGTACCTTAAAACCTATGGAATTATGGTCACTGTTCCCGAAATGCTCCCCTACTGAAACATCGACCACCTGGCCGGGCTCATTCCCCAATACCAGGTCCAGTACGGCCCCATCCCTAGTTGGACTATCTACATATTGTTTCAAGAAGCCCTCCAGGATGCTCCTTACAAATTCTGCCCCATCCAAGCTCCTAGCACTAAATGACTCCCAGTCAATATAGGGGAAGTTAAAATCACCCACCACTACAACCGTGTTACCTTTACATCTTTCCAAAATCTGTCTACATATCTGCTTCTCTACCTCCCACTGGCTGTTGGGAGGCCTGTAGAAAACACCCAACATCGTGACTGCACCCTTTGTATTCCTGAGCTCCACCCATATTGCCTCGCTGCATGACCCCTCCGAGGTGTCCTCCCGCAGTACAGCTGTGATATTCTCCTTAACCAGTAATGCAACTCCCCCACCCCTTTTACATCCCCCTCTGTCCCGCCTGAAGCTTCTCAAGCCTGGAACCTTTAGCTGCCAATCCTGTCCTTCCCTCAACCAAGTCTCTGTAATAGCAATAACATCATAGTTCCAAGTACTAATCCAAGCTCTAAGTTCATCTGCCTTACCTGCTATACTTCTCGCATTGAAACAAATGCACTTCTGACCACCAGTCCCGCTGTGCTCCACAAAATCTTCCTGCTTGCTCTTCCTCTTAGTCTTACTGGCCTTATTTACTAGTTCCCCCTCATTTATTTCACCTGCTGTCCTACTGCTCTGGTTCCCACCCCACTGCCACACTAGTTTAAACCCTCCTGAGTGACGCTAGCAAACCTCGCAGCCAGGATATTTGTGCCCCTCCAGTTTAGATGCAACCCGTCCTTCTTGTACAGGTCCCATCTGTCCCTGAAGAGATCCCAATGGTCCAGATATCTGAAACCCTCCCTTCTACACCAGCTGTTCAGCCACGTGTTTAGCTGCACTATCTTCCTATTTCTAGCCTCACTGGCATGTGGCACAGGGAGTAATCTAAGGTTTTAGTTGGTGTAATTTATTGCTAATTACTAATCAGACAGAGTGTGAGGCTGTGAGTTCATGTCTGACAGAGTGCAGTAGCAAGGGGAGGGAAGTGCTTCTTTATCTCTTTCTTTTCTTTTTCTGCCTTTTCAACCTCTACTATTTGGTTCTTACTTTGATACAGGGGTAGAAACTGATTGGTGAGTAACTAGTAAGTTATTCTACTTCTTACACTTATTACACTAACAGTAATTAGTTTGTAAAGCTAAGGTATAGCAGAGCAGCTCGGCCGAGTGGAATACGCCTCCTGTGGTATGTGGGAAGTCGTAGACACACCATGTGTCCTTGACAAACACATCTGCAAGAAGTGTTACCAGCTGCAGAAGCTTGAACTCTGGGTTTAGGAACTCGAGCAGTGGCTGGAGTCACTGTCGTGCATCTGCAAGGCAGAGAACTACATAGGTAGCACACTTAGGGAGGTGGTCACACTGCAGGTTAAGAATGTGAAGGCAGAGAGGGAATGCATGATCGCCAGGCAATCTAAGAGAACCAGGCAGGTCGTGCAGGAGCCCCTGAGTCAATCTTGCTTGCTAACCGGTTTTCCATTTTGGATACTGGTGAGGGTGATGGTTACTCAGAGGAGTGCAGCAACAGCCAAGTCCGTGGCACCATGGGTGGCTCAGCTGCACAGGAAGGTAGGAAGAAGAGTGAAGGGCAATAGTGATAGGGGATGCGTTATTTCGAGGAGCAGTCAGGTATTTCTGCAGCTGTAGAAGTGACACCAGGATAGTATGTTGCCTCCCCATTGCCAGGCCCAAGGATGTCACAGAGTGGTTGCAGGACATTCTTCTGGGGAGGGTGAACAGCCAGAGGTCATGGTCTACATTGGTACCAATGAAATAGGTAAAAAGAGGGATGAGGTCCTGAAAGCAGAGTTTAAGAAGTTAGAAAAGAAATTAAAAAGTAGGACCTCAAAAGCAGTAATCTCAGGATTACTCTCAGTGCCATGTGGTAGTGAGCATAGGAATATGAGGATTAAACGATTTAACATTTCCTCATTTCCCGGCGGAGCAGCAGGAGAAGGTAGCGACTCTTCGGTGGGTAAGTGAAGGCAACAGGAGCTGTGTTTTAAAAGTTGTACTTACTGTTTTCCTTGTGTTCAAGTTACTTTTGGCGCGGGAGGAACCGGAAGCTGGACGGCAGCAAGGACTCCTGGGTAGGTATTTTCTTTAAAGGTGCGGAGCTCCGTGGACTCGGCCTCATTTCCCGGCGGAGCAGCAGGAGAAGGTAGCGACTCTTCGGTGGGTAAGTGAAGGCAACAGGAGCTGTGTTTTAAAAGTTGTACTTACTGTTTTCCTTGTGTTCAAGTTACTTTTGGCGCGGGAGGAACCGGAAGCTGGACGGCAGCAAGGACTCCTGGGTAGGTATTTTCTTTAAAGGTGCGGAGCTCCGTGGACTCGGCCTCATTTCCCGGCGGAGCAGCAGGAGAAGGTAGCGACTCTTCGGTGGGTAAGTGAAGGCAACAGGAGCTGTGTTTTAAAAGTTGTACTTACTGTTTTCCTTGTGTTCAAGTTACTTTTGGCGCGGGAGGAACCGGAAGCTGGACGGCAGCAAGGACTCCTGGGTAGGTATTTTCTTTAAAGGTGCGGAGCTCCGTGGACTCGGCCTCATTTCCCGGCGGAGCAGCAGGAGAAGGTAGCGACTCTTCGGTGGGTAAGTGAAGGCAACAGGAGCTGTGTTTTAAAAGTTGTACTTACTGTTTTCCTTGTGTTCAAGTTACTTTTGGCGCGGGAGGAACCGGAAGCTGGACGGCAGCAAGGACTCCTGGGTAGGTATTTTCTTTAAAGGTGCGGAGCTCCGTGGACTCGGCCTCATTTCCCGGCGGAGCAGCAGGAGAAGGTAGCGACTCTTCGGTGGGTAAGTGAAGGCAACAGGAGCTGTGTTTTAAAAGTTGTACTTACTGTTTTCCTTGTGTTCAAGTTACTTTTGGCGCGGGAGGAACCGGAAGCTGGACGGCAGCAAGGACTCCTGGGTAGGTATTTTCTTTAAAGGTGCGGAGCAGAGTTAACCCGAGACACTACACATGTAGTGTCTCCCACCCATCCTCCTCCTCTAACCTAATAATAAGACCCTTTTTACCCTCCTCCTCTAGCCAAAAAGGACTGAACAGGTAAGCTATTTCACTGTTTTTGTTAATATCTATATTTGTACTTAATTAAGGGGTAATTGAGTAAAAGAAATGGCAGCCAGGGGAGTGCAGTGCTCCTCCTGCAGTATGTTCGAGGTGAGGGGAACCTCCGGTGACCCTGCCGACTTCACCTGCTGGAGGTGCATCCGTCTCCAGCTCCTATCAGACCGTGTTAGGGAACTGGAGCTGGAGCTGGATGAACTGAGGATCATTCGGGAAGCTGAGGGGGTGATAGATAGAAGCTACAGGGATGTCGTTACTCCACAAAACAAAGGCAGCTGGGTAACAGTTAGAGGTGGGAAGAGGTCAGTGCAGGGATCTCCTGTGGTCGTTCCCCTCAGCAACAAGTATACAGTTTTAGATACTGTTGGGGGGGACGGCCTATCGGGGGCAGGCTGCAGTGAACGGGCCTCTGGCACGGGGTCCTGCACTGTGGCTCAGAAGGGAAGGAGGGAGAATGGGAGAGCACTAGTCATCGGGGACTCGATGGTGAGGAGTACCGACAGGCGGTTCTGTGGGCGCAAGCGAGACGCACGGATGGTTTGTTGCCTACCTGGTGCCAGGGTCCGTGATGTTTGTGATCGCGTCTTCAGGATCCTTAAAGGGGAGGGGGAGCAGCCAGAGGTCGTGGTGCACATTGGCACCAACGACGTAGGAAGGAAGGGTGGCACAGATGTTAGAAGTGAGTTTAGGGAGTTAGGCTGGAAGCTGAAAGCTCGGACGGACAGAGTTGTTATCTCTGGTTTGTTGCCGGCGCCACGTGATAGTGAGGCTAGGAATAGGGAGAGAGCACAGCTGAACACGTGGCTGCAGGAATGGTGTAGGAGAGAGGGCTTCCAGTTCTTGGATAATTGGACTGCATTCTGGGGAAGATGGGACCTGTTCAAACAGGACGGGCTGCATCTGAACCAGAGGGGCACCAATATCCTAGGAGGGAGGTTTGCTAGTACTGTTCGGGAGGGTTTAAACTAGTTTGGGAGAGGGATGGGAACCGGACTTGTAGTCCAGGGACCAGTGGGTCCACTCAGAAAGACAAAGAGTGTAGTGAGGTATTGGGGAAGGTAGCACTGTCGCAGAGGACAGATGGGCACGGAGAAGGGTTAAAGTGCGTATACTTCAACGCAAGAAGCATCAGGAATAAGGTGAGTGAATTGAAGGCGTGGATGGGCACTTGGGACTACGATGTTGTGGCCATCACTGAAACGTGGATAGGTGAGGGGGAGGAATGGTTCTTGGAGGTACCTGGTTATAGATGTTTTCATAAGATTAGGAATGGTGGTAAAAGAGGTGGGGGGGTGGCATTGTTAGTTAGAAATAGTGTAACAACTGCTGAAAGAATTTTCAAGGAGGATCTGCCGACTGAGGCACTGTGGGTTGAGGTCAGGAACAGGAAAGGAGCAGTCACCTTGATGGGAGTTTTCTATCGGCCCCCCAATAGCAGCAGGGAGGTGGAAGAGCAGATTGGGAAACAGATTTTGGAAAGGAGCAGAAGTCACAGGGTAGTAATTATGGGGGATTTCAACTTCCCAAATATTGATTGGCAACTCTTTAGATCGAATAGTTTGGATGGGGTAGTGTTTGTGCAGTATGTCCAGGAAGCTTTTCTGACTCAGTATGTAGACTGCCCGACCAGAGGGGAGGCAATATTGGATTTGGTACTAGGTAATGAACCAGGGCAAGTGATAGAGCTGTTGGTGGGCGAGCACTTTGGAGATAGTGATCACAATTCTGTAGCATTCACTGTGGTAATGGAGAGGGATAGGTATGTGCAACAGGGCAAGGTTTACAATTGGGGGAAGGGTAGATATGATGCTGTCAGGCAGGAACTGAGGAGCATAAGTTGGGAGCATATGCTGGCAGGGAAGGGCACGGTCGAAATGTGGAACTTTTTCAAGGAGCAGATAGTAGGGGCCATTGATAAGCATGTCCCTGTCAGACAGGGAAGGGATGGTCATGTGAGGGAACCGTGGTTGACAAGAGAGGTTGAGAGTCTTGTTAGGAAGAAGAAGGATGCGTATATAAGGTTGAGGAAAAAGGGCACAGGCATAGCTCTGGAGGGATACAAGATGGCCAGGAAGGATCTGAAGAAAGGGATTAGGAGAGCTAAGAGAGGGCATGAAAAATGCTTGGCGGGTAGGATAAAAGAAAACCCCAAGGCCTTTTACGCGTATGTCAGAAATATGAGGATGACTAGGGGGACCGTAGGTCCGGTCAAGGACAATAGCGGGAGACTGTGTGTTGAGCCGGAAGAGATAAGTGAGGTTTTGAATGAGTACTTCTCTTCGGTATTTACGAATGAGAAGGGGTGTATTACTGAAGAGGACGGTGTGAAACAGACTGGTAAGCTCGAGGAAGTGCTCGTTAGGAGGGAAGATGTGTTGGGGTTTTTGAATAACTTGAAGATAGACAAGTCTCCCGGGCCTGACGGGGTATATCCAAGGATGTTATGGGAAGCAAGGGATGAAATTGCAGAGCCGCTGGCAATGATCTTTTCATCTTCTCTGTTGACGGGGGTGGTACCAGGTGATTGGAGGGTGGCAAATGTTGTGCCCCTGTTCAAGAAAGGGAATAGGAACAACCCTGGGAATTACAGGCCAGTTAGTCTTACTTCGGTGGTAGGCAAGTTGATGGAAAAGGTGCTGAGGGATAGGATTTCTGAGCATCTGGAAAGACACTGCTTGATTCGGGACAGTCAGCACGGTTTTGTGAGGGGTAGGTCTTGCCTCACAAGCCTGATTGAATTCTTTGAGCAGGTGACCAAGCAAGTGGATGAGGGTAAACCAGTGGATGTGGTGTACATGGATTTTAGTAAGGCATTTGATAAGGTCCCCCATGGTAGACTTATGGAGAAAGTCAGGAGGCATGGGATAGTGGGGAATGTGGCCAGTTGGATTAAGAATTGGCTAACTGATAGAAGGCAGAGAGTGGTCTTAGATGGTAAATACTCAGCCTGGAGCCCAGTTACCAGTGGCGTGCCACAGGGATCAGTTCTGGGTCCTCTCCTGTTTGTGATTTTTATTAACGACTTGGATGAGGAAGTCGAAGGGTGGGTCAGTAAATTTGCAGATGATACAAAGGTTGGTGGAGTTGTGGATACCGAGGAGGGCTATTGTCGTCTGCAAAGGGACTTGGATAGGTTGCAGTGCTGGGCTGAAAAGTGGCAGATGGAGTTTAACCCTGAAAAGTGTGAGGTCGTCCATTTTGGAAGGACAAACACGAATGCAAAATACTGGGTTAACGGTAGGGTTCTTGGGCATGTGGAGGAGCAGAGAGACCTTGGGGTCTATGTGCATAGATCATTGAAAGTTGCAACTCAAGTGGATAGGGCTGTGAAGAAGGCATATGGGGTGTTAGCGTTCATTAGCAGAGGGATTGAATTTAAGAGCCGTGAGGTGATGATGCAGCTGTACAGGACCTTGGTAAGGCCTCATTTGGAGTACTGTGTGCAGTTCTGGTCGCCTCATTTTAGGAAGGATGTGGAAGCCTTGGAGAGGGTGCAGAGGAGATTTACCAGGATGTTGCCTGGAATGGAGAATAAGTCTTACGAGGAAAGGCTGAACATTCTAGGCCTCTTCTCATTAGAACGGAGAAGGATGAGGGGTGACATGATAGAGGTTTATAAGATGATCAGGGGAATAGATAGGGTAGACAGTCAGAAACTTTTTCCCCGGGTGGAGCAAAGCGTTACAAGGGGTCATAAATTTAAGGTGAAGGGTGGGAGATATAAGGGGGATGTCAGGGGAAGGTTCTTTACCCAGAGAGTGGTCGGGGCATGGAATGCCTTGCCTGGGGAAGTTGTTGAGTCAGAAACTTTAGGGACTTTCAAACGGCTTTTAGATAGGTATATGGATAAAGGAGAATTAGATTAGATTAGAGATACAGCACTGAAACAGGCCCTTCGGCCCACCGAGTCTGTGCCGAACATCAACCACCCATTTATACTAATCCTACACTAATCCCATATTCCTACCAGACATCCCCACCTGTCCCTATATATTTCCCTACCACCTACCTATACTAGTGACAATTTATAATGGCCAATTTACCTACCAACCTGCAAGTCTTTTGGCTTGTGGGAGGAAACCGGAGCACCCGGAGGAAACCCACGCAGACACAAGGAGAACTTGCAAACTCCACACAGGCAGTACCCGGAATCGAACCCGGGTCCCTGGAGCTGTGAGGCTGCGGTGCTAACCACTGCGCCACTGTGCCGCCCTGAGAATGATGGGGTATAGATTAAATTGTCCTTGACAGAGGACAAAGGATCGGCACAACATCGTGGGCCGAAGGGCCTGTTCTGTGCTGTATTTTTCTATGTTCTATTTTTCTATGTTCTATAACAAGTGGCTGGAGAATTGGTGCAGGAGGGAGGGCATCAGATTTCTGAGGCATGGGGATCTGTTCTGGGGTAGGTGGGACCAGTACAAGATGGATGGGTTGCACCTTAGCAGGACCGGGACTAACATCCTCACAGGGAGATTTGCTAGTGCGGTTGGGGAGGGTTTAAACTAAATTGCCAGGGAGTTGGGAACCTAAGAGGGAGCTCAGATTGGAAGGACTGGTAAAAGGAAGTAGAGACATAGTAAGCAAAATTGGAAGGCAGATGGGATGAAGGCAAACATCAAATAGGATCAGAATGAGGAATAATTTTAAGATAAAGTTAAGGGCACTCTATCTGAATGCATGCAGCATTCCCAACAAGGTAGATGATTTTAAGGAGAAAATAGTGGTAAATGGGTATGATATAATTGCCATTATGGAGACGTGGTTATCGGGTGACCAGGACTGGGAACTGAATATTCAGGGATATTTGACATTTAGGAGGGATAGGCAGAGGGGAAAAGGAGGTGGGGTAGCACTGTGAATAAGGGACAAGATCAGTACGTTAGTGAGAGCAGTTCTCAGGTCGAACGAACAAGATATAGAATCAGTTCGGGTGGAGCTAGGAAACAGCAAGGGGCAGCAAACATTGGTAGGTTGTTTATCAGCCACAAAACTGTAGTGGTAATGTTGGGCATGGTATATATCAGGAAATTAGAGCTGCATGTAGCATGGGCAATACTGTAATAATGGGTGACTTCAATTTACATATAGATTAGGTAAACCTGATTAGCACTAATGCTGTGGAGGATGAAGTCCTGGAATGTGTACGAGATGGGTTTCTGGAACAGTATGTTGAAGAACCAACTAGGTATGGGGCTATTTTAGATTTAGTATTATGCAATGAGAAAGGGCTAATCCCTGTAAAGGAGCCATGGATTTGTGAAAGGGAAATCATTTTTGACAAACCTGTTGAAGTTTTTTGAGGATGTTACTTATCGCATAGATGAAGATGAGCTAGTGGATGTGGTGTATTTGGATTTTCAGAAGGGTCTTGATAAGGTCCCACACAGGAGGTTAGTAAACAAAATTAGAGCACATGGGATTGGGGGTAATATACTACGAAGGATTGAGAATTGGTTAACAGACAGAAAGCAGACAGTAGGACTAAATGGGTCACTCTCAGGATGGCAGGCTGTTACTAGTAGGGTATCACAAGGATCAATGCTTGGGCCACAGCTGTTCACAATCTATATAAATGATTTGAATGTGGGGACCAATTGTAATATTTCCAAATTTGCTGATGACACAAAACTACGTGGGAATGTAAGTTGTGAGGAGGATGCAAGGAGGCTTCAAGGGGATTTGGACAGGCTAAGTAAAAGGACAAGAACATGCTAGATGGAATATAAAGTTTGGCAGAAAAAACAGAAAGGCAGTGTATTTCCTAAATGGTGAGAGGTTTGGAAGTGTTGACATCCAAAGACACCTGGGTATCCCTGTTCATGAGACCCTAAAAGCTAGTATGCAGGTGTAGCAAGGTATTAAGAAGGCAAATGGTTGGACTTCATTGCAAGGGAATTTGAGTACAGGAGTAAAGATGTATTGCTTCAATTGTATAAAGACTTGGTGAGACCACACCTGCAATATTGTGTATAGTTTTGGTCTCCTTATCTAAGGAAGGATATACTTGCCATGGAGGGAGTGCAACGGAGGTTCACCAGACTAATCCCTGGGATGGCGGGATTGTCTTATGATGCAGAAACTGGGCCTGCATTCTCTAGAGTTTTGAAGAATGAGAGGTGATCTCATTGAATCTTACAACATTCTTACAAGGTCTGACAGGGTAGATGCTGAATTGGATGTTTCCTTGGCTGGTGAGTCTAGAACAAGGGAACACAGTCTCAGAATAAGGAGCAGGCCATTTAAGACTGAGAGGAGGAGGAATTTCTTTACTCAGAGGGTGGTGAATCTGTGGAATTCTCTACCCCAGAGGGCGGTGGAAGCTCAATCATTGAGCGTGTTCAAGACAGAAATTGATAGATTTCTGGATACTAATAACATCAAGGGATATGGGAATAGTGGAGAAAAATGGCATAGAGGTAGATGATCAGCCATGATCTGGTTGAATGGCAGAGCAGGCTTGACGGGCCGATGGCCTACTCCAGCTCCTATTTCCTATGATCCTATGATCCTTACGAGCACAATCCTTCTTCTCTGTCGATCCGCATTCTCACAAACAACCATCCAGGTTTTAGTGAAGGATATTCGATGATGGGGGCCGTGGTCCGGGGAGATAGGTGGAAGTGTCAGAGAGTTGGCGTACAGCCTCTGCAGGTAGAAGTCGGTCCGCCAGACAAAAACAGCAACACCCTTGTCAGCAGGTTTGATGAAGATGTTAAATAGGACCTGAGAGAACGGAGTGCTGCAGGTTCAGAGGGAGATAGGTTAGAGCGAGTGAGGGGAACAGAAAAATTGAGATGTCAAGCCAGCGGTCTCAATGAAGACTGTTTTTTAAAATTTGTGCAAGGGATGTGGGTGTTGCTGGCTAGGCCAGCATTTATTGCCCATCCCTAATGGCTCTTGAAAAGGTAGTGGTGAGCTGCCTTCTTGAACCGCTGCAGTCCACGTGGGGTGGGTACACCCACAGTGCTGTAAGGGAGGGAGTTCCAGGATTTTGACCCAGTGACAGTGGAGGAACGGTGATATAGTTCCAAGTCAGGATGGTGTATGGCTTGGAGGGGAACTTGCTGGTGGTAGTGTTCACATGCACCTGCTGCTCCTGTCCTTCTAGGTGTTTGTAAGGTGCTGTCGAAGGAGCCTTGGTGCATTGCTGCAGTGCATCTTGTCAATGGTACACACTGATGCCACTGTGCGTTGGTGATGGAGGGAGTGAATGTTTCTGCATGGGGTGCCAATCAAGCGGACTGATTTGTCCTGGATGGTGTCGAGCTTCGTCAGTGTTGTTGGAGTTGCACCCATCCAGGCAAGTGGAGAGTACTCCATCACACTCCTGACTTGTGCCTTGTAGATGGTGGACAGACGTTGGGGAGTCAGGAGGTGAGTTACTCGCTGTAGAATTCCTAGCCTCTGGCCTGCTCTTGTAGCCACGGTATTTATATGGCTACTCAAGTTCAGTTTCTGGTCAATGATAACCCCCAGGATGTTAATAGTGGGAGATTCAACGATCATAATGCCATTGAATGTCAAGGGGAGTTGGTTAGATTCTCTCTTGTTGGAGATGGCCATTGCCTGGCACTTGTGTGCCTCGAATGTAACTTGCTACTTATCAGCCCAAGCCTGGATATTGTCCAGATCTTGCTGCATTTCTACATGGACTGCTTCAGTATCTGAAGAGTGGTGAATGGGGCTGAACATTGTGCAATCATCAACAAACATCCCCACTTCTGACCTTATGATTGAAGGAAGGTCATTGAAGAAGCAGCTGAAGATGGTTGGGCCTAGATGATTGACCTCAGATGATTGACCTCCAACAACCACAACCATCTTCCTTTGCGCTAGGTTCGACTCCAACCAGCAGAGAGTTTTCCCCCTGATTCCCATTGACTCAAGTTTTGCTAGGGCTCCTAGATGACACACTCAATCAAATACTGCCTTGATGTCAAGGGCAGTCACTCTCACCTGACCTCTTGAGTTCAGCTCTTTTGTTCAGTTTGAACCAAGGCTATAATGAGGTCAGGAGCTGAGTGGCCCTGGCAGGACCCAAACTGAGCATCACTGAGCAGATTATTGCTAAGCAAGTGCCGCTTGATACCACTATCGATGATACCTTCCATCACTTTACTGATGATCGAGAGTAGACTGATGGGGTCGTAATTGGCCGGGTTGGATTTGTCTTGCTTTTTGTGTACAGGACATATCTGGACAATTTTCCACATTGCCAGGTAGATGCCAGTGTTGTCACACCTCCAAGCTTGGTATCATCAGCAAATTTTGAAATTTTACTTTGTATTCCAATATCCAAGTCATTTATATATATCAAAAAAGCAGTGGTCCTAGCACTGACCCTTGGGGAACTCCAGTGTCTACCATCCTCCAGTCAGAAATATAACCATTTACTACAATTCGCTTAAGCCAATTTTTTTCTTTAAGCTGACATTGACCCTCCTATTCCATCAGCCTCAATTTTCGCAACCAAACTTTTATGTGGAACTTTGTCAAACACTTTCTGAAAATGCATGCTGACAACATCCACTGCATTCCCTTCATCAACCTTCTCTGTTACTTCATCAAAATTCAATCACGATCTCCCTTTTACAAATCTTTGCTGGCTGTCCTTAATTAACTCTCCAAGTGCCTGATTATTTCCCTGGTTATTGTTTCTAAAACCTTTCCCATCACTGATGTTAATTTATTTATTTTATTTAAAGATACAGCACTGAAACAGGACCTTTGGCCCACCGAGTCTGTGCTGACCAACGCCCACCCATTTATACTAACCCGACAGTAATCCCACATTCCTTATCACCTCCCTACACTAGGGGCAATTTACAACGGCCAATTTATCTATCAACCTGCAAGTCTTTGGCTGTGGGAGGAAACCGGAGCACCCGGCAAAAACCCACGCAGACACAGGGAGAACTTGCAAACTCCGCACAGGCAGTACCCAGAATTGAACCCGGGTCCCTGGAGCTGTGAGGCTGCAGTGCTAACCACTGCGCTACTAACTGACTTGTAGTTACAAGCACCCTTTCTTGATCAAGGGTATCACCTTTGTCACATTCCCAATCCTCTGGCACTACTCCCAAATCTTGGGAAAAATTGAAAGATTATGGCAAGCCCTCCTGTTATCTTTATCCCCAAATCTCTTAGCAACCCAGAATGCAAATAATCTGGACTGGGTGACCTATGCACCCTAAGCATAGCCAACCTTTCCAGTATAACATGCCTATCAATTTTCATCCCATCCAATACGTCGACCATCTCTGCATCTATGACATCTTGTCAGCATCCTCTTTCTTAGCAAGCACTCACACAAAGTACTCATTAAGTATTTTATCCTTGCCCTGCATCCTTAAGCATATATCACCCTCTTTGTCCTTAATAGGCCCCACTCCACCTCTTACTATCTGCTTATTATTTACATGATGGTAATAGATTTTTGGGTTCCCTTTTATGTTGAATGCCATTCGATCCTCATATTCTCTCTTTGCCAGTCTTATTTTCCACTTTACTTCCCCTTTCAACTTATTGTATTTGGCCTGGTTCTTGCTTGAAGAATTTACCTGACATGCATCATATATATTCTTTTTTTGTTTAATCATATTCTCTATCTCCCCATCATCCAAGGAACCCTGCATTTGCTTCCCCTACCTTTTACCCTTGTTGGAATGTACCTAATCTGTACCTGAAACATATCCTCCTTAAAGATCACCCATTTCTCTGTTACAGTTTTTCCTGCCAGTCTTTGGTTTAATTTTATTCTCGATCCCCTCTCATCCCATTGAAGTTAGCCCTCCTTCAATTTAGAAGTTCTACTTTAGATTGTTCCTTGTTCTTCTCCATTGCAGATCTAAATCATATGATACAATGATCAGTCTTATCTAAATTTCCTCCCATAGACATTTGATCCACTTGGCCCACCTCATTCTCCAGAACCATATCCAGCAATGTCTCCTTTCCAGTTGGACCAAGAACACACCGGTCAAGGAAGATCTCCAGAACACATTTCAGAAATTCCTCCCCTCCTTACTCTTTACTCTAACATTATCCCAATTGATATTTGGGTAAAGTCCCCCTATATCATCACTCTATGGGCTGGATTTTGTTTAAAGGCCACAAATCCTGGCGGCAGCAGGAGAAGTGGGTGCCCCCGCCCCCTACATTTGGCAGTCATGCAGCTGGCCAAATGCGATCATGCAGTGGCTAGCCAATTAACTACTGAGTGATGTAGAGCCTGTCCAATTAGCAAGTGGGGTTGGGCTCCAAGGCGCCGAAGGCATCATTTGACTCAAAGACAGGTGCTTGCACCATTTCCAAAGGACTGCCAGCCCTGCATGCAGTGAAACCTTTGTTAACAGTTGCTTCAGCAGTGTTGTTGAAGACCCCTCCAGCAAAAGTGAAGACCCCTAGACCCCAGAGTAGAATTGAAGACCGCTGCATCCCTGTAGCAAATTGAAAGCCCCTGCACCCTGGAGTAGAATTGAAGATTCCTGCACCCCTGGAGAGGAATTGAAGACTCCTGCATCCCTGGAGTAGAATTGAAGATCCCTGCATCCCTGGAGTAGAATTGAAGACCCCTGCAGCCCTGGAGTAGAATTGAAGATTCCTGCATCCCTGGAGTAGAATTGAAGATCCCTGCATCCCTGGAGTAGAATTGAAGACCCCTGCAGCCCTGGAGTAGAATTGAAGATTCCTGCACCCTGGAGTAAAATTGAAGATCCCTGCATCCCTGGAGTAGAAATGAAGAGCCCCGCATCCCTGGACCAGAATTGAAGACCCCTGCACCTCTGAAGGAGAATTGAAGATCCCTGCATCGCTGGGGTAGAATTGAAGCCGCCTGCACCCCTGCATCCCAACAACAGAATTGAAGACCCATGCACTCCTCCACAGGAACACAAGACCCAAGTAGATGAATGGGGGCTTGCTGCCACCACATGGCAAATGGAATACCCTGGGTGGCCCCATGGTATAGCGATACTATACGCATGTTCGCCTCCAGGCTGCAAGGGCAAGGTGGGAGGTCCTGTTCCCAAGAGATGGCAAGAAGAGATTGGCCAGTCTGACCAAACAAACCTGGATGGAGATTGTAGAGGAGGTCAGCAGCCGTAGGGTCACCACCGAACATTGGTGCAGAGCCGCAAATGGATCAATGACCTTGTTTGCTCCGCCATGGTGAGTTCTCCATATTACTCTTCGCTTTGGGACTTGCATGTGGCAATGCGAGATGGTGTGCTAGATGGGGAAGGAGTGACAACTCAGTCTGTGGCAAGAGGGTGAGGCAACTGCATATCCTTTCAGATTAATGGCTGCATCATGGCAAGAGGCAGCTGTCTGTGTTTGCAGACCCCCATCATGTCTCTGGAGAGTGGACAGATGGAGGAGGCCTCCGTAAGCCCCCATCAAGAGCCAAAGGTCTGACACCAGCATAATTGTCCGTGTAGTTTTTAGGTGGTAGAGGACACAGGTTTGGAAGGTGCTGTCGAAGGAGCCTTGGTGAGATGCTGCAGTGCATCTTGTAGATGGTACACACTGATGCCACTGTGTGGCGGTGGTGGAGGGAGTGGATATTGATGGTGGTGGATGGGGTGCCAGTTAAGCTGGTTGCTTTGTCCTGGATGGTGTTGAGCTCTTTGAGTGTTGTTGGAGCTGCACCCATCCAGGCAAGTGGAGAGTATTCCATCACACACCTGACTTGTGCCTTGTGACTTGGTGCATAGGCTTTGGGAAGTCAGGAGGTGAGTTACTTGCTGCAGGATTCCTAGCCTCTGACCTGCTCTTGTAGCCTCAGTATTTATATGGCTACTCCAGTTCAGTTTCTTGTCAATGGTAACCCCCAGGATGTTGATAGTGGGGGTTTCAGCGATCGTAATGCCATTGAATGCCAAGGAGAGATGGTTGGATTCTCTCTTGTTGGAGATGGTCATTGCCTGGCACTTGTGTGGTGCAAATGTCACTTGCCATTTATCAACCCAAGCCTAGATATTGTCCAGGTCTTGCTGCATTTCTACACGGACGGCTTTAGTATCTGAGGAGTTGCAAATGGTGCTGAACATTGTGCAATCACCAGCAAACATCCCCACTTCTGACCTTATGTTTGAAGGAAGGTCATTGATGAAGCAGCTGAAGATGGTTGGGCCTAGGACACTGCCCTGAGGAACTCCTGCAGTGATGTCCTGGAGCTGAGATGATCGACCTCCAACAACCACAACCATTTTCCTTTGTGGTATGAGTCCAACCAGCAGAGCATTTCCTAGGGCTCCTTGATGCCATACTTGGTCAAATGCTGCCTTGATGTTCAGGCAGTCACTCTCACCTCATCTCACGAGTTCAGCTCTCTCTTCCATGTTTGAACTAAGGCTGTAATGAGGTCAGGAGCTAAGTGGCCCTGGCAGAACCCAAACTGAGCGTCACTGAACAGGTTATTGCTAAGCATTTGATAGCACTGTCGACGACACCTTTCATCACTTTACTGATGATTGAGAGTAGACTGATGGAGGGGGACAATTGGCTGGGTTGGTCTTGTCCTGCTTTTTGTGTACAGGACATATCTGGGCGAGTTTCCACATTGCCGGGTAGATGCCAGTGTTGTAGCTGTACTGGAGCAGCTTGGCTAGGGGTGCAGCAAGTTCTGGAGTACAGGTCTTCAGTACTATTACTGGAATGTTGTCAGGGCCCATAGCCTTTGCAGTATCCAGTGCCTTCAGTCATTTCTTGATGTCACGTGGAGTGAATCAAATTGGCTGAAGATTGGCATATGTGATGCTGGGAACTTCAGGAGGAGGCCGAGATGAATCATCCACTCGGCACTTCTGGTTTATGATGGTTGCAAATGCTTCAGCCTTGTCCTTTGCACTGATGTGCTGGGATTCCTTCATCATTGAGGGTGGGGATATTTGTGGGGAATCTAACAATGTTCAACCTTCTGCTTGCAGGAGAAATGGGCACACAATAATAAGGAACCGGCCAAGACTGGTGGAGGCCTCCCAGATGTCCGTGTTCTGTCCCCAGCATAGTAGGAGGCCCTGGAACTGGTAGGGTCACAGAGTAACTGTGCAATTGCGGATATCAAACTGGAGTGTCACCCCAAGAGAGTAAGTGAATGAGTGTAGGGGCAGAAAGGTGCATCTGGCCCACACATGAGGCTCAGTGCTCATGTGACCACCACTGGACACATTAAGCTCCACATCAGGCATGGTTAGGATGAGGAGATGTGAAGGCCTTAACCCCTAAAAGTCCATATTCTCTCATGCAGGTCTCGGTAATCCCGAAGGACGTGCAGCTGGAGAGAGCAAGGGACATCCGTTTACCTCAGAGCATGCACTGTCACATCATTCCTCCACATCCTCCACACTCCACCAGCAAAGATACTCTCACGTCGAATGGTATGTGTTTGCAATTATATCCAGGCTCACAAGCTGATAAGCAGATATGCCTGAGCAGCTGTCGGAGGATGTGACAGCCGAGGCCACACACACTCGGAGGACTTTGGGAGGCCAGGCCCATGCTGAGCCCAAGGCTGATGACATGCCTCTGGAGTCATCGGCAATACAGCATCTGCTGGAGCTGGAGCAAGAGGTGAGAAAACATCTGGTGGAGCTTCCAGAGGCTATGTGCACCCATGCCCAGATGATGGAGGAGTCCATTCAGTCCATGAGTGCTGCCATGTCTAAGGCATGTGCATGCATGGCTTTCTCATCAAGAGGTTGGTGACCCTCATGGAGAGCCAGCTCCAGCACACCAGTCAGTGGATGCCAGAGTTGTGCGCAGACCTGCATACTATTGCCTTGTCCATGAGCTCTTTGTAGCAGTGGCAAGGCAAGAGGGGAACGAGACACCTGGAATCTCCACCAGGTGCTCGTCCTTCTCAGGTGAGCAGGGAGAATCATAGGAAATAGGAGCAGGAGTAGGTCATTCGGCCCATCGAACCTGCGCCGTCATTCAGACCGATCATGGCGGATCATCTACTTCTATGCCATTTTTCCCCACTATCCCTATATCCCTTGATGTTATTTGTATTCAGAAATCTATTGATTTCTGTCTAGAACATCCTCAGTGAGTGAGGTACAAGTGTGCCTTGATAGGGAGGAGGAACAGCTCCCGGGTGCATCTGGGATCTCCCCTCAGGGCGCTCCGAGTGTGAACAGTTGCTCCTCAGCCCCTGTCCAGCTGTCCAGGCCTCAGACAGTCAGAGGACAGCCATCAAGGTCATTGGAGGCCCGATCAGCAGCCTGCCTCCACCTCAACTTCAAGCGACGGGGTAACATCACATAGGAGCATATGTAAGCATATTACGGAGAGCACCTCGATGCACTTGAGGTTCACAGGTGTTTAGACTTTGTACATGTTAAGGTTTTATACTGTCGTGCCTGTTAATAAATGTTAGACTTACTGCTGGTAGTCATCCCTTCATTTCTTGCTGCCTTGTCAGATGTCATTACATCCTTGCTCCCTCAATGTGCTGCTGGTGTTGGGGTAGCCCACATTTGGTCCTCAGTTTTGTCACTGTGCACTGTGAACATAGATACTGGGGTGTGAGACAAAGGAGGCAACAGCAGGTCCACATTAAGGTAAATCTTTATTACATTGATAGTGAAAGGGCATCAGGGTCCCAAGAAATGGATTGTCTCAAGTGTCCCTTGCACATCCCTCATTTCCCCTTGTGCAAGGGTTTCCTCATTCTGTACTTGTCAGATGAGGCAGAGCACAGCAGACCAGCACAACCCACGAGACCGTTGCGGGGCAGACTTTATCTTTTTGTTATTCATTTATTTATTTAGAGATACAGCACTGAAACAGGCCCTTCGGCCCACCCAGTCTGTGCTGACCAACAACCACCCATTTATACTAATCCTACATTAACCCCATATTCTCTACCACATTCCCACCATTCTCCTACCACCCACCTACACTAGGGGCAATTTATAATGGTCAATTTACCTATCAACCTGCAAGTCTTTGGCTGATGGAGGAAACTGGAGCACCCGGCGGAAACCCACGCAGACACAGGGAGAACTTGCAAACTCCGCACAGGCAGTACCCAGAAGTAAACCCGGGTCACTGGAGCTGTGAGGCTGCGGTGCTAACCGCTGCGCCGCCCATACTGAAGGACTCCACCAGATCGATCGAGACACCAGAATCTCATCTTCAGTAGCCCAATGGCCTGCTCAATGTTTGCTTGTGTGGACCCATAGCAGGTGTTGTACTTCTCCTCTGCTGCATTGTGAAGGTTCCTCACAGGCGTGAGTAGCCAAGTCTACAATGGGTAGCCTTTGCATTGGGAACAAAGAACAGTACAGCACAGGAACAGGCCATTCGGCCCTCCAAGCCTATGCCGAAAGGTTTTTATGTTGTCTATGCTGGTATTAGATTAGATTAGATTAGAGATACAGCACTGAAACAGGCCCTTCGGCCCACCGAGTCTGTGCCGAACATCAACCACCCATTTTATACTAATCCTACACTGATCCCATATTCCTACCAAACATCCCCACCTGTCCCTATATTTCCCTACCACCTACCCATACTAGTGACAATTTATAATGGCCAATTTACCTATCAACCTGCAAGTCTTTTGGCTTGTGGGAGGAAACCGGAGCACCCGGAGAAAACCCACGCAGACACAGGGAGAACTTGCAAACTCCACACAGGCAGTACCCGGAATCGAACCCGGGTCCCTGGAGCTGTGAGGCTGCGGTGCTAACCACTCCGCCACTGTGCCGCCACTGTGTCTGATGTAACATTAATGAGATATGTGGAGTCCAGGTTTTTGAAGATCTCAAACAGGTTTATTACAACTAACTATTATATGCAGTACAGAGCTACCTATTTACAAAATCTGCCTCTAGCTGTTACAGTTACAGAGTGAGGCTGACAAGTGGTCACATGACCGCATCCTGTTCTCAGCTCATTAGCATACCAAGATCTTAAAGATACATTACGCTTAAAGGCATTCACACAACATCCCGTTTTTTTTCGAAAGGTAAGTCTTGTATGCTGAAAGTAAAAACATATAAAATTAGATAACATCAAAATTATTTACATAGCTATAGAGATTATGAACTTTTCAAATATAGAGGCTTAGGAGTCCATACATCGTTTCGGTGGTTTGACAACTCCTCCAGATCTGATTATGGTATAACCTTCTGGGAAATGGATTTCACCCTTGTCTGTCCTGGGTTTGCAGGCATATTATTAATATGTTGGCTGCCATCCTGTTGATCTGTCACACCCCCACTGTCGGAGCGTGCTCCCTCGAGTCCGCCATGCGCAATTGGAGTACTGCACATCTCTCAGTTAGCTTCAGTTCCTTCTCAACACTGCGCCACTAGATGTCGTAATCTCGTAGGACCTAGGCTCACCACACCTTTGCAGACAACCATGTTTTCATTGTGAGGGTATGACCCTGACCTTTTGTTCTACATGTAGCTGAGGTAGTGCCACTCCTGCATGTCAGTCATGTACCATCTTCATTCTCCCCTGTTTCTCGAGCAGTGCCTCCTGCACCTCAGAGAATTTAGATAGATAATAGGTTGGCAGAGTCGTCTGCACTTGATCATGATCTCTGCTGGTGACGATAAGCCCATATCCATAGGTGTAGCTCTGAAGTGGAGCATGACAACACGAAAATCTTGTTTTGTTGTCCTACGCTTCAGGATAAGTGATTTAACTGTGCAGACTATTCACTCAGCGAGACCATTAGACATAGGGCAATGTGGTGAGGACGTCACATGGTTTATGACCCATTTGGTGCACATATCCCTGAAAGTTTTGCCTGTATACTGTGGCCCATTGTCAGAAATAATTTCTTCAGGTGCACCAAATAGACTGAATATGGCACTCAATGTGTCTGAGACAACTGTGTTTGAAGTATGTTTTACCTGTCTGATAATTGGAACTTTGGAGAAATAGTCAGAGACTAAGATAAAGTCTTCTCAATTAATGGAAAATAGGTCAGTGGCGATTTTAGACCAAGGGACTGACAGAATCTCGTGAGGTGTGAGGTTAGGGTTAGGGTCTTTGCGTTGTTGTGGCTCATTGCTCTGGCATGCCTCACACATCCTCACTAACCTTCGATGTCATTATTGATCCCTGGCCAATAAACAGTGTCTCTCACCAGTCACCCTGTTCGCACTATGCCCATATGGCCTCGGTGAAGTTGTGACAAGATGTCCTCTCAGAGAGCTTTGGGCACAATCACTGGTTTTCCCTCGAGGGTGACACCTCTCAAGATACTGAGTTCATGTCTGTAAGGCCAAAAGCATCTGAGGGTTTCTGGCACCTCTTTTACTGTGACAGGCCAGCCTTCCACAGTGTCTTCAGTTGTGGGTCATTGGCTGTCTCTGATTGTAGTTTGTCACATTTGTGCTGACCATAATGCAATAAGTTGATTTTGAGCACATTTTCCACCTCAGTGTCCATGCTATCCATTTGTATATCCAATGGAATGTCTTCATTCTTGATTGGGTTTGTCAATCTGCCAGCATATCCGAGGTGACCACTTTGGTACCCAGTTTGTAACAGATGTTGAAGTCGTACCCTGTACCTTCACTAAGAGGTGGTGCATTTGCCAATGGTTTGCGCCAGATCATCTCCAGTGGTTTGTGGCCAGTTTCTACTGTGAACTGCTTACCATACAGGTTGGTGTGGAACCTCGTGATCCCAAACACCAGAGCAAGTGTTTCACGCTCTATGTTTGAATAACTGGATTGTGCTGAGGATAAACATTTGGACCTGAATGCAAATGGTTTGCCACCCTGTAGGATGCATGCTCCTAGCCTTTGCTGCGAGGGGTCGACTTCCAGGATGGTCTTTTTCCTTGGGTCGTAGTACTGCACTGTACAGGTTTCTGCTGACAATGCTTGTTTGACAGACACAGACATATGCTGATGGTCCTCCTGCCATAGAAGTGGCATGCCTTTTTTAAGAGCTCTCTCAGTGATGATGCTTTGTCAGAAAAATTTGGAACATATGTTACCAAAAAGTTGAAAAATCCAAGACATCTTTGGAGGTCTTCCTTGTCTTGTGATGTAGGTATATGCCTTACCTCTTCAATTGTGCCTGGGTCAGGATGGATTCCGCAACTGGAATAGATGGAGCCGAAGCAATTGATCTGACTTAAATTCACCTGGCACTTCATGCTGTTACAAGCAAGAGATTTGCGACGAGCTACTGCCATCAGGGAATGGAGATTTTGATCATGTTCTTCTTTGGTTTTGCCCATTACCGCAATGTCATCGACAATGCCTATGCAGCCAGACACATTTTCTATGATTCTGTCCATATGTTGCTGAAACAGATCTTGACTGACAGATAAGCTGATGGGTAGTCTCTGGAATCAATATCTTCCAAATGGTGTCCTGAATGTGGTGACTTCTTGATATTCCTTAGCTAGGTGTACTGGATGTTTGGCATCCACTTGGAAAAGAATTTGGCTCCTGTGAATTTATTTATTTAGAGATACAGCACTGAAACAGGCCCTTCGGCCCACTGAGTCTGTGCCGACCATCAACCACCCATTTATACTAATCCCGTATTCCTACCACATCCCCACATGTCCCTATACTAGGGGCAATTTACAATGGCCAATTTACCTATTAACCTGCAAGTCTTTGGCTGTGGAAGGAAACCGGAGCACCCGACGAAAACCCACACAGACATATGGAGAACTTGAAAATCCCACACAGGCAGTACCCAGAATTGAACCCGGGTCGCTGGAGCTGTGAGGCTGCGGTGCTAACCACTGCGCCACTGTGGGTTCAATTCCTCTAATATCGGAATCTTGTGTGGGCATCTCTTTAGGGAGAGCTTTAGACGCCTCAGATCTAGACATACCATGATTGCTCCATCCTTCTTCAGTACATATGTGATTGAGCTGCACAAGTCTGTGTGGTGATGCACAAGATGGGTGATGCCATTGCATTCCATGTCATTAACTCGCATTTAAGTTTTCCTTGTACATGCACGCTACACTTTCTGGGAGGGTCGATTGATGGAATTGCATCCTCTCTGAGGTGCATTGAAATTTCCTATGCGTTGAACCTGTCCGGGTACATTTGTTGTAGGTCGTGGACTGACTCAATGTGGGTACCCTTCTCTTCTGCTGTAATAGGTACCTTGGTGATCTCGTGGATGGTTATGCTGTTGAGCTCCTTACACACTGGTAATCCTGCCACTGCTAATCTCTATGAGATAGAATGTTTGTAGTTACCATGCTGACTTGCTATATCTGCATTGCCTTGTTAAGTGCCACTCAAGGAATGGGTGACACATTGTATGCAGATGACTTGGCAGTTGTTGAATGTATCATAGACTTCCAGTGACTCTGGTACATCTCTTTGAGGATTTGGATTGGTAGGATATTTGCACTAGCGCTGGTGTAAATCTTGACATTGAGTGTATGTTTGCCAGATTTTCTTGGGCACATGATGGTGATCGTGGCGAAAGCTTCCAGTTGTTTGACTTCATCAAAGTGATGTGTAAAGTTTACAATGTGGAATGCTTGTGTGTCTTCTGACTGAGACTTGCTCCTACCTGAGCCTTGTCTCGTGTCTGTTTTGCTGTGGACCTCAAATATTGGCTTGCATTTATACAGGTCACTGGCATTTTCCTTGCTGCTGTTGTAGTGTTGCTGTGCCTGTCTTCTGTTGGTTAGTGTCTGACCGTGACTTCTAGTGACTTTGGAGCCAGAATTCCTGCATAGTTTACTTTTAGTTTTACTTTAGAGATACAGCACTGAAACAGGCCCTTCGGCCCACCGAGTCTGTGCCGACCATCAACCACCCATTTATACTAATCCTACACCAATCCCATATTCCTACCACATCCCCACCTATCCCTATATTTCCCTACCACCTACCTGTACTAGGGGCAATTTATAATGGCCAATTAACCTATCAACCTGCAAGTCTTTGGCATGTGGGAGGAAACCGGAGCACCCGGAGGAAACCCACGCAGACACAGGGAGAACTTGCAAACTCCACACAGGCAGTACCCAGAATTGAACCCGGGTCGCTGGAGCTGTGAGGCTGCGGTGCTAACCACTGCGCCACTGTGCAGGCCCAGTGTCCTTTTACACCGGATGCCTTGAACAAGTCTCGAAATGCAAGGCAATTTTGCTGTGAGTAGGACAGACTGCACTTACCTCACAGCCTGCTTGCTCTTTTCAACCTGGTTATGGTGCCAATACTGTTGGTTGCACCTAGTGCTTGCAGGTGCTGTTGTGTAGCTGCAATGGCTTCGTATTTTCTGCCATCTTCCAAAAGTGCATCAATGCTGTGATCTTTCTTTTTCCCCCAAGAGGTCATTCTGAAATGTTTCAATGGGTGTTATTATGATCACCAGCTCTATTATTCAGTCTGACAGCTCAGTTTCTGAGAAGTCACATTAATTTCCCTTACTTTGGCAGCTACTGAAAAACTGGTCTATTGATTCCTGTGGCTGTTGCCTGTAGGACATCAATTCCAGGCAGTGAATTTGAAAATTCCCTCTCAGTCGGAGCTGATCTTCCAGCACTTTCCATATTTTTGTGGGATCTTTCTGGTCCTGTTCAGATATGCCTGAGGTATTGATTCTGTGTAGTCCCTCATTTCCAATTGCTATCATTATTTTTACAGCCTGTTTTTCTGGTTCTGCAATTACTTGGTTGTAAAACATAATTGCATTCACTGTTGGAACAGTTTGAACTCAGATAGGATGCCAAGGCTTTCCAGTTCATGCTGGGAAAATTGGTATCCATCTTTGTGCTGTTCGTTTGCTTAAAACTTGCTTTGATAACTTGCTTTAAGACCTGGTTCTGTGACTCTGTACAGCCCTTTTAAAAAAAATTCTCTGCTCTTTGGACTGGCTGGTTTGATTGACAGAAGGTGGTGGTAGGTGGTAGGGAATATGGGATTACTGTCGGGTTAGTATAAATGGGTGGTTGTTGGTCGGCACAGACTCGGTGGGCCGAAGGGCCTGTTTCAGTGCTGTATCTCTAAATAAATAAAAATAAAAGTGTTTAGCAGTGGCTGTCTGTTTATCTAGCTTCCAGCACTCTAGTCTGTCTGTTTATACAACTGTGCAATAGACATTTCAAGTGCTTTTTATAGTTTGTTTATGCAGCAGTTCAATAGGCAATTCTTCACGTTTGAGTAGTTTTATGGGTTTTTTAAAACTGTGGCTGAGTGAGTGAAGGATCTAAATCAAATGATTTAATAAGTTTCTTTTTATAGCTCGAGCTATGAGCTGTGAGAATGTAGGATTCTCGCACTTTTTGTTGTTGGACACCTCCTGTAATGGTGCGCTCCTGATCAGCCTGTGGGACCCTTTGAAAACAATCAATCAGCCTGAGATAAGGATTGAGTTTGCCCTGTTTTTTCCCGTTACTGAGCCTTTAAAAAGGTCAACTTTGTAAGCATCTCAAAGCCTGGTGGCAGACTGACTCACCCGCTCATAGTGATTGATTTGCAGCCTGTCATTCAGTTCAGTCTTCTACAGCTGGAGGTGAGTTTTTATTTCTTCTTTATGCTGTTTGGGCCAATGTTTCTCTTAACTTTCTCTCTTTTAGCTGTGGGTAGTTTTTAAAGCTGTTTTCTTGTGGTTTTTATTATTGGATTATGTCTTACTTATTTATTTAGAGATACAGCACTGAAACAGGCCCTTCAGCCCACCGTGTCTGTGCCGACCAACAACCACCCATTTATACTAATCCTACATTAACCCATATTCCCTACCACATCCCCACCATCTACCTACACTAGGGGCAATTTACCTATCAATCTGCAAGCCTGTGGCTGTGGGAGGAAACCGGAGCACCCGGCATAAACCCACACAGTCACAGGGAGAACTTGCAAAGTCCGCACAGACAGTATCCAGAATCGAACCGGGTTGCTGGAGTTGTGAGGCTGCGGTGATAACCACTGCGCCACTGTGCCATCTTCTCACCACAGCTGCCACTATGTAATGAGAAGCTTTTTTTATGCTGTCTGATGCAACCTAAATGCGATATGTGGAGTTCAGGTTGTTGAAGATTCTCAAACAGATTTATTACAGCTAACTATTATATACAGTAGAGCTACCTATTTACAAAACCTGCCTCTAGCTGTTACAGTTATAGAGTGAGACTGGCATGAGGTCACATGACTGCATCTTGGTACTCAGCTCATTAGTATACTGAGATCTTAAACGTACGTTATTGTTAAAAGCTATCACACAACAGCCTTTGTCCCTGAGAATCCATCCCTGAAGACATGTGGGGAGCCAAAAGAGCTGTGGCACAGGGGACTGCCAAAGTATGTAGACATTGTGCCTGTTTGCCAGGAACAGAGCAAATACCAGCAGGATCCACTTCTGGTGATACAATATAGCATGTGATCTCTCTCTCTCTTGCTGTTGCTTAGGAAACATGCTTGCAGCTCACACACACTGTCTTCAGAGCATATAAAAGCTGTTCTCAGTCTTAAAGGCAGATAAACCCATGAATTTGATTGAGTTTTTTGAGGAGGTGACCAAGAAGATTGATGAGGGCAGGGTGGCGGACGTTGTCTACATGGACTTTAGCAAGGCCTTTGACAAGGTCCCACATGGTAGGCTGGTCCAGAAGGTTCAAACACATGGGATCCAGGGTGAGCTAGCCAATTGTATACAAAATTGGCTTGGTGATAGGAGGCAGAGGGTGGTAGTGGAGGGTTGTTTTTCAGTTTGGAGGCCAGTGACCAGTGGTGTGCCACAGGGATCGGTGCTGGGCCCTCTGTTGTTTGTCATATATATTAATGACTTGGATGAGAATGTAAGGGGCATGATTAGTAAGTTTGCAGATGACACCAAAATTGGTGGTATAGTGGACAGTGAAGAAGGTTGCCTAAGGTTACAACAGGATATAGATCAACTGGGAAATTGGCCAGGGATTGGCAAATGGAATTTAACGCAGACAATGCGAAGTGATGCACTTTGGGAAGTTAAACCAGGCAGGACATATCCTGTGAATGGCAGGGCCCTGGGGAGTGTTGTTGAGCAGAGAGACCTTGGGGTGCAAGTACATAGTTCCCTGAAAGTGGCAACACAGGTAGACAGGGTGGTGAAGAAGGCGTATGGCATGCTTGCCTTCATCGGCCGAAGCATTGAGTACAAAAGTTTGGACGTCATGTTACAGTTGTACGTAACGTTGGTTAGGCCGTACTTGGAGTACTGTGTGCAGTTCTAGTCACCGCACGACAGGAAAAATGTGATTAAGCTAGAGAGGGTGCAGAAAAGATTCACAAGGATGTTGCCTGGTTTGGAGGGCTTGAGTTATAAAGAGAGATTGGATAGGCTGGGTGTGTTTTCTCTGGAGCGAAGGAGGCTGAGAGGGGACATGATAGAGGCATATAAAATTATGAGAGGCATGGATAGGGTAGATAGCCAGAGTCTGTTTCCCATGGTAGGGTTGACGAAAACTGGAGGGCATAGATTTAAGGTGAGAGGGAGGAGGTTTAAAGGGGATCAAAGGGGTATATTTTTCACACAAGGAATAGTAGGTATCTGGAATGAGCTGCCAGAGGAGGTGGTGGAGGCAGGAACAGTAGCAACATTTAAGAGGCATCTGGACAGGTACTTGAATGAGCAAGGCATAGAGGGATATGGAATTAATGCACGCAGGTGGGATTAGTATAGATAGGCATTATGGTCAGCATGGAGGTGGTGGGCCGAAGGGCCTGTTTCTATGCTGTACGACTCTACGAATCTATGACTCGAAACCCCCTTTAGTTTTTAAACAGAGAAAAAAAAACACCTCCATGACACGCCCTTCCCCACCACTGCTTTCTCCAGATGGAAAGTGAAGGCATCTGAGTGTCAGCTGCCACTCAGAAGTTTGCAGCCCGATGGTCAGATTGGAGGTAAGTTTATTTAAATGTATGCATTCTGGTCCTTTAAATATGCAAAGCTGGGTCCCGTTGCCTAGCTGGGGGGGTGGAGTGGGGAGGGGTTTGACACGGAGCCTCGCCACTGCTGGAAAGATTGGGCCTGGCTTCGTGGCAGGTCACTACTGGAACGATCTTCGAGCGCTCCCACCCCCCACCATGGACCCTAACGTCGGGAGCTCTGTAAAATCCTGGCCTTGGTCTCTAATTGGCCTCACTCCTCCTTTCACCACCCTTTTACTATTAATATGCCCATAAAGAATTTTTGGATTCCCTTTAAAATTAGTTGCTAGTCTCTGTTCATACTTTGCTTCTCTTATTTGATTTTTCGCTTTCCCTCTGAGCCTTCTATATTCCACCTGGTTCTCAGTTGGTTTATTCACCTGATATCTGTTATCAGCACATTTTTCTTCTTCATTTTAATCTCTATCTCTTTCATCATCCAAGGAGCTCTGGATTTGTTTGCCTTACCTTTCCCCTTGGTGGGAAAATCCCTTGACTGTGCCGGAACTATCACTTCTTTAAAGGCAAACCCATTGTTCAGTTACTGCTTTGCTTGCCAACCTTTTATTTCAATTTATCTGGGTCAGATCCATGCTTACCCCACTGAAGTTGGCTTTGTTCAGATCATTCTTCTTATTATAAAAGCAAAATGCTGCGGATGCTGGAAACCACTCAGCAGGTCTGGCAGCATCTGTGGAAAGAGAAGCAGAGTTAACGTTTCGGGTCAGTGACCCTTCATCGGAACTGACAAATATTAGAAAAGTCACAGGTTATAAGCAAGTGAGGTGGGGGTGGGGCAAGAGATAACAAAGGAGGTCTAGATTGGACCAGGCCACATAGCTGACCAAAAGGTCACGGAGCAAAGGCAAACAATATGTTAATGGTGTGTTGAAAGACAAAGCATTAGTACAGATTAGGTGTAAATACACTGAATATTGACCAGCAGCAAGTGCAAACCTGAAAAAAAACAGTGGGTAAGCAAACTGAACAAACTAAGATGAAATGAAAGAAATGCAAAAAAAAGGATTGTAAAAAATGTAAAAAATAGTGTAAAAAAAAAGCAAGAAAAAATAACTAAAAATGAAAGTAAAATGGGGGGCTGTCATGCTCTGAAATTATTGAACTCAATGTTCAGTCCGGCAGGCTGGAGTGTGCCTAATCGGTAAATCAGATGCTGTTCCTCGAGCTTGCGTTGATGTTCACTGGAACACTGCAGCAATCCCAGGAGAGCAGGGGGGATTGTTGAAATGGCAAGCAACCGGAAGCTCAGGGTCCTGCTTGCGGACTGAGCGGAGATGTTCCGCAAAGCAGTCACCCAGTCTGCGCTTGGTCTCCCCAATGTAGAGGAGACCACACTGTGAGCACCAAGCTGACCCTTATGACCAAGCTGATGGTTTATAAAGCCTGTGTTCTCAGCACCTTGCTGTATGGCTGTGAAACATGGGTGACTTACAGCTTACCAGGAAAAAAAAGCTCAATAATTTCCATCTTCGTTGTCTGCGGCACATAATGGGTATATCCTGGCAGGGCAAAATCACAAATGTGGCAGTCGTCTCAAAGGCACTAATCAAACAGAGGTGGCCTCGGTCAATCAGACACATCCACAAATTTGGAAGATGGCTGAATACCCAAGGACTTTCTGTATGGTGAGGTAACCGGGGCCAAATGACCAGTGGTCCAAAGCTGCACTTCAAAAATGCTTGTAAGCATGACATAAAGGCACTAAATGTCGACTATCGTATTTGGGAGTCACTTCACTAGCTGGCAAAATGGGGAAATGGGGACACACCCTCACGACTGGTGTTTGCTGCCATGATGACCAGTTACTACACCACCTTGGCAACAGGCAGCAACGTCAAAAACAACAACTAACAGCGTCACTTGGCAGTTTCATGTGCAGCACTTGTGGCAGAACCTGCCTCTCAAGGATTGGCCTTCACCGCCATCAACAAAGGTACACCAAGAGAAGACACCCCACTTAAATGGATTTTTTGTTGTGTGTCCATCATCTTTCATAGATGGAAGGATGCAAACCAACCAACCAACATTTTTTTTTCATTCGTTCATGGGATGTGGGCATTGCTGGCTAGGCCAGAGTTTATTGCCCTTGAGAAGGTGGTGATGAACTGCCTTCTTGAACCGCTGCAGTCCTTGTGGTGTAGGTACATGTACAGTGCTGTTAGGAAGGGAATTCCAGGATTTTGGCCCATTGACAGTGAAGAAATGATGATACAGTTCCAAGTCAGGATGGTGCGTGGCTTGGAGGGGAATATGCAGTGTTGTTCCCGTGCATCTGCTGCCCTTGCCCTTCTAGGTGATAATGGTCATGGGTCTGGAAAGTGCTTTCAAAGGAGCCTTGGTGAGCTACTGCAGTGCATCTTGTAGATAGTACACACTGCTGCCACTTTGCATCGGTGGTGGAAGGAGTGAATGTTTGTGGATGGGTTGCCATGCTTTTGTCCTGGATGGTGTCAAGCTTCTTGAATGTTGTTGGAACTGCACCCATCCAGGCAAATGTAGAGTATTCCATCACACTTCTTGTGCCTTGTTGATAGTGGACAGGCATTGGAGAGTCAGGAGGTGAGTTACTCAACCTGCAAGTCTTTGGCTGTGGGAGGAAACTGGAGCACCCGATGGAAACCCACACAGTCACAGGGAGAACTTGCAA
The DNA here is from genome assembly GCF_036365525.1 of Heterodontus francisci. Lineage (NCBI taxonomy): Eukaryota > Metazoa > Chordata > Chondrichthyes > Heterodontiformes > Heterodontidae > Heterodontus > Heterodontus francisci. The sequence goes on from NC_090383.1 coordinate 40,523,221, forward strand.
ACTCCACACAGGCAGTACCCAGAACCGAATCCAGGTCGCTGGAGCTGTGAGGCTGTGGTACTAACCACTGCGCCACAGTGCCGCCCCTGTGAGTATTTGAGAAGATGCGAATGGTGCTGAAGATTGTGCAATCATCAGCGAACATCCCCACTTCTGATGTTATGATTGAAGGAAGGTCACTGATGAATCACAGAAGATGGTTGGGCCTAGGACACTGCTCTGAGGAGCTCCTGCAGTGATATCCTGGAGCTGAGATGATTGAACTCCAATAACCACAACCATCTTCCTTTTTGCGAGGTATGACTCCAACCAACAGAGAATTTTCCCCCGATTCGCATTGACTCCAGTTTTGCTAAGGCTCCTTGATGCCATAGTCGGTCAAATGCTGCCTTGATGTCAAGGGCAGTCACTCTCACCTAAGAGTTCAGCTCTTTTGTCCGTGTTTGGACCAAGGCTGTAATGAGGTCAGGAGCTATGTGGCCCTGGCGAAACCCAAACTGAGCGTCAGTGAGCAGGTTATTGCTGAGCAAATGCTGTTAGATAGCACTGTCGACGGACCCCTTCCATCACTTCTCTGATGATTGAGACTAGACTGATAGGGCGGTAATTGGTCGGGTTGGATTTGTCCTGCTTATTATGTGAAGGACATACCTGGGCAATTTTCCACATTGTTGGGTAGATGCCAGTGTTGTAGCTGTACTGGAACCCTAGCTTGGCTAGGGGAACAGCTAGTTCTGGAGCACAAGTCTTCAGTACTATTGCCAGAATATTGTCATAGCCATAGCCTTTGCAGTATCCAGTGCCTTCAGCCGTTCCTTGATATCATGCGGAGTGAATTGGATTGGCTGAAGACTAACATCTGTGATGCTGGGGACTTCATGAGGAGGTCGAGATGGATCATCCACTTGGTACTTTGGCTGAAGATGGTTGCAAATGGAACACATAGGTGAGGTTTTAAATGATTACATTTCATCTGTGTTCACTATGGAGAAGGACAATGTAGGTGTGGAGATCAGGGAGGGGGATTGTGATATACTTGAACAAATTAGCATTGAAAGGGAGGAAGCATTAGCTGTTTTGGTGGGCTTAAAAGTAGTTAAATCCCCAGGCCCAGATGAGATGTATCCCAGGCTGTTATGTGAGGCAAGGGAGGAGATAGCAGGGGCTCTGACACAAATTTTCAAATCCTCTCTGGCCACAGGAGAGGTACCAGATGAATGGAGAACTGCGAATGTGGTACCATTATTCAAGAAAGGTAGCAGGGATTAACCAGGTAATTATAGACCAGTTGTCTAACATCAGTGGTAGGAAACTAGTGGAAAGAATACTGAGGGACAGGATTAATCTCCACTTGGAGAGGCAGGGATTAATCAGGGATAGTCAGCATGGCTTTGTCAGGGGGAGATCGTGTCTAACAAACTTGATTGAGTTTTTTGAGGAGGTGACTAGATGTGTAGATGAGGGTAACGCAGTTGATGAGGTCTACATGGACTTCAGTAAGGCTTTTGATAAGGTCTTACATGGAAGATTGGTTAAGAAGGTAAGAGCCCATGGGATCCAGGGCAATTTGGCAAATTGGATCCAAAATTGGCTTAGTGGCAGGAGGCAGAGGGCGATGGTCAAGAGTTGTTTTTGCGAGTGGAGGCCTGTGACCAGTGGTGTACCGCAGGGATCAGTGCTGGGACCCTTGCTGTTTGTAGTGTACATTAATGATTTAGACGTGAATATAGGAGGTATGATCAGTAAGTTCACAGATGACATGAAAATTGGTGGTGTCGTAAATAGTGAGGAGGAAAGCCTTAGATTACAGGATGATATAGATGGGCTGGTAAGATGGGTGGAGCAGTGGCAAATGGAATTTAATCCTGAGAAGTGTGAGGTGATGCATTTTGGAAGGACTAACAAGGCAAGGGAATTTATAATGGATGGTAGGACCCTAGGAAGTACATATGGTCAGGGGGACCTTAGTGTATTTGTCATTGATCACTGAAAGCAGCAGCACAGGTAGATAAGGTGGTTCGGAAGGCACATGGGATACTTGCCTTTATTAGCCGAGGCACAGAATATAAGAGCAGGGAGATTATGTTGGAGCTGTATAAAATGCTAGTTAGGCCACAGCTGGAGTACTGTGTATAGTTCTGGTCACTGCACTATAGAAAGGATATGATTGCGCTGGAGATGGTGCAGAGGAGATCCACCAGGCTGTTGCCTGGGCTGGAGCATTTCAGCTATGAAGAGAGAATGGATAGGCTAGGGTTGTTTTCCTCAGAGCAGAGAAGTCTGATTGAGGTATACAAAATTATGAGGGGCATTAAGATGCATTCACTGACCTTGAGAACTCCTGTGAGATCATTGATAGGATAGATAGGAAGAAACTTTTTCCCTTAGCATAGGGATCAATAACCTGGCGGCATAGATTTAAGGTAAGGGGCAGGAGGTTTAGAGGGGATTTGAGGAAAAATGTTTTCACCCAGAGGGTGGTTGGAATCTGGAACACACACTACCTGAAGGGGTAATAGAGGCAGGAACCCTCACAACATTTCAGAAGTATTTAGATGAGCATTTGAAACGCCTGCTGGAAAATGGGATTAGAATAGATAGGTGCTTGATGGCCGGCACAGACACGATGGGCCAAAGGGCTTGTTTCTGTGCTGTATAACTCTATGACAGTATGACTAAACCAGCAGCAACAGATGTGCTCCCAAATGTTAGAGTTCCCCTGAGACAGTGTGGGGTCATGGACTGAGAATGGAGGAGTCCCTTCAGCTCAATTGCGCTGCCATGGCTCAGAGCTCCTCCATTAACACAGTAGCCAACCCTCATGGAGAGCCATGTGCAGCAGCACTCGAAGTGCATGCAAGAACTCTGCACTGATGTTCACAAAACGCATGCCACACTCTGTAGCATAGATCAGTCAGTGGCGCTGGTGCTGCAGAGATGTTTGGAGGGGATGCAGTTGCACCCCAGCTGGTGCTCCCCTCCAGCATCCAGAGTGCCACCCAAGGGCTGAGGCAGTCACTAAGGAGGATGAGGGTGCCACTCCTCACAAGGCACTATCATCCTCAGCGGCCTAATTGGCCCCTCTGATAGGGACCATCTGCACAGCTGGGCCCAGTGACAGAGAAATCCCTGCAATGACGTTGCTGCAGCAGCCTCCACAATGAAAATGACCGCCACATGCATCTCAGCCACAAGCAGAGACAAGTGAGGAGACTGCCTTCACCACATCTGAGCCACAAGGGGTGAGCCCGCATAGAAGCGGCTGAGAGTGGAGGCCACTGTGGCGAGCAGAGCACTGACTGGGTCACTGGAGTTTGTTTCACCTGTAACTGAGAACTTTTTCTATTTTTCTATTTTTCAACAGCATGTAAATATTGACACCTGATACCAGACTTGTGAGCTTCCATTTATTAATGGCGATAAAGGAGAACAGGGATAAAGTGGTGAAGGGAAAGAAGGCTACTTTGGATGGGGAAAGTGAAATCTCTGGACAGATGTGCATCCTTCAATGCTGGTAAGAGTCACTCTATGTCAGAACATAGAACATAGAAAATACAGCACAGAACAGGCCCTTCGGCCCACGATGTTGTGCCGATCCTTTGTCCTCTGTCAAGGACAATTTAATCTATACCCCATCATTCTCCTTTATCCATATACCTATCTAAAAGCCGTTTGAAAGTCCCTAAAGTTTCTGACTCAACAACTTCCCCAGGCAAGGCATTCCATGCCCCGACCACTCTCTGGGTAAAGAACCTTCCCCTGACATCCCCCTTATATCTCCCACCCTTCACCTTAAATTTATGACCCCTTGTAACGCTTTGCTCCACCCGGGGAAAAAGTTTCTGACTGTCTACCCTATCTATTCCCCTGATCATCTTATAAACCTCTATCATGTCACCCCTCATCCTTTTCCGTTCTAATGAGAAGAGGCCTAGAATGTTCAGCCTTTCCTCGTAAGACTTATTCTCCATTCCAGGCAACATCCTGGTAAATCTCCTCTGCACCCTCTCCAAGGCTTCCACATCCTTCCTAAAATGAGGCGACCAGAACTGCACACAGTACTCCAAATGAGGCCTTACCAAGGTCCTGTACAGCTGCATCATCACCTCACGGCTCTTAAATTCAATCCCTCTGCTAATGAACGCCAACACCCCATATGCCTTCTTCACAGCCCTATCCACTTGAGTTGCAACTTTCAACGATCTATGCACATAGACCCCAAGGTCTCTCTGCTCCTCCACATGCCCAAGAACCCTACCGTTAACCCAGTATTTTGCATTCGTGTTTGTCCTTCCAAAATGGACGACCTCACACTTTTCAGGGTTAAACTCCATCTGCCACTTTTCAGCCCAGCACTGCAACCTATCCAAGTCCCTTTGCAGACGACAATAGCCCTCCTCGGTATCCACAACTCCACCAACCTTTGTATCATCTGCAAATTTACTGACCCACCCTTCGACTTCCTCATCCAAGTCGTTAATAAAAATCACAAACAGGAGAGGACCCAGAACTGATCCCTGTGGCACGCCACTGGTAACTGGGCTCCAGGCTGAGTATTTACCATCTAAGACCACTCTCTGCCTTCTATCAGTTAGCCAATTCTTAATCCAACTGGCCACATTCCCCACTATCCCATGCCTCCTGACTTTCTCCATAAGTCTACCATGGGGGACCTTATCAAATGCCTTACTAAAATCCATGTACACCACATCCACTGGTTTACCCTCATCCACTTGCTTGGTCACCTGCTCAAAGAATTCAATCAGGCTTGTGAGGCAAGACCTACCCCTCACAAAACCGTGCTGACTGTCCCGAATCAAGCAGTGTCTTTCCAGATGCTCAGAAATCCTATCCCTCAGCACCTTTTCCATCAACTTGCCTACCACCGAAGTAAGACTAACTGGCCTGTAATTCCCAGGGTTGTTCCTATTCCCTTTCTTGAACAGGGGCACAACATTTGCCACCCTCCAATCACCTGGTACCACCCCCGTCAGCAGAGAAGATGAAAAGATCATTGCCAGCGGCTCTGCAATTTCATCCCTTGCTTCCCATAACATCCTTGGATATACCCCGTCAGGCCCGGGAGACTTGTCTATCTTCAAGTTATTCAAAAACCCCAACACATCTTCCCTCCTAACGAGCACTTCCTCGAGCTTACCAGTCTGCTTCCCACCGTCCTCTTCAGTAATACACCCCTTCTCATTCGTAAATACCGAAGAGAAGTACTCATTCAAAACCTCACTTATCTCTTCCGGCTCAACACACAGTCTCCCGCTATTGTCCTTGACCGGACCTACGGTCCCCCTAGTCATCCTCATATTTCTGACATACGCGTAAAAGGCCTTGGGGTTTTCTTTTATCCTACCCGCCAAGCATTTTTCATGCCCTCTCTTAGCTCTCCTAATCCCTTTCTTCAGATCCTTCCTGGCCATCTTGTATCCCTCCAGAGCTATGCCTGTGCCCTTTTTCCTCAACCTTATATACGCATCCTTCTTCTTCCTAACAAGACTCTCAACCTCTCTTGTCAACCACGGTTCCCTCACATGACCATCCCTTCCCTGTCTGACAGGGACATGCTTATCAATGGCCCCTACTATCTGCTCCTTGAAAAAGTTCCACATTTCGACCGTGCCCTTCCCTGCCAGCATATGCTCCCAACTTATGCTCCTCAGTTCCTGCCTGACAGCATCATATCTACCCTTCCCCCAATTGTAAACCTTGCCCTGTTGCACATACCTATCCCTCTCCATTACCACAGTGAATGCTACAGAATTGTGATCACTATCTCCAAAGTGCTCGCCCACCAACAGCTCTATCACTTGCCCTGGTTCATTACCTAGTACCAAATCCAATATTGCCTCCCCTCTGGTCGGGCAGTCTACATACTGAGTCAGAAAAGCTTCCTGGACATACTGCACAAACACTACCCCATCCAAACTATTCGATCTAAAGAGTTGCCAATCAATATTTGGGAAGTTGAAATCCCCCATAATTACTACCCTGTGACTTCTGCTCCTTTCCAAAATCTGTTTCCCAATCTGCTCTTCCACCTCCCTGCTGCTATTGGGGGGCCGATAGAAAACTCCCATCAAGGTGACTGCTCCTTTCCTGTTCCTGACCTCAACCCACAGTGCCTCAGTCGGCAGATCCTCCTCGAAAATTCTTTCAGCAGTTGTTACACTATTTCTAACTAACAATGCCACCCCCCCACCTCTTTTACCACCATTCCTAATCTTATGAAAACATCTATAACCAGGTACCTCCAAGAACCATTCAGGTTGCGTCTTCGATGGAAGTGTTCTCACAGATAGTTCAAAATGAGTTCAAGACCATGCCGTTTTCCTGGGTTACAAGGGCTCAGTTAAAGTGTGCCTGGATCAGATGATGCCTCATGTTGATGGCAGACTCATGAGATCCTCAAGTCCTGTGCCAAGCCCAACCAGCTCTCTGTGCAGCCCAGAGCACCTCTGTGTTCTGCATCTTCATCATCTACCTCCTCTTCCACTTCCAGGTCCTGCTCTTCCTTTTCATCTGAGAAGCTGTGTTGATTGAGCACATCACCATCTTCAAGCCTTCTCTGGAGGGCTATGTTATGGAGAGTGCAGCAGATCACCACAATGCACAAAATCATTGCAGGAGTTTACTGGAGGGCACCACTAGACCAGTCCAGGCACCAGAACCATATCTTTAGAAGCCATGCTCTGCTGCATGGTGCTCCTTGTGACCAGAAGGCTTCGCTTTTTTTTTAGAACATTACAGCGCAGTACAGGCCCTTCGGCCCTCGATGTTGCGCCGACCTGTGAAACCATCTGACCTACACTATTCCATTTTCATCCATATGTCTATCCAATGACCACTTAAATGCCCTTAAAGTTGGCGAGTCTTCGACTGTTGCAGGCAGGGCGTTCCATGCCCCTACTACTCTCTGAGTAAAGAAACTACCTCCAAAATCTGTCCTATATCTATCACCCCTCAACTTAAAGCTATGTCCCCTCGTGTTTGCCATCACCATCCGAGGAAAAAGACTCTCACTATCCACCGTATCTAACCCTCTGATTATCTTATATGTCTCTATTAAGTCACCTCTCCTCCTCCTTCTCTCCAACGAAAACAACCTCAAGTTCCTCAGCCTTTCCTCGTAAGACCTTCCCTCCATACCAGGCAACATCCTAGTAAATCTCCTCTGCACCCTTTCCAAAGCTTCCACATCCTTCCTATAATGCGGTGACCAGAACTGCACGCAATACTCCAGGTGCGGCCTCACCAGAGTTTTGTACAGCTGCAGCATGACCTTGTGGCTCCGAAACTCGATCCCCCTACTAATAAAAGCTAACACACCATATGCCTTCTTAACAGCCCTATTAACCTGGTGGCAACTTTGAGGGATTTATGTACCTGGACACCAAGATCTCTCTGCTCATCTACACTACCAAGAATCTTCCCATTAGCCCAGTACTCTGCATTCCTGTTACTCCTTCCAAAGTGAATCACCTCACACTTTTCCGCATTAAACTCCATTTGCCATCTCTCAGCCCAGCTCTGCAGCCTATCTATGTCCCTCTGTAACCTACAACATCCTTCGGCACTATCCACAACTCCACCGACCTTCGTGTCATCCGCAAATTTACTAATCCACCTTTCTACACCCTCTTCCAGGTCATTTATAAAAATGACAAACAGCAGTGGCCCCAAAACAGATCCTTGCGGTACACCACTAGTAACTAAACTCCAGGATGAACATTTGCCATCAACCAGCACCCTCTGTCTTCCTTCAGCTAGCCAATTTCTGATCCAAAGCTCTAAATCACCTTCAACCCCATACTTCCGTATTATCTGCAATAGCCTACCGTGGGGAACCTTATCAAACGCCTTACTGAAATCCATATACACCACATCCACGGCTTTACCCTCATCCACCTGTTTGGTCACCTTCTCGAAAAACTCAATAAGGTTTGTGAGGCACGACCTACCCTTCACTAAACTGTGCTGACTATCGCTAATGAACTTATTCTTTTCAAGATGATTATAAATCCTGTCTCTTATAACCTTTTCCAACATTTTACCCACAACCGAAGTAAGGCTCACAGGTCTATAATTACCAGGGCTGTCTCTACTCCCCTTCTTGAACAAGGGGACAACATTTGCTATCCTCCAGTCTTCCGGCACTATTCCTGTCGACAATGACGACATAAAAATCAAGGACAAAGGCTCTGCAATCTCCTCCCTGGCTTCCCAGAGTATCCTAGGATAAATCCCATCTGGCCCAGGGGACTTATCGATTTTCACACTTTCCAAAATTGCTAACACCTCCTCCTTGTGAACCTCAATCCCATCTAGCCTAGTAGCCTGAATCTCAGTATTCTCCTCGACAACATTTTCTTTCTTTACTGTAAATACTGACGAAAAATATTCATTTAACACTTTCCCTATCTCCTCTGATTCCACACACAACTTCCCACCACTATCCTTGATTGGCCCTAATCTAACTCTAGTCATTCTTTTATTCCTGATATACCTATCGAAAGCCTTAGGGTTTTCCTTGATCCTATCCGCCAATGACTTCTCATGTCCTCTCCTTGCTCTTCTTAGCTCTCCCTTTAGATCCTTCCTGGCTAGCTTGTAACTCTCAAGCGCCCTAACTGAGCCTTCACATCTCATCCTAACATAAGCCTTCTTCTTCCTCTTGACAAGCGCTTCAACGTCTTTAGTAAACCACGGCTCCCTCGCTCGACAACTTCCTCCCTGCCTGACAGGTACATACTTATCAAGGACACGCAGTAGCTGCTCCTTGAATAAGCTCCACATTTCGATTGTGCCCATCCCCTGCAGTTTCCTTCACCATCCTACGCATCCTAAATCTTGCCTAATCGCATCATAATTTCCTTTCCCCCAGCTATAATTCCTGCCCTGTGGTATATACCTGTCCCTGCCCATCGCTAAGGTAAACCTAACCGAATTGTGATCACTATCACCAAAGTGCTCACCTACATCTAAATCTATCACCTGGCCGGGTTCATTACCAAGTACCAAATCCAATGTGGCATCGCCCCTGGTTGTCCTGTCTACATACTGTGTCAGAAAACCCTCCTGCACACACTGGACAAAAACTGACCCATCTAAAGTACTCGAACTATAGTATTTCCAGTCAATATTTGGAAAGTTAAAGTCCCCCATAACAACTACCCTGTTACTCTCGCTCCTGTCGAGAATTATCTTCGCTATCCTTTCCTCCACATCTCTGGAACTATTCGGCGGTCTATAGAAGACTCCCAACAGGGTGACCTCTCCTCTCCTGTTTCTAACCTCGGCCCATACTACCTCAGTAGACGAGTCCTCAAACATCCTTTCTGCCGCTGTAATACTCTCCTTGATTAACAATGCCACACCCCCCCCCTCTTTTACCATCTTCTCTGTTCTTACTGAAACATCTAAATCCCGGAACCTGCAACATCCATTCCTGCCCCTGCTCTACCCATGTCTCCGAAATGGCCACAACATCGAGATCCCAGGTACCAACCCATGCTGCAAGCTCACCCACCTTATTCCGGATGCTCCTGGCGTTGAAGTAGACACACTTTAAACCAAGTTCTTGCTTGCCAGTGCCCTCTTGCGTCCTTGTAACCTTATCCCTGACCTCACTACTCTCAACATCCTGTACACTGGAACTACAATTTAGGTTCCCATTCCCCTGCTGAATTAGTTTAAGCCCCCCCAAAGAGCACTAGCAAATCTCCCCCCCAGGATATTGGGACCCCTCTGGTTCAGGTGAAGACCATCCTGTTTGTAGAGGTCCCCCCTACCCCAGAAAAACCCTCCCTCCTACACCATCCCTGCAGCCACGTGTTCAACTCCTCTCTCTCCCTATTCCTCACTTCGCTATCACGTGGCACGGGCAACAACCCAGAGATAACAACTCTGTTTGTTCTCGCTCTAAGCTTCCACCCTAGCTCCCTGAATTTCTGCCTTAAATCCCCATCTCTCTTCCTACCTATGTCGTTGGTGCCTATGTGGACCACGACTTGGGGCTGCTCCCCCTCCCCCTTAAGGATCCCAAAAACACGATCCGAGACATCACGAACCCTGGCACCTGGGAGGCAACACACCAACCGTGAGTCTCTCTCGTTCCCACAGAACCTCCTATCTGTTCCCCTAACTATGGAGTCCCCAATGACGAATGCTCTGCTCCTCTTCCCCCTTCCCGTATGAGCAACAGGGCCAGACACTGTGCCAGAGACCCGTACCACATTGCTTACCCCGGGTAAGTCGTCCCCCGCAAAAGTATCCAAAACGGTAAACCTGTTGTTGAGGGAAACGGCCACAGGGGATCCCTGCACTGCCTGCTGGTTCCCTTTCCTTCCCCTGACTGTAACCCATCTACCTACTTCTTTTACCTGAGGTGTGACTACCTCCCCATAACTCCTCTCAATAACCCCCTCAGCCTCCCGAATGATCCGAAGTTCATCCAGCACCAGCTCCAGTTCCCTAACGCGGTTCTCGAGGAGCTGGAGTTGGGTGCACTTCCCGCAGATGCAGTCAGCAGGGACACTCTTGGCGACACTTCCCTCCCACATTCTGCAGGAGGAACATACAACTGCCTTAACCTCCATTCCCACTATTCTAAATTCCCAACAAATCTACTGAAAAAACCAAAAAAACAAAAGTCAAAACTTGTTAGCTTAGCAATCCGACGGACATAACTTTTTAAATAAAAAGCTAACCTTATCAACACACCAGAGTCCTTTTTTTTGGTTAGAGGAGGAGGGTGGGTGGGAGACACTACACGTGTAGTGTCTCAGGTACAGCCACCGCCCAAATATATAGTTTTCACTTACCCAGCAGTCCCCTGGTCCTCCGAAAACAAAAGGGAATTAACTTTTAACTTACACTGAAACTGACCTCCCAGCTGCAAGTTCGCTCCGCACCTCCGCTTCTGTCAAAGCTGCTGCAACCAAAACTAAAAGAAAATGATTTTAAACCACCCAAATATATAGTTTTTACTTTCCCAGCAGTCCCCTGGTCCTCCGAAAACAAAAGGGAATTAACTTTTAACTTACACTGAAACTGACCTCCCAGCTGCAAGTTCGCTCGGCACCTCCGCTTCTGTCAAAGCTGCTGCAACCAAAACTAAATCAGATGCTTTCATGGATCAACTATTTGGCGTGGCGTGCCGTGGCATGGCATTGCCCATCTTTGCTGTTATTAAGATTGGCACAGAATGACCACATGAAGATTCTACTAGCTGCATCGATTGCCCCCACCTGCCAGGTAATCTTTACACTCCTGCTGGTTCTGGCATCACCCACCCACACACAGGGTGACGAGAGTGCCATTGCTCCTTCACAGACACAAACGTACAATGGCGCAAAGCGGACACCATTCATGGAGGGAGGGTACGCAATACCTCCCTTCATGTCTACAGAGCTTTGCCTCCAGTGGACCCACCCCCCTCCCACCTCCCTTCAAGTATGCAGAGCTTTGCCCCCTGTATTCCCCCCACACCTCCCTTCAAGTATGTAAATTTGAGACCCCTGTAATCACCCCGCTCCCATCTTACTTCAAATATGCAGAGTTCAGACCCCTGTAAATCTGGACTTATCTTCTCTGTGAGCGAGTACTCCTGCTTCTGACGTCCCGTCAGCTTCTCAGGTTCGTGAACGGGACAGCACATGATGGCTGCCCGTTCGACGTAAAATGTGGAAGTGTGGATCGACAGGAGGTGGGATGCATAATCAGGAGAAGTAAGTAGCCTTTACATGTTATAATTGGGGTGCCACCGCAAAGTGACGGGGTGGGTGGGGGGGGGGGCACACTGAGGTCCTACCGCTACCGGTAATATGCGGCAGGGCCTTCTTGGCATCATGGGTCAAGACGGGCCTCTCCCGCAGTATTTTACAGGCCTCCCCGGCATGATCCACGATGCTGAGGGGCTGGTAAAATCCAGCCCGAAGTCTCCAGGCAAATTCAATGAACGGTCTTTAATGGATTGGCATTCAAAGCACTTTGGTTGCAGCAGGCATCACACAGTTCTTTCAACAAGGAGTATAGCATCAGGTCTATTTGGATTTTAAAATTGGTAGTCTTTCAGTGGAAACTTGACTGAGAATTCCAGCAAACACAAACAGGCAACAGAGAGTCAATCCTGAAGCAAAGACTTCTTAGAGTTTGGTAGTAAAAAGGGAATTTGCTACCTCCAACAATACAAATGTTCTTTTCCAGGGTTTTTCTCTCCTTAGGCAATACAGAACCTGAGGATAAATGTAGATTTTTCTGCTAATAGAGAGATCCTTCTTTCAGTGTCGGCCTAGTTGGGTCGGTTGGAGGAAGAGGCCCAGTGTTCTTCACACTTGCACCTACTATAGCGCAGATTGCAACACTGACCACTCTCTTATCAGCAGCAAAGTGAAGGTGCACCTCTGAAAGTTGCACAGCTCCACACAAGACAGCCTGCCACACATCAACATACCTTGCATAAGCAGCAATTCTCACGGTTGCTAGAACACATACTACCCACCAAAGCCTTAACAGGAAGCATCGATGCTGACATTGATGACGTTTGGAAGTCACTGAGCTTAATCATCTATGAAGCAGCAGAGGCATCATTTGGTAAAGGCGGAATCCTCCACAAGAGCTGATTTGAGACCTACTCAGCTGAGATGATATCTGTCATTGATGCAAAAAACAAAGCCTACATGATGCACATCATAAACCCAACAGCTAAGACACTGCATGACCTGAAAGTAGCCATGACAACCATGCAAAGGAGAAGGAGATACTGTGCAAACAAACACTGGATCAGCTTATGTCATGAAATTCAAACTGTATGTGACAAAAGAAATCTAAGAACTATGTAACGACGGGATCAAGAGGGTGCTTGGCCCTGCCATCGCCAACGTTGCTCCCCTTAAGTCGTCAGATGGTGAAGTACTCACCAACAGAAGTAAACAGATGTCCCACTGGCTGAACACAACTGTGAGCTGTACTCCTGTGAATCAGACATCTCCCAGTCTGCGCTCAATGCTCTCCCACAATTTCCTGTCATGGATGAGTTAGACGAAGAATTCTCATCACTGGAGCTTGAGAAAGTCGTAGACCGCCGAGCAAACAGAAGGGTACCGGGCAAGAACAGAATCCCAGCCGAACTGCTCAAACACAGAATGTGCCATCTATTGCCACACCTTTATGGCATCCTTCTCTGCTGGAAAGTAGGTTGTATTCCACAGGATGCCAAAATCATCAAACTATACAAAAACAAAGACGACAGAGGAGACTGCAACAATTACAGGGGCATTTCAATCCTTAGAGTCACAGGAAAGACCTTTGTTAGGATCATACTTAAAAGACTCCATTTACTCAGATCTATTGTGGATATGAGTATTGGACAGTAAAGCTTTTCCAGTGCTCAAAAATGAAATAGAATTATAATTAATAGGAATTGGAAGCTAGATTTGGCTGATGCAAAAGCTAATAAAGGAATTTTGGGGACAAACAATGGTGAAATTAATTTTCAAAGTTAATATAGTGTAGAATTTCCAAGAAGTTCAGAACTTTCCAGTGAAAGTCAGGAAAGTGTAGATAAGACTGATAAGACCCATGAGTTTTTTTTTAAAGAGAACTGCATTCAATAGTCTGGGGAGAAGAGTAACGAAAATCCCATCGGAGAGAAGAGTAACGAAAATCCCGTCGAAGAGAAGAGTCTGGATCCTACCCAAGGCATGGGACCCTGCAGGGCAAGATAGGCAAAGATCTCGAGACAGACACCCTCACTTTTATTGATCTCATGATAAGATCAGCTGAAGTCCAGAAATGGCTTACATCGAATGGTATGTGTGGCATGATATTCTCAAAGGCAATTAGGGATGTGCAATAAATGCTGGCCTAGCCAATGACACCCACATCCCATGAAAGAATAAAAAAACTTGGTAGTGTGCAGATGTAATTTCTTACATGTGAAGCAATTAACATGCAAAATGCATGGTGAACCTGCACTGAAGAACAGGTCTCAGACACACACAGCTACCTGACAACAAAACAACATGAAATGGTTAATGTGGCCAGTAGAGTGAGACAACATTATAAATTATCAAGTCATTGACACAAACACCACAGAGAAAATGACTTTACAATAATCAGGATAAATTGAACACATGGTCAGAGGGACAGTTGAAGGGCTCAGAAAATAATAATACTTAGCAAGAACTATCTACAAGATAGTTGTAGATAGGCCGAGCGCGTCTACCCTGAGGCACAGTGTGGCTTTCGTGCAGAGAGATCGACTATTGACATGCTGTTCTCCCTTCGTCAGATACAGGAGAAATGCCGTGAACAACAGATGCCCCTCTACATTGCTTTCATTGATCTCACCAAAGCCTTTGACCTCGTCAGCAGACGTGGTCTCTTCAGACTACTAGAAAAGATCGGATGTCCACCAAAGCTACTAAGTATCATCACCTCATTCCATGACAATATGAAAGGCACAATTCAACATGGTGGCTCCTCATCAGAGCCCTTTCCTATCCTGAGTGGTGTGAAACAGGGCTGTGTTCTCGCACCCACACTTTTTGGGATTTTCTTCTCCCTGCTGCTTTCACATGCGTTCAAATCCTCTGAAGAAGGAATTTTCCTCCACACAAGATCAGGGGGCAGGTTGTTCAACCTTGCCCGTCTAAGAGCGAAGTCCAAAGTACGGAAAGTCCTCATCAGAGAACTCCTCTTTGCTGACGATGCTGCTTTAACATCTCACACTGAAGAATGCCTGCAGAGTCTCATCGACAGGTTTGCGTCTGCCTGCAATGAATTTGGCCTAACCATCAGCCTCAAGAAAACGAACATCATGGGGCAGGATGTCAGAAATGCTCCATCCATCAATATTGGCGACCACGCTCTGGAAGTGGTTCAAGAGTTCACCTACCTAGGCTCAACTATCACCAGTAACCTGTCTCTAGATGCAGAAATCAACAAGCGCATGGGTAAGGCTTCCACTGCTATGTCCAGACTGGCCAAGAGAGTGTGGGAAAATGGCGCACTGACACGGAACACAAAAGTCCGAGTGTATCAGGCCTGTGTCCTCAGTACCTTGCTCTACGGCAGCGAGGCCTGGACAACGTATGCCAGCCAAGAGCGACGTCTCAATTCATTCCATCTTCGCTGCCTTCGGAGAATACTTGGCATCAGGTGGCAGGACTATATCTCCAACACAGAAGTCCTTGAAGCGGCCAACACCCCCAGCTTATACACACTACTGAGTCAGCGGCGCTTGAGATGGCTTGGCCATGTGAGCCGCATGGAAGATGGCAGGATCCCCAAAGACACATTGTACAGCGAGCTCGCCACTGGTATCAGACCCACCGGCCGTCCATGTCTCCGTTATAAAGACGTCTGCAAACGCGACATGAAATCGTGTGACATTGATCACAAGTCGTGGGAGTCAGTTGCCAGCATTCGCCAGAGCTGGCGGGCAGCCATAAAGACAGGGCTAAATTGTGGCGAGTCGAAGAGACTTAGTAGTTGGCAGGAAAAAAAGACAGAGGCGTAAGGGGAGAGCCAACTGTGCAACAGCCCCAACAAACAAATTTCTCTGCAGCACCTGTGGAAGAGCCTGTCACTCCAGAATTGGCCTTTATAGCCACTCCAGGCGCTGCTTCACAAACCACTGACCACCTCCAGGCGCGTATCCATTGTCTCTCGAGATAAGGAGGCCCAAAAGAAAGAAAGAAAGAAGAAATCTACAAGATGGATACAGATAAAGAGAGAGCTAAAGAATCTTTTAAGTCCAGGGATAATGTTACTTGAAACACCAGTACTTACAACATGCCAAGAAAGAATCAAGGAAGGAGAAGGGTTGGGTATCAGTCTAGCTGTCACTATTGCAGCCTGGAATAGAAAGGACCAGCACCTCACAGAAACACTTAGTAAAAATGATGTGGAAAAATGACTGCAGAATGCCGGAAATTCAACGGCTAGGCAAACACCAATGATGGGAGACTCTACATAATATAGACCAACACCCATGGCTCCAGACTTTGTCCATGCTTACAATATTAACCGAGGCCATAATACTATTAGTAAGAATCTTCATGCTTTGCTGTTTGAGGTGCCTTGTGCGACAAGTGCATTACAAGACATGAAGATTAGAGCTTGTGGCTTTTCTCAAATAGTAAAATAGTCAATGAGGGGTTGATAAGAATATTGTTATGAACACATGGTGTGACATGGGTGGTTCCCACTATTCAACACCCCACCTGACCTCAGCAAGTGTATTTGTATTGGGGTTTAGCCCTTTGGTGTTTTTTTATTTTTCAGCTAAACAGACAGTGACAGGTTTTCTTGTAGGTTTTAAAAATAGAAAGTCAATTGCTTATTGATCAATACGCCTTATCCCAAAATTGTTGCAACTGCATCCACTCACGCATTCGCTCACGTGCACACACACACAAGAAGAAGAAAGAGATAAAGAAGGGAAAAAGGAAGGTGGCTTTCAGTGGTGGGAAAGATTATGATAAAGCTGTTGAATTCTCTTGAGAATCAAGTTCCAGATGGATGCAGGCCTGAGATGATTGTAGATTTCTCTTTTGATTAAAGGTTCTGCTGAAGACAGTGGGTTACTTCTATCTCTACTGCTGTATAATTTAGATGTTGGATTTTTTCAGCAGGGCATGTGCTTTCTGGCTTACAGGAATGCCAGTTGTTAAATATTGCTTCTCTCCTGGATGAGTCTCTCTCTCTCTCTCTGGCTGTCTCTTTTTTTAAGGAAAAGCTGTATCTCTCACCTCCTTTTTGGATGCACTCTGGTTTCTTTCCTATGGTGATCACACAATGGCCCAGGACATGGCTACTTCACACCTCCTTTGATTCAGAAGAAGACATTCAGTTCAGGAATGTTTTAGGATAGGTGAAGGTTGGGTTCCATTAATACCTTTTAGCTTTGAAGATTTATCCTTTGTCTTTGTCAGACAATTTGAATACACAAAAAGCTAATCTCCTTTTTGTTCAGTGACCATTTTGGACTTTGTTTACCTTTTAAAATTAAGGTTATTTTTTTAAAGACAAAGTCTGTTTTTCAAAACTCTTCAGAGTTAGTCCATGATTGTTGTGTCATCGCACTTCAAATTTTGTGCATGACACGTCCCCCAAAAGGGACAAAATGAAATTCCTTGGATATCATTTTATGTTGTTGTTTTGGGGGGTTGAGAAATAGGGAAAAAAGAAACAGTCAGAAAGTTTAGTGTCACACCACTGTACACATTCATTTCATTCGTGCCTCCATCTTACAATTGTTGTGGTTGACATTATTTGTCGAAACCATTTGAGGTTCAAGTTTTTCTCATCCTCCTTTCATCATCCCAACCTCTGCATTTTTTCGGCCCCTCCCCCCAGAGCGTATAGTCCTTTTTTTGGGGTCAAAATTTCAGGAGGCGGGATCCTGTCCCTTTAAAGAATTATAGGGCCCCTGCCTCCAAGAGCAGCCAGCCAATCAGAGGGCCGGTAGCTCAGCAGTATCAACAGCGCCACCGGGAGTGGTGACCACTGCCGGTACTGCAGAGGTCCAGGTCCAGTGCTTGCACCCCAGAACACAGGTGGGTAAGGTGGGTCACCAAGGCCAGTGGTCATTTGGTCCAGGAGGATGGTTATCCCAGGGGGTACAGTTATTCCCGGTGGGGTGCCTCCATGGGCTACAAATTGCCCCCTGTGGCAGAGGCCCCCCCACTGAGGGTAAGATCCCAGCGGCGGCAGGAAGAGGCCCTTAACTGACTGTTAATAGGCCATTAAGGGCCTCAATTGGCACCTGGGTAGGAGGTTCGTGGTCAGCCTATCCCACCCCCGGGAAGATCAGAACTGGGAATCCCGGCATTGGGTTCCTTGGCGGGGCGTTCTTCTCCGATTCTCTGGATCCCCTCCCCCCTCCCCACCCCTCTCCCCCCACCCCGGCCATGAAACCTGCCTTCTGGAAAAGCATAAGATCTGGTCCGTGTTGTCAAATGGGGTTGTAATTTCTTTCACACCAGTTTGTACGGCTTTAGAAATGTTCATCTCCAGGACCATGTGGCTATTGGTGAAGCTTGTAGTATACAAATTTCTGTTACTGCCTGTTGTGAGGTTCCCTGTTTGTAGAAGCTTTCACCCCTTAACTACTGCTTCCACAAGACATGGGGTTAGCCATTCAGATGCTGGCACATTGATAGTTCTTATTTTTATGGTGATAGTGGGTGATAGATTCACATCTTCACATCTGTCTTCACCCAAGAGAATGAGGATGTAGATATGGAACTTGGAGAGAGAGACTATGAGCTTCTTGAGCAAATTGTCATAGGGAGTGACAAGGTTTTGAAAGGCTTAAAAGTGGACAAATCTCCAGGTCCGGACGATTTGTGTCCCAGGATGCTGTGGGAGGTGAGGGTGGAGATTGCAGGGGCTCTGACCCTAATTTTTAGTTCCTCTCTTGCCACAGGGGAGGTGCCAGAAGACTGGAGAACAGTTAATGTGGACCCACTATTTAAGAAAGGTTGTAGAGATAAGCCAGGGAACTACAGACCAGTGAGTCTCATGTCAGTGATAGGGAAACTATTGGAGAAAATTCTGAAGGAGACAATCTATCTCCACTTGGAGAGGCAAAATTTGATTAGGAATAGTCAGCATGGCTTTGTCAGAAGGAGGTCATGCCTAACAAATTTGATTGAATTTTTTGAGCATGTGACCAGGTGTGTAGATGAGGGTAGTGCAGTTGGTGTAGTTGACATGGATTTCAGCAAAGCCTTTGACAAGGTCCCACATGGGAGACTTATCAAGAAAGCTAATGCACATGGGATACAGGGTAACTTGATAAGGTGGATTCAAAATTGGCTTAGCTGTAGGAGACAGAAAGTGATGACAGACGGCTGTTTCAGTGACTGGAAGCCAGTGTCCAGTGGCGTACCACAGGGATCTGTGCTGGGTCCCCTATTGTTTGTCATTTATATAAACGACATAGATGACTATATGGGGGGTAGGATCAGTAAGTTCACGGATGACACAAAGATTGGCCAAGTGGTTAACAGTGAGGTGGAGTGTCTTAGGTTACAGGAAGATATAGACGGGATGGTCAAATGGGCAGAAAAGTGGCAGATGGAATTTAACGCTGAAAAGTGTGAGGTGATACATTTTGGAAGGAGTAATGTGACATGGAAGTATTCAATGAATGGCCTGACACTGGGAAGTTCCGAGGAACAAAGGGACTTTGGTGTGTTTGTCCATAGATCTCTGAAGGCAGAAGGGCAGGTTAATAGGGTGGTGAAAAAGGCAGATGGGACACTTGCCTTTATCAATCGAGGCATAGATTACAAAGGCAGGGAGGTCATGTTAGAGTTGTACAGAACTTTGGTAAGGCCACAGCTGGAGTACTGTGTGCAATTCTGGTCGCCACATTATAGGAAGGATGTGATTGCACTGGAGGGGGTGCAGAGACGATTCACTAGGGGATGTTGCCTGGGATGGAACATTTAAGCTATGAAGAGAGGTTGGATAGGCTTGGGTTGTTTTCGCTGGAGCAGAGAAGACTGAGGGGTGACCTGATCGAGGTGTACAAGATTATGAGGGGCATGGACAGGGTGGATAGGGAGCAGCTGTTCCCCTTAGTTGAAGGGTCAGTTACAAGGGGTCACAAGTTTAAGGTGAGGGAAGGAAGGTTTAAGGGGGATTTGAGGAAGAACTTTTTTACCCAGAGGGTGGTGACGCTCTGGAATGCCCTGCCTGGGAGGGTGGTAGAGGCGGGTTGCCTCACATCCATTAAAAAGTACCTGGATGAGCACTTGGCACATCATAACATTCATGGCTATGGGCAAAGTGCTGGCAAATGTGATGAGGTAGACAGGTCAGGTGCCTTTAATGCATCGCTGCAGACTCGATGGGCCGAAGGGCCTCTTCTGCACAGTATTATTCTGTGATTCTGTGCTTGATGGCCGGCACAGACGCGATCGGCCGAAGGACCTGTTTCTGTGCTGTATAACTTTCTATGACTACATTGTTTTTTTAGCCCCTGCAAGGGGCTGGGATTTCTTCCTTCCCCTTGTTCTTGCTGAGATATGCCTATAAATTGTTGGGTTTGATAGTTTTGGATTTGGAACCTGATCGGGTGATTCTTCAGTGGCCTCACTTTTAGTTTTCTTGTGATTTTCACAAGTGTAATTCACTCTTATGTACGTTACCTTCCTTTGCCCTTTTACTTCAGGGATAGGTGTTTCCCTGATCTGCCCCATGTCCTCTGGGACTCTGCTGCTCCCCAGGTGGTTCCCCAGCTTCCATTGCACTTCCTTGTGACATTTCAACTAGGTGAGGCATCTCCCTCACACTTGGCTTTCCTGTTTGGGAACTTTCCTCCTCCCTATTTAAAACTTTAAAAAAGTTTTCAGGTAACCATATCTCAGTTGATTTTCTTTCAGCTTTTGCGGTTATTATCTTAGCTTCTTTCAATCTTTTTTTGGCTCTACCTGGGCCCTTTTAAATTCTTCTGGCTCTATTGACCCTTGTGCGACTTCCAGAGCCCTCTGCAGTTGTGCAGAGATTTGTTTTCTCCCTTCAGTTTCTCCAGTCTCTGTGGACTGCTTTGTACTCTCTGGGTACAATACTGTGCTTCCTGCCAAGTCTTTGGCCAGTAATAGGTTTACCCCCTGCATGGGTAAGCTCAAAATGATTCTGACTGTCACTACTCCAGTGACCAACTTCCTCTGCAGGCAAATTTTAACAAAGGGAACTTTCAAACATTTGCCAGTAAGCCCTTTTACTAATACCATGCTATTTGTTCTGCTTTCTGGTGGCATTTCTGTCAGTTTGGATGCCAGTAGGGTTTGAAAACAACCAGTATCCCTGAAGATGGTTAGATCCTTGTCTGGTGCCTGGGACACAAAAGAGTAATTTTGCCTTTGTGCAAAAAGTTTTAATATGTGCTTCACTCTTGCATTATAATAAAACACAGGCTTATCAATTACAAAGCCACAGACACAGGCTTGACTGCAACACCTCCTGCTGGTTTTTGGCACACCAACAACTGGCCTGGACATGCCCAGATTTGTCACATTGGAAACATGTCGGGCAGACTCCTACTGGTTTATCCCTTCAGTTCCTTTTTTTATAAGTTGGAGACTGGTTGGGTTTTCCTTCCCTGCTCTCCTTGTCTCTCATGCCTATTTTGCATCCTTTGTATCCCTGCTATCTCTCCCTAGCTTGTATGAGTTACTAGACCCAAATTTATTTGGAGTTAGAGATTTGTGAATTAATTCATAGTCATCGGCCATTTTAGCTGCTTCCCTTACTCTTCTGACTCTTTCTTCTTTGATGCGGGCTCTTACACTACGTGGGATGCTATTTTTAAACTTTTTCAGCAACATCAAATTTTCATATGAGGGTTCTATCTTGAGAGAATCTATCCAACAATCAACAGCCATATTCTTTCAAATTCATCATAAGTCTGTGTGGGTCTTTTCCAGGTGTGTCAGAATTTCTGTCCATACGCTTCTGGTACCAGCTCATGTTCATTTAGAATTACAGTTTTAATTCGCTCATAAGCAGAGGAACTTTATTTTGATAACAGGGAAAACATTCACAAGCCCTGCCCACAAACCCACCTTTTAAGAGGAGAGTCCAAAATTCTTTCAGCCATGTAAGCCTGGTAGCTATTTTCTCAAATGAGATAAAATATGACTCAACCTCCTCCTCATTACATTTTGGTACTAGTCTTGAGTATCTCAGCACATCAAAGTTTTGCTCTGAACTGGGGGGTAATGTCTGAATGGCTGGCAGCATTTTAATTTTGGGTTTACGGCCTCTGTAACGGAAAACCTTCTTGCTGCTTCCTCTCTTTGCATCTCCCTTTCCTCTTTTTTCTTCTGAAATTGCATCTCTTCCCTTTTCAACTGTATCTCTCCCTTTCCTCTTTTTCCTTCTGAAGATCCATTTCTTTCTTTTTCATCTGTCACTGTATTTTAGCTAATTTTTTTTCAGACTCTAATACTACGCTTTCTTCTTCTTGTTCAGGGGTAAGTTTAAAATGGTTGACTAGACTTTTCACCAGTTCAGAATCTTTTGCTTTTTGTCTGAAACTGATTCCCACCTCTGTAGCTAAGCGTTTTCAATCTCCAACACTTAATTTGTTTGACTTATCATGGGATATCTCACCGCACTCTACAAACTCCTTAGCATTAAATGTGAACATCTGTTTTGTTTCTCGCACTGTTGAGACAATACAGAATAACAAAGAAAACTGTTTATTATTCCACAATTTTGTCGGTCAATTTTCCTCCTGTTTTCCAAATCTCTTATTTATCTGGCAGTTCAGATCCTGGCTTCAAGCCCCCAATTTTTTACATCCACCTGGTGTGACAATGGTGGATCCCAAAGTTAAACCTGACTGCAGCAAATGTATTTGTACTAGAGTTTAGCCCCTTTGTGTTTTATTTTTCACATAAACAGGCAGCAACAGGTTTTTTTGTAGGTTTTAAAAATAGAAAGTCAATTGTTTATTGATCAAAATGCCTTAACCTGAAATTGTCGCAACGGCATCCACTCACGCATTTGATAGTGCACAGACACACACAAGAAGATGGGATAGAGAAGGGACACTGATAGAGAAGGGAAAAAGGAAGGTTGCTTTCAGTGGGGGAAAGGTATGACTAACCTGTTGAATTCATTTGAGAATCAAGTTCTAGATGAATGCAGGCCTGATATGATTGTAGATTTCGCTTTTGTTTGAAGGTTCTGTTGAAGACGATGGGTTACTTCTAGCTCTCACTGCTGTATCATGTCAATGTCAGATTTTTTTCAGCAGGGCTTGTACTTTCTGGCTTGCTGGAATGCTTCTCTCCTGGGTGAGTCCCCCCCCTCTCTCTCTGTGGCTGTCTCTTTGTTTGAGGAAAAGCTGCTATCTCTCACCTCCTGTTAGGAGAAACTTTGGTTTATTTCCCATGGCGATTGCACAGCAGCCCAGGACATGGCTACTTCACACCTCCTTTGTTTCAGAAGAAGACATTTAATTATGGAATGTTTTAGGTTTGGTTTCGGATGGGTTCGATTAACACCTTTTGACTTTGAAGATTTGTCCTTTGTCTTTGTCAGACAGTTTGAATTCACAAAAGGCCAATCCCCTTTTTCTTCAATGGCCATTTTGGGCCATTGTTTACTTTCTAAAATAAAGGTTCATTTTTTTAAGACAAAGTCTGTTTTTCATAACTCTTCAGAATTAATCCATGATTGTTGTGTCATCGTACTTCTGGTGTGTATGGCAACACCTTCCCCTCAATTTAAGATTCTAAGATTACTAACCAGAATACTAATTGTTAAAATTTAGTTATTATAAACTAACAACTAACTTATTATCATAAAGTAACAATTAACCTTATTAGAACCCTTTTTTGTTGTATGGTAAAATGGGACAACTTAGGAAATAGGGTACAATATAGACAAGATGCCAAGGTAGAGGGATTCTGGGATTTTATGTCAAGTCTTAATAGGTCTACTTACTGTAAAATGGATGAGACCTTGAAGGCAGTCAATGCGAACAACTTCTGTAAGAATGAAATAAAGATTTGTCTCCAAATGAGATAAGGGAACCACGGAATGTAAAAGCATGGAGATACACTAGTCAACATAAAGGGCATTACTTTTGCAAATCGGAAAGGTTAGCAACAGCCACAAAATAATTTGCCAGTTCTGATGAAGGGTCACAGACTGAAATGTTAACTCTGTTTCTCTCATGCCGGACCTGCATATTATTTACAGCACATACTGTTCTCATTTCAGCCACAAAATAATTTGTTGGTTAAGGAAAGTGTGCTTGAACATGGGGCTAAAGATAATTGGGGAAAGGGAGGGATTAATTGGATAGTAGCCAGAATAAAAGATGCATTGTCTTTGTCTCTGTACAGCTGAGAGAACCTTTGAACAAACAAGACAAAAAAGAGAGTCAGAGAGAAAAAGCTTGAAGACCAAAAGCTGCTAGAGAAACTAGTCGTGCACTCTAGCTGTCCAATTCCTGACACAGGTAGTATATTCCATGTTAGTCTGTTAATCACTGCCTGAGTTTATGACTATAATTTATCTGAAAACTTAATAAACTTGTTCTTACCTTGTCTCAATAAAGTCGATTCAGAACAAAGCTTTGCTGCCAAGTATGTTCCTGCTTTAGAAGGGGGCATAAACCCCCGCTATCTTACAAACTTCATAATTTCTACAGTCACTGTGCCTATTGCATGCAGGTGTAAAGAAAAAAACTTACATTTGTAAAGCACCTTTCACGACGTCCCAAGTCACTTTACAGCCAATTAAGTATCTTTGATTTGTAGGAAATGTGACAGCCAATGTGCATACAGCAAGGTCTCACAAACAGCAATGAGATAATGAGCAGATAGTCTGTTTTAGTGCTGGTGGGTAAGGGATAAATGTTGACCATGGAGAAACTCATAGTTGTTTTGCAAATAGTGCCAAAGGATAGGACAAATGGAACCTCAGTTTAATGACTCATCCAAAAAAATGGCACCTCTGACAGGGCAGCATGGCCTCATTACTGCAATGGAGTATCAACCTAGATTACAGTGTGGGATTTGAACCCCCAGCATCCTGAATTAGAAGCAATAGTGCAACCATCAAGCTACAGCTGGCACCACTGTATACTTCACTTGGGCCACAGTTTCGGTGGAACTAGTTGGATTTCCTGTAGCAAGATGTAATTCTAACAGTCCCATTTCTTGATTGATATCAAGACGGATGGGGGCACAAGTCCAAGAATACCCTCTCAACACCTCCTTTGGAATTTCGCAACATTTAGCGAAAAGCAGGGAGATCCGGAGGAACTTGGTCTCATCTCAAGTTCTGACTGCCGTCACCTAACTTTCATCCTCGTTAATCCCTCCAGGCCAGGAATTCTGGGCTCTTTTTTATACCTTTATCGGTGGAACGGTATTTAATGTCTCTGTTGTTTTAAGCCTAATCTCGATCACCACCTTGATATCAAGTTATCCATCTATTGCATGCAATGGTTTTACTGAATGGTAGTTGATTAATAGCTTATATTATTTCTATCTACAAATATATTTTAATGTGCATTTTGATGTCAAATGTGAAAATATCACATATTTTTCTTCAAATAAAGAAATCATTTTGAAAAATGATTGAAAATGGAGAATGCCATAGAACTCTATTACCTGAAAGAATCTTTTCTCTCTTCTCAGGCTGATGTCCTTCAGCAACTTGTAATGATCACTCACTCTGTGCTGTTCTACTGCATTGCAGAATTAGAGCAGCTCCCTGGAGGGTAGTTAGAATGGATGTCATCATTTTGTGATATAATAATCCATCTAATGACCTTGCCGGCAACCTGTAGATATCAGCCCAAGTGTTAGTACTTTCTGTAATGCATGATGGGATATTAGCCTTGTTCAGAAATAAATAGTACAGTTAATCTATCTGCGTTTTTGAGTATGAGCCACCAATTCAACAGTTGTGTTTCCATCAGCTAGACTTATGCTCAAAAATTCAATAATCTCACTCGGCAAAAACTAGCTAATCAGCAGATTTCTGTGCTGATGATCATTTTCATATGCTTTCAAGTTGTGAACTGTTAAAATTCATTGCTCAATGATTCATTCACAAAAATGGGAGAAAAGCACAGTGCTAATGGAACTCTTATGTACATTCTAGTTTACTTAGAACATAGAACATAGAACATACAGCACAGAACAGGCCCTTCGGCCCACAATGTTGTGCCGATCCTTTGTCCTCTGTCAAGGACAATTTAATCTATACCCCATCATTCTCCTTTATCCATATACCTATCCAAAAGCCTTTTGAAAGTCCCTAAAGTTTCTGACTCAACAACTTCCCCGGGCAAGGCATTCCATGCCTCGACCACTCTCTGGGTAAAGAACCTTCCCCTGACATCCCCCTTATATCTCCCACCCTTCACCTTAAATTTATGACCCCTTGTAACGCTTTGCTCCACCCGGGGAAAAAGTTTCTGACTGTCTACCCTATCTATTCCCCTGATCATCTTATAAACCTCTATCATGTCACCCCTCATCCTTCTCCTTTCTAATGAGAAGAGGCCTAGAATGTTCAGCCTTTCCTCGTAAGACTTATTCTCCATTCCAGGCAACATCCTGGTAAATCTCCTCTGCACCCTCTCCAAGGCTTCCACATCCTTCCTAAAATGAGGCGACCAGAACTGCACACAGTACTCCAAATGAGGCCTTACCAAGGTCCTGTACAGCTGCATCATCACCTCACGGCTCTTAAATTCAATCCCTCTGCTAATGAACGCTAACACCCCATATGCCTTCTTCACAGCCCTATCCACTTGAGTTGCAACTTTCAATGATCTATGCACATAGACCCCAAGGTCTCTCTGCTCCTCCACATGCCCAAGAACCCTACCGTTAACCCAGTATTTTGCATTCATGTTTGTCCTTCCAAAATGGACGACCTCACACTTTTCAGGGTTAAACTCCATCTGCCACTTTTCAGCCCAGCACTGCAACCTATCCAAGTCCCTTTGCAGACGACAATAGCCCTCCTCGGTATCCACAACTCCACCAACCTTTGTATCATCTGCAAATTTACTGACCCACCCTTCGACTTCCTCATCCAAGTCGTTAATAAAAATCACAAACAGGAGAGGACCCAGAACTGATCCCTGCGGCACGCCACTGGTAACTGGGCTCCAGGCTGAGTATTTACCATCTAAGACCACTCTCTGCCTTCTATCAGTTAGCCAATTCTTAATCCAACTGGCCACATTCCCCACTATCCCATGCCTCCTGACTTTCTCCATAAGTCTACCATGGGGGACCTTATCAAATGCCTTACTAAAATCCATGTACACCACATCCACTGGTTTACCCTCATCCACTTGCTTGGTCACCTGCTCAAAGAATTCAATCAGGCTTGTGAGGCAAGACCTACCCCTCACAAAACCGTGCTGACTGTCCCGAATCAAGCAGTGTCTTTCCAGATGCTCAGAAATCCTATCCCTCAGCACCTTTTCCATCAACTTGCCTACCACCGAAGTAAGACTAACTGGCCTGTAATTCCCAGGGTTGTTCCTATTCCCTTTCTTGAACAGGGGCACAACATTTGCCACCCTCCAATCACCTGGTACCACCCCCGTCAGCAGAGAAGATGAAAAGATCATTGCCAGCGGCTCTGCAATTTCATCCCTTGCTTCCCATAACATCCTTGGATATACCCCGTCAGGCCCGGGAGACTTGTCTATCTTCAAGTTATTCAAAAACCCCAACACATCTTCCCTCCTAACGAGCACTTCCTCGAGCTTACCAGTCTGTTTCACACCGTCCTCTTCAGTAATACACCCCTTCTCATTCGTAAATACCGAAGAGAAGTACTCATTCAAAACCTCACTTATCTCTTCCGGCTCAACACACAGTCTCCCGCTATTGTCCTTGACCGGACCTACGGCCCCCCTGGTCATCCTCATATTTCTGACATACGCGTAAAAGGCCTTGGGGTTTTCTTTTATCCTACCGGCCAAGCATTTTTCATGCCCTCTCTTAGCTCTCCTAATCCCTTTCTTCAGATCCTTCCTGGCCATCTTGTATCCCTCCAGAGCTATGCCTGTGCCCTTTTTCCTCAACTTTATATACGCATCCTTCTTCTTCCTAACAAGACTCTCAACCTCTCTTGTCAACCACGGTTCCCTCACATGACCATCCCTTCCCTGTCTGACAGGGACATGCTTATCAATGGCCCCTACTATCTGCTCCTTGAAAAAGTTCCACATTTCGACCGTGCCCTTCCCTGCCAGCATATGCTCCCAACTTATGCTCCTCAGTTCCTGCCTGACAGCATCATATCTACCCTTCCCCCAATTGTAAACCTTGCCCTGTTGCACATACCTATCCCTCTCCATTACCACAGTGAATGCTACAGAATTGTGATCACTATCTCCAAAGTGCTCGCCCACCAACAGCTCTATCACTTGCCCTGGTTCATTACCTAGTACCAAATCCAATATTGCCTCCCCTCTGGTCGGGCAGTCTACATACTGAGTCAGAAAAGCTTCCTGGACATACTGCACAAACACTACCCCATCCAAACTATTCGATCTAAAGAGTTGCCAATCAATATTTGGGAAGTTGAAATCCCCCATAATTACTACCCTGTGACTTCTGCTCCTTTCCAAAATCTGTTTCCCAATCTGCTCTTCCACCTCCCTGCTGCTATTGGGGGGCCTATAGAAAACTCCCATCAAGGTGACTGCTCCTTTCCTGTTCCTGACCTCAACCCACAGTGCCTCAGTCGGCACATCCTCCTCGAAAATTCTTTCAGCAGTTGTTACACTATTTCTAACTAACAATGCCACCCCCCCCACCTCTTTTACCACCATTCCTAATCTTATGAAAACATCTATAACCAGGTACCTCCAAAAACCATTCCTCCCCCTCACCTATCCACGTTTCAGTGATGGCCACAACATCGTAGTCCCAAGTGCCCATCCACGCCTTCAATTCACTCACCTTATTCCTGATGCTTCTTGCGTTGAAGTATACGCACTTTAACCCTTCTCCGTGCCCATCTGTCCTCTGTGACAGTGCTACCTTCCCCAATACCTCACTACACTCTTTGTCTTTCTGAGTGGACCCACTGGTCCCTGGATTACAAGTCCGGTTCCCATCCCCCTCCCAAACTAGTTTAAACCCTCCCGAACAGTACTAGCAAACCTCCCTCCCAGGATATTGGTGCCCCTCTGGTTCAGATGCAGCCCGTCCTGTTTGAACAGGTCCCATCTTCCCCAGAATGCAGTCCAATTATCCAAGAACTGGAAGCCCTCCCTCCTACACCATTCCTGCAGCCACGTGTTCAGCTGTGCTCTCTCCCTATTCCTAGCCTCACTATCACGTGGCGCCGGCAACAAACCAGAGATAACAACTCTGTCCGTCCGAGCTTTCAGCTTCCAGCCTAACTCCCTAAACTCACTTCTAACATCTGTGCCACCCTTCCTTCCTACGTCGTTGGTGCCAATGTGCACCACGACCTCTGGCTGCTCCCCCTCCCCTTTAAGGATCCTGAAGACGCGATCACAAACATCACGGACCCTGGCACCAGGGAGGCAACAAACCATCCGTGCGTCTCGCCTGCGCCCACAGAACCGCCTGTCCGTACTCCTCACCATCGAGTCCCCGATGACTAGTGCTCTCCCATTTTCCCTCCTTCCCTTCTGAGCCACAGTGCAGGACCCCGTGCCAGAGGCCCGGTCACTGCAGCCTGCCCCCGATAGGCCGTCCCCCCCAACAGTATCTAAAACTGTATACTTGTTGTTGAGGGGAACGACCACAGGAGATCCCTGCACTGACTTCTTCCCACCTCTAACTGTTACCCAGCTGCCTTTGATTTGTGGAGTAACGACCTCCGTGTAGCTTCTATCTATCAACCTCTCAGCTTCCCGAATGATCCTCAGTTCATCCAGCGATAACAGGAAGTGGCATCGAGACGGTCATCAATGTATCGAAAGAAGAGGTGAGGGATGGGGTCTAAGTAGGACTGGAACAAGGAATGTTCCATATATCCCACAAAAGGCAGGCATAGCTAGAAACTCCTTTCTAAATCTTCCCTTTTTGCACCGATTATTATTTTCGTTGTTCTCAGGACAAGCACGTCTTCTTCGGGTAACTACTTGTCGCCTTCACCTAACGCTCAAAAGTAGCACTCATATAACCTCTGGCCATTATTACCGAATAGCTCTCCCCACCATTCAAGCCCTCAACAGAAGCCAGTCCTCACACTGAAGTGAATGAAATTATGGTTCAGCCATAAGTGAATTATTTTCTATAGACATGCGTTATTGCTAGTTTCCTGACATTTATATATTTCAGTCCAAACACTTAGGCATGACTTATGTTCACTGAATCCATTTAAAAATCATCAACTTCTCAATTATTAATTCATGGACAAATCAGACATTTTTCATATGGATAAGACTACATTTTATAAGTATTTGTTTCATCCATTTATGGACCTATAATGACTCACACACAAAGAAATAAATAAATGCAGCTGATTTGTCAGCCCCACTTTCATCCATTATGACTGAAGCTAATATTAGAGGTTTTTCTGAGAGTGGGACCTGTGCTGAGTAAAAGTGCAAGGAAAATCGGAAATGGAGCAGAGTGGGAGAGATACAAAGTGACAAAGGAAAACAACGAAAATAATAATCGGTGCAAAAAGGGAAGATTTAGAAAGGAGTTTCTAGCTATGCCTGCCTTTTGTGGGATATATGGAACATTCCTTGTTCCAGTCCTACTTAGACCCCATCCCTCACCTCTTCTTTCGATACATTGATGACCGTCTCGATGCCACTTCCTGTTATCGCCCTGAATTGGAAAATTTCATTGACTGTGTTTCCAATTTCCATCCTTCTCTCACCTTCACATGGTCCATCTTGGACTCTTCCCTTCCCTTCCTGTATTATTCTGTGATTCTGTTAACATTCAAGGCTATGGGCCAAGTGCTGGCAAATGGGATTAGGTAGACAGGTCAGGTGACTTTAATGCATTGGTGCAGACTCGATGGGCCGAAGGGCCTCTTCTGCACTGTATTATTCTGTGATTCTGTGATTCCTCGACTTCTCTGTCTCTAATTCTGTGAACAGACTATCAACCAATATTCATTAGAAGCTCACGGTCTCCCACAGCTACCTGGACTACACTTCCTCTCACCCCACTTCCTGCAAGGAATTGATTCCATTCTCCCAGTTTCTTTATTTCTGTTGTGTCTATTTGGATGATGCAACATTCCATAATAGCGCTTCCGATATGTCTTCCATGTTCCTCAACCAAGGATTCCCCCCCCCCCCCACCATAGTTGACAGAGCTCTCAACCGTGTCGGATCTATTTCACTTCTGCTCTCACCCCTTTCAGTCCCTCCCAGAAACAGGATAGGGTTCCCCTTGTCCTCATCTTCCACTCCACCAGTGTCCGTATTCAATAGATCATCCTCCACCATTTCCGCCATCTCCAGTGTGATGCCACCACCAAACACATTATCCCCTCTCCTCTCCTTTCAGCATTCTGAAGGGACCATTCCCTGCACGACACCCTGGTCCACTCCTCTGTCACCACCAACACCTCCCCGCCCTTCCTACAGCACCTTTCCATGCAAGTGCAGGAGATGCAACACCTGTCCTTTTAACTCCTCTCTTCCCACAATCCAGGGCCCCAAACATTCCTTAGCTGTATTTCTTTCAATTTACTATACTGTATTCGCTGCTCACAATGTGGGATCCTCTGCATTGGGGACACGAATTGCAGACTGGATGACCACTTGGAGGAACACCTCCGCTCAGTCTTCAAGCGTGACCCTGGAGCTCCTGTCACTTGGCATTTTAATTATCCGCCTTGCTCCCACTCTGACCTTTCTATTCTTCGCCTGCTGCAGTGTTCCAATGAAACTTAATGCAAGCTCAAGGAACAGTACCTCATCTTTTGACTGGGCACTTTACAGCCTTGAGGACGCTACATTGAATTCAATAATTTCAGATCATAAGCTTTGCTCCCATTTTATCTTTTTTCGTGTTTTTTCTGCTGGTGTGCTTTTTTTTTTTAGCTCCCCCTCCACCCAATCTGTTTCTTCATGAATCCCTTTTGCTTTGTGTTCAGCCAGATGCTGTCCTGTCATTTACACCTCATCCAGATACATCTGTTGTTTCTTTACTTGGCTTTGTACCATGAAACCTTTTACATTTAATCTCTCCTGCCCTCCACCTCACCACCCTTTTGTTCTTTTTCACCTCTCACCCTTTCACTTGCTCAAAACCTTTCTAACCTTTGCCAGTTCTGATGAAAGGTCATTGACCTGAAATGTTAACTCTGTTTTTTTTATTTGTTTCATGGGATGTGGATGTCGCTGGCTAGGCCAGCCCTAATTGCCCTTGAGAAGGTTGTGGTGAGCTGCCTTCTTGAACCGCTGCAGTCCATCTGGTGTGGGTATACCACAGTGCTGTTAGGGAGGGAGTTCCAGGATTGTGATCCAGCGACAGCGAAGGAACAGCGATATATTTCTAAGTCAGGATGGTGTGTGTCTTGGAGGGGAACTTGCAGATGGTGGTGTTCCCATGTGTCTGCTGCCCTTATCCCTCTAGGTGGAACAGGTTGCGGGTTTGGAAGGTGCTGTCGAAGGTGGCATGGTGAGTTGCTGCAGTGCACCTAGTATATGGTACACACCATTGAAACACACAAGAATTGAAAATAAAAGTAAGGATGTTATGCTTCAGTTATACAGGGCATTGGTGAGACCACATCTCGAATACTGTGTGCAATTTTGGTCTCCTTATTGAAGGAAGGATGTAAATGCTTTGGAGGCCGCTCAGAGGAGGTTTACGAGATTGATACCCGGAATAAGCGGGTTGTCTTGTGAGGAAAGGTTGGACAGACTGGGCTTGTTTTCACTGGATTCAGAAGAGTGAGGAGAGACTTGTTTGAAGTTTATAAGATCCTGAACAGTCTAAAGAAGGTGGATGTGGAAAGGACGTTTCCTCTTGTGGGTGAGTCCAGAACTAGGGTGCACTGTTTCAAAATTAGGGGTCACCCTTTTAGGACATTGATGAGGGGAACTTTTTTTCTCTCAGAGGGTTGTGCGACTTTGGTATTCTCTGCCTCAGAAGGTGGTGGAGGCAGAGGTCATTGAATACTTTTAAGGCGGAGGTAGATAGATTCTTGTTTGGCAAGGGAATCAAAGGTTATCGGGGGTAGATGGGCATGTGGAATTCAAGACACAAGCAGATCAGCCATGATCTTATTGAATGGTGGAGCAGGCTGGAGGGGCCAAATGGCCTACTTCTGCTCCTAATTGATATGTTTCTATGTTCGAGTGTTGTTAGAAGTGCACGCATCCAGGCAAATGGAGAGTATTCCATCACACTCCTGACTTGTGCCTTGTAGATGGTGGACAGGCTTTGGGGTGCGAGGAGGTGAGTTATTCACCACAGAATACCCAGCCTCTGACCTGCTTATGTATTTATGTGGCTGGTCCAATTCAGTTTCTGGTCAATGGTAACCCCAGGATGTTCATGGTAGGGGATTCAACGATGGTAATGCCATTGAATGTCAAGGGGAGATGGTTCGATGTTCTCTTGTTGGATTTGGACACCGCCTGGCTCTTGTGTGCCATGAATGTTACTTGCCACTTATCAGATCAAGCCTGAATGTTGTCCATATCTTGCTGCATGTGGGCACGGACTGATTCAGTATCTGAGGAGTTGCAAATGGTACTGAACATCGCACAATCAGCAGCAAACATCCCCACTTCTGACCTTATGATGGAGGGAAGGTCATTGATGAAGGAGCTGAAGATGGTTGATCCAAGGACACTACCCTGAAGAACTCCTGCAGCAATATCATGGGGCTGAGATGATTGGCCTCCAACCACCACAAAAATCTTTCTTTGTGCTGGGTCTGACCCCAACCAATGGAGAGTTTCTCCTGATTCCCATTGACTTCAATTTGGCTAAGGCTCCTTGATGTCACACTTGGTCAAATGGTGCTTTGATATCACCTCACATGTTCAGCTCTTTTTTCCATGAGTCGGCAAAGTCTGTAATGAGGTTAGGAGCCAAGTGGCCCTGGCAGAACCCAAATTGAGCATAAATGAGCAGGTTGCTGCTCTTTAATTGGAGCTTGATAGCACTGTCGAAGACCTCTTTTATCACTTTGCTGATGACCGAGAGTAGACTGATAGGGGCGGTAATTGTACGGATTGGATTTGTCCCGGTTTTTGTGGGCAGGACATACCTGGGCAATTTTCCACATTGCTGGGTAGATGCCAGTGTTGTAGCTGTACTGGAATAGCTTGGCTAGGGGCATGGGTAGTTCTGCAGCACAAGTCTTCAGTACTACAGCAGGGATGTTTATTTATTTAACGACACAGCACTGAAACAGGTCCTTCAGCCCACCGAGTCTGTGTCGACCAACAGCCACCCATTTATACTAACCCTACGGTAATCCCATATTCCCTACCTACACTAGGGGCAATTTACAATGGCCAATTGACCTATCAACCTGCAAGTCTTTGGCTGTGGGAGGAAACCGGAGCACCCTGGCAAAAACCCACGCGGTCACAGGGAGAACTTGCAAACTCCGCACAGGCAGTACCCAGAATCGAACCCGGGTCCCTAGAGCTGTGAGGCTGCGGTGCTAACCACTGTGCCACTGCATCCTGTTGTCAGGACCTTTGCAGTGTCCAGTGCCTTTATCCATTTCTTGGTATTACCTGGAGTGAAGCAAATCGGCTGAAGACTGGCATCTGTGATGCTGGGCAATTCAGGAAGAGGACAAGATGGATCGTCCACTTGGTACTTCTGGTTGAAGATGGTTGCAAATGCTTCAGCCTTTTCTTTTGCACTGATGTGCTGGGCTCCTCCATCATTGAAGTTGGAGATATTTGTGGGGCCTCTTCCTCCAGTTACAGACCAGTGAATCTTACATCAGTAGTGGTGGAAATGCTAGAGTCTATTATAAAGGATGTGATAGCATCCATAACACCTGGAAAGCATAAATGGGATTGGACAAAGTCAGCATGGGTTTACGAAAGGGAAATGCTTAACAAATCTACTGGAGTTTTGAGGATGTAACTAGTAGAATAGATAAGGGTGAACCAGTGGATGTGGTGAATTTGGGTTTTCAGACAGCTTTTGCTAAGGTCCCACTTAAGAGGTTAGTGAGCAAAGTTAAAGCACATGGGATTGGGGGTAATATACTGGCATGGATTGAGAATTGGTTGACAGACAGGAAACAGAGAGTAGGAATAAATGGGTCTTTTTCCAGGTGGCAGGCAGTGACTAGTGGGGTACCGCAGGGATCAGTGCTTGGGCCTCAGCTATTCACAATACATATTAATGACTTGGGTGAGGGAACTAAATACATTTCCAAATTTGCAGACGACACAAAGCTGGGGGTAAAGTGAGCTGTGAGGAGGATGCAAAGAGGCTCCAATGTGATTTGGACAAGTTGGGTGAGTGGGCAAATGCATGGCAGATGCAGTATAACATGGATAAATGTGAGGTTATCCACTTTGCTTGTAAAAACAGAAAGGCAGATTATTATCTGAATGGTGATAGATTGGGAAAGGGGGAGTTGCAACGAGACCTGGGTGTCCTTGTACACCAGTCACTGAAAGCAAGCATTCAGGTGCAGCAAGCAATTAGGAAGGAAAAGAGTATGTTGGCCTTCATTGCAAGAGGACTTGAGTTCAGGAGCAAGGATGTCTTACTGCAGTTATACAGGGCCTTGGTGAGACCACATCTGGAGTTTTGGTCTCCTTATCTGAGGAAGGATGTTCTTGCCATGGTGGGACTGCAAAGAAGATTTACTAGGCTGATTCCTGGGATGGCAGGATTAATGTATGAGGAGAGATTGAGTCGACTAGGCCTTTATTCACGAGAGTTTAGAAGAATGAGAGGGGATCTCATAGAAACCGATAAAATTCTAACACAACTAGACAGGTTAGATGCAGGGAGGATGTTCCCGATGGCTGGGGAGTCCAGAACCAGGGGTTACAGTCTCAGGATACGGGGTATGCCATTTAGAACCGAGTTGAGGAGAACATTCTTCACTCAGAGGGTGGTGTACCTGTGGAATTCTCTACGGTACCGCAGAAGGCAGTGGAGGCCAAATCATTAAATATATTCAAGAGGGAGATAGATATATTCCTTAATGCCAAAGGGATCAAGGTATTTGGAGAAAAAGCGGGAACAGGGTACTGAATTAGACGTCAGCCAAGATCTTTTTGAATGGTGGAGCAGGCCCGAAGGGCCGAATGGCCTACTCCTGCTCCTCTTTTCGATGTTTCTATGTTAAGCACTGATTCATTCGCTCAGGGTGGGCAGTAGGTGGTAATCAGCAGGATGTTTCCTTGCCCATGTTTAACCTGATGCCATGAGACTTTGTGGGTCTGGCATCAATGTTGAGGACTCCCTGGGCAACTGTGGCTACTATGGGCTACTATGCTGCCACCTCTGGTGTGTCTGTCCTGCTGGTGGGCAAGACATACCCAGGAGTGATGATGGTGGTGTCTGGGACATTGGATATAAGATATGTTTCCGTGAGTATGACTATGTCAGGTTGTTGTTTGACTAGTCTGTGTGATAGCTCTCCCAATTTTGGCACAAGAAGTTAGTAAGGAAGACTTCACATGGTCAACGGGACTGTGTTTGCCATTGTTATTTCCAGTGCCTAGGTTAATGCTGGGTGTTCCGTCCTGTTTTATTCCTTTTCAACTTTTGAATATTTTGTGCAACTGAATGGCTTACTAGGGCTTTTCAGAGGGCAGTTAAGAGTCAACCATTGCGTGGGTCCAGAGTCACATGTAGGCCAGACCAGATAAAGACAGCAGATTTCCTTCTCTAAAGGACATTAGTGAACCAGATGGGTTTTTACGACAATCGATGGTAGTTTCATGGTCACCATTACCAAGCTAAGCTTTCATTTCGAGATTTTTGTTAATTAGTTGAATTGACTAATTAATTGAATTTAAATTCCACCAACTGCCATGGTGAGATTTGAACCCTTGTCCCTAGAGTGTTGATCTGGGTCTCTGGATTAACAATGATATTACCACAATGCCACTGTAGCCACAGATGCTACCTGACCTGCTGAGTATTTCCAGCATTTTCTATTTGTGTTTCAGATTTCCAACATCCACAGTATTTTGCAGTCACTGACTGACTTTACGATCTCCCTATTCTGTAAACTTTCAGTGCACACAACCAATGCCTGCGCTAGCAACCTGTCCAAAATGGCATCTGGCATGACCAGCACCAGAAAAGTGCATGTGCAACATAAACACTATTTTGGACTGGAAATAGCATCCATAGCGCCAAAAATATAACCGCTACGCAATCAAATTTTGCAGCCATATAGTATAAACTAGGGAAGAGGTTGGGCCCACTCTTACCTTTCAGGAGTGGAGCGGACCTGTGGGGAAAACGCCGAGAGCGGAGCCTATAAATCGAGCCCGAGGATCGAGGCCCAGTCTCTTACATTCCAGGAGCGGAACAGTGATGTAAGAGGAGAGCTGCAAGGTGGTTGGTTGGGTGAGTCACTGCTGTTAGTGCATTTAAATATCAGAAAAAAATAAGGGGAAAGCTTTTTTTGTTGAAAAATAAAACCTCTGGTGACAAGGTGAGTACTACTAAAGTGTTTTTTTTTAAATTCGGTGTAGTTTATTAAGGACTTTAGATTGGAGTGGGGAGAACAAGGCCCCTAGTGTAATTAGTATTTTTTAATTAAGGGAGTAACTAATTAATCTAAGGGTCAGTCATGGCAGGAGAGCTCAGCCCCGTGATATGCTATGTGAGAAATCAGGGATGCTTCCAGCGTCCCTGGCGACCATGTGTGCAGGAAGTGTATCCATCTGCAGCTACTGGCTACCTGCATTACGGAGCTGGAGCTGCGGGTGGATTCACTGGAGCATCCGCGATGCTGAGGACATCATGGATAGCATGTTTACTGAGGTGGTCACACCGCAGGTAATGGCTGCACAAGCAGAAAAGGGATGAGTGACCACCAGACGGAGTAGTAGGCGCAGGCAGGTAGTGCAGGAGTCCCCTGTGGCCATCCCCCTCTCAAACAGATATACCGCTTTGAATACTGTTGGGGGGATGACCTCCCAGGGGAAAGCAGCAACAGCCAGGTTCGTGGCACCATGGACGGCTCTGCTGCACAGAAGGGGAGGAAAAGAGGTGGAAGAGCTTCAGTGATAAGGGTTTCTATCATAAGGGGTGCAGATAGGCATTTCTGTGGCTGCAAACGAGGCTCCAGGATGGTATGTTGCCTCCCTGGTGCTCGGGTCAAGGATGTCTCTGAGCGGCTGCAGGACATTCTGAAAGGGGAGGGTGAGCAGCCAGAGGTCGTGGTCAATATTGGTACTAACGACATAGGCAGGAAGAGAGATGAGGTCCTGCAAAGTGAATATAGGGAGTTAGGCAGAAGGTTAAAAAGCCGGACCTCTAGGGTTGTAATCTCAGGATTACTCCCTGTGCCAAGTGCTAGTGATTTTAGGAATGGGAGGACAAGGCAAATGAAGGCATGGCTGAAGAGTTGGTGTAGGCGGGAGGGCTTCAGCTACTTGGATCACTGGGATCTCTTCTGGTGCAGTGGTGACCTGGACAAGAGGGACGGGTTGCAGCTGAACTGGAAAGGGACCAATATCCTTGTGGGGAGCTTTGCTAGTACTACTAGGGAGCGTTTAAACTAGTGTGGAAGAGGGGTGGGACCCAAAGTAGTAGTCTCTCCAATGAGATAGTTGAGGCAAATATGGAGTCGAAAGCAAGCAAGTCCAGTAGGTAGGCTGGGCAGGGGTAGGACAGGGTGCGTGGAAGGTCTGGTAGGCTAAACTGCATTTACTTTAATGCAAGAAGCCAAATAGGTAAGGCAGATGAACTCAGAGCATGGATCGGTACATGGGATTGTGATATTATAGCTATTACAGAAACGTGGTTGAGGGATGGGCAGGACTGGCAGCTCAATGTTCCGGGGTACCGATGCTTCTGGCGTGGCAGAGGTGGAGGTAAGAGAGGAGGGGGAGTTGCACTATTGATTAGGGAGGACATCATGGCAGTACTCAGAGGATATCCCAGGGGGAACGTCCAGCGAGGCCATATGGGTAGAACTTGGAAATAAGAAAGGGGTGGTCACTTTGATGGGATTATACTATAGGCCCCCCAGTAGTCAGAGGGAATTGGAGGAGCATATATGTAGGAAAATCACAGATAGGTGTAGGAATTATAGGGTTGTAATAGTAGGTGATTTTAACTTCCCTAACATTGACTGGGACGACCTTAGTGCTAAGGGATCAGCTGGGGAAGAATTTGTTAAGTGTGTCCAGGATAGTTTTCTGAAGCAGTATGTGGATGGCCCTATGAGAGAAGGGGCTACACTTGACCTCCTCTTAGGAAATGAGGATGGGTAGGTGGTTGATGTGTCAGTGGGAGAGCACTTTCGGACTAGTGACCATAACTCTATTAGTTTCAAGATAGTTATGGAAAAGGATAGGACTGGTCTTCAGGTTGAAGTCCTAAATTGGGGGAAGGCTAATTTCAATGGCATCAGACAGGAACTCTCAAAAGTTGAATGGGAGTGGCTGTTTACAGGTAAAGGGACATCTGGCAAGTGGGAGGCTTTTAAAAGTGAGATAGGAAGAATTCAGGGCCGGCATATTCCTGTTAGATTGAAGGGCAAGGCTGGCAGGTTTAGGGAACCTTGGTTGACGAGGGATATTGAGGGTCTGATCAGGACAAAGAAGGAGGCATATGTCAGGTATAGGCAGCTGGGATCAAGCGAGTCCCTCGAGGAGTATAGGGGATGCAGAAGTTCACTTAAGAAGGAAATTAGGAGGGCGAAAAGGGGCCATAAGATTTCCCTGGCAGTTAAGACAAAGGAGAATCCTAAAAGATTCTATAAGTATATTAAGAGTAAAAGGGTCGCAAGGGAGAGAGTAGGTCCCCTTAACGATCAGTGTGGCAATCTATGTGTGGAGCCATGGGAAATGGGCGAGGTCTTAAATGAATACTTCTCGTCTGCATTTACCGTGGAGAAGGTCATGGAATCTCGCGCATTCAAGGAAGGGAACAGCGATATCCTGGAGCATATCAACATTACAAAGGAGGTGTTGTTGGAGATTTTGGAGTGCATTGAAATGGATAAATCCCCAGGACCTGACCAGGTGTATCCGAGGATGCTATGGGAAGCAATGGAGGAGATTGCTGGGGCCCTGGCAGAGGTTTTTGTATCAACGTTAGCCATAGGTGAGGTACCAGAAGACTGGAGGATAGCTAATGTTCTGCCTTTGTTGAAGAAGGGCAGCAGAGATAAGAACAAAGAACAAAGAAAATTACAGCACAGGAACAGGCCCTTCGGCCCTCCAAGCCAACGCCGATCCAAATCCTCCATCGAAACCTGTCGCCTATTTTCTAAGGGTCTGTATCTCTTTACTTCCTGCCCATTCATGTATCTGTCTAGATACATCTTAAAAGACGCTATCGTGCCCGTGTCTACCACCGCCACTGGCAATGCGTTCCAGGCACCCACCACCCTCTGCGTAAAGAACTTTCTACGCATATCCCCCGCTAAACTTTTCCCCTTTCACTTTGAACTCGTGTCCCCTTGTAATTGAATCCCCCACTCTGGGAAAAAGCTTCTTGCTATCTGTCTATACCTCTCATGATTTTGTACACCTCAATCAGGTCCCCCCTCAACCTCCTTCTTTCTAATGAAAATAATCCTAATCTACTCAAGCTCTCTTCATAGCTAGCGCCCTCCATACCAGGCAACATCCTGGTGAATCTCCTCTGCACCCTCTCCAAAGCATCCACATCCTTTTGGTAATGTGGCGACCAGAACTGCACGCAGTATTCCAAATGTGGCCGAACCAAAGTCCTATACAACTGTAACATGACCTGCCAACTCTGGTACTCAATACCCCGTCCGATGAAGGAAAGTATGCCGTCTGCCTTCTTGACCACTCTATTGACCTGCGTTGCCACCTTCAGGGAACAATGGACCTGAACACCCAAATCTCTCTGTACATCAATTTTCCCCTGGACTTTTCCATTTACTGCATAGTTCACTCTTGAATTGGATCTTCCAAAATGCATCACCTCGCATTTGACCTGATTGAACTCCATCCGCCATTTCTCTGCCCAACTCTCCAGTCTATCTATATTCTGCTGTATTCTCTGACAGTCCCCTTCACTATCTGCAACTCCACCAATCTTACTGTCGTCTGCAAACTTGCTAATCAGACCACCTATACTTTCCTCCAAATCATTTATGTATATCACAAACAGTGGTCCCAGCACGGATCCCTGTGGAACACCACTGGTCACACGTCTCCATTTTGAGAAACTCCCTTCCACTGCTACTCTCTGTCTCCTGTTGCCCAGCCAGTTCTTTATCCATCTAGCTAGTACACCTTGGACCCCATGCGCCTTCACTTTCTCCATCAGCCTACCATGGGGAACCTTATCAAACGCCTTACTGAAGTCCAATGTATACGACATCTACAGCCCTTCCCTCATCAATCAACTTTGTGCTGTATCTCTGAACTAAACTAAACCTGGATTAGTATAAATGGGTGGTTGATGGTCGGCACAAACTCGGTGCGCCGAAGGGCCTGTTTCAGTGCTGTATCTCTAAACTAAACTTTGTCACTTCCTCAAAGAATTCTATTAAGTTGGTAAGACATGACCTTCCCTGCACAAAACCATGTTGCCTATCACTGATAAGCCCATTTTCTTCCAAATGGGAATAGATCCTATCCCTCAGTATCTTCTCCAGCAGCTTCCCTACCACTGACGTCAGGCTCACCGGTCTATAATTACCTGGATTATCCCTGCTACCCTTCTTAAACAAGGGGACAACATTAGCAATTCTCCAGTCCTCCGGGACCTCACCCATGTTTAAGGATGCTGCAAAGATATCTGTTAAGGCCCCAGCTATTTCCTCTCTCGCTTCCCTCAGTAACCTGGGATAGATCCCATCCGGAACTGGGGA
Source organism: Heterodontus francisci (assembly GCF_036365525.1). NCBI lineage: Eukaryota > Metazoa > Chordata > Chondrichthyes > Heterodontiformes > Heterodontidae > Heterodontus > Heterodontus francisci. The sequence goes on from NC_090383.1 coordinate 40,564,738, forward strand.
CTTTTCCACCTTAATGCCTTTTAGAATACCCAACACTTCCTCCCTCCTTATGCCGACTTGACCTAAAGTAATCAAACATCTGTCCCTAACCTCAACATCAGTCATGTCCCTCTCCTCGGTGAATACCGATGCAAAGTACTCGTTTAGAATCTCACCCATTTTCTCTGACTCCACGCATAATTTTCCTCCTTTGTCCTTGAGTGAGCCAATCCTTTCTCTAGTTACCCTCTTGCTCCTTATATATGAATAAAAGGCTTTGGGATTTTCCTTAACCCTGTTTGCTAAAGATATTTCATGACCCCTTTTAGCCCTCTTAATTCTTCGTTTCAGATTGCGCCTACAATCCCGATATTCTTTCAAAGCTTCGTCTTTCTTCAGCCGCCTCGACCTTATGTATGCTTCCTTTTTCCTCTTAGCTAGTCTCACAATTTCACCTGTCATCCATGGCTCCCTAATCTTGCCATTTCTATCCCTCATTTTCACAGGAACATGTCTCTCCTGCACGCTAATCAACCGCTCTTTAAAAGCCTCCCACATATCAAATGTGGATTTACCTTCAAACAGCTGCTCCCAATCTACATTCCCCAGCTCCTGCCGAATTTTGGTATAGTTGGCCTTCCCCCAATTTAGCACTCTTCCTTTAGGACCACTCTCGTCTTTGTCCATGAGTATTCTAAAACTTACGGAATTGTGATCACTCTTCCCAAAGTAGTCCCCTACTGAAACGTGAACCACCTGGCCCGGCTCATTCCCCAACACCAGTTCCAGTATGACCCCTTCCCGAGTAGAACTATTAACATACTGCTTGAGAAAAGCCTCCTGGATGCTCCTTACAAATTCTGCTCCATCTAGACCTCTAACACTGAGTGAATCCCAGTCAATGTTGGGAAAATTAAAATCTCCTATCACCACCACCCTGTTGCTCCTACATCTTTCCATAATCTGTTTACATATTTGTACCTCTATCTCACGCTCACTGTTGGGAGGCCTGCAGTACAGCCCCAACATTGTTACCGCACCCTTCCTATTTCTGAGTTCTGCCCCTATTGCCTCACAGCTCGAGTCCTCCATAGTGCCTTCCTTCAGCACAGCTGTGATATCCTCTTTGACCAGTAATGCAACTCCTCCACCCCTTTTACCTCCCTCTCTCTCCCGCCTGAAGCATCGGTATCCTGAGATATTTAGTTGCCAATCATGCCCTTTCCTTAACCAAGTCTCAGTAATAGCAATAACATCATACTCCCAGGTACTAATCCAAGCCCTAAGTTCATCTGCCTTACCTACTACACTTCTTGCATTAAAACAAATACACCTCAGACCACCAGTCCCTTTGCGTCCATCATCTGCTCGCTGCCTACTCTTTCCCTTAGTCACATTGACTTCATTATCTAGTTCCTTACAGGCTTTCGTTCCTACCTCCTTACTCTCCACTGACCTCATTTGGTTCCCATCCCCCTGCCACATTAGTTTAAACCCTCCCCAACAGCGTTAGCAAAAGCAACCCCAAGGACATTGGTTCCAGTCCGGCCCAGGTGTAGACCGTCCAATTTGTAATAGTCCCACCTCCCCCAGAACCGGTCCCAATGTCCCAAAAATCTGAACCCCTCCCTCCTGCACCATCTCTCAAGCCACGCATTCATCCTGACTATTCTTTCATTTCTACTCTGACTATCACGTGGCACTGGTAGCAATCCTGAGATTACTACCTCTGAGGTCCTACTTTTTAACTTGGCTCTTTACTCCCTACATTCTGCTTGTAGGACCTCATCCCGTTTTTTACCTATATCATTGGTGCCTATGTGCACAACGACAACTGGCTGTTCACCCTCCCCCTTCAGAATGTTCTGCAGCCGAACTGTGACATCGCTGACCCGTGCACCTGGGAGACAACATACCATTCGGGAGTCTCGTTTTCGACCACAGAACCGCCTATCTGCTCCCCTTACAATCGAATCCCCTATGACTATAGCCCTTCCACTCTTTTTCCCGCCCTGCTGAACAGCAGAGCCAGCCACGGTGCTATGAACCTGGCTACTGCTGCCTTCCCCTGGTGAGCCATCTCCCTCAACAGTATCCAAAACCTGTTGTGGAGGGAGATGACCACAGGGGACACCTGCGCTGCCTTCCTGCTCTTTCTCTGCCTTTTGGTCACCCATTCCCTTTCTCCCTCAGCAATCCTAATCTGCGGTGTGACCAATTCGCTAAATATGCTATCCATGACCTCCTCAGCATCGCGGATGCTCTAAAGTGAGTCCATCCGCAGCTCCAGAGCCGTCATGTGGTCTGACAAGAGCTGCAGCTGGACACACTTCCAGCACGTGAAGGAGTCAGGGACATCAGCCGTGTCCCTGAGTTCCCACATTGAGCAAGAGGAGCATGTCATGGGTCTGAGATCTCCTGCCATATTTAATCTTAAGATTAAACTTAGTTAAATGAAAAAGGAACGAAAAGTTTTTAACCAATCGCACGTTAAAAAAAAAAGAGAAATAGAAAAAGCATTACCTTATCTACACACCACTGAGTCCTTTTTTTTTGGTTTGAGGAGGAGGGCAGGTGGGAGACACTACAGGTGTCGTGTCTCGGGTTCAGAAACAGCCCAAATATAATAGGGTTTTACTTACCCAGCAGCCCCCTGGTCTCCGCCGAAAACAAAAAGAAATTAAGTTTACTTTAAACTGACCTTCCTAGCTGCTCACTCGCTCGCACTCTCTGCTCCCGAAAAAGCTGCTGCAATGAAAGGCAAGTTATTTTAAACGGCCCCAATATATAGGGTTTTACTTACCCAGCTGCCCCCTGGTCTCCGCCGAAAACAAAAAGAAATTAAGTTTACTTTAAACTGACCTTCCCAGCTGCTCACTCGCTCGCACTCTCTGCTCCCGAAAAAGCTGCTGCAATGAAAGGCAAGTTATTTTAAACGGCCCAAATATATTGGGTTTTACTTACCCAGCAGCCCCCTGGTCTCCGCCAAAAACAAAAAGAAATTAAGTTTACTTTAAACTGACCTTCCCAGCTGCTCACTGGCTCGCACTCTCTGCTCCAGAAAAAGCTGCTGCAATGAAAGGCAAGTTATTTTAAACAGCCCAAATATATAGGGTTTTACTTACCCAGCAGCCCCCTGGTCTCTGCCGAAAACAAAAAGAAATTAAGTTTACTTTAAACTGACCTTCCCAGCTGCTCACTCACTCACACTCTCTGCTCCCGAAAAAGCTGCTGCAATGAAAATTTGGATAAGCCAGGGAACTACTGGCTGGAGAGTCTTCCATCAGTGGTGGGAAATTTATTGGAAGGGATTCTGAGAGACAGGATTTTTATGCATTTGTAAAGGCAAGTTCTGATTAGGGATAGTCAGCATGGCTTTGTGCGTGGGAAATCATGTCTGATGAATTTGATTGAGTTTTTTGAGGAGGTGACCAAGAGGATTGACGAGGGCAGGGCGGTGAACGTTGTCTACATGGACTTTAGCAAGGCCTTTGACAAGGTGCCACATGGTAGGCTGGTCCAGAAGGTTCAAACACATGGGACCAAGGGTGAGCTGCCGCAGGGATCGGTGCTGGGCCCTCTGTTATTTGTCATATATATTAATTGGATGTGAATGTAGGGGCTTTGATTGGTAAGTTTGCAGATGACACCAAAATTGGTGGAATAGTGGACAGTGAAGAAGGTTGTCTAAGGTTACAACAGGATATAGATCAACTGGGAAAGTGGGCAAGGGAGTGGCAAATTGAATTTAACGCAGGCAAGTGTGAAATGATGCATTTTGGGAAGTTAAACCAGGGCAGGACATATACAGTGAATGGCAGGGCCCTGGGGAGTGTTGTTGAGCAGGGAGACCTTGAGGTGCAAGTACATAGTTCCCTGAAAGTGGCAACACATGTAGACAGGGTGGTGAAGAAGGCATGCTTGCCTTCATTGGCCGAGGCATTGAGTACAAAAGTTTGGACGTCATGTTACAGTTGTACGTAACGTTGGTTAGGCCGAACTTGGAGTACTGTGTGCAGTTCTGGTCACCGCACGACAGGAAAGATGTGATTAAGCTAGAGAGGGTGCAGCAAAGATTCACAAGGATGTTGCCTGGTTTGGAGGGCTTGAGTTACAAAGAGAGATTGGAGAGGCTGGGTGTGTTTTCTCTGCAGTGAAGGAGGCTGAGAGGGGACATGATAGAGGTATATAAAATTATGAGAGGCATAGATAGGGTAGATAGCCAGAGTCTGTTTCCCATGGTAGGGTTGACGAAAACTGGAGGGCATAGATTTAAGGTGAGAGAGAGGAAATTTAAAGGAGATCAAAGAAGTAAATTTTTCACACAAAGAATAATGGGTATCTGGAATGAGCTGCCAGAGGAGGTGGTGGAGGCAGGAACAGTAGTAACATTTAAGAGGCATCTGGACAGGTACTTGAATGAGCAAGGCATAGAGGGATATGGAATTAATGCAAACAGGTGGATTAGTATAGATAGGCATAATCATGGGTGGCACAGTTGTGCAGTGGTTAGCACCGCAGCCTCACAGCTCGTGACCCGGGTTCGGTTTTGGGTACTGCCTGTGCCGAGTTTGCTAGTTTTTTTTTAGAGATACAGCACTGAAACAGGCCCTTTGGCCCTCCGAGTCTGTGCCAACCACCCCTTTATACTAATCCTACACTAATCCCATATTCCTACCACATCCTCACCTGTCCCTATATTTCCCTACCACCTACCTATACTAGGGGCAATTTATAATGGCCAATTTACCTATCAACCTGCAAGTCTTTTGGCTTGTGGGAGGAAACCGGAGCACCCGGAGAAAACCCACGCAGACACAGGGAGAACTTGCAAACTCCACACAGGCAGTGCCCAGAATTGAACCCGGGTCACTGGAGCTGTGAGGCTGCGGTGCTAACCACTGCGCCACTGTGCCGCCCAAAGTTCTCCCTGTGACCGCGTGGGTTTCCGCCTGGTGTTCCGGTTTCCTCCCACAGCCAAAGACTTGCAGGTTGATAGGTAAATTGGCCATTGTAAATTGCTGCTTGTGTTGGTAGGTGGTAGGAGATTGGTGGGGATATGGTCGGGAATATGGGATTAATGTAGGATTAGTCTAAATGGGTGTTTGTTGGTCGGCACAGACCCGTTGGGCCAAAGGCCCTGTTTCTATGCTGTACAACTCTATGAGTAGGACCAAAGGGAAATATTCAGATAGAGGCAGAGGACATAGCTAAAGTACTAAATGACCACTTTGCACCTGTCTTTACACAGTCAGTGGATGATTTAAAGGTTACACTAAATAAGGAGACAGAGGTTGGTATAGGATAGTAATAGAGAAGATGTGATTACATTTGTGGATGTAGACGTGGATGAGCTTTCCGGACGTCGATGGTGGGCACTGAGGAAATGGCTTATTACCTGCACCAGCTTCCCCCCCCCGCCTCTTTACCCCCCTTCCAACACCCCCCACCCCCGTCCCCTTCCCTGCTCCACCCTCTCAGCTCACCCCCTCACAAGCCCGTCCCAGCCCGCTCCCCCCTCGCACCATCTTCACCCCGCACCCCCTTCCCCTGCACCCCCCCCCACCCCCTCCCTCTACCCCTCCCCCTTGCATCCCCTCCTCCCACCGGCACCATCCTACACCTGTGTAGGGGCCCCAACAACCCCACTGCCTTGTGGGCGTCTCGGGAGAGACCAAGGCTAAGGGAGTAAACCCTAACAGAAAATCCGGAGCGGAATCCCGTAGGCGGTCATGTGTCACCTTTGGCATATTTCCGGCAGTTCCTGCAGCCATACTGGTGCCAAACGTCGTGTCCTGCACTCCTTTGGACCCCACCAGAAAGGCCGAGAGGGGGGTTTTGACGACTGGGCAACTCTCAACCTCCATAAATTTGCCCAGGCATGCGCCATGGAGAGGTCACTCCATAGTTGCCTCACAGCGACTAAAACAACACGGAAGGCAGCAGTTACGGGTTATAAGTCCAGATAAATTGGCGTAGAAACTGGGCGCCACGGGTTGCCTTTGTCGGTGGGAGAGGTCATTGCACCTCACTGGACAGCTACCGCCCGCCTCAAACCGGGCAGCCCCCGGTCAATAAGGTTCTGTCCCGCCACAGTCCACCTGCTTCAATGGGTGCTTGGAGCTCAGGGTCATTGCCCGAAAGGTGGACTGATACACCGCACCAAACAACATGAAAAAAGGAAAGAAGGTACCAGCCCTTCGCTTTGCAAGCTGGAACGTCAGAACTATGTGTCCTGGCCTGTCGGAAGACCTTACACAAATCAACGATTCTCAGAAGACCGCCATCATTAACAACGAGCTCAGTAGACTCAATGTGGACATTGCAGCACTTCAGGAGACTCGCCTCCCCGCGAGTGGCTCTCTAGCAGAGCAAGACTACACCTTCTTCTGGCAGGGCAGGGATCCTGAAGAACCAAGACAGCATGGAGTGGGCTTCGCCATCAGAAACTCCTTGCTCAGCATGATAGAGCCTCCCTCAAATGGCTCGGAACGCATACTGTCCATCCGACTGCTCACCACCTCTGGTCCAGTACACCTACTCAGCATCTATGCTCCAACACTCTGCTCCCCACCTGAAGCTAAAGACCAGTTCTATGAACAACTCCATAACATCATTAGCAGCATCCCCAACACCGAACACCTATTCCTGCTGGGGGACTTTAATGCCAGGGTTGGGGCCGACCATGACTCATGGCCCTCCTGCCTTGGGCGCTATGGCGTTGGAAGGATGAATGAGAACGGGCAGAGACTGCTTGAGTTGTGTACCTATCATAACCTCTGCATCACCAACTCGTTCTTTGACACTAAACCCTGTCACCAGGTTTCATGGAGGCACACAAGATCGCATCGTTGGCACCAGCGAGACCTCATTGTCACAAGGCGAGCCGCCTTAAACAGTGTTCAAATCACACGCAGCTTCCACAGTGTTGAATTCGACACCGACCACTCCCTGGTGTGCAGCAAGGTTAGACTCAGACCAAAGAAGTTGCATCATTCCAAGCAGAAGGGCCACCCGCGCATCAACACGAGCAGAATTTCTCACCCACAGCTGTTACAAAAATTTCTAAATTCACTTGTAACAGCCCTTCAAAACACTCCCACAGGGGATGCTGAGACCAAGTGGGCCCACATCAGAGACGCCATCGATGAGTCAGCTTTGACCACCTACGGCAAAAGCGCGAAGAGAAATGCAGACTGGTTTCAATCTCATAATGAAGAGCTGGAACCTGTCATAGCCGCTAAGCGCATTGCACTGTTGAACTACAAGAAAGCCCCCAGCGATTTAACATCCGCAGCACTTAAAGCAGCCAGAAGTACTGCACAAAGAACAGCTAGGCGTTGCGCAAACGACTACTGGCAACACCTATGCAGTCATATTCAGCTGGCCTCAGACACCGGAAACATCAGAGGAATGTATGATGGCATGAAGAGAGCTCTTGGGCCAACCATCAAGAAGATCGCCCCCCTCAAATCTAAATCGGGGGACATAATCACTGACCAACGCAAACAGATGGACCGCTGGGTTGAGCACTACCGAGAACTGTACTCCAGGGAGAATGCTGTCACTGAGACTGCCCTCAATGCAGCCCAGCCTCTGCCAGTCATGGATGAGCTGAACATACAGCCAACCAAATCGGAACTCAGTGATGCCATTGATTCCCTAGCCAGTGGAAAAGCCCCTGGGAAGGACAGCATTACCCCTGAAATAATCAAGAGTGCCAAGCCTGCTATACTCTCAGCACTACATGAACTGCTATGCCTGTGCTGGGACGAGGGAGCAGTACCCCAGGACATGCGCGATGCCAACATCATCACCCTCTATAAAAACAAAGGTGACCGCGGTGACTGCAACAACTACCGTGGAATCTCCCTGCTCAACATAGTGGGGAAAGTCTTTGCTCGAGTCGCTCTGAACAGGCTCCAGAAGCTGGCCGAGCGCGTCGACCCTGAGGCACAGTGTGGCTTTCGTGCAGAGAGATCGACCATTGACATGCTGTTCTCCCTTCGTCAGATACAGGAGAAATGCCGTGAACAACAGATGCCCCTCTATATTGCTTTCATTGATCTCACCAAAGCCTTTGACCTCGTCAGCAGACGTAGTCTCTTCAGACTACTAGAAAAGATCGGATGTCCACCAAAGTTACTAAGTATCATCACCTCATTCCATGACAATATGAAAGGCACAATTCAACATGGTGGCTCCTCATCAGAGCCCTTTCCTATCCTGAGTGGTGTGAAACAGGGCTGTGTTCTCGCACCCACACTTTTTGGGATTTTCTTCTCCCTGCTGCTTTCACATGCGTTCAAATCCTCTGAAGAAGGAATTTTCCTCCACACAAGATCAAGGGGCAGGTTGTTCAACCTTGCCCGTCTAAGAGCCAAGTCCAAAGTACGGAAAGTCCTCATCAGAGAACTCCTCTTTGCTGACAATGCTGCTTTAACATCTCACACTGAAGAGTGCCTGCAGAGTCTCATCGACAGGTTTGCGTCTGCCTGCAATGAATTTGGCCTAACCATCAGCCTCAAGAAAACGATCATCATGGGACAGGACGTCAGAAATGCCCCATCTATCAATATCGGCGACCACACTCTGGAAGTGGTTCAAGAGTTCACCTACCTGGGCTCAACTATCACCAGTAACCTGTCTCTCGATGCAGAATTAAACAAGCGCATGGGAAAGGCTTCCTCTGCTATGTCCAGACTGGCCAAGAGAGTATGGGAAAATGGCGCACTGACGCAGAACACAAAAGTCCAAGTGTATCAAGCCTGTGTCCTCAGTACCTTGCTCTGCGGCAGCGAGGCCTGGACAATGTATGTCAGCCAAGAGCGACGTTTCAATTCATTCCATCTTCGCTGCCTCCGGAGAATCCTTGGCATCAGGTGGCAGGACCGTATCTCCAACACAGAAGTCCTCGAGGCGGCCAACATCCCCAGCATATACACCCGACTGAGCCAGCGGCGCCTGAGATGGCTTGGCCATGTGAGCCGCATGGAAGATGGCAGGATCCCCAAGGACACATTGTACAGCGAGCTCGTCACTGGTACCACCATGTCTCCGCTTTAAAGACGTCTGCAAACGCGACATGAAGTCCTGTGACATTGATTACAAGTCGTGGGAGTCAGTTGCCAGCGATCGCCAGAGCGCTGATTCACAAACCACTGACCACCTCCACGCGCTTACCTATTGTCTCTCGAGACAAGGAGGCCAAAGAAGAAGAAGAAGAAGAAGAAGATGAAAAGTGTAGATGAGCGGAGAGACTTTGGTGCCCATTTTTCAAATTCTTAACAGTGGCAGGGCAAGTTGATAAGGTATATAAAAAGTATATGCATTACTCCTTTGCCAGCATCTACCAAACCTGTGACCTTTACCACCTAGAAGAACAAGGCTAGCAAATACATAGGAACATCATCACTTGCAAGTTCCCCTCCCTATCACCCCTGTGCTCGCTGATTTACACGCCCAGTTAAACAACACCTTGATTTTAAAATTCTCATCCTTGTTTTCAAATGCCCCCATTGGCTCACCCCTCCCTATCTCTGTAATCTCCTCCGGCCCCACAAACCTCCAAGATATCTGTGCTTATCTAATTCTGGCCTCTAGATCATCCCCGATTTTAATCACTCTACCATTAATGGCCGTGCCTTCAGCTGCCTCAGTCTTATGCTCTGGAAATCCCTCCCTAAACATCTCTGTCTCTCCACCTCACTTTCCTCCTTTAAGACATTCCTTAAAACCTACCTCTTTGACCAAGTGTCTCCTTGTGTAGCTTTGTGTTATATGTTGTTTTATAATATATATATGAAACATATAGGATCCTGAGGGGTCTTGACAGTGTGGATGTGGAAAGGATGTTTCCTCTTGTGGGAGAATCTAGAACCAGGGGTCACTGTTTAAAAATAAGGGGTTGCCCATTTAAGACAGAGATGAGGAGAATGGTTTTCTCTCAGAGAGTCGTGAGTCTTTGGAACTCTCTCCCTCAAAAGGCGGTGGAAGCAGAGTATTTGAATATGTTTAAGGCAAAGATAGATAGATAGGTTCTGAAGAAGGGTCACTGACCTGAAATGTTAACTCTGCTTCTCTCTCCACAGATGCTGCCAGACCAGCTGAGTATTTCCAGCGTTGCTTGTTTTTATTTCAGATTTCCAGCATCCGCAGTGTTTTGCTTTTATTATTGTAGATAGATTATTGATAAGCAGGGGGTGAAAGGTTATCAGGGGTAAGTGGTATTGTGGAGAAATCAGTTCAGCCATGAACTTATTGAATGGCGGAGCAGGCGCGAGGGGCCGCGTGGACAACTCCTGCTCCTAATTCGTATGTTCGTATAATACCCCTGTGAAGCACCTTGGGATGTTTTATTACATTAAAGGTGCTATATAAATGCAAGTTGTTGTTGTTGTTGATCAGAATGTTCCATCTATGGAGGAAGGATTGCTCTAGTTGTTACCTGTAACAAAATCATAAGCAAGTTCTTTGCAATGTCGCTACACAAAGCAAACCCATTTTTCCCCATCGGTTTAAAAAGGGTTTTCAGAAGGCGTTATAACTGTTCAATATGTAAAAATGATGGGGACTAAATTTAACATCATTAAACCCATTTTGTAGGCCTGAAATGGGTGCAACAATAACCCATCCAGGGGCCACATCCAAGTCTTTGGCCACTGCTAAATTGGTTGAGAGCCTATTTTCAGGTGGTCCTGGCAGATGCCTGTAATGAACATTATTCACTATTGATATTAGATTCCTGTGCTCATAACATACCTGGACTCCTAAATTTGTTTGCTCCAGTTAAAACTTGCTATGAACAAGTTCCAATAAGCATTCCTGGGTCTTCAGCAATCTCACTAGTAGTCTTGGAGATCTTTAAAGGAAACACTATCTCAAAATGACCCAAAAACTTGGAAATTATTTAATATTTTGTGGAGGGAGCAGGAGCAGCTCCATAAAAGAACTGTGAGACGCTCCTGGCCAGCACTACCTTAAACATTCAGTTCCTTCACCACTGGAAAACAGTGGCAGCAGTGTGTACCATCTACCAGACACACTGCAGCAACTGGTCAAGGTTCCTTCAGCAACATCTTCCAAAGCTAGAACTCTACCACCTAGAAGAACAAGGGCCGCAGACGCATAGGAACACCACCATTTGCAACTTCCCCTGCAAGTCACACACTATCCTGACCTGGAACAATATCGACGTTCCTTCACTGTCGCTGGGAACTCCCTCCCTAACAGCACTGTGGTTGTACCTACACCACATGAACAGCAGTGGTTCAAGAAGGCAGCTCACCACCACCTTCTCAAAGGTAATTAGAATCATAGAGCCATTACAGCACAGAAGGAGGCCATTTGGCCTGTTTTGTCCACACCGGCTCTCGACAAGAAAAATTCAGCTTGCCCCATTCCCCGACCCTTTCTCCATAGCCCTGCAAGTTTTTGCTCTTCAGGTGCTTATCCAATTTCCTTTTGAAAGCCACGATTGAATCTGTCACCAACAAACTCTCAGGCCGTGCATTTCAGATACTATCCACTCGCTGTGTGAAAAAGTTTTTCCTCATGTCGTGGTTGATTTTTTGCCAATCACCTTAAATTGGTGTCCTCTGGTTCTTAACCATTTTGCCAACGGGAATAATTTCTCTCTATCTGCTCTGTCCAGATCTTTCTTGATTTTGAACATTTCTATCAAATCTCCACTCAACCATCGAGAACAAAGGACAAAGAACAAAGAAAATTACAGCACAGGAACAGGCCCTTCGGCCCTCCAAGCCTACGCCGATCCAAATCCTCTATCTAAACCTGTCGCCTATTTTCTAAGGGTCTGTATCTCTTTACTTCCTGCCCATTCATGTATCTGTCTAGATACATCTTAAAAGACGCTATCGTGCCCGCGTCTACCACCTCCGCTGGCAAAGCGTTCCATGCACCCACCACCCTCTGCGTAAAGAAATTTCCACGCATATCCCCCCTAAACTTTTCCCCTTTCACTTTGAACTCGTGTCCCCTTGTAATTGAATCCCCCACTCTGGGAAAAAGCTTCTTGCTATCCACTCTGTCTATACCTCTCATGATTTTGTACACCTCAATCAGGTCCCCCCTCAACCTCCGTCTTTCTAATGAAAATAATCCTAATCTACCCAAGCTCTCTTCATAGCTAGCACCCTCCATACCAGGCAACATCCTGGTGAATCTCCTCTGCACCCTCTCCAAAGCATCCACATCCTTTTGGTAATGTGGCGACCAGAACTGCACGCAGTATTCCAAATGTGGCCGAACCAAAGTCCTATACAACTGTAACATGACCTGCCAACTCTTGTACTCAATACCCCGTCCGATGAAGGAAAGCATGCCGTATGCCTTCTTGACCACTCTATTGACCTGCGTTTCCACCTTCAGGGAACAATGGACCTGAACACCCAAATCTCTCTGGACATCAATTTTCCCCAGGACTTTTCCATTTACTGTATAGTTCACTCTTGAATTGGATCTTCCAAAATGCATCACCTCGCATTTGCCCTGATTGAACTCCATCTGCCATTTCTCTGCCCAACTCTCCAATCTATCTATATTCTGCTGTATTCTCTGACAGTCCCCTTCAGTATCTGCTACTCCAGCAATCTTAGTGTCGTCTGCAAACTTGCTAATCAGACCACCTATATATCTCTTCTCTAAGGAGGAAAACCCCAGCTTCTCCAATCTATCCATGTAACTGAAGTCCCTCATACCTGGAACCATTCTCACAAATACTTTCTGCACCCTCTCCAAAGCTTTCACATCCTTCCTAAAGTGTGATTGGAATTGGACCTAATGCTCCAGTTGAGGCCAAACCAGAATTTTGTAAAGCTTCATCATAAGTTCCTTGCTTTTGTACTCTATGGCTCTATTTATAAAGCCCAGGATCCAGTATGCCTTTTTAACCAGTTTCTCAACTGCCCTGTCATGTTCAACTGTTTGTGTACATATACCCCCAGGTCCCTCTGCTCCTGCACCCGCTTGAGAATTGTGCCCTTTATTTTGTATTGCCTCTCTTCATTCTTTCCACCAAGATGTACCACTTCACACTTTTTTTTTAGAGATACAGCACTGAAACAGGCCCTTCGGCCCACCGAGTCTGTGCCGACCATCAACCACCCATTTATACTAATCCTACACTAATGCCATATTCCTACCACATCCCCACCTGTCCCTATATTTCCCTACCACCTACCTATACTAGGGGCAATTTGTAATGGCCAATTTACCTATCAACCTGCAAGTCTTTGGCATGTGGGAGGAAACCGGAGGAAACCCACGCAGACACAGGGAGAACTTGCAAACTCCACACAGGCAGCACCCAGAATTAAACCTGGGTCGCTGGAGCTGTGAGGCTGCGGTGCTAACCACTGCGCCACTGTGCCGCCTGCACAGTGCATTAAATTTCATTTGCCACATGTCTGCCCATTCCACTGGCTTATCTATGTCCTTTGGAAGTCTATCTCTATCCTTCTCACAGTTCACAATACTTTCAAGTTTTGTTGCATCTGCAAATTTTGAATTTGTGCCCTACAAACCCAAGTCTAGCTCATTAACATAGATCAAGAAAAACAGTGGTCCTAGTACTGACCCCTGGGGATCATCACTGTATATCTTCCTCGAGTCCAAGAAACAACTGTTCACCACCACCCTCTGTCAATCAGCCAACTTCGTATCCATACTTCCATTGTCCCTTTTATTCCATGCGCTTCAAATTTGCTGACAAATCTATAATGTGGCACTTTATCAAATGCATTTTGGAAAACCATGTACTCCAACCGTATTATCCTCAGCAACCATCTCTGTTACTTCATCAAGAAATTCAATCCAGCTAGTTAATTAAACATGATTTGCCTTTAACATATCCATGCTGGCTTTCCATAATTAATCCTCACTTGTCCAAGTGACTGTTAATTTTGTCCCAGAGTATCGTCTCCAAAATCTTTCCCACCACCAAGGCTAAACTGACTGGCCTGTAGTGGCTGGGTTTATCCTGACACCCTTATTTGAATAACAGTGCAACATTTGAAATTCTCCAGTCCTCTGGCACCACCCCCGTATCTAAAGAGAATTGGAAGATGATGGTCAGTGTCTCCTCAATTACCACCCTTATTTCCCTCAGCATCTTCAGATGCATCCCATCCGGTCCTGGTGACTTATCAACTTTAAGTCCAGCCAGACTTTCTAATGCCAGCTCCCTAGCAATTTTTAGCCCATCCAGCATCTCAACTATCTCCTCCTTCATTATGAGCTTGGCAGCATCTTCTTCCATGGTAAAGATAAGAACAAAGAACAGCACAGCACAGGAACAGGCCATTCGGCCCTCCAAGCCTGCGCCGATTTTGATGCCTGCCTAAACTAAAACTTTCTGCACTTCCGGGGCCCATATCCCTCTATTCCCATCCTATTCATGTATTTGTCAAGATGTCTCTTAAACGTCGCTATCGTATCTGCTTCCACCACCTCCCCTGGCAGCAAGTTCCAGGCACTCACCACCCTCTGTGTAAAAAACTTGCCTCGCACATCCCCTCTAAACTTTGCCCCTCACACCTTAAACCTATGTCCCCTAGTAACTGACTCTTCCACCCTGGGAAAAAACTTCTGACTATCCACTCTGTCCATGCTGCTCATAACTTTGTAAACCTTTATCATGTCGCTCCTCCACCTCCGTCGTTCCAGTGAAAACAATCCGAGTTTATCCAACCTCTCCTCATAGCTAATGTCCTCCAGACCAGGCAACATCCTGGTAAACCTCCTCTGTACCCTCTCCAAAGCCTCCACGTCCTTCTGGTAGTGTGGCGACCAGAATTGCACGCAATATTCTAAGTGTGGCCTAACTAAGGTTCTGTACAGCTGCAACATGACTTGCCAATTTTTATACTCTATGCCCCGACCGATGAAGGCAAGCATGCCGTATGCCTTCTTAACTACCTTATCCACCTGCGTTGCCACTTTCAGTGACCTGTGGACCTGTACGCCCAGATCTCTCTGCCTGTCAATACTCCTAAGGGTTCTGCCATTTACTGTATACTTCTCACCTGCATTATACCTTCCAAAATGCATTACCTCACATTTGTCCGGATTAAACTCCATCTGCCATTTCTCCGCCCAAGTCTCCAACCAATCTATATCCTGCTGTATCCTTTGACAATCCTCATCATTATCCGCAACTCCACCAACCTTTGTGTCGTCCGCAAACGTACTAATCAGACCAGCTACATTTTCCTCCAAATCATTTATATATACTACAAAGAGTAAAGGTCCCAGCACTGATCCCTGCGGAACACCACTAGTCACATCCCTCCATTCAGAAAAGCACCCTTCCACTGCTACCCTCTGTCTTCTATGACCGAGCCAGTTCTTTAGATTTAGAGATACAGCACTGAAACAGGCCCTTCGGCCCACCGAGTCTGTGCCGACCATTAACCACCCATTTATACGAATCCGACACGAATCCCATATTTCTACCACATCCTCACCTGTCCCTATATTCCCCCACCGCCTACCTATGCTAGGGGCAATTTATAATGGCCAATTTACCTATCAACCTGCAAGTCTTTTGGCTGTGGGAGGAAACCGGAGCACCCGGAGGAAACCCACGCAGACACAGGGAGAACTTGCAAAATCCATTCAGGCAGTACCCAGAATTGAACCCGGGTCGCTGGAGCTGTGAGGCTGCGGTGCTAACCACTGCGCCACTGTGCCCATCTCTGTATCCATCTTGCCAGCTTCCCTCTGATCCCATGTGACTTCACCTTTTGCACCAGTCTACCATGCGGGACCTTGTCAAAGGCTTTACTAAAGTCCATATAGACAAGGCATCAGGAGCTGTGTTTTAAAAGTAAGTACTTACTGTTTTACTTACTGTTTTCCTTGTCTTTGAGTTTCTTTTGGCGCCGGAGGAACCGGAAGCTGGTCGGCAGCGAGGACTCCTGGGTAGGTATTTTCCTTAAAGGTGCGGAGCTCCGTGGACTCGGCCTCATTTCCCGGCGGAGCAGCAGGAGAAGGTAGCGACTCTTCGGTGGGTGAGTGAAGGCATCAGGAGCTGTGTTTTAAAAGTAAGTACTTACTGTTTTACTTACTGTTTTCCTTGTCTTTGAGTTTCTTTTGGCGCCGGAGGAACCGGAAGCTGGTCGGCAGCGAGGACTCCTGGGTAGGTATTTTCCTTAAAGGTGCGGAGCTCCGTGGACTCGGCCTCATTTCCCGGCGGAGCAGCAGGAGAAGGTAGCGACTCTTCGGTGGGTGAGTGAAGGCATCAGGAGCTGTGTTTTAAAAGTAAGTACTTACTGTTTTACTTACTGTTTTCCTTGTCTTTGAGTTTCTTTTGGCGCCGGAGGAACCGGAAGCTGGTCGGCAGCGAGGACTCCTGGGTAGGTATTTTCCTTAAAGGTGCGGAGCTCCGTGGACTCGGCCTCATTTCCCGGCGGAGCAGCAGGAGAAGGTAGCGACTCTTCGGTGGGTGAGTGAAGGCATCAGGAGCTGTGTTTTAAAAGTAAGTACTTACTGTTTTACTTACTGTTTTCCTTGTCTTTGAGTTTCTTTTGGCGCCGGAGGAACCGGAAGCTGGTCGGCAGCGAGGACTCCTGGGTAGGTATTTTCCTTAAAGGTGCGGAGCTGAGTAAACCCGAGCCACTACACATGTAGTGTCTCCCACCCATCCTCCTCCTCTAACCTAATAATAAGACCCTTTTTACCCTCCTCCTCTAACCAAAAAGGACTGAACAGGTAAGCTATTTACTGTTTTTGTTAATATCTATAGTTGTACTTAACTAAGGGGTAATTGAATAAAAGAAATGGCAGCCAGTGTAGTGTTTTGCTCCTCCTGCAGAATGTTCGAGGTGAGGGAAACCTCCGGTGGCCCTGCCGACTTCACCTGCTGGAAGTGCATCCGTCTCCAGCTCCTATCAGACCGTGTTAGGGAATTGGAGCTGGAGCTGGATGAACTGAGGATCATTCGGGAAGCTGAGGGGTTGATAGATAGAAGCTACACGGAGGTCGTTACTCCACAAATCAAAGGCAGCTGGGTAACAGTTAGAGGTGGGAAGAGGTCAGTGCAGGGATCTCCTGTGGTCGTTCCCCTCAACAACAAGTATACAGTTTTAGATACTGTTGGGGGGGACGGCCTATCGGGGGCAGGCTGCAGTGACCGGGCCTCTGGCACGGGGTCCTGCACTGTGGCTCAGAAGGGAAGGAGGGAGAATGGGAGAGCACTAGTCATCGGGGACTCGATGGTGAGGAGTACGGACAGGCGGTTCTGTGGGCGCAGGCGAGACGCACGGATGGTTTGTTGCCTCCCTGGTGCCAGGGTCCGTGATGTTTGTGATCGCGTCTTCAGGATCCTTAAAGGGGAGGGGGAGCAGCCAGAGGTCGTGGTGCACATTGGCACCAACGACGTAGGAAGGAAGGGTGGCACAGATGTTAGAAGTGAGTTTAGGGAGTTAGGCTGGAAGCTGAAAGCTCGGACGGACAGAGTTGTTATCTCTGGTTTGTTGCCGGCGCCACGTGATAGTGAGGCTAGGAATAGGGAGAGAGCACAGCTGAACACGTGGCTGCAGGAATGGTGTAGGAGGGAGGGCTTCCAGTTCTTGGATAATTGGACTGCATTCTGGGGAAGATGGGACCTGTTCAAACAGGACGGGCTGCATCTGAACCAGAGGGGCACCAATATCCTGGGAGGGAGGTTTGCTAGTACTGTTCGGGAGGGTTTAAACTAGTTTGGGAGGGGGATGGGAACCGGACTTGTAATCCAGGGACCAGTGGGTCCACTCAGAAAGACAAAGAGTGTAGTGAGGTATTGGGGAAGGTAGCACTGTCACAGAGGACAGATGGGCACGGAGAAGGGTTAAAGTGCGTATACTTCAACGCAAGAAGCATCAGGAATAAGGTGAGTGAATTGAAGGCGTGGATGGGCACTTGGGACTACGATGTTGTGGCCATCACTGAAACGTGGATAGGTGAGGGGGAGGAATGGTTTTTGGAGGTACCTGGTTATAGATGTTTTCATAAGATTAGGAATGGTGGTAAAAGAGGTGGGGGGGTGGCATTGTTAGTTAGAAATAGTGTAACAACTGCTGAAAGAATTTTCGAGGAGGATCTGCCGACTGAGGCACTGTGGGTTGAGGTCAGGAACAGGAAAGGAGCAGTCACCTTGATGGGAGTTTTCTATAGGCCCCCCAATAGCAGCAGGGAGGTGGAAGAGCAGATTGGGAAACAGATTTTGGAAAGGAGCAGAAGTCACAGGGTAGTAATTATGGGGGATTTCAACTTCCCAAATATTGATTGGCAACTCTTTAGATCGAATAGTTTGGATGGGGTAGTGTTTGTGCAGTATGTCCAGGAAGCTTTTCTGACTCAGTATGTAGACTGCCCGACCAGAGGGGAGGCAATATTGGATTTGGTACTAGGTAATGAACCAGGGCAAGTGATAGAGCTGTTGGTGGGCGAGCACTTTGGAGATAGTGATCACAATTCTGTAGCATTCACTGTGGTAATGGAGAGGGATAGGTATGTGCAACAGGGCAAGGTTTACAATTGGGGGAAGGGTAGATATGATGCTGTCAGGCAGGAACTGAGGAGCATAAGTTGGGAGCATATGCTGGCAGGGAAGGGCACGGTCGAAATGTGGAACTTTTTCAAGGAGCAGATAGTAGGGGCCATTGATAAGCATGTCCCTGTCAGACAGGGAAGGGATGGTCATGTGAGGGAACCGTGGTTGACAAGAGAGGTTGAGAGTCTTGTTAGGAAGAAGAAGGATGCGTATATAAAGTTGAGGAAAAAGGGCACAGGCATAGCTCTGGAGGGATACAAGATGGCCAGGAAGGATCTGAAGAAAGGGATTAGGAGAGCTAAGAGAGGGCATGAAAAATGCTTGGCGGGTAGGATAAAAGAAAACCCCAAGGCCTTTTACGCGTATGTCAGAAATATGAGGATGACTAGGGGGACCGTAGGTCCGGTCAAGGACAATAGCGGGAGACTGTGTGTTGAGCCGGAAGAGATAAGTGAGGTTTTGAATGAGTACTTCTCTTCGGTATTTACGAATGAGAAGGGGTGTATTACTGAAGAGGACGGTGTGAAACAGACTGGTAAGCTCGAGGAAGTGCTCGTTAGGAGGGAAGATGTGTTGCGGTTTTTGAATAACTTGAAGATAGACAAGTCTCCCGGGCCTGACGGGGTATATCCAAGGATGTTATGGGAAGCAAGGGATGAAATTGCAGAGCCGCTGGCAATGATCTTTTCATCTTCTCTGCTGACGGGGGTGGTACCAGGTGATTGGAGGGTGGCAAATGTTGTGCCCCTGTTCAAGAAAGGGAATAGGAACAACCCTGGGAATTACAGGCCAGTTAGTCTTACTTCGGTGGTAGGCAAGTTGATGGAAAAGGTGCTGAGGGATAGGATTTCTGAGCATCTGGAAAGACACTGCTTGATTCGGGACAGTCAGCACGGTTTTGTGAGGGGTAGGTCTTGCCTCACAAGCCTGATTGAATTCTTTGAGCAGGTGACCAAGCAAGTGGATGAGGGTAAACCAGTGGATGTGGTGTACATGGATTTTAGTAAGGCATTTGATAAGGTCCCCCATGGTAGACTTATGGAGAAAGTCAGGAGGCATGGGATAGTGGGGAATGTGGCCAGTTGGATTAAGAATTGGCTAACTGATAGAAGGCAGAGAGTGGTCTTAGATGGTAAATACTCAGCCTGGAGCCCAGTTACCAGTGGCGTGCCGCAGGGATCAGTTCTGGGTCCTCTCCTGTTTGTGATTTTTATTAACGACTTGGATGAGGAAGTCGAAGGGTGGGTCAGTAAATTTGCAGATGATACAAAGGTTGGTGGAGTTGTGGATACCGAGGAGGGCTATTGTCGTCTGCAAAGGGACTTGGATAGGTTGCAGTGCTGGGCTGAAAAGTGGCAGATGGAGTTTAACCCTGAAAAGTGTGAGGTCGTCCATTTTGGAAGGACAAACATGAATGCAAAATACTGGGTTAACGGTAGGGTTCTTGGGCATGTGGAGGAGCAGAGAGACCTTGGGGTCTATGTGCATAGATCGTTGAAAGTTGCAACTCAAGTGGATAGGGCTGTGAAGAAGGCATATGGGGTGTTAGCGTTCATTAGCAGAGGGATTGAATTTAAGAGCCGTGAGGTGATGATGCAGCTGTACAGGACCTTGGTAAGGCCTCATTTGGAGTACTGTGTGCAGTTCTGGTCGCCTCATTTTAGGAAGGATGTGGAAGCCTTGGAGAGGGTGCAGAGGAGATTTACCAGGATGTTGCCTGGAATGGAGAATAAGTCTTACGAGGAAAGGCTGAACATTCTAGGCCTCTTCTCATTAGAAAGGAGAAGGATGAGGGGTGACATGATAGAGGTTTATAAGATGATCAGGGGAATAGATAGGGTAGACAGTCAGAAACTTTTTCCCCGGGTGGAGCAAAGCGTTACAAGGGGTCATAAATTTAAGGTGAAGGGTGGGAGATATAAGGGGGATGTCAGGGGAAGGTTCTTTACCCAGAGAGTGGTCGAGGCATGGAATGCCTTGCCCGGGGAAGTTGTTGAGTCAGAAACTTTAGGGACTTTCAAAAGGCTTTTGGATAGGTATATGGATAAAGGAGAATGATGGGGTATAGATTAAATTGTCCTTGACAGAGGACAAAGGATCGGCACAACATTGTGGGCCGAAGGGCCTGTTCTGTGCTGTATGTTCTATGTTCTATGTTTAACATCCACCGCCCTTCCCTCATCAATCATCTTCGTCACTTCCTCAAAAAACTCAATCAAATTAGTAAGACATGACCTCCCCTTCACAAAACCATGCTGTCTCTCACTAATAAATTCGTTTGTTTCCAAATGGGAGTAAATCCTGTCCCAAATAATCCTCTGTAATAGTTTCCCTGCCACTGACGTAAGGCTCACCAGCCTATAATTTCCTGGATTATCCTTGCAACCCTTCTTAAACAAAGGCACAACATTGGCTATTCTCCAGTCCTCTGGGACCTCACCTGTACCCAATGAGGATGCAAAGATTTCTGTCAAGGCCCTCGCAATTTCTTCCCTTGCCTCCCTCAGTATTCTAGGGTAGCTCCCATCAGGCTCTGGGGACTTATCTACCTTAATGCTTTGCAAGGTACCCAACGCCTCCTCCTTTTTGAAAATGAGATGACTGAGACTATCTGCGCTCCCTTCCCTCGGCTCATCATCCACCAAATCCTTCTCTTTGGTGAATACTGATGCAAAGTACTCATTTAGTACCTCGCCCATTTCCTCTGGCTCCATGCATAGATTCCTATCTCTGTCCTTGATTTGGCCAACCCTTTCCCTGGTTACCCTCTTGCTCTTTATATATGGATAAAAAGCTTTGGGATTTTCCTTAATCCTGTTTGCCAATGACTTTTCATGACCCCTTTTAGCCCGCCTAACTCCTTGCTTAAGTTCCTTCCTACTGTCTTTATATTCCTCAAGTGCTTCATCTGTTCCTAGCCTTCCAGCCCTTACAAATGCTTCCTTTTTCTTTTTGACTAGGCTCACAATATCCCGTGTTATCCAAGCTTCTCGAAACTTGCCAAACTTGTCTTTCTTCCTCACAGGAACATGCTGGTCCTGGATTCTAATCAGCTGACATTTGAAAGACTCCCACATGTCAGATGTTGATTTACCCTCAAAAAGCCCCCAATCTAAATTCTTCAGTTCCTGCCTAATATTGTTATAATTAGCCTTCCCCCAGTTTAGCACCTTCACCCAAGGACTACTCTTATCCTTATCCACAAGTACCTTAAAACTGATGGAATTATGGTCACTGCTCCCAAAATCTTCCCCCACTGAAACTTCGACCACCTGGCCGGGCTCATTCCCCAATACCAGGTCCAGAATGGCCCCATCCCTAGTTGGACTATCTACATACTGTTTCAAGAAGCCCTCCTGGATGCTCCTCACAAATTCTGCCCCATCCAAGCCCCTAGCACTAAGTGAGCCCCAGTCAATATTGGGGAAGTTAAAATCACCCACCACCACAACCCTGTTACCTTTACATCTTTCCAAAATCTGTCTACATATCTGCTCCTCTACCACCCGCTGGCTGTTGGGAGGCCTGTAGTAACACAGTGGCGCAGTGGTTAGCACTGCAGCCTCACAGCTGCAGGGACCCGGGTTCGATTCTGGGTACTGCCTGTGTGGAGTTTGCAAGTTCTCCCTGTGTCTGCGTGGGTTTTCTCTGTGTGCTCCGGTTTCCTCCCACAAGCCAAAAGACTTGCAGGTTGGTAGGTAAATTGGCCATTATAAATTGTCACTAGTATAGGTAGGTGGTAGGGAAATATAGGGACAGGTGGGGATGTTTGGTAGGAATATGGGATTAGTGTAGGATTAGTATAAATGGGTGGTTCGATGGTCGGCACAGACTCGGTGGGCCGAAGGGCCTGTTTCAGTGCTGTATCTCTAATCTAAACCCCCAACATCGTGACTACACCCTTCCTATTCCTGAGCTCCACCCATATTGCCTCGCTGCATGACCCCTCTCAGGTGTCCTCCCACAGTACAGCTGTGATATTCTCCTTAACCAGTAATGCAACTTCCCCACCCCTTTTACATCCCCCTCTATCCCGCCTGAAGCTTCTAAAGCCTGGAACATTTAGCTGCCAATCCTGCCCTTCCCTCAACCAAGTCTCTGTAATACCAACAACATCATATTTCCAAGTACTAATCCAAGCTCTAAGTTCATCTGCCTTACCTGTTATACTTCTCGCATTGAAACAAATGCACTTCAGACTACCAGTCCCGCTGTGCTCAGCAACATCTCCCTGCCTGCTCTTCCTCTTAGTGCTGCTGGCCTTATTTACTATGTCCTCCTCATTTACTTCACTGGCTGTCCTACTGCTCTGGTTCCCACCCCCCCGCCACACTAGTTTAAACCCTCCCGAGTGACGCTAGCAAACCTTGCAGCCAGGATATTAGTGCCCTTCCAGTTTAGATGCAACCCATCCTTCTTGTACAGGTCCCATCTGTCCCTGAAGAGAGCCCAATGGTCCAGATATCTGAAACCCTCCCTTCTACATCAGCTGCTCAGCCACGTGTTTAGCTGCACTATCTTCCTACTTCTAGCCTCACTGGCTCGTGGCACAGGGAGTAATCCAGAGATTACAACCCTCGAGGTCCTGTTTTTTAACTTCCTACCTAATTCCCTAAACTCCCCCTGCAGGACCTCATCACTCTTCCTGCCTATGTCATTGGTACCACAACCTCTGGCTGTTCACCCTCCCCCTTCAGAATGCCCCCTGTCCGTTCAAAGACATCCTTGACCCTGGCACCAGGGAAGCAACATACCATCCTGGAGTCTCTTTCACGTCCACAGAAGCGCCTATCTGTGCCCCTGACTATAGAGTCCCCTATAACTATTGCTCTTCTGCGCTTTGTCCCTCCCTGCTGAACAACAGTGCCAGCCGTGGTGCCACTGCTCTGGCTGCTGCTGTTTTCCCCTGATAGACCATCCCCCCCAACAGTACTGTTCTGTGTCCTGTGTTCTGATGTGATCTACATGGATTTTAGCAAAGCTTTTGACAAGGTCCCACATGGCAGACTGGTAAGAAAAAAGTAAAATCCCATGGGATCCAGGGAAATGCAGCAAGGTGGATACAAAATTGGCACCCCTGGTGAAAGATCTGTGATGCCTGCTGTAGTCAAATTGCCTTGAATGCCTACCCATCTAAGACTGTTCATCAACCTCGCCTGGAGAGACTGTGAGTGGCATCCGGCTATTCGACTCTGGGACATCTCACCCAACTAAACATTTCCTACCAGACTGATTTATTTTTATTATTCCTTCCATTCCTCAGAAACAGCTGTAAACCAAACTCCTTTTCCCCAGTTAACTGTTCTTTTTATATATGTGTGTGTGCATTAGGGCTAAGGAACTTAGTACCTTTTCATATATATAGATTTATCTCGTTAGTAGTTAAGACTTATTTATTTCCTAATAAATAGTTAATGTTGTTCAGTTCAGTGATACAGCACTGAAACAGGCCCTTCGGCCCACCGAGTCTGTGCCGACCATCAACCACCCATTTATACTAATCCTGCACTAATCCCATATTCCTACCACATCCCCACCTGTCCCTATATTTCCCTACCACCTACCTATACTCAGGGCAATTTATACTGGGTAAAGTATACTAGAACCTGAAGAAAAACATGTCAATGGTACAGCTGACTGATGCATCAAAGGAAATGTGATGCATTGCATATGTTCAGACTACACAATCTAAATTCAGCTCACAGAGTCAGAGCTCTGGGCAAAAATAAGAAGCCCAACCCTAAGCTTTTGAAAGAAGTTGAGGGCTTTGTCACAAAACATGTTTTATGTCAAACGATTTTTAATCCATTGGCTGGAAACACATTGAATTTTTTTAAAAAGCAGAGACTAAAGGTGACTCAATGCTTGCAGCTAAAGTTGTCTACCCCAATTTGCATCACTGTACCTTCCACATTTCAATACATTGAGATAGAGACACAGGCAATGAGCTTCAAAGATGGTAGGGCGCGCACGTGGGATTCACTCTGCGGAACCGTCGAGATATTATACATTCATTTACATTGCTGGGGCGGACCACTCCCCCCAATGATGTGGGATGGAGCGGGCGACCCATCCTTGGCAATGGCATCTGGCACCAGCTCCTGTGCGCTGGCGCCATTTTTAAAGGGCTTCCAGCCCGAACATTGAATTTCAATATTTAAAGGAACAGGCACATTAAAATTTATTCGAACAATGAAAGAAATGTTTCCATCCCCTCTCCCAACACTCCCCAATATCTATTTACTTCATTCCATGTCCTCTCACCCCCTAAAATACTTACCTTGAGTACCTGACCCTCCCCCCCAACCCAAAGTTCAGTAACTTTTACCTTCAACCCCTTCCCACCATCCCCTCCACCAATCGGAATCATTTTCCCCATCCCCCCACCTCCCGCCCTGAAATATTTTCCATGCTCCCCCCTCCCCACCACTGTCCTGCATCGGATCTCCGAACAGAGATCCGATGGCACAGGAGTGACGGCCACCACCACCAATAAGGCAACAGAATGGATGGCAGGAGCAGATTTAATTCAATCATTTTCATACATTTAAATTTTGGCCCCGTCGTCGAGCGGCGTGGGGGCCGCTACAAGGCTTCCCCGCCGGCAGCAACATGGGGCGGGACCTTCCCAGTGTTGAGGCCCATGGCAGGCCTCTCCTGTGGCCTCCCCTCCATGACCCCTGACGTCGGGGGGCTGGTAAAATTCAGCCCACCATGTCTGCAAAGATCCATCAAGGAAAATGACCTGGGGAATTTGAGTGAACCACATGTCATGTTCCCATTAGCAAGGTATCGAGACAATCACCTGAGATATTCAACTAGTGGAGACGACCAACTAAAGTTATTCACTTGAACAATGGGACCATAGCTGTGAGGAGATTCCTAGACATGGACTAATTAAGTTGCAAAGTAGTAACAACTAGTAGCAACCATGGGTGACAGTCATGTGACAGGCCCACCCTTCATGTCCATAAACTTCTGTTTTCTCTGTTGTAAGGAGACAAGCAGCTAAATGCTGATGAGAGAAGACCCGAGTGGGATCCCAACTTCCTCTTTCTCTCTCCAACCCACCTTGCAAGCTTCAAACCCTGTTTGCTGACCGTGACCACCCAGAGGCGCCCCTGCTTCAAACAGAGACTCCTTCAAGGAAATCACTCCCGCACTACTGTCTCCAGGAGAACAGCCAAATCAGATGTCCACATCTTCAAACTGGAAGCCTCAGGATTAAAGAGGGAAAGTTGCCTGACCATTGAATTCAGCTTGAAGCCAGCCGAGTCACCAACCTCCACAGACTGTAGCCCCTTTTATTTCTCTGGACTCTAATTTGATCAATCTATCCTTCTGCACTCTGTAACCTATTTGGGTGCGTGTGTGAACTTTGAGAGTATGTGTCTGCGTGTGTATATGGAAGTCAGAGCATGTTTTATTGTTTTACTGAGATCAGTTTAAGCTAACGTCAGCGGAGGTGGTAGACGCAGGCACGATAGCGTCTTTTAAGATGTATATAGACAGATACATGAATGGGCAGGAAGCAAAGAGATACAGACGCTTAGAAAATAGGCGACA
Organism: Heterodontus francisci; assembly: GCF_036365525.1. Lineage (NCBI taxonomy): Eukaryota > Metazoa > Chordata > Chondrichthyes > Heterodontiformes > Heterodontidae > Heterodontus > Heterodontus francisci. Next base: position 40,590,836 of record NC_090383.1, read on the forward strand.
GGTTTAGATAGAGGATCTGGATCGGCGCAGGCTTGGAGGGTCGAAGGGCCTGTTCCTGTGCTGTAATTTTCTTTGTTCTTTGTTCTTTATTAAACTCAAGAAAACCTGTCCGATTGGTTCCTTTATGATACAGCACACAAACAGTTAAACACTCACTGAATTGGTAAGTATATCCTTTTCAAAAAAGAAGCAAACTTGTTGCGGTCAAACAAAGAGAGGAAAAGAAGGGAACCATTCGACCCTTCCTCACCTTATCGTAACAGGCACAAATAAAAACTATAATTATGGCATTAAGATACAAAAAGCAATTTAAAGGAACAAATGTAGTCATGTTATTGTGACATATGTGATTTATTTATGTTTTTTTCCCCTTTGCTTTTAACCATTGTTTTGGATTTTCAAAGTGTTGATTACTGAGAAAAAATGGCAAATAGAATAGTTTTCAGAAAACAATTAGGGCTATTTCTGAGAACCCAGTGGCCAGGCTGCCCAATCACAGTGATTAGTTTAATAGACAAATTATGAACATATTGAACATATACATAGGAACATGCATTGGCAAAAGGTTCACATAAAAAGTGTCAGAAAAATGTGACAACAGAATGTCATATCAAGTTGTGCAGATAGGAAGTGTGCACAGATATAAGAGATTTAATATATCATTGATATTGACATTGTGGGATTACTATTCCCTACCAGGGTCCTTTCCTTTATGATCTTAGATGTTTGTCAAGCAGGCCTCCCACCTGCCAAGAATGAGACACATTAATTTTTTTTCAGAGAGATACAGCAGTGAAACAGGCCCTTCTGCCCACTGAGTCTGTGCTGACCATCAACCACCCATTTATACTAATCCTACATTAATCCCATATTCCCTACCATATCCCCACCTTCCCTCAATTCTCCTACCACCCACCTACACTAGGGGCAATTTACAATGGCCAATTTACCTATCAACCTGCAAGTCTTTGACTGTGGGAGGAAACCAGAGCACCCGACAGAAACCCACATGGTCACAGGGAGAACTTGCAAACTCCGCACAGGCAATACCCATAACCAAACCTGGGTTACTGGAGCTGTGAGGCTGTGGTGCTAACCACTGCGCCACTGTGCCGCCCACATTTCACCACATGAACTTTGATTTTTAAACTGTTACTGGAGTAAAGAAAGATCTTGTTTGAGAAAAAACACCAGACCCTTGACTGGAAAAACATTTGCATAGGAACGGACAGTACTTGGAAAGGACAAAAGGGCCACTCGCTGCTCCAATTTAATTCACAATGGATTGTTGATTACCAGATGTTGAAGGTGGAGAAGCTAGCATTCTAGGTAAACTGGTAAGATGGCCGAATACACAATCAGACATGGTCAGACCAGTTTAGTCACTAACTAGCTGTTGGAGTTTTTTGAATTTGAACTTGCTATAGAGAATTTGAATTCAGAAAGCTGTTTGCTCCTGGACTAGAAAAGACCTCTCTCCTGTCTGCTCTTCTCTTTCTCACCAGCTTTGGAATCCATTAAAGACACAGGAACCCCAAGAGAGAAAAATCTCCTACAGTGAACAAGGTTTAAGAAGAATACTGGGCCCCAATGAAAAGCAAGAATTACCGACAAGCAAAAACTACCTACAAAAGGACTACAGTGAGCTCTAAGCACAGTAACAAGAAACTCTTCTGATAATGCCTCAAACCTCTCCACTTTATTTTTCTTCTGCTCTTTTCTGTCTCTATTTGCACGTGCGTATCGCGTATGCATGCTAGCGTGGAGCATGGCGTGTATCCGTGAGCGTTAACCAAATTGGAGTTTAAGTTTAAGTTTTAATAAATTTCACGTTTCTTCTTTAAACCTAAGAAGGCCTGTTCATGCTCATTTCTTTGCTTTATATTTGGAACATGGTGAACAAGGATTCACCAAGGGAGAGCTCAAAACACAGTGTGTTTAAAAACATAAACCCCGTTACAATAAGACCAGGTGAAGGCTAAAAGGGACCCCTGGACACCTTTCTCACCTGGTTGTAACGTGATGTTTATCTACTTAATCTACTGCTATGATTCTACGTATGTGGTTACCAATTTTTGTTTCCACTTCATTCTGGGAATAGGAGAAAAGATATGTTACTGTAGGTTCAAGATTGAATGCCTTGTAACAAAGACATAGGATATATTGTGTGCCATACTATTTTGTTCAATATATGATTGTTTTACTAAGTGAGATAGTGAGTAAGGACAACAATGAAAGAAAGAAAATGAAGATGTTTGCGAGTCAAGGTAACACTCCTTCAAACTATCCCTCTCCTACGCCTTCCATTATTTCAGAGCCAAATATGTTGGAGGTCATCTCAGCAATTTTAGGTGGGGTGGGCAATTGCCTTTGCCACTTCACTTATGGTGAATCATACATGATTATCAGCAGCCTTTTCCTGGAAGCATACATAGGACAGCTAGATAGTAGAAACTGGCAGATGACCCAGGATGCCAGTTATGTGATCTTTTTGTGAGTATGCATGTGGGCTGTACTCACAGTGCAAACTGAGAGTAGGCATTGTAACATTTAGATGTTAGTGGACCAACCAGTTGCACGTCATGCTTTAATTGTGGCCTAGAGCTTTTGTGCAATAATACAGAAAAAGGAAAGCTTGATTGGTTGCTTTGCATGATACCTTCCTGAGGGTGTAGCATCTCATTGTTTTGGTTTGCATCATGTGTACGAAGCTGTAATATTAAGAAATTATACAAAAGTCAGTGCACTGCTTTGGAACTCCTCTTGATGAAAATAAACTTTTCCCTTTTTTGAATCGAGATCCGGCAAGCCTGGTAAAGTTTATTCACTTACTCTTCTATCTCCACCTAGCTTGTGCCTCTGCTTTTATGGACTGTTTGTCCCTCCAAACAGCGGCATCATCTTTTGTTGCATCTCCCACATTAGAATCACTAATGCCTTTTCTTGAAAAGAAACTGTTCTTCCCACATATTCCATTGACTCCATTGCAGCTTTCAACAAAATATATTTCCCAAATTCAAGAAAAAGCATTTCCTTAATAAGGGTGCATAGCAAGGGTGAGAACTGATGCCTTATCAAAGATTGTCCAAACATGCTCCCAGCCTAGCTCCCTACACCTGTTTTCACTGGTACTATTAAAGAATTTTAACTAGGGGTGGGGCTAGTTTTACAATTTACAGCAAGAGCTGTAAAGATTCTTTCACACAAAGAATAATGGGTATCTGGAATGAGTTGCCAGAGGAGGTGGTGGAGGCAGGAACAGTAGTGACATTTAAGAGGCATCTGGACAGGTACTTGAATGAGCAAGGCATAGAGGGAAATGGAATTAATGCAGGCAGGTGGGATTAGGACGGATGGGCATTATGGTCGGCATGGACGCGGTGGGCTGAAGGGCCTCTTTCTATGCTGTACGACTCTTTGACTCCATGACTCTATCCCTGCTCCTGTACTCGATCCTCTCGCTATGAAGGCCATTTGCCTTTTTTACCCCCTGTTGGACCTGCATGCTTACCTTCAGTGACTGGTGTACGAGAACACCCAGGTCTCACTGCATATTCCCCTCTCTCAGTTTATAGCCGTTCAGATAATAATCTGCCTTCCTGTTATTGCTACCAAAGTGCATAACCTCACATTTATCCACAGAAGGTGGAATTTGAATTTAATTAACAAATCTGGAATTAAAAATGTGAATTTAATTAATAAATCTGGAATTAAAAAGCTAGTCTAATGATGGCCCTGAAACCATTGTCGATTGTTGTAAAAACCCATCTGGTTCACTAGTGTCCTTTAGGGAAGGAAATCTGTTGTCCTTACCTGGTCTGGTCTACATGTGACTCCAGACCCACTGCAATGTGGTTAACTCTTACATGCCCTCTGAAATGGCCTAGCGAGCCACTCAGTTGTACGTAACCGCTACCAAGTCAATAAAAAGGAATGAAACCGGATGGACATAGGCACCGGAAATGACAACGGCAAATCGAGCCCAGTTGACCCTGCAAAGTCCTCCGTACTAACATCTGTGCCAAAGTTGGGAGAGCTGTCCCACAGACTAGTCAAGCAACAGCCTGACATAGTCATACTCACGGAATCATACCTTACAATGTCACAGACACTGCAATCATTATCCCTGGGTATGTCCTGTCCCACCGGCAGGACACACCCGGCAGAGGTAACGGGACAGTGGTACACAGTAGGGAGGGAGTTGCCCTGGGAGTCCTCAACATCAACTCCAGACCCCATGAAGTTTCATGGTATCAGGTCAAACATGGGCAAGGTAACCTCCTACTGATTACCACCTACTGCCCTCCCTCAGTTGATGAATCAGTACTCCTCCATGTTGAACACCACTTGGAGGAAGCACTGAGGGCGGCAAGGGCACAAAAGGTATTCTGGGTGGGGGACTTCAACGTCCATCACCAGGAGTGGCTCAGTAGCACCACTAATGACCAAGCTGGCCGAGTCCTAAAGGACATGGCTGCTAGACTGGGTCTGCGGCAGGTGGTGGGGGAACCAACACGAGGGAACAACATACTCGATCTCGTCCTCACCAATCTGCCTGCCGCACATGCATCTGTCCATGACAGTATTGGTAGGAGTGACCATCGCACAGTCCTTGTGGAGACGAAGTCCCACCTTCACATTGAGGATACCGTCCATCATGTTGTGTGGCACTATCACCGTGCTGAATGGGATAGAATTCGAATGGGGATCTAGCAATGCAAAACTGGGCATCCATGAGGCGCTGTGGGCCATCAGCAGCAGCAGAATTGTACTCAACCACAATCTGTAACCTCATGGCCCGGAATATCCCCCACTCTACCATTACCATCAAGCCAGGAGACAAACCCTGGTTCAATGTCGAGTGCAGGAGGGCATCCCAGGAGCAGCACCAGGCATACCTCAAGATGAGGTGTCAACCTGATGAAGCTACAACCCAGGATTACTTGCATGCCAAACTGCGTAAGCAGCATGTGATAGACAGAGCTAAGCGATCCCATAACCAACGGATCAGATCTAAGCTGTGCAGTCCTGTCACATCCAGCCGTGAATGGTGGTGGACAATTAAACAAGTAATTGGAGGAGGTGGCTCCACAAATATCCCCATCCTCAATGATGGGGGATAAGACTGAAGCATTTGCAATAATCTTCAGCCAGAAGTGCCGAGTTGATGATCCATCTCGGCCTCCTCCTGAAGTCCCCAGCATCACAGGTGCCAAACTTCAGCCAATTTGATTCACTCCACGTGATATCAAGAAACGACTGAAGGCACTGGATACTGCAAAAGCTGTGGGGCCTGACAACATTCCGGCAATAGTACTGAAGACCTGCGCTCCAGAACTTGCCGTGCCCCTAGCCAAGCTGTTCCAGTACAGTGACAACACTTGCATCTACCCTGCAATGTGGAAAATTGCCCAGGTATGTCCTGTACACAAAAAGCAGGACAAATCCAACCCGGCCAACTACCGCCACATTAGCCTCCTCTCAATCATCAATAAAGTGATGGAAGGTGTCATCAACAGTGCCATCAAGCGACACTTGCTTAGCAACAACCTGCTCAGTGATGCTCAGTTTGGGTTCCGCCAGGGCCACTCAGCTCCTGACCTCATTACAGCCTTGGTTCAAACTTGGACAAAAGAGCTGAACTCAAGAGGTGAGGTGAGGGTGACTGCCCTTGACATCAAGGCAGCATTTGACCGAGTATGGCATCAAGGAGCCCTAGCAAAACTGAGGTCAATGGGAATCAGGGGCAAAACCCTCAGCTGGCTGGAGTCATACCTAGCGCAAAGGAAGATGGTTGTGGTTGTTAGAGGTCAATCAGCTGAGCTGCAGGACATCGCTGCAGGAGTACCTCAGGGTAGTGTCCTAGGCCCAACCATCTTCAGCTGCTTCATCAATGACCTTCCTTCAATCATAAAGTCAGAAGTGGGGATGTTCGCTGATGATTGCACAATGTTCAGCACCATTCGAGACTCCTCAGATACTGAAGCATTCTGTGTAGAAATGCAGCAACACCTGGACAATATCCAGGCTTGGGCTGATAGGTGGCAAGTAACATTCACGCCACACAAGTGCCAGGCAATGACCATCTCCAACAAGAGAGAATCTTACCATCTCTCCTTGACATTCAACGGCATTACCATCGCTGAATCTCCCACGATCAACATCCTAGGGGCTACCATTGACCGAAAACCGAACTGGAGTAGCCATATAAATACCGTGGCTACAAGAGCAGGTCAGAGGCTAGGAATCCTGAGGCGAGTAACTCACCTCCTGACTCCCCAAAGCCTCTCCACAATCTACAAGGCACAAGTCAGGAGTGTGATGGAATACTCTCCACTTGCCTGGATGGGTGCAGCTCCAACAACACTCAAGAAGCTCAACACCATCCAGGACAAAGCAGCCCGCTTGATTGGCACCCCATCTACAAACATACAAACGGCACAGTGGCGCAGTGGTTAGCACCGCAGCCTCACAGCTCCAGCGACCCGGGTTCAATTCTAGGTACTGCCTGTGTGGAGTTTGCAAGTTCTCCCTGTGTCTGCGTGGGTTTCCTCCGGGTGCTCCGGTTTCCTCCCACAAGCCAAAAGACTTGCAGGTTGATAGGTAAATTGGCCATTATAAATTGTCCCTAGTGTAGGTAGGTGGTAGGGAAATGTAGAGACAGGTGGGGATGTGGTAGGAATATGGGATTAGTGTAGGATTAGTATAAGTGGGTGGTTGATGGTCGGCACAGACTCGGTGGGCCGAAGGGCCTGTTTCAGTGCTGTATCTCTAAACTAAACACTCCCTCCACCACCGACGCACAGTGGCAGCAGTGTGTACCATCTACAAGATGCACTGCAGCAATGCACCAAGCCGAGCAACAACCACACCAGCGGCCCAGAGTCAACGCTGATGCTGTTGCTTCCCTGCTCCTAATAAACTTGAAGGTACTGGTCAGCAGGAAGGATAAGCAGATGGTAAAAGCAGTCCTGATACCTGCAGTCTCTCAAGACTGTTCCAGGGCAATGTGGCCTGGCAGCAGCTACTTGTAGGAACGTTTACATCAGACCTGTGGGACTCATTCAAAAAGGAAATAGTGAGAGTTCAACATGTTCCCGTAAAGGTGAAGGGTAGGACCAATAGGTCCAGGGAACCCTGGTTGTCATGGGATATAGAAGATTGGAGAAGGAAAAAAAAGGAGGCTTATGGCAGATTCAGAGTGCTGAAAGCAGCAGAGACCCGAGAGATGTATAGAAAGTGCAGGGGTGTACTTAAAAAAGTAATTAGGAGATCAAAGAGGGGGCATGAAAAAACACTGACGGGCAAGATAAAGGAAAATCCCAAGATGTTTCCTCAGTATTTTAAGGGCAAGAGGATAACCAGGGAAAGAGTAGGGCCCATTAAGGACCAAAGTGGCAATCTGTTTATGGAGCCGGAGGATGTAGGTGAGGTTTTAAATGATTACTTTTCATCTGTGTTCACTATGGAGAAGGACGATGTAGGTGCAGAGATCAGGGAGGGATATTATGACATAGTTGAACAAATTAGCATTGAAAGAGAGTAGGTATTAACAGTTTTAGTGGGCTTAAAAGTGGATCAATTCCCAGGCCCAGATGAGATATATCCCAGGCTGCTATGTGAGGCAAGGGAGGAGATTGCAGGCGCTCTGACACAAATTTTCAAATCTTCTCTGGCCACAGGACAAGTGTCAGAGGACTGGAACAGCAAATGTGGTACCATTATTCAAGAAGGATAGTAGGGATAAACCAGGTAATTACAGGCCAGTGAGTCGAACATCAGTGGTTGGGAAACTATTGGAAAAAATTCCGAGGGACAGGATTAATCTCCACTTGGAGAGGCAGGGATTAATCAGGGATAGTCAGCATGGCTTTGTCAGGGGGAGATCATGTCAAACAAATTTGATTGAATTTTTCAAGGAGGTGACTAGGTGTGTAGATGAGGGTAAAGCAGTTGATGTAGTCTACATGGACTTCAGTCAGGCATTTGATAAGGTCCCGCATGAGAGATTGGTCAAGAAGGTAAGAGCCCATGGGATCCAGGGCAATTTGGCAAATTGGATCCAAAATTGGCTCAGTGGCAGGAGGCAGAGGGTGATGGTTGAGGGTTGTTTTTGCGATTGGAAACCTGTGACCAATGGTGTACCAAAGGGATCGGTGCTGGGACCCTTGCTGTTTGTAGTGTATATTAATGATTTAGACATGAATATAGGAGGTATGATTAGTAAGTTCGCAGATGACACGAAAATTGCTGGTGTCGTAAATAGTGAGGAGGAAAGCCTTAGATTACAGGACGAAATAGATGGGCTGGTAAGATGGGCAGAGCAGTGGCAAATGGAATTTAATCCTGAGAAGTGTGAGGTGATGAATTTTGGGAGGACTAACAAGGCAAGGGAATATACAATGGATGGTAGGACCATAGGAAGTACAGAGGGACCTTGGTGTACTTGCCCATAGATCACTGAAGGCAGCAGCACAGGTAGATAAGGTGGTTAGGAAGGCATAAGGGATACTTGCCTTTATTAGCTGAGGCATAGGATATAAGAGCAGGGAGGTTATGATGGAGTTGTATAAACTGCTAGTTATGCTCCAGCTGGAGTACTGTGTACAGTTCTGGTCGCCACACGATAGGAAGGATGTGATTTCACTGGAGAGGGTGCAGAGGGCATTCACCAGGATGTTGCCTGGGCTGGAGAATTTCAGCTAGGAAGAGAGACTGGATAGGCTAAGGTTGTTTTCCTGAGAGCAGAGAAGGCTGAGTGGGGGCCTCATTGAGGTATACAAAATTATGAGGGACATAGATAGGATAGATAGGAAGAAACTTTTCCCCTTAGCGGAGGTGTCAATAACCAGGGGGCATAGATTTACGATAAGGGGCAGGAGGTTTAGAGGGGATTTGAGGAATACGTTTTTCACCCAGAGGGTGGTTGGAATCTGGAACACACTGCCTGAAGGGGTGGTAGAGGCAGGAACCCTCACAGCATTTAAGAAGTATTTAGATGAGCACTTGAAATGCCATAACATACAAGGCTATGGGCCAAGTGCTGGAAAATGGGATTAGAATAGATAGGCTTGATTGCCAGCATGAACACGGTGGGCTGAAGGGCCTGTTTCTGTGCTGCATAACTCTATGAATCTGGGGCAGACACTTCTCAAGCCATTTTGATTTGGAGGAAAGTATAGGTGGTCTGATTAGCAAGTTTGCAGACGACACTAAGATTGGTGGAGTAGCAGATAGTGAAGGGGACTGTCAGAGAATGCAGCAGAATATAGATAGATTGGAGAGTTGGGCAGAGAAATGGCAGATGGAGTTCAATCCGGGCAAATGCGAGGTGATGCATTTTGGAAGATCCAATTCAAGAGTCAGCTATACAGTAAATGGAAAAGTCCTGGGGAAAATTGATGTACAGAGAGGTTTGGGTGTTCAGGTCCATTGTTCCCTTGAAGGTAGCAATGTAGGTCAATAGAGTGGTCAAGAAGGCATACGGCATGCTTTCCTTCATCGGACGGGGTATCTAGTACAAGGGTTGGCAGGTCATGTGACAGTTGTATAAGACTTTGGTTCGGCCACATTTGGAATACTGCGTGCAGTTCTGATCGCCACATTACAAAAAGGATGTAGATGCTTTGGGGAGGGTGCAGAGGAGGTTCACCAGGATGTTGCCTGGTATGGAGGGCGCTAGCTATGAAGAGAGGTTGAGTAGATTAGGATTATTTTCATTAAAAAGACGGAGGTTGAGGGGGGACCTTATTGAGGTGAACAAAATCATGAGAGGTATAGACAGGGTGGATAGCAAGAAGCTTTTTCCCAGAGTGGGGGATTCAATTACTAGGGGTCACGAGTTCAAAGTGAGAGGGGAAAAGTTTAGGGGGGATATGCGTGGAAAGTTCTTTACGCTGAGGGTGGTGGGTGCCTGGAACGCGTTGCCAGCGGAGGTGGTAGACGCGGGCACGATAGCGTCTTTTAAGATGTATCTAGACAGATACATGAATGGGCAGGAAGCAAAGAGATACAGACCCTTAGAAAATAGGCGACATGTTTAGATAGAGGATCTGGATCAGCGCAGGCTTGGAGGGCCGAAGGGCCTGTTCCTGTGCTGTAATTTTCTTTGCTCTTTGTTCTTTGTTCCTTACACACAAGAGAAAGTGCACAGCGCCCTGTCGGCAAAGCAGCAGCAATCTATGGGATTTGCCCAGAATTCCTGAAGAACATCAGATCACAGGGAAGGAAATGGCTTGCAAAGCTGTTTCCCAACATCCATAGCACAGGCACCATCCAAATGTCTAATGCCAATCTAAGATATTGGCCATTGCTTAGCCAGGGAAACCACTTGACGACCCACGCAGCTCCTGCCCCATCGCACTGCTCTCAATAGCATACAAGGTCTTGGAATGCCTCCTGTCCCATCCTGGAAGCAGCGATGTCCCCCCGACCAACAGGCAAGTTTTTGCACAGGCTGCAACTGCTCTATAGAGGTCCTTACACTGACCTTACATATTGAGTCCGGTTTTCAGAAAAGTCTGGAAACAGGAACTGCCTTTGATAGCTTATCCTGTGCCGATGACAGGGTGGCATATAGGCATGCTGCTGGAACTCTCCAAAATCATCTGCTGTGTGAAAACCCTGCAACTAATCAACCCCATGATCAAAAACTAACAATTCCATGTGCACCTTGGAGGTCAAATCAGCCACCCACATAGAACTAACAATGGGCTCCCACAGGGATCAGTTCTTGCACTGGCCCTCTTCAATATACACACCAGTGAACTCCTTCCTACAAAGGCATGGCTCTGCATCTACACTGATGATTTGGCCCTGGCTTTCCAGGCTAAAGAACTTCAGGACATGGAGAAAACACGCACTGAAGATCCATGTTCTCTGGAAGCCTACTTCAGAAAATGGAGACTCTGACCAAACGCCGCCAAGACTGTAATTTCAGCCTTCCTCCTGAACAACTTGAAGTCCAGGGAAGGACTTCACGTCCAGTTCTGCGGCCAACCCCTCACCCACAACGCAATGCCAAACTATCTTGGCATCACTGTTGACTGTACATGACCTATCAGCAATACATCCAGAACACCAGAGCCAAGGTCAAATTGAGAGTGAATCTAATAAGGAAACAGGAGGGTAGCACCTAGGGCAGCAGAGCCAACACATTACACACTGCTTCACTTGCCCTGGTCTACCCAACAGCAGAGTACAAAGAACAAAGAAAAAAGAACAAAGAACAGTACAGCACAGGAACAGGCCATTCGGCCCTCCAAGCCTGCGCCAATCTTGATGCCTGTCTAAATAAAAACCTTCTGCACCTCTGGGGACCGTATCCCTCTATTCCCATCCTATTCATGTATTTGTCAAGATGCTTCCACCACCTCCTCCGGCAGGAAGTTCCAGGCACTCACCACCCTCTGTGTAAAGAACTTACCTCGCGCATCCCCTCTACACTTTGCCCCTCGCACCTTAAACCTATGTGCCCTAGTAACTGATTCTTCCACCCTGGGAAAAAGCTTCTGACTATCAACTCTGTCCATGCCACTCATAACTTTGTAAACCTCTATCATGTCGCCCCTCCACCTCCGTCGTTCCAGTGAAAACAATCCGAGTTTATCCAGACTCCCCTCATAGCTAATGCCCTCCAGACCAGGCAACATCCTAGTAAACCTCTTCTGTACCCTCTCCAAAGCCTCCACGTCCTTCTGGTAATGTGGCGACCAGAATTGCACGCAATATTCCAAGTGCGGCTTAACTAAGGTTCTGTACAGCTGCAGCATGACTTGCCAATTTTTATACTCTATGCCCTGACCGATGAAGGCAAGCATGCCGTATGCCTTCTTGACTACCTTTGCCACATGTGTTGCCTCTTTCAGTGAACTGTGGACCTGTACGCCCAGATCTCTCTGCCTGTCAATACTCCTAAGGTTTCTGCCATTTACTGCATACTTCCCACCTGTATTCGATCTTCCAAAATGTATTACCTCACATTTGTCCGGAATAAATTCCATCTGCCATTTCTCCGCCCAAGTCTCCAACCGATCTATATCCTGCTGCATCCTCTGACAATCCTCATCACTATCCGCAACTCCACCAACCTTTGTGTCGTCCGCAAACTTACTAATCAGACCAGCTACATTTTCCTCCGAATCATTTATATCTACGACAAACAGCAAAGATCCCAGCACTGATCCTTGCGGAACACCACTAGTCACAGCCCTCCATTCAGAAAAGCACCCTTCCACTGCTACCCTCTGTCTTCTATGACCGAGCCAGTTCTGTATCCATCTTGCCAGCTCACCTCTGATCCCGTGTGACTTCACCTTTTGTAGCAGTCTGCCATGAGGGACCTTGTCAAAGGCTTTACTGAAGTCCACATAGACAACATCCACTGCCTTTCCTTCATCAATCATCTTCGTCATTTCCTCAAAAAACTCAATCAAGTTAGTGAGACACGACCTCCCCTTCACAAAACCATGTTGCCTCTCGTTGATAAGTTCATTTGTTTCCATGTGGGAGTACATCCTGTCCCGAAGAATCCTCTCTAATATTTTCCCGACCACTGACGTTAGGCTCACTGGTCTATAATTTCCTGGATTATCCTTGCTACCCTTCTTAAACAAAGGAACAACATTGACTATTCTCCAGTCCTCTGGGACCTCACCTGTAGCCAATGAGGATACAACGATTTCTGTCAAGGCCCCATCAATTTCTTCCCTTGCCTCCCTCAGTATTCTGGGGTAGATCCCATCAGGCCCTGGGGACTTATCTACCTTAATGCTTTGCAAGACGCCCAACACCTCCTCCTTTTTGATATCGACATGACCCAGACTATCTACACTCCCTTCCCGAGACTCATCATCCACCAAGTCCTTCTCTTTGGTGAATACTGATGCAAAGTACTCATTTAGTACCTCGCCCATTTCCTCTGGCTCCACGCATAGATTCCCTCCTCTGTCCTTGAGTGGGCCAACCCTTTCCCTGGTTCCCCTCTTGCTCTTTATAAACGTATAAAAAGCCTTGGGATTCTCCTTAATCCTGTTTGCAAATGTCTTTTCATGACCCCTTTTAGCCCTCCTGACTCCTTGCTTAAGTTCCTTCCTACTTTCTTTATATTCCTCAAGGGATTCGTCTGTTCCCAGCCTTCTAGCCCTTACGAATGCTTCCTTTTTCTTTTGGACTAGGCTCACAATATCCCTCGTTATCCAAGGTTCCCAAAACTTGCCAAACTTATCCTTCTTCCTCACAGGAACATGACGGTCCTGGATTGTAATCAACTGACGTTTGAAAGACTCCCACATGTCAGATGTTGATTAACCCTCAAACAGCCGCCCCCAATCTAAATTCTTCAGTTCCTGCCTAATATTGTTAGAATTAGCCTTCCCCCAATTTAGCACCTTCACCCGAGGACTACTCTTATCCTTATACACAAGCACCTTAAAACTTATGGAATTATGGTCACTGTTCCCGAAATGCGCCCCTACTGAGACTTCAACCACTTGGCTGGGCTCATTCCCCAATACCAGGTCCAGTATGGCCCCTTCCCAAGTTGAACTATCTACATATTGTTTCAAGAAGCTCTCCTGGATGCTCCTTACAAATTCTGCCCCATCCAAGCCCCTAGCACTAAGTGAGTCCCAGTCAATATAGGACAAGTTAAAATCACCCACCACTACAACTCTGTTACTTTTACATCTTTCCAAAATCTGTCTACATATCTGCTCCTCTACCTCCCGCTGGTTGTTGGGAGGCCTGTAGTAAACCCCCAACATCATGACTACACCCTTCCTATTCCTTAGCTCCACCCATACTGCCTCGCTGCATGACCCCTCCGAGGTGTCCTCCCGCAGTACAGCTGTGATATTCTCCTTAACCAGTAATGCAACTCCTCCACCCCTTTTACATCCCCCTCTATCCCGCCTGAAGCTTCTAAATCCCGGAACATTTAGCTGCCAATCCTGTCCTTCCCTCAACCAAGTCTCTGTAATAGCAACAACATCATAGTTCCAAATACTAATCCAAGCTCCAAGTTCATCTGCCTTACCTGTTATACATCTTGCATTGAAACAAATGCACTTCAGACTACCAGTCCCACTGTGCTCAGCAACATCTCCCTGCCTGCTCTTCCTCTTAGTCTTACTAGCCTTATTTACTGGTCCCCCCTCAGTTATTACACCTGCTGTCCTACTGCTCTTGTTCCCACCCCACTGCCACACTCGTTTAAACCCTCCCGAGTAACGCTCGCAATCCTCGCAGCCAGAATATTTGTGCCCCTCCAGTTTCGATGCAGCCCATCCTTCCCGTACAGGTCCCACCTGTTCCGAAAGAGATCCCAATGATCCAGATATCTGAAACCCTCCGTCCTACACCAGCTGTTCAGCCACGTGTTTAGCTGCACTATCTTCTTATTTCTAGCCTCACTGGCACATGGCACAGGGAGTACTCCCGAGATTACAACCCTCAAGGTCCTGTCTTTTAACTTTCTACCTAACTCCCTGAACTCCCCCTGCAGGACCTTGTCACTCTTCCTGCCTATGCCGTTAGTACCCATGTGTACCACAACCTCTGGCTGTTCACCCTCCCCCTTCAGAATGCCCCCTGTCCGTTCAGAGACATCCTTGACCCTGGCACCAGGGAGGCAACATACCATCCTGGAGTCTCTTTCACGTCCACAGAAGCGCCTATCTGTGCCCCTGACTATAGAGTCCCCTATAACTATTGCTCTTCTGCGCTTTCCCCCTCCCTGCTGAACAACAGTGCCAGCCATGGCGCCACTGCTCTGGCTGCTGCTGTTGTTTTCCCCTGCTAGGCCATCCTCGCCAACAGTATCCAAAACGGTATACTTGTTAGAGAGGGGGATAGCCACAGAAGATTCCTGAACTGACTGCTTGCCCCTTCTCGCAGTCACCCATCTATCTGCCTGCACCTTGGGTGTAACCACTTCTCTAAAACTCCTGTCTATGATGCTTTCTGCCATCTGCATGCTCCAAAGTGCATCCAATTGCTGCTCCAACCGATCAATGCGGTCTGTGAGGAGCTGCAACTGGGTATACTTCCTGCAGATGTAGTCGTCCGGAACGTTGAAAGCGTCACGGACCTCCCACATCTCGCAGATGAAGCACTTTACCCCTCTAACTGACATTTCTAGCACAACTTAATAAATTAATTTCAAATAAATAATTAAATACTTATTAAATCCTTACTGAATTATGTTACAATTAACTATATGGTCCCTAGTGCGAGATTTCTACTAGAAATATTGAATGCTAAATACAGTAATCTCCTCCCTCTGATTTAGTTACTCATCTACTTATTAATTAATTAGCTAATTAGGGTTTTAATCAATTTTTATCAATCTTTTGTTTTCAAATTCAGTACAGATTCCCTACCAACCAATCAGGTCACAGCTTTCCTGTGATGTCACTTT
Organism: Heterodontus francisci; assembly: GCF_036365525.1. Lineage (NCBI taxonomy): Eukaryota > Metazoa > Chordata > Chondrichthyes > Heterodontiformes > Heterodontidae > Heterodontus > Heterodontus francisci. The sequence continues at coordinate 40,606,254 of NC_090383.1, forward strand.
TTTAGATTTTTTTTCAGTTTTTTTCCACCCGAGGTAACTTACCAGTCCGGAACTCCGCCCTCCGAGTCTTCTCCCTGGATGAAGGCCGCAAATCCCCGAGGTACGTTTTTTATACTGACCGGTCCGGAACTGTTGCTCAACCTGGCTCAAGAGCTGCCACACAAATATGGTAGATATCCACCTCTGGGAAATCATGAGGATTATTTCTGGAATGTTGAGACCTACACTGCTTGAGTGGCTTCCTGTGCTAGCACATGTTGAACTGCCTGATGTCCACAAGGAAAACACTTTCCTCAAAGAACACCATCAGCTGACAGCTAACAAAGTACTCCCATTTATACAGGACCTCAAAGAAAACCCAAACGCTCGCCTGAAATCTTGTAGCACATACTGGAACACATTCCACACCCTACAAACCGACAATAGGCCTACCTCTCGCTGGCGCACCTCCTGGTTGACTGCTAACACTACCAACTGCAATCTGGTAACTGACCCAAGTGGTGAAGTCCCAGGTTTCAACTTCCCACGGAAAGTCTGGACAACCCTCAACTGCTTGAGGACTGGCCAAGGAAGATGTGGCTATTTGCTCCATAAGTGGAACATGAGGACCAGCTCAAATTGTGACTGTGGGCATCCAAGTCAGACTTGCCCACTTACTGAACTCTTGCCCTAAGAGATCCATTCCTGGTGGCATTACAACCATTCACAATGCATCAGCTGAAGCCATTGAATGGATTGTTAACTTTGATATCAAAGTATAACTACTTCTCCAATCTTATTTGAATGGAGGGCTGTGACTAGTGGTGTTCCGCAGGGATAAGTGCTGCCACACTTGGAATATTGCATGCAATTCATTGCCCAGCATTGCCCAGCTTCATTTCTAAAACAAAGTCCAGAACCATTCACTCTCTTGTTAGGCTTGCTAGGTACTGGCTAAAAAAGTTCTCCTGAATAGATTTTATGAACGCTGCTCCCTCTGTGCCTTTCACACTAATTCTATCCCAGTTAATATTTGGGTAGTTGAAATCCCCAACTATTACTGTCCTATTGTTTTTGGCCCACATATTTGCTCTTCTATCACCCTCTGACTATTTGTGGGTCAAGAATACACTTCTAATAGTGTGATTGCCCTTTTTGTTCTCCAGTTCAATCCATACGGCCTAATTTGATGGTCCTCCTACCATTTCATTCCTCCTCACAGATATAATTATTTCTTGAATCAATATTGCGCACCCCCCCCCCCCTCCTTTCTTATCCCCCTCTCTATCTTGTCTGAAAACCCTGTAACCAGGAAATTTGAGCTGCCATTCCTGTTCTTCTTTCTGCCATGTATCAGCAATAACTATAACATGTGGTGGATGTGGTGCATTTGGATTTTCAGAAGGCTTTTGATAAGGTCCCACACAGGAGATTAGTAAACAAAATTAGAGCACATGGGATTGGGAGTAATATACTGCTATTACTGAGATTTGGTTAACAGACAGAAAGCAGAGAGTAGGAATAAACAGGCCATTCTCAGGATGGCAGGTTGCTTCTAGTGGGGTACTGCAAAGATCAGTGCTTGGGCCCCAGCTAGTCATAATCTATATCAATGATTTATATGTGGAGATTAAATGTAATATTGCCAAGTTTGCAGATGACACAGGTGGGAATGTAAGTTGTGAGGAGGATGCAAGGAGGCTTCAAGGGGATTTGGACAAGCTAAGTGATTGGGCAAGAACATGACAGATGGAATATAATGTGAATAAGTGTGAAGTGATCAACTTTGGTAGGAAGAAAAAGTGAATGGTGAGAGGTTGGGAAGCGTTGATGTCCAAAGGGACCTGGGTGTCCTTATTCGTGAGTCACGAAAAGCTAGTATGCAGGTGCAGCAAGCAATTAGGAAGGCAATTATGTTAGCGTTCATTGCATGGGGATTTGACTACAGGAGTAAAGATGTATTGCTTCAATTGTATAAAGCCTTGGTGAGGCCACACCTGGAGTATTGTGTCCAATTTTGGTCTCCTTAGCTCAGGAAGTACATACTTGTCACGGAGAGAGTGCAACAGCGGTTCACCAGACAAATCCCTGGGATGGCGGGATTGTCTTATGAGGAGAGAATGCAGAAACTGTGTCTGTATTCTCTAGAGTTTCAAACAATGAGAGGTAGTCTCATTGAAACTTATAAAATTCTTACAGGGAGTGACAGGGTAGATGTGGAGAGGATGGTTCCTCTGGCTGGTGAGTCTAGAACCAGGGGACATAGTCTCAGAATAAAGAATTAGAACATTACAGCGCAGTACAGGCCCTTCGGCCCTCGATGTTGCGCCGACCTGTGAAACCATCTGACCTACACTATTCCATTTTCATCCATATGTCTATCCAATGACCACTTAAATGCCCTTAAAGTTGGCGAGTCTACTACTGTTGCAGGCAGGGCGTTCTACGCCCCTACTACTCTCTGAGTAAAGAAACTACCTCTAACATCTGTCCTATATCTATCACCCCTCAACTTAAAGCTATGTCCCCTCGTGTTTGCCATCACCATCCGAGGAAAAAGACTCTCACTATCCACCCTATCTAACCCTCTGATTATCTTATATGTCTCTATTAAGTCACCTCTCCTCCTCCTTCTCTCTAACGAAAACAACCTCAAGTCCCTCAGCCTTTCCTCATAAGACCTTCCCTCCATACCAGGCAACATCCTAGTAAATCTCCTCTGCACCCTTTCCAAAGCTTCCACATCCTTCCTATAATGCGGTGACCAGAACTGCACGCAATACTCCAGGTGCGGTCTCACCAGAGTTTTGTACAGCTGCAGCATGACCTCGTGGCTCCGAAACCCGATCCCCCTACTAATAAAAGCTAACACACCATATGCATTCTTAACAGCCCTATTAACCTGGGTAGCAACTTTCAGGGATTTACGTACCTGGACACCAAGATCTCTCTGTTCATCGACACTACCAAGAATCTTCCCATTAGCCCAGTACTCTGCATTCCTGTTACTCCTTCCAAAGTGAATCACCTCACACTTTTCCGCATTAAACTCCATTTGCCATCTCTCAGCCCAGCTCTGCAGCCTATCTATGTCCCTCTGTACCCTACAACATCCTTCGGCACTATCCACAACTCCACCGACCTTCGTGTCATCCGCAAATTTACTAACCCACCCTTCTACACCCTCTTCCAGGTCATTTATAAAAATGACAAACAGCAGTGGCCCCAAAACAGATCCTTGCGGTACACCACTAGTAACTAAACTCCAGGATGAACATTTGCCATCAACCAGCACCCTCTGTCTTCTTTCAGCTAGCCAATTTCTGATCCAAAGCTCTAAATCACCTTCAACCCCATACTTTCGTATTTTCTGCAATAGCCTACCGTGGGGAAACTTATCAAACGCCTTACTGAAATCCATATACACCACATCCACTGCTTTACCCTCATCCACCTGTTTGGTCACCTTCTCGAAAAACTCAATAAGGTTTGTGAGGCACGACCTACCCTTCACAAAACCGTGCTGACTATCGCTAATGAACTTATTCTTTTCAAGATGATTATAAATCCTGTCTCTTATAATCTTTTCCAACATTTTACCCACAACCGAAGTAAGGATCACAGGTCTATAATTACCAGGGCTGTCTCTACTCCCCTTCTTGAACAAGGGGACAACATTTGCTATCCTCCAGTCTTCCGGCACTATTCCTGTTGACAATGACAACATAAAGATCAAGGACAAAGGCTCTGCAATCTCCTCCCTGGCTTCCCAGAGTATCCTCGGATAAATCCCATCTGGCCCAGGGGACTTATCTATTTTCACACTTTCCAAAATTTCTAACAACTCCTCCTTGTGAACCTCAATCCCATCTAGCCTAGTAGTCTGAATCTCAGTATTCTCCTCGACAACATTTTCTTTCTCTACTGTAAATACTGACGAAAAATATTCATTTAACGCTTCCCCTATCTCCTCTGATTCCACACACAACTTCCCACTACTATCCTTGATTGGCCCTAATCTAACTCTAGTCATTCTTTTATTCCTGGTATACCTATAGAAAGCCTTAGGGTTTTCCTTGATCCTATCCGCCAATGACTTCTCATGTCCTCTCCTTGCTCTTCTTAGCTCTCCCTTTAGATCCTTCCTGGCTAGCTTGTAACTCTCAAGCGCCCTAACTGAGCCTTCACATCTCATCCTAACATAAGCCTTCTTCTTCCTCTTGACAAGCGCTTCAACGTCCTTAGTCAACCACGGCTGTCTCGCTCGACAACTTCCTCCCTGCCTGACAGGTACATACTTATCAAGGACACGCAGTAGCTGCTCCTTGAATAAGCTCCACATTTCGATTGTGCCCATCCCCTGCAGTTTCCTTCCCCATCCTACGCATCCTAAATCTTGCCTAATCGCATCATAATTTCCTTTCCCCCAGCTATAATTCTTGCCCTGCGGTATATACCTGTCCCTGCCCATTGCTAAGGTAAACCTAACCGAATTGTGATCACTATCAACAAAGTGCTCACCTACATCTAAATCTAACACCTGGCCGGGTTCATTACCAAGTACCAAATCCAATGTGGCATCGCCCCTGGTTGTCCTGTCTACATACTGTGTCAGAAAACCCTCCTGCACACACTGGACAAAAACTGACCCATCTAAAGTACTCGAACTATAGTATTTCCAGTCAATATTTGGAAAGTTAAAGTCCCCCATAACAACTACCCTGTTACTCTCGCCCCTGTCGAGAATCATCTTCGCTATCCTTTCCTCTACATCTCTGGAACTATTCGGAGGTCTATAAAAGACTCCCAACAGGGTGACCTCTCCTCTCCTGTTTCTAACCTCGGCCCATACTACCTCAGTAGACGAGTCCTCAAACATCCTTTCCTCCGCTGTAATACTCTCCTTGATTAACAATGCCACACCCCCTCCTCTTTTACCATCTTCTCTGTTCTTACTGAAACATCTAAATCCCGGGACCTGCAACAACCATTCCTGCCCCTGCTCTACCCATGTCTCCGAAATGGCCACAACATCGAGATCCCAGGTACCAACCCATGCTGCAAGCTCACCCACCTTATTCCGGATGCTCCTGGCGTTGAAGTAGACACACATTAAACCAAGTTCTTGCTTGCCAGTGCCCTCTTGCGTCCTTGTAACCTTATCCCTGACCTCACTACTCTCAACATCCTGTACACTGGAACTACAATTTAGGTTCCCATTCCCCTGCTGAATTAGTTTAAACCCCCCCGAAGAGCACTAGCAAATCTCCCCCCCAGGATATTGGTACCCCTCTGGTTCAGGTGAAGACCATCCTGTTTGTAGAGGTCCCACCTACCCCAGAAAGAGCCCCAATTATCCGGGAAACCAAAACCCTCCCTCCTACACCATCCCTGCAGCCACGTGTTCAACTCCTCTCTCTCCCTATTCCTCGCTTCGCTATCACGTGGCACGGGCAACAACCCAGAGATAACAACTCTGTTTGTTCTCGCTCTAAGCTTCCACCCTTGCTCCCTGAATTTCTGCCTTGAATCCCCATCTCTCTTTCTACCTATGTCGTTGGTGCCTATGTGGACCACGACTTGGGGCTGCTCCCCTCCCCCTTAAGGATCCCAAAAACACGATCCGAGACATCACGAACCCTGGCACCTGGGAGGCAACACACCAACCGTGAGTCTCTCTCGTTCCCACAGAACCTCCTATCTGTTCCCCCAGAACCTCCTATCTATTCCCCTAACTATGGAGTCCCCAATGACTAATGCTCTGCTCCTCTTCCCCCTTCCCTTCTGAGCAACAGGGACAGACTCTGTGCCAGAGACCTGTACCCCATTGCTTACCCCTGGTAAGTCGTCCCCCGCAACAGTATCCAGAACGGTATACCTGTTGTTGAGGGAAACGGCCACAGGGGATCCCTGCACTGCCTGCTGGTTCCCTCTCCTTCCCCTGACGGTAACCCATCTACCTACTTCTTTTACCTGAGGTGTGACTACCTCCCCATAACTCCTCTCAATAACCCCCTCCGCCTCCTGAATGATCCGAAGTTCATCCAGCTCCAGCTCCAGTTCCCTAACGCGGTTCTCGAGGAGCTGGAGTTGGGTGCACTTCCTGCAGATGCTGTCAGCAGGGACACTCTTGGCGACCCTTACCTCCCACATTCTGCAGGAGGAACATACAACTGCCTTAACCTCCATTCCCACTATTCTAAATTCCCAACAAATCTATTGAAAAACCCCCCAAAAAAAGTCAAAACTTGTTAACTTAGCAATCCGACGGACAGAACTTTTAAAATAAAAAGCTTACCTTATCAACACACCAGAGTCCTTTTTTTTGGTTAAAGGAGGAGGGTGGATGGGAGACACTACACGTGTAGTGTCTCAGGTACAGCCACCACCCAAATATATAGTTTTCACTTACCCAGCAGTCCCCTGGTCCTCCGAAAACAAAAGGGAATTAACTTTTAACTTGCACTGAAATTGACCTCCCAGCTGTAAGTTCGCTCCGTACCTCTGCTTCTGTCCAAGCTGCTGCAACCAAAACTAAAAGAAATTGATTTTAAACCGCCCAAATATATAGTTTTCACTTACCCAGCAGTCCCCTGGTCCTCCGAAAACAAAAGGGAATTAACTTTTAACTTACACTGAAATTGACCTCCCAGCTGTAAGTTCGCTCCGTCCCTCTGCTTCTGTCCAAGCTGCTGCAACCAAGACTAAAAGCTTTAGAGATACAGCACTGAAACAGGCCTTTCAGCCCACCGAGTCTGTGCCGACCATCAACCACCCATTTATACTAATCCTACACTAATCGCTTATTCCTACCACATCCCCTGGGTAGGCCATTTAAGACTGAGATGAGGACGAATTTCATTATTCAGAGGGTGGTGAATCTTTAGAATTCTCTACCTCAGATGGCTGTGGAAGCTCAATCATTGAGCACGTCCAAGGCAGAAATCGATCGATTTCTGGATATTAATGGCATAGAGGTAGATGATCAGCCATGATCTGTTTGAATGGTGGTGCAGGCACAATGACCCTAATGGCCTATTCCTGCTCCTATTTCCTATGTTCCTATGTTTCTATGGGTCATCTGTGCTCTCAGCTTGTCTACGTTATTCCCTGGACTTATTTAATTGAAGTAGCTCTGCTGAACTCCCTGGTTGCCTATTTTTTTCTATTTGTTGTCTATTTACCTTTGTTTCTTCTACTTTCCAAATACACTTACTAATTTTCTGCCTTCCATTTCCAACTTTTCTTCCTTCTGAATCTACTCTCAGATTCCCATTCCTCTGCCAAGCTAGTTTAAACGCTCCCCAACAGCACCAGCAACACCCACTGCGAGGATATTGGTGCTGGTCCTGTTGAGGTGCAACCCACCCACCTTGTACATGTCTCATTTCCTCTATAAGCAGTCCGAAGACCTCAGGAATCTAAAGCCCTCCCTCCTGCCAAATATTCAGCAGCACTATCAATGTATTTCTATTGTTATTAGCACGTGTCACCGGGAGTAATCCAGAGATTACTACATTTAAGGTCCTGCTTTTCAGTCTTTCTCCTAGCTCCCTAAACTCTGCCTTCAGGACCTCATCCCTCTTTCTGCATATGTCATTGGTGCCGATATGGACCATGAGCTCTGGCTGTTTATCCTTCCCCCTCAGAATGTCCTGTAGCTGCTCAGTGACATCCTTGATCCTGGCACTAGGGAGGCAACATACCATCCTGGAGTCACCTCTGCAGCTGCAGAAGCACTTGTCTGGTCCCCTCACCATTGAATCTCCTACCACTATTGTTCTTTGACCCTTCATCCTCCCCCTCTGTACACATGAGCCACCCATGGTGCCATGGATTTGGCTCTGCCTGCACCCCCCAGAGGAACCATCACTCTCACTAGTATTCATAACTGGATATCGGTTAGAGGGTGAGATGGACTCATGGGGTCCCTGCACTGTCCTGCCGGTCTGTCTGGTCCTCCTTGTCCTTCTGGTTGCCACCCATTCTATCTCTCCGCCTACACTTTTTTAAGCTACAGTGTGCCCACCTGTAGAAACATGCTATTCATGAAGCTCTCAGCCTCGCAGATGCCCCACAGTGACTCCAGCTGCCGCTCAAGTTCCGAAACCTCAAGCTGGCAACACTTCCTCCACACGTGGTCATGCAGGCCATGTAAAACATCCAGGATTTCCTTCGTGTCTCAGGTTGTGCTTTCCACAGAGCTGAGGTTCCCTGCCATGTTTTTACTTTCTAGATCATTAGATTAGATTAGATTAGAGATACAGCACTGAAACAGGCCCTTCGGCCCACCGAGTCTGTGCCGACCATCAACCACCCATTTATACTAATCCTACACTAATCCCATATTCCAACCAAACATCCCCATCTGTCCCTATATTTCCCTACCACCTACCTATACTAGTGACAATTTATAATGGCCAATTTACCTACCAACCTGCAAGTCTTTTGGCTTGTGGGAGGAAACCGGAGCACCCGGAGAAAACCCACGCAGACACAGGGAGAACTTGCAAACTCCACACAGGCAGTACCCAGAATCGAACCCGGGTCCCTGGAGCTGTGAGGCTGCAGTGCTAACCACTGCGCCACTGTGCCGCCCAGCTACATAATCATAATCTAGAAACATTTACCAGCTACTCACCAGGTCTCGCTGTCCCCCACTCCCTCACGCAGATCACTCCTCGTCTTGTAAAAGACAAGAAAAGCACCTCTTCCTCATTGCACCAAATTCCCTCACTCACGAAAACCCCCAAGTTAATTACTGTCAAAACAGTACTCTATTGAGCTGGAATTAATGCTACTTACTTTGTGTGTTAGAAGAAGCCTCCTGTATTTATACTAGCAAACATTTCAAAATCCTGAGTCAGCCCTGCTGACCAGGTAACCAGTACCAACTAGCCACCTAATTAACTAACTGCAGTTGCCACTAGTAGGCAGCTTGTTTATCACTAACAATGTGAAAGAAACTACAAGTTAAGGTTAAAGTTATGTTAAATGCTAAATGGAAAACTTGACTAGATTTTAAAAAGAGATCAACCCTTAAAATTCCTTCCCTCACCATATTCCATGAGTTAAGAACCCATCAAGCAGTTACTCCATCAAGCTGGTTTCATGCTACTTTCTTCCAATGTATCCAAGTTTTCTAATGATACAAAGCTAAGTGGGAATGTAAGCTGTGAGAAAAGAACAGAAAAAAAGAAAAACTTGCATTTATATAGCACCTTTCATGACCACTGGATGTCTCAAAGCACTTTATAGCAAATGAAGTACAATGAAGTGAGGAGGATAAAAAGCATCTGCAAAGGGATATGGACAGGTTATGTGAATGGGCAACAAGGTGGCAGATGGAGTATAATGTGGGGAAGTGTGAGGTTATTCACTTTGGTTGTAAGAATGGAAAAGCTGAATATTTAAAAAAAAAAATTACATTTTTATAAAACCTTTAAACGTTGATGTTCAGAGAGAATTGGGTGTATTCATACAAGAAACACAAAAAGTTTACATGCAGGTACAGCAAGCAATTAGAAAGGCAAATTGCATATTGGCCTTTAATGCAAGGAGACTGGAGTACAAGAACAAGGAAGTCTTGCTACAGTTGCATAGGGCTTTGGTGAGACCACGCCTGGACTACTGTGCACAGTTTTGGTCTCCATATACTTCCATTGGAGGTGAGACAGTGAAGGTTCACTAGATTAGTTCCTGGGATGAGAGGGTTTTCCTATGATGAGAGGCTGTGTAAATTTGGCCTATATTCTCTGGAGCTTAGAAAAACAAGAGGTGATCTCATTGAAACATACAGGATTCCAAAGGGACTTGACAGGATAGGCACTGAGAAGTTACTTTCGCTGTCTGGGGAATCTAAAACATGGGGGCGCAGCTTTAGGATAAGAGATTGATCATTTGGGACAGAATTCAGCAGAACTTTCTTGACTCAGAGGGTTGTGAATCTTTGGAATTCTCTACCACAGATGTGGATGCTCCATCGTTGAGCATATTCAAGGCTGGGATAGATTTTTGATCTCTCAAGGAATCAAGGAATATGGGGAGCTGGCAGGAAAGTGGAGTTGGGGCAGAGGATCAGCCATGATTATATTGAATAGCGGAGCAGGCTCGTGGGGCCATATGGTCTACTCCTGCTCCTATTTCTTATGTATCAATGTTTGATATTGCTACCACTTGACAAAATTGAAAAAAAAACTGATCCATTCCCAGCGCAAAACAATCTGGAACTGAAAATCTGTGAGAGTAGCCTAATAACTCTTGCTCAGATTTCTCCCCATCCTACAGAAAACATCTGGGAACTCAGTGAACTATGAAAATTATTAAGTGCAGAATGCACTCTTCAGTGCCGGGTTTTGCATGCCTTAAACTGAACTACTTCACAGCCACATTTTCTTGAACTGGATGACTATTCAAAAAACTTACCAAGTCTACTCAATACAAAAGTAAAATACTGCGGATGCTGGAAATCTGAAATAAAAACAGAAAATGCTGGAAATGCTCAGCAGTTCAAGCAACATCTGTGGAGAGACCTGCTGAGCATTTCCAGCATTTTCTGCTCTTATTTCAAGTCTACTCAATGCTGTCGGCACAGTATGTTGAAAGCAGTAATTTAATACAAAATAATTAATTTGCCTCATTTAATTAAGTGTGCAATGGAGAAATGACATTAAGCTCTTATTACCATGAATTTAATCATAGGTTCCATCATTTAAACTTTTAACCATTAAACAACTATAGTCACCCACATCCTGAGAAGAAATCAAAAATAATTTTTAAAATGATCAATAAAACTGGCAACCTTTGAAACCCAATTTTCAAGGCATTATTTCTCATGAAAGATAGAACATTCAACTCCAGTATTAATCTGTAATGAAGTGATACATTCAGCTAAATCCAAATTTCTCTGATTTGTCCAATTAGACTGTAATAAAATTACACTGATTACTTCTTATCCACTAAATAAGTGGAGAAGAAGAGACAGATGGAGGGTGAAACAATTTTGCAATTTGCCATGTTTTTTTAATATTCATTCATAGAATGTGGGCATCACTGACAAGGCCAGCATTTACTGGCCATCCTTAATTGCCCTTCACTGAGTGACTTGCTCGGCCATTTCAGAGGATAGTTAAGAGTCAACCACATTGCTATGGATCTAGAGTCACATTTAGGCTAGACCAAATAAGGAAAACAAATTTCCTTCCCTAAATGGCATTCGTGAAACAGATGCTTTTATGACAATCTGGCAAACCTTCTTACTATTACTGATACTCGCTTTTAAATTTCAGATTTATTTATTAACTGAATTTAAATTCCCCAGCTGCCAGGTGGGACTCAAATGTATTGGTAGCATTTTATCTAAAGTAACCCACTCACAGCAAGGGGCCAACAGCAGGTTGGAACCTGTTAGTGTTATCAAAAGGCTTTGCCATGCCTCTTTAGCTCAACCATGATATTAGCATTCTGCATCCGGGTTTCCTGACCAATCACAGAGTACGGGCCTGATGATGACTGGCACTCTGTCAAAGAAAGATTTCTATTTAAGGCAACCTACTGCTGGTGCTGCAGCTGTTGGTTTGGCTCCTACTGCTGTTGTGACTGCTCCTCTTGTCTCGCATCAGGGGTCCAAGGTACAGCTGCATAAAGCTGCTCCCATTAAAACAAAATGCTGGAAATACTCTGGTCAGGCAGCATCGATGACCTGAAACGTTAACTTTGTTTATCTCTCCACAGTTGCTGCCTGACCTGCTGAGTATTTCCAGCACTTTCTGGTTTTGTTTCAGATTTCCAGCATCTGCAGTATTTTGATTTGTTGTCAGCTGCTCCCAATACAGCAATGAAGGCTGACATTTGGGAATTCAGATCATGGTAAGTTCCAAGATAGGTGAAATGACTTACAAAAAGTTGGAAATTACATTTTGAAGTTGTGAAATCAGGTTCTCAAAACAAGTCCTGTGAACTCAAATAAAAGCAAAATACTGTGGATGCTGGAAATCTGAAATAAAAACACAGTACTGGAAATACTCAGCAGGTGTTCCAACGAAAGGTCACGAACCTGAAATGTTAACTTTGCTTCTCCCTCCACAGATGCTGCCAGACCTGCAGAGTATTTCCAGCACTTTCTTTTTCTACTCCTGTGAACTCAAGCCTTTCACATAGATTGGGCATGCAGGTATGCAATTTCACTCTTTAAAAGCTTTTTAGTCTGTCAGATGCATTGAACATTGAGTCCCTGTTGTGCTCTTACCTTAATTGATCCCGGTGTGCTCAGGAAACCTGTCACTGGCTGTTAAATCCAGAGTGCTGGTTTAAATTCACAATTAATCGACAATTTACATATTGAAATTACTTACCCGACAGCTCCACTGGGTTTTCCTGCTCTCCAGCAAAACTGCTTGGGTTAAACCTGGGTGAACGGGATCCTGTCGAGTTTCCAACCTGAAGCCACTTCTCAGACTTTAACTCGACATTGAGGCACCCTCTCCCTTGAGCTGCAGCTTCAGCGGTGGCCACTGCTAGCAGTGGCACTGCTGAGGCTGTTGAGATGCCGGTCCTCTGATTCAGTTAATACCTCTGGGGGAGTGGACTGTCATCCTCAATTGGACAGCAGTCCTGACACAGCTTGTTAATTGACTGCTGCCAGCAAAATGCTGCTCCACCGTCCACCAGAGCGGGGGCAGCTTCTGCTTTTGCCCTGGTGACATGATTTCTTTGGGGCTGACAAAATTCAGCCCAGAGTCTTAACAGTTCATGGTCAGACCATTAATTGGAGCTTCTTAAGGGGGAAGAGCAGTTCTTTTCAGGGTTAAGGACTCTCAGCTATGCTCCCCATCCCTAAAGCAAGACAAGTGTACCTCAGTACTACACTTGGAATACAGATCTGGTTTCTGTCTTATACAAATGACAAATGTGCAAAAAAGATTCACAAGGATGATACCAGAACTGGGAGGTTATAAGTATCAGGAAAGTTTGAACAGGCTGAGGCTCCTTTGTCTAGAAAAGAGAAGGCTGAGGGGTGACCTGATACAGGTCTTTAAGATAATGAAAGGGTTTGATAGGACAGATGTGGAAAAATGTTTTCACTCGTGGCTAAAATGGGAGAATATAAGTATAAGATAAAAACAAATTCATTACAGTTTTCAGGAGAAACCTCTTTACCAATGACCAGTTAGAATGTGGGAAATGCTATCACAAGGAGTAGTTGAGACAAATAGCATAGATTTAAGGGGAAGCTAAATAAGCACATGATGGAGAAAGAAACAGAAGATAATATTGATAGGATGAGTTGAAGAGGGGTGGGAGGAGGCCCATTTGGAGCATAAATGCAGACTTGGACTAGTCAGGCCAAATTGCTTGTTTCTGTGCTGTAGACTCAATGGCTAGGACTTTTTCTAGGCGATGGGGGTCTCGCCCTCTGGTAAAAGCACTGGCAAGAGCCCCATGTCGCCATTTCTGTGGGAGGCCCGCTGAATCAAGTGCCAATCAGGCACTTAACTGGACAGCAACGGGCCTTCCACACGATCAAGTACCCTGGTGATTGAAATCCCACTCTCTGAGAGCTGCCGGCCAATCAGAGGTCGGCTGCTCTTTAACTGAGCAGCGCCACCATGGAGACGGTGGTTGCTGTTGGTAAAGCAACCACCCAAGGCCTAAGAGTGGCGCTGGACCCAGGCCACAGGTAGGTCAGGATGGGAGGAGTCTCACAGGATGGGGTTCATGGGGGATGGGGTTGTAGGGGGGTCGGCAGCAATGGCAGTGGGTTGGCTGTCAGTGGGCCACCCCCCCACTTCCCGATGCTCGGTCCCTTGTTCATGCCCTAAGTGTCTTTACTGAAGGATGAATTCAGCCAGGAGTCCAATAAAGGGCCGAGGCAGAGTCACTCCCCCCCCCCACCACCCCCCATCACCTTCCGTTCCATCACTGGGACCTCCCCGCCACTGAAATAAAATCCATTCCAATCATCCAATAGAAAATTAACAGTCACTTGGGGGCAAGCATGGACTAATAAAAGTGAACCGGCATGATTTTTGGGGGGGCAAATCGTGTTTGATTAACTTGATTGAATTTTTTTGATGAGGTAACAGAAAGGCTGGATGAAGGCAGTGCAGTTGATGTATATATGGACTTTCAAAAGGGAGATGAAATTCAATGCAGAAAAGTGTAAGGTGATTCATTTTGGTCGGAAGAATGAGACAATACAAGCAAAATGGTACAGTTTTAAAGTGGGTGCAGGAACAGAAAAACATGTGGGTGTTTTGCAGAAATCTTTGAAAGCAGCAGTTCATCAAGCATATGGGATCCTGGGTTTTATAAATAGAGGCATAGTGTACAAAAGCCAGGGAATTATGCTAAACCTATATAAAACACTAGTTTGGTATCAGCGGGAGTATTGTGTCCAGTGCTGGGCAGCACACTCAAGCACGATATGAAAGCTTTGGAGAGGGTCCAGAAGCAACTAGAATGGTTCCAGATATGAGTGTTTGCAGTTATGTGGATAGACTGGAGAAGTTAGGATCCTTCTCCTTAGAGTAAAGAAGGCTAAGAGGAGAGTTGCTAGAGGTTATATTTTATTCTTTCATGGGATGTGGGCATCGCTGACAAGGCCAGTTGCCCATCTCTAATTGCCCTTGAGAAGGTGGTGGTGGGCTGCTCCTCATGTGGTGTATGTGCACCCATAGTGCTATTAGGAAGGGAGTTCCAGGCTTTTCACCCAGCAACAGTAAAGGAACTGCGTTATAGTTCCAAGTCAGGATAGTGTGTGACTTGGAGGGGAACTTGCAAGGTGGTGGTGTTCCATGCGTCTGATGTCCTTGTTCTTCGAGGTGATAAAGGTCACGGGTTTGGAAGGTGCTGTCGAAGGAGCCTTGGTGAGTTGCTGCAGTACATCTTGCAGGTGGTACACATTACTGCCACTGTCCGCCAGTGGTGGAAGGAGTGAATGTTTGATGTGCTGGATGGGGTGCCAAAAAATTAAGTGATTTTTTTTTTTAAATGGTGTTGAGCTTCTTGATTGTTGTTCGATGTACGCTCATCCAGACAAGTGGAGAGTTTTCTTATTCTTTCATGAGATGTGAGTGTCGCTGACAACATCAGCATTTGTTCCCGATCCCTAATTGCCCTTGTATGTTCCATCGCATTCCTGATTTGTCCCTTGTAGATGTTGGACAGGCTTTGGGTCAGGTGGTGAGATATTTGCCGCAGAATTCCCAGCCTCTCATCTGCTCTTGTAACTATATATATGTACTGTATGTGTGTAGACCAGAGTCCTGACAGTGATCATTTCATATTTTTTATATAAATACTGTATATTTCATAATAATTAATCACTCAGGACCTTCCTGGATTCTGCATCTCAGCTGCTCACTGGATAAACTTGCAGCAAGTATTTCAACATGTAAAGCAGGTGTCTAGGTAATGATACTTTCTGAGCCTTCGGGCAATTGCTGTGTTTATTTTAAGCAATACAGATACTGGTACAGTGTGGCACAACACGTCCATGGGTTTCTGTTTAACTCATGACCAAACAATCACTGACATCGTGGCTCCAATATCCAACTTTTTAAACAACCTTTCAAGTCCAATTAATATTGTGTGAGTCCGACCCGGCGCGACCTGACCCGACCCGACACATGTCGCAGGTCCCGTAGGGTTCGGGTCAGGTAGCAGGCCTTTATTGTCCAGGTCTTGCTGCATATGGACACAGGCTGCTTTAATATCTGGGAAGTTGTGAATGATATGAACATTAAGCAATCATCAGTGAACATCCCCACTTTTGATCTTATCTTGGAGGAAAAATAATTGATGAACCAGCTGAATATGGTTCGGCCTAGGAGACTACCCTGAGGAACTCCTGCAGCAATGTCTCGGGGCTGAGATGATTGGCCTCCAACAACCACAACCTTTGTGCTAGGTATGACTCCAACCAGTGGAGATTTTTTTACCCCTGATTTCCATTGACTTCAATTGTCCTAGGGCTCCTTGATACCAAAATCAGTCAAATGTTACCTTGATGTTTAGGGCAGTCACTCTCAACTCTCCTCTTGAATTCAACTCTTTTATTCATGTTTAGACCAAGGCTGTAATAAGGTTTAGAGCTGAGCTGCCCTGGCAGAATCCAAACTGAGCATCAGTGAGCAGGTTATTGCTGAGTAAGTGCCGTTTGATAGCAACACCTTTCATCACTTTGCTGATGATTGAGAGTAGCCTGATGGTATGGTAATTGACTGGGTTGGATTTGTCCTGCCTTTTGTAGACAGGAAATGCCTGGGCACTTTTCCACATCATTGGGTAGATGCCAGTTTTGTAGCTGTACTGAAACAGTTTGGCTAAGGGCATGGCTAGTTCTGGAAGGATGTCTACAGTACTACAGCTGGGATGTTGCCAGGGCCCATAGCCTTTGCAGTATCCAGTGCCTTCAGACATTTCTTGATATCACGTGGAGTGAATCAATTGGCTAAAGACTGGCATTTATGATGGTGGGGATCGCAGGAGGAGGCTGAGATGGATCATCTACTCAGCACTTCTGGCTCTAGATGGGTTACAAATGCTTCAAGATTGTCTTTTGAAGGGCTCAGTTAGTATAAATAAAAAGTAACTGTTTCCAATAGCTGAAGGGTTGGTAACTTGGGAGCACAGTTTGAAGGCAATTGGCCAAAGAACCAGTGGTGGCATAAGAAAAACCTTTTACACAACAACTGGTTAGGATTTAGAATGTATTCCATTAGGGTGGTGGATGCAGATTCAATAGTCGCCTTCGAAAAGGAACTGGATAAATACTTGAAGGAAAAAAGATTGCAGGGATGTGTGAAAAGAGCGGGGGAGTGGGACTAACTGGATTGTCCTTCGAAAGAGCTGGCGCAGACTCAATGAGCCAAATGACTTCCTTCTGTGCTACTATTGCACGATTCTATGAATAGGTACACCCGGATTGTATTTAAGACTTTCATATTCTATCAAATATTATGTAACCTTATATTCCCAACATGGAATACTCTGTACCATCCTAGAACATGGTTACCTCACACATTGCACCATATAACATAAGAGTTACTACCATGGGAGAGAAAGAGAGAGAGAAAAAAATGCAGCTAATGAATTACCAACACAGTAGTAGTTAGCACCGCAGCCTCACAGCTCCAGCGACCCGGGTTCAATTCTGGGTACTGCCTGTGCGGAGTTTGCAAGTTCTCCCTGTGTCTGCGTGGGTTTTCGCCGGGTGCTCCGGTTTCCTCCCACCACCAAAGACTTGCAGGTTGATAGGTAAATTGGCCATTATAAATTGCCCCTAGTATAGGTAGGTGGTAGGGGAATATAGGGACAGGTGGGGATATGGTAGGAATATGGGATTAGTATAGGATTGGTATAAATGGGTGGTTGATGGTCGGCACAGACCCAGTGGGCCGAAGGGCCTGTTTCAGTGCTGTATCTCTAAATTAAAAAATAAAAGAAAATAGTATACACCATGCAGAACATAATTCCTCCATTAGGTGAAGGTTGTTTTGGAGAGGCCAGTGAAGGATTGCACACACCTAACAGTCAAGGCCAAACATAGAGAAACAAATACGTATAGAGATCAGCTGATCCATCTTCAAATGATGATAGTGGAAACCAGTCTGATTTGCACAATGTTTAGCCACTATACACAGTGCTGGGAGAAGAGAGAGAGAGGCTGTGCAGCATAGAGATACGTATCTCAGACACTTCCATGCCCAAGCTAAACATCAGCCTCTATCTCTGATATGAACTAGTTACAGAAGAAGACATCTGGTAGAGCATTGCTCCATATTTATTGATATACAGCTGCAGTGTCTCGGATGTTGGGTCTGCTGCCCAAGCTGGTCTGTTTTAGGGCTAAGGATGAAATTTCTTAGAGAAAGAATAGATCAACCATGAAGATGAGATTTCCTCACCTTATCGATGCACATTGATGTGTCCTTAAGCAGATCTGTGACAGCATTAAGAAATGGGCCACTGCCAGTAACTTAGATAGGACATTGCAGAAGCAGAGCATTTGACAGCAGCCCACCCCGATGCAATTCTGGCTGCAGTTTTTCTGGTACCTTACTTCAAAGTAGGGACATATGAACATACAAATTAGGAGCAGGAGTAGGCCATTCGGCCCCTTCAAGCCTGTGCCGCCATTTAATAAAATCATGGCTGATCTGATTGTGGCCTCAACTCCACTTTCCCACCTACCCCCCGAGATTCTTAGACTCCCTTTTTAGTCAAGAACTTACCTACCTCTGTTTCAAAAATATTCAATGATCCTCCACCACTCTCTGGCGAAAAGTATTCCACAGACTCACAACCCTCTGAGAGAAACAATTTCTCCTCATCTCCATCTTAAATAGGCAACCTCTTACTTTTGAACTGTGTCCCCTAGTTCTAGTCTCTCCCACAAGGGGAAACATCCTTTCAGCATCCAGCCTGTCAAGTCCTCTCAGGATCATAAATAAAAGCAAAATACTGCAGATGCTGGAAATCTGAAATAAAAACAAGAAATGTTGGAACTACTCAGCAGATCTAGCAGCTTCTGTGGAGAGAGAAGCAGAGATAATGTTTAGGGTCAGTGACCTTTCATCAGAACCCCTCAGGATCTTATATGTTTCAATAAGATCACCTCTCATTCTTCTAAACTCCAATAGATAGAGACCCAACCTGTCCAACCTTTCTTCATAAGATAACCCCCCTTCTCAGGTATCAGTTGAAGGAACCTTCTCTGAACTGCCGCTGAAGCATTTATATCCTTTCTTAAATAAGGAGACCAGAACTGTACACAGTATTTCAGATGTGGTCTCACCAATACCCTATATACCTGTAGCAAAACACCCCTACTTATATATTCCATTTCCCTTGCAATAAACAACATTCCATTTGCCTTCCTAATCACTTACTGTATCTGCATACCAACCTTTTGTGAGTCATGTACCAGGATACCTGGATCCCTCTGTACCTTCGTGTTCTGCAGTCTCTCTCCATTTAAATAATGTGCTCCTTTACTATTCTTCCTGCCAAAGTAGGTAAGTTCACATTTTCCCACATTATACTCCATTTGCCAAATTTTTGCCCACTCACTTAATTTATCTATATCCCTTTGCAGACTCCTTATGTCCTCTTCACAGCTTACTTTCCTACCTATCTTTGTGTTATCAGCAAATTTAGCAACCATACATTTGGTTCCTTCACCCAAGTCATTGATATAAATTGTAAATAGTTGAGGTCCCATCACTGATCCCTGTGGCACTCCACTTGTCACATCTTGCCAACCTGAAAATGACCCATTGATGCCTACTCTCTGTTTCCTGTTAGCTAACAAATCCTCTGTCCATGCTAATATGCTACCCACAATGCCATGAACTATTATTTTGCTTAGTAACCTTTGATGTGGCAGATTGTCAAATGCCTTCTGTAAATCTAAGTATAGCACATTCACAGGTTCCCCTTTAATCCACGTTGTTTGTTACTTCCTCAAAGAACTCCAATAAATTAATCAAACATGATTTCCCTTTCATAAAACCATGTTGACTCTGCCTGATTACATTGAGGTTTTCTAAGTGACCCGTTATAACCTCCCTCATAATAGATTCCAGCATTTTCCCTATGACAGATGAAAAGCTAACTGACCTGTCTCCCTCCTTTCTTGAACATTTGCTATTTTCCAATCTGATGGGACATTTCCAGAATCCAGGGAATTTTGGAAAATTAAAACCAATGCATCTACTATCTCAGCAGCCTCTTCTTTTAAGACTCTAGGATGAAGTCCATCAGGACTTGTCACCTTTCGTTCTAGTAATTTTTTCAGTACCCATTCCCTGGTGATTATAATTGTTTTAAGTTCCTCCCTTCCTTTCACCTCCTGATTCACAATTATTTCTGGGCTGTTATTTGTATCCTCTACAGTGAAGATATCTTTCAATTCATCTGCCATTTCCTTATTTTCTATTATTAATTCCCCACATTTACTCTCTAGAGAACCAACACTCACTTTACTTACTCTTGTTCTTTTTAAATACCTGCAGGAACTCTTATTATCTGTTATTATATTTCCAGCTAGCGTTCTCTCGTACTTTAATTTCTCTGTCCTTATTAACCTTTTAGTCATTCTTTGCTGTTCTTTATATTCTGCCCAATCTTCTGACCTGCCACTCATCTATGTGGAATTATATGCTTTTTCTTTCAATTTGACACTATCTTTAACTTCCTTAGTTAGCTACAGATGGAGCTTCCTTCCCTTAGAGTGTTTCTTACTCACTGGAATGTATCTTTTCTGAGTATCCTGAAATATCTCCTTAAACGTCTTCCACTGCATCTCTACTGACCTATCCCTTAACCTAACTTGCCTTAACCTAATTTGTGAAAGTCGATCATATTATCATCCTTGCTACCTCAGGGCGTCTTCACTATGAGGTCATTAATTAATCCTGTCTCATTGCACCTAGATCTAGTATAGCCTGCTCTCTAGAACATGCTGCTCCAAGAAACCATCCTGAAAACACTCCATGAACTCATCATCCAGGCCATCTTTGCCAATCTGATTCGTCCAATCGATATGTAGATTAAAATCACCCATGATTCTCACAAGCCCCCATTATTTCATCCTGTATACCCTGTCCTACAGCATGGTTGTTGTTAGGGGTCTATAAACCACTCCCACAAGTGACTTCTTACCTGTACTATTTCTCATCTCTACCCAAACTGATTCTACATCTTGATCACTAGAACTAAGGTCATCTCTCTCCATTGTACCAATATTATCCTTAATTAACAGAGCTACCCCTCCACCTTTTCCTAGCTTCCTGTCCTTCCTAAATGTCACATCCCTTGAACATTCAGGTCCCAGTCTTTGTCATCTTGCAGCCATGTTTCTGTAATGGCTATCAGATCAAACGTATTTATTACTATTTGCGCTTTCAATTCATCTGTTTTGTTATGAATGCTACATGCAGTCAGATACAGATCGTTTAGATCTTTTACTATTTTTGTAACCTCTAATCTTATCTGCTGGTGCACTCTTATGTTTGTACACTCTGTCCCTTCTTGCCACACTCTGATCACCATTTCCCTTATTGCTATCTTGCCTTCTCTACTTAACTTATCGCATCTTAGAATTAGAATTAGAATATTACAGCGCAGTACAGGCCCTTCGGCCCTCGATGTTGCGCCGATCATCTGACCTACACTATTCCATTTACATCCATATGTCTATCCAATGACCACTTAAATGCCCTTAAAGTTGGCGAGTCTACTACTGTTGCAGGCAGGGCGTTCCACGCCCCTACTACTCTCTGCGTAAAGAAACTACCTCTGACATCTGTCCTATATCTTTCACCCCTCAACTTAAAGCTATGTCCCCTCGTGTTTGCCATCCTCATCCGAGGAAAAAGACTCTCACTATCCACCCTATCTAACCCTCTGATTATCTTGTATGTCTCTATTAAGTCACCTCTCCTCCTCCTTCTCTCTAACGAAAACAACCCCAAGTCTCTCAGCCTTTCCTCGTAAGACCTTCCTTCCATACCAGGCAACATCCTAGTAAATCTCCTCTGCACCCTTTCCAAAGCTTCGACATCCTTCCTATAATGCGGTGACCAGAACTGCACGCAATACTCCAGGTGCGGCCTCACCAGAGTTTTGTACAGCTGCATCATGACCCCGTGGCTCCGAAACTCGATCCCCCTACTAATAAAGGCTAACACACCATATGCCTTCTTAACAGCCCTATTAACCTGGGTAGCAACTTTCAGGGATTTATGTACCTGGATACCAAGATCTCTCTGCTCATCTACACTACCAAGAATCTTCCCATTAGCCCAGTACTCTGCATTGCTGTTACTCCTTCCAAAGTGAATCACCTCACACTTCTCCGCATTAAACTCCATTTGCCATCTCTCAGCCCAGCTCTGCAGCCTATCTATGTCCCTCTGTACCCTACAACACCCTTCGACACTATCCACAACTCCACCGACCTTCGTGTCATCCGCAAATTTACTAACCCACCCTTCTACACCCTCATCCAGGTCGTTTATAAAAATGACAAACAGCAGTGGCCCCAAAACAGAACCTTGCGGTACACCACTAGTAACTAAACTCCAGGATGAACATTTGCCATCAACCACCACCCTCTGTCTTCTTTCAGCTAGCCAATTTCTGATCCAAAGCTCTAAATCACCTTCAACCCCATACTTCCGTATTTTCTGCAATAGCCTACCGTGGGGAACCTTATCAAACGCCTTACTGAAATCCATATACACCACATCCACGGCTTTACCCTCATCCACCTGTTTGGTCACCTTCTCGAAAAACTCAATAAGGTTTGTGAGGCACGACATACCTTTCACAAAACCGTGCTGACTATCGCAAATGAACTTATTCTTTTCAAGATGATTATAAATCCTGTCTCTTATAACCTTTTCCAACATTTTACCCACAACCGAAGTAAGGCTCACAGGTCTATAATTACCAGGGCTGTCTCTACTCCCCTTCTTGAACAAGGGGACAACATTTGCTATCCTCCAGTCCTCCGGCACTACTCCTGTCGACAATGACGACTTAAAGATCAACAACAACGGCTCTGCAATCTCCTCCCTGGCTTCCCAGAGAATCCTAGGATAAATCCCATCTGGCCCGGGGGACTTATCTATTTTCACTCTTTCCAAAATTGCTAACACCTCCTCCTTGTGAATCTCAATCCCATCTAGTCTAGTAGGCTGTATCTCAGTAATCTCCTCGGCAACATTTTCTTTTTCTACTGTAAATACTGACGAAAAATATTCATTTAACGCTTCCCCTATCTCCTCTGATTCCGCACACAACTTCCCACTACTATCCTTGATTGGCCCTGTTCTAACTCTTATCATTCGTTTATTCCTGATATACCTATAGAAAGCCTTAGGGTTTTCTTTGATCCTATCCGCCAATGACTTCTCGTGTCGCATCTTCTCAATCCTGATCCCTCACCCCCCACTATTTAATTTAAAGCCCTCCCAACCACCCTAGTTATATGACCCACCCGAATACTGGACCCAGCACGTTTCAGGTGAAGACTGTCCCCGCGGTACAAATCCCAATTTCCCCAGTATTGGTGCCAGTGCCCCACGACTCAAAACCCATTTCTCCCACACCAATCTTTGAGCCATGCATTTAACTCTCTAATCTAATTTAGATTAGATTAGATTATATTAGAGATACAGCACTGAAACAGGCCCTTCAGCCCACCGAGTCTGTGCCGAACATCAACCACCCATTTATACTAATCCTACACTAATCCCATATTCCTACCAAACATCCCACCTGTCCCTATATTTCCCTACCACCTACCTATACTAGTGACAATTTATAATGGCCAATTTACCTATCAACCTGCAAGTCTTTTGGCTTGTGGGAGGAAACCGGAGCACCCGGAGAAAACCCACGCAGACACAGGGAGAACTTGCAAACTCCACACAGGCAGTACCCGGAATCGAACCCGGGTCCCTGGAGCTGTGAGGCTGCGGTGCTAACCACTGCGCCACTATGCCGCCCTCATCCTATGACTTTTTAACTTAGACCTGAGATGCTCATACTCCCTCAGCAGAACCTCTTTCCCTGTGCTACCTATGTCATTGGTACCTACATGGACCACAACCACTGGATCCTCCCCCTCCCACTGCAAGTTCCTCTCCAGCCCTGAGAAGGTGCCCTGAACACTGGCACTAGGCATGTAATACAGCCGTCTGGACTCTCGCTCTCGGCTGCAAAGAACTGTGTCTATCCCCTGACTATGCTATCTCCTACTGCCACTGCATTCCTATTAACTTCCCCTGCTTGAATGGCTTCCTGTACCATGGAGCATTTCACAATCATTGAATCAGGGAATCCTCACTATCTGGGAGTGAAGCTGATCCCTCCACTTTTCTCTATGAATATTCTACAGTTCCACACAATCAGATAATTCACCATTTCCCAGAAAGGGAGCACAGAGGATACCACGACAGGAACATACTGGCAAGGTGAGAGGAGGTAAATGGACACCACAGGAAATGCCCATGAAATATGTTCAATACACACATATGTGATTCATGGGGAAAAAAACTATACCTATTTATAGTGTCCCAACCCTCAACCCAATGTAAAGAGAAAACATTTGCAGGGCTTTGGGGAAAAGGCAGGGGAGTAGGACTAGGTGAGTTGCACTTGCAGAGAGCTGGCATGGACACAATGGGCTGAATCCTTTCCTTCTGTGCTGTAACCATTCTATGATTCTATGAATCTGCCATACCCTCATTGCAGATATTTTTTTACCAGGAATAGAGCAACAATACATTCACATAAGGGAAACAGTTGCTAGTGTGATAAAGAAATGACGCTGGTATGGTCAAGAATATTTGTTGTCATAGAGTCATAGAATTACACAGCACAGAAACAGGCCATTCGGCCCACCGTGTTGCATCCGGTAATCGTAATGTATAAGTTTGTTAAATGCCTATTAGGTTATTCTGATGGGTACTAGATAGCATTACCTGGAAGATGAATGACAAGAACATTTTCCTAAATTCCCCATTTATCTTGTCCCCTCATATGAATGGGTAGTGGTAGCCTCCAGAGAACAAGCTGCTGGATTTGGTGGAAAACCAATAATTGAATGACTAATTTGAGAGCACCTGGAGAAAAACTAATTAACTCACTAAACTTAACCTGTCTTTTGGATAAGATGTTAAACCAAGAACACGTCTGTCCTCACAAAGTGGCACTAAAAGATCCTGTGGCACTATTTTGAAGAAGAGCAGGGGAGTTATTCCCGGTGTTCTGGCCAATATTCATCATCACATTGCTGTCTGTGGGAGCTTGTTGTATACAAATTGGCTGCCACATTTCCTACAGTACAATAGTGACTACACTTCAAAAATACTTAATTCACTGTAAAGAGCTTTGGAATGTCCAGTGGTCATGAATGCTGCTATATAAATGCAAGCATTTCTTTGTTTTCTTATCAGCCAGTTAACTGCTCCAAATAGTGCACAGTGGGGTCAATCCAGCTGTGAGTGAATCCAATTTCATTTCGAAATGGGGGGACAGTTTACACACCACTGTCCTCCAAGAACAGTGTCAGCGGGTAGCCATATCCACGGTAACACATTCGCAAAGTTGTTGTCACTCCTGGCAGTGAACTCGCACTAAATGTTGTGAGACGGTCCAAGAGAACTGTTAAGTTAATTAGAAACATCACAGAATCCTAAATACACCACATCCACTGGTTCTCCCTTATCTATTATACTAGTTACATCCTCAAAAAATTCCAGTAGATTTCTCGAGCATGATTTCCCTTTCATAAATCCATGTTGGCTTTGTCCAATCATGTCATTGTTTTCCAAGTGCTCTGCTATTACATCTTTTATAATGGACTCTAGCATTTTCCCCACTACTGATGTCAGGCTAACCAGTCTATAATTCCTTGTTTTCTCTCTGCCTCCTTTTCTAAATAGTGGGGTTACATTAGCTACCCTCCAATCCATTAGAACTGTTCCAGAGTCTATAGAATTTTGAAACATGACCATCAATGCATCTATTATTTCAAGGGCCACTTCCTTCAGTACTCTGGGATGTAGATTATTGGGCCCTGGGGATTTATCAGCCTTCAATCCCATCAATTTCCCTAACACCATTTCCCAACTAATACTGATTTCATACAGTTCCTCCTTCTCACTAGACTCTATGTTCTCCAATATTTCTGAGAGGTAATTTGTGTCCTCCTTTGTGAAGACAGAACCAAAGTATGTATTTAATTGATCTGCCATTTCTTTGTTCCCCATTATAAATTCCCCCATTTCTGACTGTAAGGGACCCACATTTGTCTTCATTAATCTTTTTATCTTCACATATCTATAGAAGCTTTTACAGTCAGTTTTTATGTTCTCTGCAAGCTTACTGTCATACTCTATTTTCCCCTTCTTAATCAATCCCTTTGTCCTCCTTTGCTGAATTCTAAACTGCTCCCAATCCTCAGGTTTGCTGCTTGTTCTGGCCATTTTATATTTCTCCTCCTTGGATCTAAAAATTTCTTTTGTAAGCCACAGTTGAGCCACACTTCCTGTTTTATTTTTGCGCCAGACAGGAATGAACAATTGTTGTAATTCATCCATGTGCTCTTTAAATGCTAGCCATTGCCTATCCACTGTCAACCCTTTAAGCAACGTTCCCCAATCTATCATAGCCAACTCGCACCTCATACCTTCATAGTTTTCTTTATTTAGGTTCAGGACCGTAGTCTCAGAATCAACTCTCTCACTCTCCATCTTAATGAAGAATTCATAATGTTATGATTACTCTTCCCCAAGGGACCTCACACAACAAGATTGTTAACTAATCCTTTCTCATTACACAAACCCAGTCTAGAATGGCCTGTCCTCTAGTTGGTTCCTCAACGTATTTGTCCAAAAAACCGTCACGTACGTACTCCAGGAATTCCTCCTCTACAGTATTATTGCTAATTTGGTTTGCCAAACCTATATGTAGATTAAAGCACCACAGCCTCACAGCTGCAGTGACCCAGGTTCAGTTCTGGGTACTGCCTGTGCAGAGTTTGCAAGTTCTCCCTGTGACTGCGTGGGTTTCCGTCGGGTGCTCCGGTTTCCTCCCACAGCCAAAGACTTGCAGGTTGATAGGTAAATTGTCCATTGTAAATTGCCCCTCGTGTAGGTAGGTGGTAGGAGAATTGAGGGAAGGTGGGGATGCAGTAGGGAATATGGGATTAATGAAGGATTAGTATAAATGGGTGGTTGTTGTTCGGCACAGACTCGGTGGGACGAAGGGCCTGTTTCAGTGCTGTATCTCTAAATAAATAAATAATTACAGTTGCACCCTTATTGTATGCATCTCTAATTTCTTGTTTAATGCTATCCTCTACATCACTACTGCTGGTTAGGGGTCTATATACAATCCCCACCAATGTTTTCTGCCCCTTGGTGTTTCTTAGCTCCACCCATACAGATTCCACATCAGGATTCTCTGAGCTAATATCTTTCCTCACTATTGTATTGATTTGCTCTTTTACTAACAACATTACTCCACCTCCTTTCCTTTTTTGCCTGTCCTTCCTAAATATTGAATACCCCTGTTTGTTCAGTTCCCATCCTAGGTCACCCTGCAGCCACGTCTCCGTAATCGCAACTATATCGTATCCATTTACATTTATTTGCGCGGTTAATTTGCCTACCTTATTGCGAATACTCTGTGCATTGAGACACAATGGCTGCAATTTTACAGTGAGCGGACGGGAGCCGGACTCCGACATGAATGTCGGTGACGAACCCGCTCCCGCCCAGCCTGGGGATCCATCCCATATTTTATGGATCCCCCAAGCTTTAATTGGTTCGAGGCGGGACTTCCACCCACTTGAGGGAGGAGGTCCCGCTTCAGTGAGCTGCTAGCCAATCAGTGGGCCGGCAGCTCTTAGTCTCATCAGCACCACCGGGAGCGGTGTCCACTGCTGGGACTGCAGCCCAACCAACGCCATAGACCCGAGATAGTGGGTAAGTTTGGGTTGCCTCACCAGGGGGATCGGTCATGCCCTGGTGAGGCTAGGGTGGTCATTTGGGGGGCAGTGGGCATCTTGGATCCCGGGGGTGGGTTGGGAGGTGGGGGTGGCCCTCAATCAGGCACCCTGTGCCCAACTGCCATGCCCCCTCCCCCGGGCGCGGAAAGGCCAGCAGCTATTGCTGGGCGGCTTTTCACGTCCCCAGCAGACCCGCTTGCCACGGGTAAAATACCCGTGGAGGCAGGCTAGGGCCCTTAAGTGGCCCCTTAATGGCCACTTAAGGGTCTTGATTGGCCTCAGGCGGGCGGGCCGTTTTCCACCCCTCGTCCGTTGTTAAATTTGAACAAAGGAAATTATGAAGGTATGAGGGGCAATTTGGCTGAGGTGGATTGGGAAAATACATTCAAGGGATGACAGTACATAGGCAATGGATAGTCTTTAAAGAAATATTGCACAGTTTACAGCAACTATACATTCCTTCAAGGCACAAAAACCCCAAAAGTAAAGGCAGTCAACTGTGGATAACAAAGGAAGTTAAGGATTGTATAAGACTAAAAGAAAAGGCCGATAAAGTTGCCAGAAATAGTAGTAAACCTGAGGATTGGGAAGATTTTAGAATACAGCAAAGGAGGACAAAGAAACTGATAAAGGGAGAATAGAATATGAATAAGCAAGCAAAAAATATAAAAACGGATTGTAAAAGCTTCTACAGGTAAGTAAAAAGGAAACGTTGGCTAAGACAAATATGGGTCCATTACAGGCAGAATCAGGAGAATTTTTATAATGGGGAATGGACAAATGGCAGAGAAGCCAAATGATTACTTTGTGTCTGTCTTCGCTGAGGAAGATACAAGAAATCTCCCAGAATTAGAGATCCAAGAGATTAGGGGCAATGAGGAATTGAAGGAAATTAGTACTAGTAAGAAGGCTGTATTGAGAAATTAATGAGGCTGAAGGTTGAAAAGTCCCCAGGACCTGATATTCTACATTCCAGAGTGTTGAAAGAGGTAGCTATGGAGATAGTGGATGCATTGAAGATCATTTTCCAAAATTTTAGAAAATGTGCCCCAAACATTGTTTGCTTCATGTACCCTGCCCAGCAGGCCACAGCTGGTGGGGATCCCATCAACGCAGTCATAAGTCAATTTGAAAAAAGAAAGTAAGGCTAACACCGGCCACTATTGGTGCAAGGAACGTATACACTGTCATGGACAATGCCACAGCCGACTGACCTGAGAGAAGGACTGCTCTTCTTGGTGTAGATTTGGCTAGATCGCACCCTCAATGAAAAAGGTCACGAATGTCACCCCACTATTTAAGAAGGGAGGGAGACAGAAAACAAGAAATTACGTACCTGTTAGCCTTACATCAGTCATTGGGAAAATGCTAGAATCTGTTCTAAAGATATGATATGATAAATGGACACATGGATAATCATGATCTGATTGGGCATAGTCAACATGGATTTATGAATGGAAAATCATGTTTGACG
Source organism: Heterodontus francisci (assembly GCF_036365525.1). Taxonomy (NCBI): domain Eukaryota; kingdom Metazoa; phylum Chordata; class Chondrichthyes; order Heterodontiformes; family Heterodontidae; genus Heterodontus; species Heterodontus francisci. Next base: position 40,635,236 of record NC_090383.1, read on the forward strand.
AACCTGTTGGGGTTTTTTGAGGATGTTACGAACAAAATTGAAAAAGGGGAGTTGGTGTACGTGGTATACTTTGATTTTCAGAAGACTTTTGATAAAGTCCGCCACAGGAGATTGGTTAGCAAAATTAAAGCACATGGGATAGGAGGTAATAAACTGGCGTAGATTAATGATTGGTTAACAGGCAGAAAATAGAGAGTAGGAATTAACGGGTCATTCTTGCATTAGTAGGCTGTGACTCATGGGGTACTGCAGGGATCAGTGCTTGGGCCCAGCTGTTCACAATATATATCAATGATTTGGATGTGAGGACCAAATGTAATATTTCCAAATTCACGAAAGACACAAAATTAGGTGGGAATGTGTGTTGTGAGGAAGATGCAAAGCAGCTTCAAGAGGATTTGGACAGACTTAGTGAGAGGACAAGAACGTGGCAGATGGAATATAATGTGGAAAAATGTGAGGTTATCCATTTTGGTTGAAGGAATAGCTTTGCAGAGTATTTCTTGAATGGGAAGTGATTAGAAAGTGTAGATGTGCAAAGGGACCTGGATGTCCTTGTCAATAAGTTACTGAAAGCTAACATGCAGATGCAGCAAACAATTAGGAAGGCTAATTGTATGTTAGCCTTTATCACAAGAGGATTTGAGTACAGGAGTAGTGAAGTCTTGCTTGAATTGTATAGAACCTTGGTTAGGCTGTACTTGGAGTACTGTGTGCAGTTTTGGTCCCCTTACCTTAGGAAGGATATTATTGCCATAGAGGGAGTGCAACACAGTTCACCAGACTTGTTCCCGGGATGGCGAGACTGTCTTATGAACAGAGACTGGGGAAACTGGGCCTGTATTCTCTAGAACAAAAACAAGAAATGCTGGATTCACTCAGCAGGTCTGGCAGCATCTGTGGAAAGAGAAGCAGAGTTAACGTTTCGGGTCAGTGACCCTTCTTCGGAACTGACAAATATTAGAAAAGTCACAGATTATAAACAAGTGAGGTGGGGGTTGGGCAAGAGATAACAAAGGAGAAGGTGCAGATTGGACCAGGCCACATAGCTGACCAAAAGGTCACGGAGAAAAGGCAAACAATATGTTAATGGTGTGTTGAAAGACAAAGCATTAGTACAGATTAGGTGTAATATACTGAATATTGAACATCAGCAAGTGCAAACCTGAAGAAAAACAACCTGAAAAAAACAGTGGGTAAGCAAACTGAACAAACTAAGATGAAATGAAATAAATGCAAAAAAAGATTGTAAAAAATGTAAAAAGGAATGCAAAAAAAGGAAGAAAAAATAACTAAAAATGACCAAAAATGAAAGTAAAGTGGGGGGCTGTCATGCTCTGAAATGATTGAACTCAATGTTCAGTCCGGCAGGCTGTAGTGTGCCTAATCGGTAGATGAGATGCTGTTCCTCGAGCTTGCGTTGATGTTCACTGGAACACTGCAGCAATCCCAGGACAGAGATGTGAGCATGAGAGCAGGGGGGAGTGTTGAAATGGCAAGCAACCGGAAGCTCAGGGTCCTGCTTGCGGACTGAGCGGAGATGTTCCGCAAAGCGGTCACCCAGTCTGCGCTTGGTCTCCCCAATGTAGAGGAGACCACACTGTGAGCAGCGAATACAGTATACTACATTGAAAGAAGTACAAGTAAATCGCTGCTTCACCTGAAAGGAGTGTTTGGGGCCTGGGATAGTGAGGAGAGGGGAGGTAAATGGGCAGGTATTACACCTCCTGCGATTGCAAGGGAAGGTGCCCTGGGACGGGGACGAGGTGGTGGGGGTAATGGAGGAGTGGACCAGGGTGTCGCGGAGGGAACGATCCCTTCGGAATGCTGACAGGGGAAGGGAGGGGAAGATGCGACTGGTAGTGGCATCACGCTGGAGGTGGCGAAAATGGCGGAGGATGATCCTTTGGATATGGAGGCTGGTGGGATGAAAAGTGAGGACAAGGGGAACCCTGTCACGGTTCTGGGAGGGAGGGGAAGGGGTGAGGGTAGAGGTGCGGGGAATGGGTCGGACACGGTTGAGGGCCCTGTCAACCACAGTGGGGGGAAATCCTCGGTTGAGGAAAAAGGAGGTCATATCAGAAGCACCGTCATGGAAGGTAGCATCATCAGAGCAGATGCGTCGGAGACGGAGAAACTGGGAGAATGGAATGGAGTCCTTACAGGAGGTAGGGTGTGAAGAAGTGTAGTCGAGGTAGCTGTGGGAGTCAGTGGGCTTATAATGGATATTGGTAGATAACCTATCCCCAGAGATGGAGACAGAGAAGTCGAGGAAGGGAAGGGAAGTGTCAGAGATGGACCATGTAAAGGTGAGAGAAGGGTGGAAATTGGAAGCAAAGTTGATAAAGTTTTCTAGTTCGGGGCGGGAGCAGGAAACGGCACCGATACAGTCATCAATGTACCGGAAAAAGAGTTGGGGGAGGGGGCCTGAGTAGGACTGGAACAAAGAATGCTCGACATATCCCACAAAAAGACAGGCATAACTAGGACCCATGCGGGTACCCATAGCGACACCTTTTACTTGAAGGAAATGCATGGAGTTGAAGGAGAAGTTGTTCAATGTGAGAACAAGTTCAGCCAGGCGGAGGAGGGTGTTGGTGGATAGGGACTGGTTGGGCCTCTGTTCCAGGAAGAAGCGGAGAGCCCTCAAACCATCCTGGTGGGGGATGGAGGTGTAGAGCGATTGGACGTCCATAGTGAAGAGGAGGCGGTTGGGACCAGGAAACTGGAAATTGTCAAAATGACGTAGGGCGTCAGAAGAGTCACGGATGTAGGTGGGAAGAGACTGGACCAGCGGAGAAAAGATAGAGTCTAGATAGGAAGAAATAATTTCAGTTGGGCAGGAGCAGGCTGACACAATGGGTCTGCCGGGACAGTCCCGTTTGTGGATTTTGGGAAGGAGGTAGAAGCGGGCTGTCCGGGGTTGCGGGACTATGAGGTTGGAAGCTGTAGAGGGAAGATCTCCAGAGGAGATGAGGTCAGTGACAGTCCTTTAGAGTTTTGACGAGTGTGAGTTGATCTCATTGAAATCTACAAAATTCTTAAAGGGATAGACAGGGTAGATGCAGCTAAGATGTTTCCCCTGGTTGGGGAGTCTAGAACCAGGGGACACAATTTCAAAATAAGGGGAAAGCCACTTCGGACAGAGATTAGGAGAAATTTCTTTACTCAGAGGGTTGTGAATCTTTGGAATTCTTTACCCCAGAGGGCTGTGGAAGCTTAATCATTGAGTATGTTTAAAGCAGAGATTGACAGATTTCTAAATACAAATGACATAAGGGGATATGGTGATATTGTGGAAAAAAGGCATTGAAGTGGATGATCAGCCATGATCATATTGAATGGTGGGGCAGTCTTGTTGTGCTGAATGGCCTACTTCTGCTCCTATGTTCCTAGAAACATCTGCAGGGCTGTCCAGTGCAAGCTCAGAGCGATGCAAGGCACTTGGCTGAATCAGAAAGCAGAAGAACTTCAGTCATATGCTGACCACTGAGACTGGATGAGATTCTATCATGGTCTGAAATCTGACCATGGGCGCTAGTCAACTGGTTCCTCACCAATCCTCATGCCGACAGGTCAGCACTGTTCATAGAAAAAGACCAAATTTTAGAAAGATGGGCAGAGCCCTCTAACTGCATCCTCAATCGACCTTCATCCATCAATGAAGTAGCAATTAACAGGTTGCCACAGGTTACCATCTTTATGACACTCCCATGCTGTTAGAAACTCTTGTCAGCAGCAAAGCTCCAGGAGCTGATGCTATCTCAGCTGAGGTCTACAAGGCTGGAGGTCAACGCCTGGTCAAGAAGCTCACTGAGCTCCTTAAGTCTATGTAGGAGAAAGGAACTATCCCACAAGAATACAAAGATGGCTCCATTGTCCACCTGTACAAGCAGAAAGGAACTCACCAATCTTGTGACAATCACAGAGGAAGCTCACTCCTCTCCATCACCGGCAAAACCTTTGCCAGAGTCCTCCTGAACCGTTTAGTGCAACATTTCAACTAGGATATGTTGCCAGAGGGTCAGTGCAGTTCCAGACAGGTTGAGGAACCACTGATATGGTGTTTGCAGTTAGACCGCTCCAGGAGAAATGCCAAGAACAGAACGTGGACCTCTACACCGCGTTTGTTGACCTGACCAACGCCTTCGACACAGTCAGTCATGAGGACCATTGGAGGATAATGGAGAAATTTGGCTGCCCTGAGAAATTCATCACAATGGTTTAACAGTTCCATGACAGCATGCTCGCACATGTCATGGGTGTTGATGAGTCTTCTGACCCATTCTAAGTCACTGAAGGAGTTAAGCAGGACTGCATGCCAGCACCAACACTCTTCAGTATGTTTTTCTCTGCCATGCTCTCTGATGCCTTCTATGATGGTGATCCTGGCATCCAAATCAGATATCGCATGGACGGAAAGCTGCTCAATCTGAGATGACTCCAGGAAAAATTTAAGGTTTCCAAGGACATACTTTGTGATTTCTTGTTTGCTGATGACTGTGCACTAATTGCTGGTTCAGAGCTGTACATGCAATGCAAGAACTTCAGTCTTATGGTCAACACAAAGAAAACTGCAGTTATGTAACAGCCTGCACCAGGGAAGCCCTATCTCGAACCCAAGATTTCAGTCCATTACTAGAACCTGTCAACAGCAGATATGTTCACTTATCTAGGCAGCACACTCTCTCAAGCTGTCGATACTGATGACGAGACACATACAAGAATTTTCAAAGCAAGCATGGCCTTCAGCAGACTTCGAACATCAGTCTGGGAACAAAAAGGAGTAAGTCTGCCAAACAAACTGAAAGTCTATAGCCCACTCTGCTCTTAGCATGCGGGACTTGGACTATGTACCAGACTGTTGCCAAGAAGCTCAACCACTTTCACTCTCAGGATCAGATGGCAGGACAAAATACCAGACACTGAGGTGCTCTCCTGAACTGGCATGCCAAGCATTCACAGCATATTGAGACAGTCACAATTGAGTTGGGTTGGTCATGTAGCCAGAATGCCTGACACTCACTTACTAAACCGTATTTTCTACAGAGCTTGACTCTGGGGGGCATTCACATGGTGGTGTTAGGAAACGCTGCAAGGATACTCTGAAGGCTTCAGTTAGGGGTTTTGATATCGACACTGAGCCCTGGGAGAAACTCCCCAAGGATTGCTGCACCTGGCACAACCAGATAAAAAAGCATGCAGCTTCCTTCGAAAGCAAGCACATATCAGAGGCAGAAAGAAAACATAAGGAGAGAAAATCCCGAGCCAGCAGCTCACCCCAAAACCCAATCATCTGCAGTATCCGGCCCTATTTGCAGCAAAACTTTCCAGATGCAGACCAGCCTTAGCGGTCACCTACGTACTCATCAGAACCCAACCAAACACTCCAGATGATAGTCATGATCATCTTCATCTCAAAGGAGGTTCTCAGCATCACAGATGTCAGTCTTCAGCCAATTCGATTCACTCTACATGATATCAAGAAACGGCTGAAGGCACTGGATACTGCAAATGCTAAGGATCCTGACAACATTCCAGCAATTGTACTGAACACATGGCTCCAGAACTAGCCGTGCCCCTAGCCAAGCTGATAGAGTACAGCGACAACACTGGCATCTACCCAGCAATGTGGAAAATTGCCCAGGTATGTCCTGTTCACAAAAGGCAGTACAAATCTGGCCAATTACCACCCTATCAGTCTATTCCCGATCATCAGCAAATTAATGGAAGGAATCGTTAAAAGTGCTATCAAGCGGCACTTGCTCAGCAATAACCTGCTCACTGATGCGCAGTTTGGGTTCCGCCAGAGCCACTCATCTCCTGACCACATTACAGCCTTGACCCAAACATGGACAAAAGAGCAGACCTCCAGAGGTGAGGTGAGAGTCATAGAGAGATACAGCACTGAAACAGGCCCTTCGGCCCACCAAGTCTGTGCTGACCATCAGCCACCCATTTCTTCTAATCTGACACTAATCCCATATTTCCTACCACATCCCCAACTTCCCTCAATTCTCCTACCACCTACCTACACTAGGGGCAATTTACAATGGCCAATTTACCTATCAACCTGCAAGTCTTTGGCTGTGGGAGGAAACCGGAGCACCCAGCGGAAACCCACACGGTCACAGGGAGAGCTTGCAAACTCTGCACAGGCAAGACCCAGAACCGAACCCGGGTCACTGGAGATGTGCGGCTGCGGTGCTAACCACTATGCCACTGTGCCGCCCCAATGACTGCCCTTGACATCAAGGCAGCATTTGACTGAGTATGGCATCAAGGAGCCCTAACAAAACTGGACTCAATGGGAATCAGGGGGAAAACTCTCTGCTGGTTGGAGTCATACCTAGCACAAAGGAAGATGGTTGTGGTTGTTGGAAGTCAATCATCTCAGTCCCAGGACATCACTGCAGGAGTTCCTCAGTGTAGTGTCCTAGACCCAACCATCTTCAGCTGCTTCATCAATGACCTTCCTTCAACCATAAGGCCAGAAATGGGGATGATGATTGCACAATGTTCAATGGACTGAAGCAGTCCTGTGTCCAGATGCAGCAAGACCTGGACAACATTCAGGCTTGGGCTGATAAGTGACAAGTAACATTAGCGCCACACAAGTGCCAGGCAATGACCCTCTCAAACAAGAGAGAATCTAACCATCTCTTCTTAAGGTTTAATGGCATTAGCATCGCTGAATCTCCCACTATCAACATCCTGGAGGTTACCGATAACCAGAAACTGAACTGGATCCGCCACATAAATACTGTTGCTGCACGAGCAGGATAGAAGCTGGGAATTCTGTGGCAAATAACCCACCTCGTGTCTCCCCAATGCCTGCCACTATCTGCAAGGCACAAGTAAGGAGTGTGATGGAATACTGTCCACTTGCCTGAATGAGTGCGGCTCCAACAACACTCAAGCAAATAATGCAAGGCTGGATTGTATCTATTTTAATGTAAGGAGTCTTACTAGTAAGGCAGATGAATTGAGGGTGTTAATTAACACATGGGAATATGATATTATTGCTATCACTGAGACATGGTTGAGGGAAGGGAGCTTAATATCCCAAAGTATAGAATCTTCAGAAGTGATGGGGGAGGGGGTAAAAGAGGAGGTGGCATTGCACTGTTGATTAATAGTTCAATTACTGCAGTAAGGAGGGATGATATCTTAGAAAGTTCCTCTAATGAGGCTATATGGGTAGAACTTAAAAAGGGGGCTATCACTTAGCTGGGAGTGTACTACAGGTCTCCAAACAGTCAGGCCAATAGAGGAGCAGATATGTAGGCAAATCTCAGGGAGGTGCAAAAATAATAGGGTAATAATAGTAGGGGATTTCAACTTCCCCTGTATTAGAGGGGATAGTATTAGTGTAAAAAGCTTAAAGGGGACAGAATTCTTCAAGTGCATTCAGGAGAACTTTTTGAGCCAGGATGTAGCGAGTCCTACAAGAGGAGGAATGGTATTGGACTTAATCCTAGGGAATGAAGCTGGACAAGTGGTACAAGTGGCAGTTGGGGAGCATTTTGGGGATAGTGACCATAACTCTGTAAGAATTAAAGTTGTCATGGAAAAACACATAGAGGGACCAGAAATAAGAGTACTGAATTGGGGGAAGGCAGATTTCAATATGATAAAACAAGATCTGGCCAAAGTGAACTGGGGGCAGCTTCTTATGGGAAAGTCTACATCAGACCAGTGGGAGTCATTGAGAAAGGAAATTGCGAGGGTTCAGATCCAGCATGTTCCCATAAAGGTGAAGGGTAGGACCAATAAGTCCAGGGAACCCTGGATGTCAAGGGACATAGAGGATTGGATAAGGAAAAAAAGGAGGCTTATGGCAGATTCAGAGTGCTGAAAACAGCAGAGGAGTATAGAAAGTGTACTTAAAAAAGTAACTAGGAAAGCGAAGAGGGGACATGAAAAAACACGGGCAGGATAGATAAAGGAAAATCCTAAGGCGTTTTATAAATATGTTAGGGGGAAGAGGATAACCAGGGAAAAATTGGGGCCCATTAGGGATCTTGGAGGCAATCTGTGTGTGGAGTTAGGTGAGGTTTTGAACGATTACTTTTCATCTGTGTTCACTGTAGAGAGGGATGGTGTAGGTGTAGTGAACAGGGATGGGGATTGTGATATACTTGATCAAATTTGCATTGAAAAGGAAGAAGTATTAGCTGTATTAGCGGGCTTAAAGGTGGATAAATCCCCAGGCCCAGATGAGATGTATCCCAAGCTGCTATGTGAGGCAAAGGAGGAGATAGCGGGGGCTCTGACACAAATTTTCAGATCCTCTCTGGCCACAGGAGAGGTGCCAGAGGACTGGAGGACAGCGAATGTGGTACCATTATTCAAGAAGGGTAGCAGAGATAAAGCAGGTAAATATTCAGAGTGACAGGATTAATCTCCACTTGGAGAGGCAGGGATTGATCAGGGATAGTCAGCATGGCTTTGTCAGGGGGAGATTGTGTCTAACAAATTTGATTGAATTTTTCGAGGAGGTGACTAGATGTGTAGATGAGGGTAAAGCAGTTGATGTCGTCTACATGGACCTCAGTAAGGCTTTTGATAAGGTCCCACATGGGAGATTGGTTAAGAAGGTAAGAGCCCATGGGATGCAGGGTAATTTGGCAAATTGGATTCAAAATTGGCTTAGTGAAAGGAGGCAGAGGGCGATGGTACAGAGTTGTTTTTGCGAATGGAGGCCTGTGACCAGTGGGGTACCACAAGGATCGGTGCTGGGACCCTTGCTGTTTGTAGTGTACATTAATGATTGATACGTGCATATAGGAGGTATGATCAGTAAGTTCGCAGATGACATGAAAATTGATGGTGTCATAAATAGTGGGGAGGAAGGCCTTAGATTACAGGATGATATAGATGGGCTGGTAAAATGGGTGGAGCTGTGGCAAATGGAGTTTAATCCTGAGAAGTGTGAAGTGATGCACTTTGGCAGGATTAACAAGGCAAGAGAATATACAATGAATGGTAGGACCCTAGGGAGTACAGAGGGTCAGAGGGACTTTGGGATGCTTGTCCATAGATCACTGAAGGCACCAGCAGGTGGTTAGGAAGGCATATGGGATACTTGTCTTTATTAGCCGAGGCATAGAATATAAGAGCAGGGAGGTTGTGATGGAGCTGTATAAAATGCTGGTTAGGCTGCAGCTGGAGTAATGTGCACAGTTCTGGTCACCACACTATGGGAAGGATGTGCTTGCACTGGAGAGGGTGCAGAGGAGATTCACCAGGATGTTGCCTGGGCTGGAGCATTTCAGTTCTGAAGAGAGACTGGATAGGCTGGGGTTGTTTTCCTTGGAGCGGAGAGGCTGAGGGGAGACCTGATTGAGGTATACAAAATTATGAGGGGCATTGATAGGATAGCTAGGAAGAAACTTTTTCCCTTAGTGGAGAGGTCAATCACTAGGGGGCATAGATTTAAGGTAAGGGGCAGGAGGTTTAGAGGGGATTTGAGGAAACATCTTTTCACCCAGAGGGTGGTTGGAATCTAGAACATGCTGCCTTAAGGGGTGGTAGAGGCAGGAACACTCACAACATTTAAGAAGTATTTAGATGAGCACTTGAAACGCCATAACATACAAGGGTACGGGCCAAGTGCGGGGACGTGGGATTAGTTTTGGACGGGTGCTTGATGGTTGGCACAGGTGCGTTGGGCCGAAGGGCCTGTTTCTGTGCTGTAAAACTCTATGACACGCAAGAAGCTCAACATCATCCAGAACAAGCAGCCCGCTTGATTGGCATCCCATCCACCATCTTCAACATTCACTCCCTTCACCACTGATGCACAGTTGCAGCAGTGTTTACCATCTACAAGATGCACTGCATCAACTCACCAAAGCTCCTTCGCAGCACTTTCCAAACCCATGATCTCTACCACCTAGAAGGACAAGGGCAGCAGATGCATGGGATTACCACTACCTGCAATTTTCTCACCAAGCTACATACCATCCTGACTTGGAACTATGTCGCCGTTCCTTCACTGTCGCTAGGTCCCTTCCTAACAGCACTGTTGGTGTACCTACACACCAAGGACTGCAGCATTCAAGAAGACAGCTCACCACCACCTTCTCGAGGGCAATTAGGGGTGGACAATAAATGCTGGCCTGGCCAACGATGCCCACATCCTGTGAATGAATAAAAAACAAACAAGATCCCTCCTAAAACAAGGGGACCAAAACTGTAGGCAGTACTCTTGGTTTCACCAATGCCCTGTGCAGCATCACAAAAGGTTTTATTTTTGGACTAAAATCTTGGACTTCTATGTGTTTCAAAAAGAATGAAAGAAGGATGTTGCTCAGTGAAAGACACCTGCAAAAATAATTGGAATTCCAGCAATGTTTTTTTTTATTCATCCATGGGATGTGGGCGTCACTGGCCAGGCCAGCATTTATTGCCCATCCCTAATTGCCCTTGAGAAGGTGGTGGTGAGCTGCCTTCTTGAAACGCTGCAGTCCATGTGAGGTAGGTACACCCACAGTGCTGTTAGGAAGGGAGTTCCAGGATTTTGACCCAGCGACAGTGAAGGAATGGCGATTTGATTCCAAGTCAGGATGGTGTGTGACTTGGAGGGGAACTTGCAGGTGGTGGTGTTCCCATGCATCTGCTGCTCTTGTCCTTCAAGGTGGTAGAGGTCGCGGGTTTGGAAGGTGCTGTCTAAGGAGCCTTGGTGCATTGCTGCAGTGCATCTTGTGTATGGTACACACTGCTGCCACTGTGCATCGGTGGTGGAGGGAGTGAATGTTTGTGGATGGTGGATGGTCCAAGTTTTGCTGCACTTCCACACGGACTGCTTCAGTATTTGAGGAGTCGCGAATGGTGCTGAACATTGTGCAATCATCAGCGAACATCCCCATTTCTGACCTTATGATTGAAGGAAGGTCATTGATGAAGCAGCTGAAGGTGGTTGGGCCGAAGACACTACCCTGAGGAACTCCTGCAGTGATGTCCTGGAGCTCAGATGATTGACCTCCAACAACCACAGCCATCTTCCTTTGCGCTTGGTATGATTCCAAACAGCAGAGAGTTTTCCCCCTGATTCCCATTGACTCCAGTTTTGCTGGGGCTTCTTGATGCCGTACTCGGTCAAATGCTGCCTTGATGTCAAGGGCAGTCACTCTCACCTCACCTCTTGAGTTCAGCTCTTTTGTCCATGTTTGAACCAAGGCTGTAATGAGATCAGGAGCTGAGTGGCCCTGGCGGAACCCAGGATGAAAGGATGTTCAGAACAAAGAGTTGAAGAACAAAGAGTTGAACTTTATGGGTATTTTGAAAGGAAGTTAAACTTTTAAGAGGAGAGGAAGGTCAGCAGTTTCAAGGAAATCACAGGGGTTTGATCTTTCTTCAGAGCAGCTTGTGGGACAAGGGGGAGACACTGTGTCTGATAATGTGACCCTGTTCAGGAAGGTGCGTTTTTCACTTTGGACCCTTTAAAAGCCTGTGAATTGGACAAAGAGCAGGCATTTGCAATCTTTGCTTGACCTGCATGGAGTCATAGAGACAAGACCCAGAAAGGTGTTACCTCTCTCTGTAAAGGAGATTCACATCTCTTGAAAAGGAATTCTGCATTTGAAAAGTAGCAGATTTGTGTTGCCTCCAATTTCTGAAGAATTTCTGCACTCAGTGAGATTTTTGCTCCCTCCTCTTCTCAGAAAATCCTGAAATCTGAAGAATTCTTCTACTGCTAGACTGCTGCTTCAAAAAAAACCCCAAAGACCTATTGCTACACCCCTGATGGAAGACCTATGTGATGCCTGCTGCAGTTAAATTGCTGTGAACACCTACCCATCGCCTAGAGAGATTTTGAGTGGCATCCGACTGTTCCACTCTGGAATGCCTTACCATGCCGAAAACATCCTACCAGGATGTGAATCTCAATTATTTTTCATTATTCCTTCTATTCCAAAAAAACAGTTATAATCCAAAACTCCCTTTTGAAAACGGTTAACTGTTTCTTTTTGAATGTGTGTGTGTGCGCATGAGGGCTAAGGGAATAAGCGTTTTTTATGTATAAATTTATCTTGTTAGAAGGTAAGACCTATTATTTCTTTTCTAATAAATAGTTGATGTTGTTATTGTTTAAAGAAACCTGGTTTGATGCGTTTTATTCTGGGGGAAATATAGTGTTTAATTTGGCTAGTCTTCGGTAGGTGGGAAACTTTATTTAATATGCCATGACTTGTGAAGGAGTGGGACTGAATTAACTGCCTTGGTCAAAACAGCAATTGTAGCGAGACTTCCATACCTCTTTCAATGAAGGCCAACATTCCATTTTGCTTCCTAATTACATGCTGTACCTGCGTGCTTTTTTCTGTGTTTCATGTACATGAACACCCAGATCCCTCTGCACTGCAGCATTCTGTAGTCTCTGTCCATTTCAATAATATTTTACTTTTATATTCTTCCAACTAACGTGGACAAACTCACATTTTCCTACATTATACTGCATCAGCCAAATTTTTGCCCATTCACTTAACCCTTTGCAGACTCTTTGTGTCCTCCTCAAAACATGCTTTCCCTCCTACCTTTGTATTATCAGAAAACTTGGCTGGGTGGCACAGTGGAGCAGTGGTTAGCATCGCAGCCTCATAGCTCCAGGGACCCAGGTTCAATTCTGGGTACTGCCTGTGTGGAGTTTGCAAGTTCTCCCTGTGTTTGCATGGGTTTTCTCCGGGTGCTCTGGTTTCCTCCCACATGCCAAAGACTTGCAGGTTGATAGGTAAATTGGCCATTATAAATTGCTCCTAGTTTAGGTAGGGAAATGTGGGGATGTGGTAGGAATATGGAATTAGTATAGGATTAGTATAAGTTGATGGTTGGCACAGACTCGGTGGGCTGAAGGGCCTGTTTCAGTGCTGTATCTTGAAATAAAAATAAATAAAATACATTCGGTCCCTTCATCCAAGTGATTAATATTGACTGTAAATAGTTGAGGCCCTAGTACTGATCCCTGTGTCAGCCCACTAGTTACAGTTTGCCAATCTGAAAATGACCCATTTATCTCGACTCTCTTGGCTGCATTTTTGCGATTGAAGTAGGAAATGGAAGTCTGGACTGCTTCGGGTCCCAAACCTGCCTCTGGGGGAAATAGATTTAAGTCACAATTTTCATATGGGGAATCTCCTTAATTGGATTGGAGTCGGGTTTGGCTGTCAATTAGAGGCCGCAGTGGGTGGGAACTGAAGTGAGCCAGATGAAGTGCAGTCCCAATTTAAGTCCCCATGGCAGCCATTTTCTGTGGCTGCCTTTTACATCTGAAGGAAGCAAGCAGGAGAGTTTCTGTCAAGTGATAAAAGCAAAATACTGCAGATGCTGGAACTCTGAAATGAGAACAGAAAGTGCTGAAAATACTCAGCAGGTCTGGAAGCATCTGTGTGGAGAGAAATAGAGTTAGCGTTTCAGGTCTGTGACCTTTCATCAGAACAGATGAGCATGTCACAGAGGAGGAAGAGGGTACCACCCCTTCTGGGGTACCTTCATTATCCTCGGCCTCCTTGGCTCCTCTGTCTGTCGGAGCCTCTGTGTAGCAGGGCCCAGTGACTGAGGCTGCCACAGCAATGATGCAGTTGCAGCAACCTCCAGAGATGCTCCCATGGGCACCTCCACAACAAGGATGACCGCCATAACTCAGGCGCAGGCAGATACCAATGAGCAGGCTGCCTCCAGACCACAAGGGGAACACCGCAGAGGAGTGGCCAACTGCAGAGGCCACCGCATTGCACAGAGCACTGAGTGGGTCACTGGGATGTGTTCTTACTGTCTGTGCACTGTTTTCCTCTGTTATCATTTTATAAATAATCACACTTGAAGGCACATGTCTGAGACTCCTTTTATTGATGGTGTGACAAAAAAATTGGTATGAGCTGGTGAAGGTGATCAAGGGTGCCCTCAAGCAGAGGGCAAAGGCTCTGGGCACATATGCATCCTTCATTGGTGGTAGATGTTTCAGCCCAAAGCATTCTGTGTAGAAACACAACAAGACCTGGGCAGTATCCAATGACTATCTCCAACAAGAGAGAATCTAACCATCTTCCCTTGACATTTAACAACATTACGATCGCTGAATCCCCCACTATCAACATCCTGGGGGTTACCATTGACCAGAAACTGAACTGGAGTAGCCATATAAATAATGTGGCTGCAAGAATAGGTCGGGGGCAAGGAATCCTGCAGTGAGTAACTCACCTCCTGACTCCCCAAAGCCTGTCCACCATCTACAAGACATAAGTCAGGAGTGTGATGGAATACTCTTCACTAGCCTGGATGGGTTCAGCTCCAACAACACTCAGGAAGGTCGACACCACCCAAGACAAAGCAACCTGCTTGATTGGCACCCCATCCACAAACATTCTATTATAACAGGGACCTTGGAAAACCGTGACATGAATTTTTTATCTCTACCCTTAAAAGGGAATTTCAGTGAGTCTTTGAACAATCTCTAATTCTAAAAGGTATAATATATTTATAGATACAGCACTGAAACAGGTCCTTCGGCCCACCGAGTCTGTGCCAACCAACAACCACCCATTTATACTAATTCTACATTCCCTACCACATCCCCACCTTCCCCTACTACCTACCTACACCAGGGGCAATTTACAATGGCCAATTTACCTATCACCCTGCAAGTCTTTGGCTGTGGGAGGAAACCAGAGCATCCGGCGGAAACCCACGCGGTCACAGGGAGAACTTGCAAACTCCGCACAGGCAGTACCCAGAACTGAACCCGGGTCGCTGGAGCTGTGACGCTGCGGTGCTAACCACTGCGCCACCCCAACACATTAATTATATCTAAATTCTACCTAATTAAGCCTCTTATACTTCTTGATCACAACTAAAATCTGGCCATTCCCCAGGACACGATGGCCTACATCCAAGAGTTCTAAAAGAGGCAGCTGCAGAGGCAGTGGATGCGCTGATTATGGTTTTCCAAAATTTCCTAGATTCTGGAATGCTCACAGTGGATTGCAAGTTAGCAAATGTGGCTCCACCATTCAAGAAAGGAGTGAGAAAGAGGGAACTACAGGCTAGTTAGCCTGACATCAGTTGTTGGAAAAATGATGGATTCTATTGTTAAGGAAGTCTTAACAATGTACTTAGAAAATCATAGTATGATCAGACAAAGTCAACACGGTTTTACAAAAGGGAAATTGTGTTTGACAAATTTATTACAGTTTTTTGAGGATCTAACCAGTAGGGTAGATCAAGGGGAACAAGTGGATGTTGGATTTCCAAAAGGCATTTGATAAGGCACCGTACAAAAGGTTTACACGCAAGATAAGGGCTCATGGAAATGGGGGTAATATATTAGCATGGATCAAAACTTAGTTAACGGACAGGAAGCAGAGAGTAAGGATAAATGGGGCATTTTCAAGTTGGTAGGCTGTAAATAGAAGTGTGCCACAAGGATCTATGCCAGGGCCTCAGTTATTTACAATGTATATTAATGATGTAGTATAAGGGTCTGAAAGGGTTAATCTTGAGAGAGTGTAAAGAATACTCCCTACCATGATGATGTAAGAGATCACATATGAGACAGACTTGAAGCTAGATGCAGCGAGGCTTGCTGGAGTCACACAGACTAGTGTTAAGATGTATATAGTTCTAATATTGTAAATACCAATGTTCTAATGTAAGATCTGGCATTTGTTTTAATTTAATTGTAAGACTTAGGCCAATTACAATTACAGTGTAAGTTGGAAGAACAGATCTAAAAGGGACCTACAGCTCAGACTATCTACAAACCACATAGGTACAAGGGTGCTTTCACAAGCTTCACAGACTTTATTACGTTTTCCACAATAAGTACAAAATCATGATACCTAGCAAAGGGCAGTGGTCAGCAGTTGCATTCATGATAGAACACCTTCGGTTAACTGTGGCACCTTGTCTCTTGATTGAAGTCTATCTTCTGTCTTCTTCTTGATGATGTGCGCTTTTGGAGTCTTACAAGTTCTTACTTTATACACCTTTCCCAGCTTGGTTCTGTGCCATGTTAGGTAAAATCCTATTTCTTTTCATCTGATTGTTCAGTCATTCCCTAACTGCCCTTCCATGATGGTACTTCGAGCCTGGTTTAAGTCATTGTCATTGTCATTCAGTGGGGAGTGGTGGGTGGGGCTCCAGATTTGAGCTTCCTTGACTCTATGAATTCCTTCACAAAAGGTCATATCTTGATCCGGTGCCAGCCTGCTGTGGTTCATCCACAGTCACCACTTAATGGGAATGATAAGCGCTTATCTCATTTCAGAGCTTTGTAACCAGATAGGGATTGTTTACAGTTTTTTTTTATCAGTTAAAAAGCTAACAGTCTCCCTAGGGTAATCCACAGTCAAACGACTTATAAATAAAGGGTCTCGCCATGTCATGACTTGTCCAGAACTTTAGCTAAAATCATGCTTTGTAGTTATGTTACATACAGACTATAATTTTAACTGTTATACTTAAGGATATGACAACTAAGTTCTAACAGTCCTATAACAAAATAAACTCAATCCTACAATATCCCCATCTTGAGGGTGAAGGAAACTGATCCCTCATAATCAAGGTTTGAAAATATCCTAAAGTATTCTGTAACAATACGCTACATCCTTCTACTATCATTTACATTTGATCCCAGTGCCTTATTGGCAGTAATTTTTCATCTTGTTGTACAGTTACAGTGACCAACATTCTCCTTCTCAAGTTCTTAATCATATCTCTAGTATACCTGAGGTTGATCGTAAATACCACCAAAGTAACTAGCTGAATACACACTAGCATATATGATGTTATTCTTATCTGAGACGGTACCTCAATATTTGAACCTCTGTCCCACCAGCTGCAATCATCACCTATTGTTGTTAATTCCTTCTCCATTTCCTGATTACGCTGTCTCAAAAAAAGCATTGCTCGGACAAGTGATTAGTTCTTGATCTCAACTCTATCCGGTGTGTGCCCTTCAGTACGTGTCTGGTACCTTCGAAGGTAATGAGGAAAACTCCTCTCTGCAATTCTTTGCAATCTATCTCTAGTCTGACTTGAAACTCAGTTTCTATTCTCAATTCTCCAGTTCCTCCCTTATTTGTATCCATCTTGTGGATATTCCTGTTAGGTATTATTTTCCAAACCCTTTAATTGTCCAATACCAATTCCTTTCATTTTGTTTTGTTCCCTCTAATTATTTATTGTTATGTTAAATTTTATCCCAATTATTGTGAAATTAGTTTCTTTAGGCAGTGTGTGTCAATGGTTTGATGCTCTAAATATTTCATCTTTTTATACTGGCCATCTTAACCACATCGTGCTCTTGTCCAGTAGCTGAATATGTTTGGGACCCATTCTTCAGTGCATTCTATCAAGCATTTTTGCATGTTAGTCACTTAACATGCGACAGAAGGTCACTCGTCCAACCACAACTGCACAGTCTCATGGGAATCCCAAGATCATGCTGCCCTTTCTGGACTTCAGGTGTTCTTATTGAAAGATCAAGATGTGTGTATGTGGGGAGGGGTTATCTGTTGTGGCTTCTTTGCTTACCAATGCCTTGGGTGATAGCCAGACTATCAAATTCAGTTCTCTTAAAAAAAAAGTCATGGACAAGATCACAAACTTGCCAAGAGAAAATCGTCAAATTACTGATCTAATCTACACTTTCCTGACTTTCACTGAAATGTACACGGATATGATGTTTTATCCCAATTTGTTATTGAGTGTTTTCCCTTAACATGGACTTTAGCAAGGCCTTTGACAAGGTCCCACATGGTAGGCTGGTCCGGAAGGTTCAAACACATGGGTGAGCTAGCCAATTGGATACAAAATTGGCTTGGTGATAGGAGGCAGAGGGTGGTAGTGGAGGGTTATTTTTCAGATTGGAGGCTGGTGACCAGTGATGTGCTGCAGGGATCAATGCTGGGCACTCTGTTGTTTGTCATATATATTAATGACTTGGATGTGAACATAGGGGGCATGATTAGTAAGTTTGCAGATGACACCAAAATTGGTGTTATAGTGGACAGTGAAGAAGGTTGTCTAAGGTTACAACAGGGTATAGATCAACCGGGAAAGTGGGCAAGGGATTGGCAAATGGAATTTAACGCAGACAAGTGCGAAGTGATGCACTTTGGGAAGTTAAACCAGGGCAGGACATATACAGTGAATGGCAGGGCCCTAGGGAGTGTTGTTGAGCAGAGAGACCTTGGGGTGCAAGTACATAGTTCCCTGAAAGTGGCAACACAGGTAGACAGGGTGGTGAAGAAGGCGTATGGCATGCTTGCCTTCATAGGCCAAGGCATTGAGTACAAGAGTTGGGACGTCATGTTACAGTTATACATAACGTTGGTTAGGCTGCATTTGGAGTACTGTGTGCAGTTCTGGTCGCCGCACTGCAGGAAAGATGTGATTAAGCTAGAGAGAGTGCAGAAAAGATTCACAAGGATGTTGCCTGGTTTGGAGGGCTTGAGTTATAAAGAGAGATTGGATAGGCTGGGTGTGTTTTCCCTGGAGCGGAGGAGGCTGAGAGGGGACATGATAGAGGTATATAAAATTATGAGAGGCATAGATAGGGTAGATAGCCAGAGTCTGTTTCCTATGGTAGGGGTGACTAAAACTAGAGGGCATAGATTTAAGATGAGAGGGAGGAGGTTTAAAGGGGATCAAAGGGCTAAATTTTTCACACAAGGTATAGTGGGTATCTGGAATGAGCTGCCTGAGGAGGTGGTGGAGGCAGGACCAGTAGTAACATTTAAGAGGCATCTGGACAGGTACTTGAATGAGCAAGGCATAGAGGGGTATGGAATTAATGCAGGCAGGTGGGATTAGTATAGATAGGCATTATGGTCGGCATGGAAGCGGTGGGCCGAAGAACCTGTTTCTATGCTGCACGACTCTATGACTCTTAGCTCCTATTCTCATTCATTTTTCTCATACAATTTACACATCCTATTAGTTATTATCCTAATGTTTTGTGGCTGACCTAATCTTTACCCCACCTTTGAACATTCATATTGTAGCAGGGTGCTTAATTCTTATGAGGATTACTTAAGTCATTAAAAAAAATTCTTAGAACTTCCAGTTCCCAGACAAGGTCTTACTCCTCCATTATCTGATCATTGTTGTTAACCACTCTTTCTTTTCTCTAGTCCATGAATGAAGTGATCTGCACAAACTTTACATTTTTTAAATCTCAGTTTCCATTCCCTAACTCCAGATGGTGATAAATTCTATTATCTCTTACAACTTCATTGACACTCCCCAGATTTAACACTATCTCCCCACCTGCAGATCACGTCACTCAATAATATTCTTTATTCTTTTACGAAAGTGCTGTTAATTCTTGAGCTGTTAGCATGTAAGTACACACAATTAAAACAACTGATTATGCATGTTTGCTTATTCTTTACCTTAATGATATTTTACTATTTATAGGTAACTCACCAAATTATACTGATAGTGTTTTGTTTATGTATATATTATCCCAAATTCAAATAGTGGTGTCTATAATATGTTCAATTTATTTATCTTCAAATAAAAATATTTTTCCTCGATACTCAGAAACCACCTTTCCATTAACTTTTTTCCTGAAAATTAAAGTTTGTTTATTCCCTTGAACTTCAGGTAACTTCCCTTTGAGTGCCTGGAATAGCAATTCATATCAATTCATTTTATCAATTTCAATTTCAGGAACAATGATGTCCAGGCTTGCTGGTTTTAAAATTGATTTATCAGAGACAATTGCTTACAGTTGTTACGGAAGTTGGCTGTAAGCTAATTGCAAGCACTTTGTCTCAAAAGATAATGAATGATAACAAACAGTCTGAATCAGTTATGGCCAACTTCCCTTTTTTAAAAAACAAAGCTTACAATCCAAATTATCACCATGTTGTGATAAATGTTTTCTTTTAATTCTTGAAGCTGCTGGAGATCCTGTCACACTTGCTGTTACCTGTAGAAAAACACAAAGATGCCTTCTCCTCAGGGCCGAATGGGTCAATTCACCTGGATATATCTTGCAGTTCAGAAACTTAAAATCTTATAATGCCTAATATATGTAAATTTCCATTCCGCAATCTTAAAGTTGATGAACTTAAGCTGTTACCAGAAAGGGGTAACTCTCTACTTGTTTGAAAGACGGTGGGGCAAAGGTTCTCGATGGAGTAGTAATGGTGCCACCACCCTTTGTTTTCCAATTCCCTTCTTTTTGACAGTTTGAGCTTAAAACACCCAGACTGTTTCAGACTCAAACTGTTTGTTTTCAAGTTCCAATTAGCAGTACTCAATCTCAAAAATTCCCTTTCACTTTGTGAGAATTTTGTTCAGAGTAAAGTTCCCAAATGTCTCTGTAATACCCTAGAATCGTAATCCTGACCAGTAATCATGACTTGAGGTTAAGTAGTTCAATATGTTTAGTTTATTTAAATTTCACTCCCCTTTTACACTAGCTCACAATTGTCACTGAGTTTTTTTCCTCAAAGTGAGAAAAACAAAATCCCAATTTTAGGGAAGAAAACATATTAAACTGACACACACATATTATCCACACATTCTTTATTACAACATCTACTGGAAGCTTCTCATACTGTACTTTGCATTGTCCATTCACAACACTTGTCTTAACAATTTAAAACTTAAGTGAAAAGAATAGAATAGCACGTGCTTTTAAAACAAAGTAAACAAAGGAAATGAATTACGTCAGTGGTTTTGATTCATCCTTTCTGCAAATGTCTTTCAAACAACTGGAATTGAAACTAAAAAAAGGAGAAATCTCAGAAGAAAACATTCTAACTCCAGACATGTTTAAACCTGCAGTACATTTCTATCAGACTCATCTACA
Organism: Heterodontus francisci; assembly: GCF_036365525.1. Lineage (NCBI taxonomy): Eukaryota > Metazoa > Chordata > Chondrichthyes > Heterodontiformes > Heterodontidae > Heterodontus > Heterodontus francisci. The sequence continues at coordinate 40,656,063 of NC_090383.1, forward strand.
GCCATGATGGTGGGGGTAAGGGGGTTGCAGGAAAGGAGGTTTTCAAGGTTTTCACCTACAGGAAGAATCAAAGTGACAGAGCTTACATTTCCTCTGCCCTGAGTGTCATTACTTATTATCCCCCCTGGAGGAACTCCTCTCTCTCTCTAACTCCCTCGCTCTCTTTCCCAGCTTTTTAACACTCAAACATCCATGTTATCATAACTGATTTTCTCCTCACTCACACCAGTTTAAAATCCAACTATACACACATATTAAACAACCAAGTTGTTGGAGAAAATCCAGATTGTTACCAATTGTTGAACAAATTCTCCGGACTCAGATGTTGAGAATCAAACACTTTATTGCATGATATCATGGGGTTGCACACCTTACCTAAAGGCGGTCCAGTGCTACTCCAAAGAGCTACAGATCGCCGTGGATTTATATAGTACAAAAGAGGCAGAGGTAACAGTTTCACAATTAGATAAACACCCATAAGATGGTCACAAGACTGCCTACTTGACTGTGCACCATGCAGAGTCCGAGGTCAGCAAAACATCAGTTTCAACAATAACAAGCTAGTTCCTTAATCCAATGCCCACTCCAGACACCATATCTGGCCGTAACGTCTGATTGTGGTTAGCTGCTCTGTCTACAATTTATGACCGTTGGTTGTGGTTAGATTAGCTACAAGCTGTGTCCTGCTTTTCTGCTTCTACAAAGTTAAGTAATAATTAGCAAAGCTCAGAAAAATTTCTCCAACACAACTATTATAAGACAACATGCAGGACCAGACCATAGAGGGTTAACTGACCCTTACTGGACACTGGCTTGCAGACATACAAAGAAATCACACAGGAAACTTAAAATACACAAACGAAACTTACTCACATACAAGTTTTTCCTCTTTTTTTCCACACAGCATTTTAGCCTCACTGCCGATCCTAAACATTTCCTTTCCTTTTATATCTCAACCTCACTTATGGCTTGGTGAGATTGAGAGCAACAGATCGTTCTTCTGTAATAAGAGCAAAATACTGCGGATGCTGGAAATCTGAAACAAAAACAAGAAATGCTGGAATCACTCAGCAGGTCTGGCAGCATCTGTGGAAAGAGAAGCAGAGTTAACGTTTCGGGTCAGTGACCCTTCTTCGGAACTGACAAATATTAGAAAAGTCACAGATTATAAACAAGTGAGGTGGGGGTGGGGCAAGAGATAACAAAGGAGAAGGTGCAGATTGGACCAGGCCACATAGCTGACCAAAAGGTCACGGAGAAAAGGCAAACAATATGTTAATGGTGTGTTGAAAGACAAAGCATTAGTACAGATTAGGTGTGAATACACTGAATATTGAACAGTAGCAAGTGCAAACCTGAAGAAAAACAACCTGAAAAAAACAGTGGGTAAGCAAACTGAACAAACTAAGATGAAATGAAATAAATGCAAAAAAAATTGTAAAAAATGTAAAAAGGAATGTAAAAAAAAAAGGAAGAAAAAATAACTAAAAATGAAAGTAAAATGGGGGGCTGTCATGCTCTGAAATTATTGAACTCAATGTTCAGTCCGGCAGGCTGTAGTGTGCCTAATCGGTAGATGAGATGCTGTTCCTTGAGCTTGCGTTGATGTTCACTGGAACACTGCAGCAATCCCAGGACAGAGATGTGAGCATGAGAGCAGGGGGGAGTGTTGAAATGGCAAGCAACCGGAAGCTCAGGGTCCTGCTTGCGGACTGAGCGGAGATGTTCCGCAAAGCGGTCACCCAGTCTGCGCTTGGTCTCCCCAATGTAGAGGAGACCACACTGTGAGCAGCGAATACAGTATACTACATTGAAAGAAGTACAAGTAAATCACTGTTTCACCTGAAAGGAGTGTTTGGGGCCTGGGATAGTGAGGAGAGAGGAGGTAAATGGGCAGGTATTACACCTCCTGCGATTGCAGGGGAAGGTGCCCTGGGACGGGGACGAGGTGGTGGGGGTAATGAAGGAGTGGACCAGGGTGTCGCGGAGGGAACGATCCCTTCGGAATGCTGACAGGGGAAGGGAGGGGAAGATGCAACTGGTAGTGGCATCACGCTGGAGATGGCGAAAATGGCGGAGGATGATCCTTTGGATATGGAGGCTGGTGGGATGAAAAGTGAGGACAAGGGGAACCCTGTCACGGTTCTGGGAGTGAGGGGAAGGGGTGAGGGTAGAGGTGCGGGGAATGGGTCGGACACGGTTGAGGGCCCTGTCAACCACAGTGGGGGGAAATCCTCGGTTGAGGAAAAAGGAGGTCATATCAGAAGCACCGTCATGGAAGGTAGCATCATCAGAGCAGATGCGTCGGAGATGGAGAAACTGGGAGAATGGAATGGAGTCCTTACAGGAGGTAGGGTGTGAAGAAGTGTAGTCGAGGTAGCTGTGGGAGTCAGTGGGCTTATAATGGATATTGGTAGATAACCTATCCCCAGAAATGGAGACAGAGAAGTCGAGGAAGGGAAGGGAAGTGTCAGAGATGGACCATGTAAAGGTGAGAGAAGGGTGGAAATTGGAAGCAAAGTTAATAAAGTTTTCTAGTTTGGGGCGGGAGCAGGAAACGGCACCGATACAGTCATCAATGTACCGGAAAAAGAGTTGGGGGATCGTTCTTCTGTGTTGTCATTACCTTAACGGGACAGACTGGCAAGGGTTTTCCCTCCCCATCGTCGTCATCTTCCGAGGTCTCCTGCCCCATTTCAATATCATCTGCATGATACTCCGCTTTTTGCGGCAGGTACTACGGCCACCTAGGTGCTGCTTTCCCTTCTGGGGTCGCAGCCACTTAATGGTAGACCTGCACTGTGCATTGTCTGCTTTCCGGTGGGGTCGCTCCTGTAACTCCCTAAGGGCACCCCTAGAATCCTCTAACTTCTGGATCAATTGGACATTTTCCTGTGTGGTAGTGACAGTATGCTTCTCTGTTAACTCCAACTGTTGCTGAGCTGCATCAGCTTGTACTGCATTAAGTGCCTGTTGCTGTATAGTGGCAATAAAGGACACTGGCTTATTGTGTAACTCATGTAGCTGTGTCTGCTGCTGCAGGTTCTGTTCATTTGAGCTACCATTTCTCTCACCTGTGACTGTATAAGTTCCTCATCGCACTGCCCACGGTATGATGGTGCAAATGCAGTCAGATTTAAAGCCTTGTCATCCGTCCGATGTTTAGCTGAGACCTGAACCTGGATAAACGTCTCTATTTTTTTAAACGGAACACGTTCATGCTTCCATACACACTCTCCTAACAGGGACTGGATACTGTCCATATTACAGTTAGTGCTTAACTCCTCATATGTTTTCCAGACACCCTTCTTCCTGTTGTCTTTTTGCGACATAACGTGTACTTTAAAGAGACACCACTGAGTCAGTATAATCAGCCGCCCCTCAAAAGAGGTTATCCCCCGCAAGATTTATTGCTGGCCAAACGAATGTTCCTACGTTTGTGAAACTTGCTTCAACACCCTTGGTTTACATACTAGCCAAAGTCCTGGGTTGGTCTGGGGCGGGCGGGTTGTTTTTAGCCCCCCTCTCCCACCCTACGTAAAGGGCGGCGGAATCGGGAGAAGGTCGGAACCTCCCGCTCCATTTTACGCCACCGTTCCCCCACCATCCCACTCGTTGGGGTGGCGTAAAACTCTGGCCCTGGACTTTGCATATTGGAAAAGGACAATAAGCTATTGACTTTTGAGTCCAGTTAAATTTAACAGATTTTCTGAAGGCAGACAGGCTGTACAGAAGGCCAGCAGTGGTAGCCTCAGAGCAGGCTGGAAGAAAGGAAGACAAGCAGCTGGCAGCCTCAAGAGAGAGGGAGAGGGAACACCTGCTCTCAGAAGCCTGATGCAGTGAAAGGTTTTGAAGACTTGAACCTGTTTTGAAAGTTCAAGTTTGAGGAAAAGGAAAAGACCAGCAGGATCACCAGGAATCATCTAATTCGTGGACGTCCAGGTTGAACGTGCTTGGAGAAGTGAGCGAAGGGGACATTGATCTTTGAAAAGTTCTGGGAGAGCAAACCCATTGCAACTGGGAGGAATTTGGGACTTTTAATGGCAAAGATATTGCCATCAAAAAGGACTGTGTAACGTTTAAGTGTGGTGGGAAGTTTTCAAGCATTTAATATGTAAAAAAGAAACCTTTCCTTGTAATTTGAGGTATCAGCTACTTACAAAGTACTACTTAATGGGTATTTCTTTCAGTTTAGTTGTTATAATAAAAGTCTTGAAACGTGAAATCTTGTTGAATAATTCTTTAAATCGTTCTGAAGGGTCATATCTCATATTTTTACCATTAACGGTCTCACTGAGGTCATAACACAGGGAAGCAAAGAGAAAGGGAGAAAAGTCTCAGATTTGTGAAATGATTTCCAAAAAGTTGGAAATCACCTATAAAGCAGTGAAAGCACACTCTCAGAACAAGTCCTGTGGACACAAGCCTAGGTGAGAAACCAGCTGTGCAGTTTCTGTCTTTCAAGGCTGTAAATTTCACAAAGCGGAGTTCCCGCTGTGCTCTCGTCTGGTGGACACTGGTGAGTGTCAGACAGCTCGGAAAAACTGTGCACTGGCTGTTAAAGCCAGAATGTTTGGTTAAAGTCTAAATTAATTGCCTCTTAGCATATTTGAATAACAGAACTGACACCTCCACAGAGTTTTCCATGCACCTCCTAATGTGGCCCAACAAAAGCCTGAAGTGAGCAGGATCATGTTGGGTTTCCGAAATGCCAGTATATTTGGGGGATTTAAACCTCAACCCACACCTGAACTGCACCCCCCCCCCACCCCACCGTTGCCAATTAAAATTCTGCCCTTGGTCTGGGACGAAACATGTATGGTCTCATAGGGCTGCTTTTAGAGCTGGAGGATGAGGTGGAACAGCAAAGAAGACACCACAGAGCATGAGAGGCTGCCAGAAGAGGAGAAGGAAGGAGAAGAGAGGCAATGAACACAGGAGCGCCTATCTGACTCCTCATCTTCCTGCCCCTCCTCCTCCTGCACTGAATCTGTAGTTGTGTGTGGAACCAAAACACGAAGGGTGGAATTTTAGTTGGAATCCACATGGAATAAGTTAGAGCTGGAGACAATTGCTGAGGAATATGTGGCTGTGAAAGTGAGTTTTAGTAGATACCTGATCAATCACGAGAAGGAAAATAGAAAGCAATGAAGGTGAACATGATAGAAGAGACAAACAGAAATCTTGTCAGAGAGAAGAGCAGAACTTCTTGAGGGTGGGCATTCCTGGAAGTAAATTGTCAGTGAATTAAACACTGATACATGTCATTTTAATTGTTTCCAATTTCCTAGCCCTAGCCGCCTCTTCTCCGCCATGGATGTCCAATCCCTTTATACCTCCATCCCCCACCAGGGTGGTCCGAGGGCTCTCCACTTATTGCTTGAATGGAGGTCCAACCAGTTCCCATCCACAACCACCCTCCACTGCCTGGTTGAATTTATTCTGTCATTGAGCAACCTTTCCTTCAACTCCACTCACTTCCTCCAAGTAAAAATTGTTGCTATCGGTGCCCACATGTGTTCTTTTTGTGGGATATGTGGAACATTCCTTGTTCCAGTCCTACTTGGCTCCCTCCTTCACCTCTTTTTCCAGTACTTTGATGACTGTATTGGTGCCATTTCCTGCTCACATCCTGAACTGAAAAACGTCATCAACTATGCTTCCAATTTCCACCCTTCCCTCACCTTCACATGCCCCATTTTCAACTCTTCCCTTCCCTTCCTCAACTTCTCTGTCTCCATTACTGGGGATAGACTATAAACCAATATTGACCATAAACCCATGGACTCCCACAGCTACCTGGACTACACTTCCTCACACCTCGCTTCCTGTAAGAAATCCATTCCATTCTCCCATTTTCTCCATCTCCATTGCATCTGTTCTGATGATGCGATCTTTCATACCAGCACTTCTGATATGTCTTCCTTTTTTCTCAACCGAAGATTCCCCCCAATGTGGCTGACAAGGCCCTAACCATGTCCGTTTTATTCCATGCACTTCTGCTCTCACCCCTTCCCCTCCCTCCCAGAACAAAGAACAAAAAACAGTACAGCACAGGAACAAGCCATTCGGCCCTCCAAGCCTGCACCGATCTTGATGCCTGTCTAAACTAAAACCTTCTGCACTTCCGGGGACCGTATCCCTCTATTCCCACCCTATTCATGTATTTGTCAAGATGCCTCTTAAACGTTGCTATCGTACCTGCTTCCACCACCTCCCCTGGCAGCAAGTTCCAGGCACTCAGCACCATCTGTGTAAAGAACCTGCCTCGCATATCCCCTCTAAACTTTGCCCCTTGCACCTTAAACCTATGTCCCCTAGTAACTGACTCTTCCACCCTGGGAAAAAGCTTCTGACTATCCACTCTGTCCATTCCACTCATAACTTTGTAAACCTCTATCATGTCGCCCCTCCACCTCCGTCATTCCAGTGAAAACAATCCGAGTTTTTCCAACCTCTCCTCATAGCTAATGCCCTCCAGACCAGGCAACATCCTGGTAAACCTCTTCTGTACCCTCTCCAAAGGGTACCAAAGGGTATCCAAACCATGATAGGGTTCCCCTTGTCCTCACCTTCCACCCCACCAGCCTCCATATTCAATGGATTCCTCCACCATTTCCATCACCTGCAGCATGATGCCACTACCAAAGTTATCTTCCCCTTCTCTCCCCTTTCAGCATAATGAAGGGACCGTTCTCTCCCAATACCCTGGTCCACTCCTCAATCACGCCCAATACCCCAACCCCTTCCCATGGCACTTTTCCATGCAAGTACAGGCGATGCAATACCTGCCCTATTACCTCCTCACTGTCCAAGGCTCCAAATACTGCTTCCAGATGAAACAGCGATTTACGTGTACTTCTCTTAATTTAGTATACTGTATTTGCTGCTCACAATGTGGTCTGTTCTACAGTCAGGAGACCAAATGCAGATTGGCTGACCGTCTTCTGGAACACCTCTGTTCAGTCTGCAAGCATGACCCCGAGCTTCCCGTGGTCTGTTATTTCTATTTTCCACTTTGCTCTCGCACTGACCTCCCTGTCTTCAGCCTATTACACTGTTCCAATGAAGTAAGTTCCAATAAAGTAAGCTCAAGGAACAGCATCTCATCTTTCAATTAGGCACTTTTGGACTCAACAATGAATTCAACAATTTCAGACCATATTCTCTGACCCCCTTTTGTTTCCTTTCTCTTTGCGGGTTTTGGTTTCACTTTTGCTTTTCTCTTGTTTTGCTTACTGACAGCAGTTGTTCATCAGTCTGCCATTTACATCTCCACTAGACACATTTTTTCTTTCTTTACTTGCCTCCTTACCACTCCCTTTGGCCCTGCACCATCAACTCTTATCATTGAATCTCTCCTGTCTTCTATCATATCAGACCTTCCCTTTTGTTCTTTTCCACCCTCCCCCATTCTGCTTGCTTAAAACCTATTACATTTCTAACTTTTTCCAGTTCTGCTGAAAGGTCATCAGCCTGAAATACAAAATCTGCTTCTCTCTCCACAGCTGCTGTCTGACCTGCTGAGTATTTACAGCATTTTCTGTTTTGATTTCAAGCAAGTAAGTTCATCATAGCCACATTCCCTGTAGGATGACACACTCAAAGAAAGCCTAGATCAGAGGTAAAGTTAGAATACCGTAATGCTGATATTCTGATCCATTTAGCCAGCATCACTAAAACAGATTAACTGGTCATTTATCACATGTTGTAGGACCTTACTGTGTGTAAATTGGCTGCCTACATTAGAACAGTGACTATACTTCAAAAGTACTTCATTGGATGTAAAGCGCTTTGGAACAGCCTGAAGTCATGAAAGGCATGATATAAATTCAAGATCGTCTTTCTAAGATCCATGAAAGCAAGCTAAAATATGTATTCTTCCTCAATTTTCTTCCATCCGAATGTATGGCAGTTCCATAGGTAACAGGCATCTTCAAACTACCTTACCCAAGTGGATAGTGTTCTTATGGGCCTTGGCAGTGAGTGTCAATGAATTATTTCACCATAAAGTGCATCATAGCTGAGCTCAATCCCTAGTCATGATTCCCCTGCCCCGCCATGCGACAAAAATTTGCATATATATCACCTTTAACACAACAAAAATTCCCAAGGCACTTCACAGGAATGTTCTCAAACAGAATTTGACACCAAGCCACACAAATAAGGCTTTTGATCAAGTCCCCCCACACGAGGTTGGTTAGTGAAATTAAAGCACTTGGGGTAGGAGGTAATATACTGGCATGGATTAAGGATTGGTTAACTGACAGAAAGCAGAGAGTAGGAATAAATGGGTCATTCTCACGTTGGCAGGCTATGACTATCAGGGTACCGCAGGGATCAGTGCTTGGGCCCCTGCTGTTCACAATATATATCAATGATTTGGATGTAGGGACCAAATGTAGTATTTCCAAGTTTGTGGATAACAGGAAACTAGGTGGGAATGTATGTTGTGAGGAAGATGCAAAGCAGCTTCAAGGGGATTTGGACAAACTTAGGAGTGGGAAAGAATGCGGCAGATGGAATATAATGTGGAAAAATGTGAGGTTATCCACTTTGGTAGGAGGAATAGATGTGCAGAGTATTTCTGAAATGGTAAGAGATTAGAAAGTATAGATGTACAAAGGGAACTGGGTGTCCTTGTCAATAAGTCACTGAAATCTAAGATGCAGGTTCAGCATCCAATTAGGAAGGCTAATGGTATGTGAGCCTTTATCACAAGAGGATTTGAGTACAGGAGTAGTGAAGTTTTGCTTCTATTGTATAGAACCTTGGTTAGACTGCACTTGGAGTACTGTGTGCAATTTTGGTCCCCTTACCTTAGGAAGAATATTATTGCCATAGAGGGAGTGCAACGCAGTTCACCAGACTTGTTCCCGGGATGGCGGGACTGTCCTATGAAGAGAGATTGGGGAAACTGGGCCTGTATTCTCTTGAGTTTCTAAGAATGAGAAGGGATCTCATTGAAACCTCCAAAATACTTAAAGGGATAGACAGGGTAGATGTAGCTAAGATGTGTCCACTAGTTGGGGAGTCTAGAACCAGGGGACACAATTTCAAAATATCGGGGAAGCCACTGAGGACAGAGATGAGGAGAAACTTCTTTACTCAGAGGATTGTGAATCTTCGGAATTCTCTACCCCAGAGGGCTGTGGAAGCTCAGTCATTGAGTATGTTTAAAGCAGAGATTGACAGATTTCTAAATACAAATGACATAAGGGGATAAAAAGAACAAAGAACAGTATAGCACAGGAACAAGCCATTCGGCCCTCCAAGCCTGCGCTGATCTTGATGCCTGTCTAAACTAAAACCTTCTGCACTTCTTGGGACCGTATCCCTCTATTCCCACCCTATTCATGTATTTGTCAAGATGCCTCTTAAACGTCGCTATCGTACCTGCTTTCACCACATCCCCCGGCAGCAAGTTCCAGGCACTCACCACCCTCTGTGTAAAGAACTTGCCTCGCACATCCCCTCTAAACTTTGCCCCTCTCACCTTAAACCTATGTTCCCTTATAACTGACTCTTCCAATCTGGTAAAAAGCTTCTGACTATCCACTCTGTCCTTGCCACTCATAACCTTGAAAACCTCTATCATGTTTAGTTTAGTTTAGAGATACAGCACTGAAACAGGCCCTTCGGCCCACCGAGTCTGTGCCGACCATCAACCACCCATTTATACTAATTCTACACTAATCCCATATTCCTACCACGTTGCCCCTCCACCTCCGTCGTTCCAGTCAAAACAATCCGAGTTTATCCAACCTCTCCTCTTAGCTAATACCCTCCAGACCAGGCAATATCCTGGTAAGCCTCTTCTGTACCCTCTCCAAAGCGTCCACATCCTTCTGGTAGTGTGGCGACCAGAATTGCACGCAATATTCCAAGTGTGGCCGAACTAAGGTTCTGTACAGCTGCAGCATGACTTGCCAATTTTTATACTCTATGCCCCGACCGATGAAGGCAAGCATGCCATATGCCTTCTTGACTACCTTATCCACCTGAGTTGTCACTTTCAGTGATCTGTGGACCTGTACGCCCAGATCTCTCTGCCTGTCAATACTCCTAAGGGTTCTACCATTTACTGCATAATTCCCACCTGTATTAGACCTTCCAAAATGCATTACCTCACATTTGTCCAAATTAAACTCCATCTGTTATTTCTCCGCCCAAGTCTCCTACCGATCTATATCCTGCTGTATCCTCTGACAATCCTCATCACTATCCGCAACTCCACCAACCTTTGTGTCGTCCGCAAACTTACTAATCAGACCAGCTACATTTTCCTCCAAATCATTTATATATACTACAAACAGCAAAGGTCCCAGCACTGATCCTTGTGGAACACCACTCGTCACAGCCCTCCATTCAGAAAAGCACCCTTCCACTGCTACCCTCTGTCTTCTATGACCGAGCCAGTTCTGTATCCATCTTGCCAGTTCACCTCTGATCCCGTGTGACTTCACCTTCTGTACCAGTCATCAGGGACCTTGTCAAAGGCTTTACTGAAGTCCATGTAGACAACATCCACTGCCCTTCCTTCATCAATCATCTTCTTCACTTCCTCAAAAAACTCACTCAAGTTGGTGAGACACGACCTCCCCTTCACAAAACCATGCTGCCTCTCGCTAATAAGTTCATTTGTTTCCAAATGGGAGTACATCCTGTCCTGAAGAATCCTCTCCAATAATTTCCCTACCACTGTAATTTCCTGGATTATCCTTGCTACCCTTCTTAAACAAAGGAACAACATTGGCTATTCTCCAGTCCTCTGGGACCTCACCTGCAGCCAATGAGGATACAAAGATTTCTGTCAAGGCCCCAGCAATTTCCTCCCTTGCCTCCCTCAGTATTCTGGGGTAGATCCCATCAGGCCCTGGGGAATTACCTACCTTAATGCTTTGCAAGACGCCTAACACCTCCTCCTTTTTGATAATGACATGACCCACTCTATTTACTCCCTTCCCTAGACTCATGAGGATATGAGGATAGTCTGGGAAAAAGGCATTGAAGTGGATGATCAGCCATGATCATATTGAATGGCAGGGCAGGCTCGATGGGCTGAATGGCCTACTCCTGCTCCTATGTTCCTATAAAGAGAGATTACAACAGGTGACTAGAAGCTTGATCTACAAGGTATGTTTAAACGAACAACTTAAGAGAGAGTTCATGAGGCACCTTAGTTTTGCATTATCCAGCTCCTCAGCCAGTATCAGAGACACTGTCCTATGGTCCCAACCTCTTTTCCAGTTTGTCCCAAATGTTGCTCTGTAATTTTAAAGAATATTGAATCAATGTGTATTACATTTTTAATAAATCTCTTCTTCTTTGGCCTCCTTATCTCGAGAGACAATGGGTAAGCGCCTGGAGGTGGTCAGTAGTGTGTGGAGCAGTGCCTGGAGTGGCTATAAAGGCCAATTCTAGAGTGACAGGCTCTTCCACAGGTGTTGCAGAAAAATCTGTCTGTCGGGGCTGTTACACAGTTGGCTCTCCCCTTGCGCCTCTGTCTTTTTTCCTGCCAACTGCTAAGTCTCTTCAACTCGCGACACTTTCGCCCCGCCTTTATGGCTGGACACCATTATTGACTTTAAAAACTAACTGAATTGGTTCCGTGTTTCATCTGGAACTACAATTGGCCATGTCTCCCTGTGTGCAATGCCACAGAAAATTGACTAGTACTGTACTATAAATGATAGAAGTTATATTACACAGTCAATTTCTTCCTCCAGTGACAACATCAGTTCGTCCTTGACAATTTCTAAAATATACACCAGGCTCCCATCAGGAAAGTTCATGGAGTTGCAGCAAGTTAATCATTTTTTTTTATTCATTTGGGGGATGTGGGTATCTCTGGCTCGGCCAGCATTTATTGCCCATCCCTAATTGCCCTTGAGAAGGTGCTGGTGAGCCACCTTCTTGAACCGTTGCAGTCCTTTGGGTGTAGATACACCCACAGTGCTGTGAGGAAGGGAGTTCCAGGACTTTGACCCAGCGACATTGAAGAAATGGCGATATGGTTCCAAGTCAGAATGCTGTGTGACTTGGAGGGGAACTTGCAGGTGGGGGTGCTCCCATGCATCTGCTGCCCTTGTCCTTCTCGGTGGTAGAGGTTACAGATTTGGAAGGTGCTGTCGAAGGAGCCTTGGTGAGTTGCTGCAATGCATCTTGTAAATGGTACACACTGCTGCCACTGTGCATCAGTGGTGGAGGGAGTGAATGTTGAAGGTAGTCGATGGAGTGCCAATCAAGTGGCGGCACAGCGGCACAGTGGCGCAGTGGTTAGCACCGCAGCCTCACAGCTCCAGCGACCTGGGTTCAATTCTGGGTACTGCCTGTGTGGAGTTTGCAAGTTCTCCCTGTGTCTGCGTGGGTTTTCTCCAGGTGCTCCGGTTTCCTCCCACAGCCAAAAAAAGACTTGCAGGTTGATAGGTAAATTGGCCATTATAAATTGCCCCTAGTATAGGTAGCTGGTAGGGAAATATAGGGACAGGTGGGGATGTGGTAGGAATATGGGATTAGTGTAGGAATAGTATAAATGGGTGGTTGATGGTCGGCACAGACTCGGTGGGCCGAAGGGCCTGTTTCAGTGCTGTATCTCTAAACTAAACTAAGTGGAATGCTTTGGCCTGGATGGTGTTGAACCTCTTGAGTGTTGTTGGAGTTGCACCCATCTGGGCAAGTGGAGAGTATTCCATCACATTCTTGACTTGTGCCTTGGTGGACAGGCATTGGGGAGTCAGGAGTTGAGTTACTCACCACAGAAATCCCAGCCTTTGACCTGCTCTTCTAGCCACAGTACTTATGTGGCTGGTCCTGTTCAGTGTCTGGTCAATGATGATCTCCAGGATGTTGATAGTGGGGAATCAGCGATGGTGATGCCATCTTGTTTGAGAAGGGCATTGCCTGACAGTTGTGTGGCGCGAATGTTAGTTGCCACTTGTCAGCCCAAGCCTGGATGTTGTCCAGGTCTTGCTGCTTATAGAAATGGGCTGCTTCAGTATCTGAGGAGTCATGATGATCAGCGAATGTCCCCACTTCTGACCTTATGATGGAGGGAAGGTCATTGATGAAGCAGCTGAAGATGATTGGGCCGAGGACACTACCCTGAGGAACTCCTGCAGTGATGTCCTGGAGCTGAGATGATTGGCCTCCAACAACCACAACTATCTTCCTTTGTGCTAGGTATGACTCCAACCAGTGGAGAGTTTTCCCCCTGATTCCCATTGACTCCCCCAAATGAATAAATGAAATGATTAACTTGCTGCAACTCTTGCTAGGGTTTCTTGATGCCATACTCAGTCAAATGTTGCCTTGATGTCAAGGCACTGTCACCCCATCCCTGGAGTTCAGCTCTTCTGTCCATGTTGAAACCAAGGCTGTAATGAGGTCAGGAGATGAGTGGCCCTGGTGAAACCCAAACTGAGCGTCAGTGAGCAGATTATTGCTGAGCAAGTGCCGTTTGATAGCACTGTCAATGACACCTTCCATCACTTTGCTGATGATCAGGAGTACACTGATGGGGCGGTAATTGGCTGGGTCAGATGTGTCCTGCTTTTTGTGTACAGGACATACTTGGGCAATTTTCCACATTGCTGGGTAGATGCCAGTGTTGTAGCTGTACTGGAACAGCTTGGTTAGGGGTGCAGCTAGTTCTGGAGCACAAGTCTTCAGTACTATTGCCGGAATGTTGTCAGGGCCCATAGCCTTTGCAGTATCCAGTGCCTTCAGCTGTTTCTTGATATCACATGGAGTGAATCGGATTGGTTGAAGACTGGCATCTGTGCTGTTGCAGACCTTAGGAGGAGGCCGAGATGAATCATCTACTTGGCACCTCTGGTTGAAGATGGATGCATATGCTTCAGCCTTTTCTTTTGCACTGATGTGCTGGGCTCCCCATCGTTGAGGATGGGGGTGTTTGTGGAGGCTCCCCCTCCTGTCTGTTGTTTAATGGTCCACCACCATTCACGACTGGATATGCAGGACTGCACAGTGGCGCAGTGGTTAGCATCGCAGCCTCACAGCTCCAGCGACCCGGGTTCAAATCTGGGTACTGCCTGTGTGGAGTTTGCAAGTTCTCCCTGTGTCTGTGTGGGTTCCCTCCGGGTGCTCCGGTTTCCTCCCACAGCCAAAAGACTTGCAGGTTGATAGGTGAATTGGCCATTATAAATTGCCACTAGTATAGGTAGGTGGTAGGGGAATATAGGGACAGGTGAGGATGTGGTAGGAATATGGGATTAGTGTAGGATTAGTATAAATGGGTGGTTAATGGTCGGCACTGACTCAATGGGCCGAAGGGCCTGTTTCAGTGAATGTATCTCTAAATCTAAATCTGATCCGTTGGTTGTAGGATTGATTAGCCCTGACTATCACATGCTGCTTATGTTGTTTGGCATGCAAGTAGTCCTGTGTTGTAGCTTCACCAGACTGACACTTATTTTTAGGTATTCTTGGTGCTTATTCTGGCATGCCCTCTTGCACTCTTCATTGAACCAGAGTTGGTTCCCCAGCTTGATGGAAATGGTAGAGTGGGGGATATGCCAGGCCATGAGGTTACAGATTGTGGTTGAATACAATTCTGCTGCTGCTGATGGCCCACAGCGCCTCATGGATGCCCAGTTTTGAGTTGCTAGATCTGTTTGAAATCTATGTCATTCATCACTGTGGTAGTGCCACACAACACGATGGTGGGTACCCTCAGTGTGAAGACAGGACTTCGTCTCCTACCAATATTGTCATGGATAGATGCATCTACGATGGGTAGATTGATGAGGACAAGGTCCAGTAGGTTTTTCCCATTGCTGGTCCCCTCACCACCTGCCGCAGACCAGTGTAGCAGTTATGTCCTTTAAGACTCGGCCAGTAGTGGTGTTACCAAGCCACATTGGGTGATGTACATTGAAGTCTCCCACCCAGAGTACATTTTGTGCCCTTGCTATCCTCAGTGCTTCTTCCAACTGATGTTCAACATGGAGAAGCACTGATTCATCAGCCGGAGGAGGGCAGTGGATGGTAATCAGCAGGAGGTTTCCTTTCCCATGTTTGACCTGAGGCCATGAGACTTCATGGGGTCCGGAGTCAAAGTTGAGGACTCCCAGGGCAAATCCCTTACAACTATATACCACTGTGTCATCACCTCTGGTGGATCTGTCCTGCCAGTGGGACAGGACATACCTGAGGATGGTGATGGTATGTGTCTGGGACATTGTCTGCAAGGTACGATTCCATGAGTATGACTATTTCAGGCTGCTGCTTGACTAATCTATGGGACAGCTCTTCCAACTGTGGCACAAGGCCCCAGATGTTGGTAAGGAGGATTTTGCAGGGTCAACAGGGCTGGGTTTGCCATTGTTGTTTCTGGTGCTTAGGGCTGTCTGGTTTCATTCCTTTTCTTAGACTTTTTAGTGATTTTATACAACTGAGTGGCTTGCTAGGCCATTTCAGAGGGCATTTAAGAGTCATCCAAATTACTGTGGGTCTGGAGACACATGTAGGGCAAACCAGGTAAGAAAGGCAGATTTACTTCCCTAAAGGACATTAGTGAACCAGATGGATTTTTACGACAATCAACAATGGTTTCATGGTCACCACTGGACTAGCTTTATAATTCCAGATTTTTATTAACTGAATTCAGATTCCATCATCTGCCGTGATGGGATTCGAACCCATGTCCCCAGAGCATTAGCCTGGGGCTCTGGGTTACGAGTCTAGTAACATTACCATTACACCACCGGCTTCCAAAAAGCCACCCATTAACAACCCTCTAAAATGACTTTCTAGATGTTTGGAATGCTGAACGTTGGAGAGTGGATCGCAGAATGGCACGGAGCTGCCTTTATGAATGTAATTTCTCGGATTCATTTTCCCACATCTTCTGTGCTGTCACCTTGATTGAAGGAAGTGCAGCTGGAGTCCTGCAAGTGGGTTAACTGGGTCTGAAACCAGTTAATTTCCTTGTCGTTTCAGGCGGTGAGCCTGCCCCCTGGTGCTGTCCGTGGCGCTCTGCAGGTTGCCAGCGCAGGAGATGCATTCATTCACCTGCTCGGCACGGATCAGAGCTGCTGGGAGCTGATGCATTTCGCTCCAGCAACCAAACTCTCCAGCATTTGTCCTCTGTCTTTCGAGTTTGGCGGGATTATTGGTCACTGGACCAAGCTTTTACCCAGCTTCATCGTTATTCTAAGTCCAACACCTGGGATGATCCCTCCGCACTCTTCATGTAAATGCCAGTCTCCCTATCACCTTGAGGGAAGAGAATGCTTACTGTTGATGGACTGAGAGCAATGTCTTCGAGCTGAACAGCGCCTCGACCTGAATTGTAAATGTTGTATGGGAAAAGGGATTACAGATTACTGGAAAGTGTTTCACTTACAGTTAGAAGCTGACAAAGGGGTGTCTGGTGAGGGGGTAGGAAGTCAAACACCGAATCTTGTGACATTTGCAGCTGGCGGGATCTCTCTTCTGGCTCTGGGCAATGGACTGAGCACAAGCAAGGTGGCAAGAATTCACTGGAAGACGAAGCTGTGCGAGGTGCTGAGGTATGTACAGTTCTTATTCTTTGCTGTGATACTTTCCCCAGAATAAATAAGATTCTCCAGAGATTCTGGTAATAATTAGCGGCGGGTTTTTAGTTCTTTGTGTGGGTTATTTTGTTTCAAAAATAGTCCAGATGAATTTAACATTATTAGTATTTGAAAGCTCTTTGGATCTTCCAGTACCCTCCCCCACCACCCACCCTCATTGTATTTTATTGACGCATCGCTGATAACACAAATCTGCTGGTGAATGGGAATTGATTGAGAAAATCCCGGCCATCTGATATGAATTTGGATTGTGACCTTGAGTGAGAACAGTGTGTAGCGGAGACACTTCAGGAGTGATGTTTGGGGCCTAATTCAAAGTGCCCCAATGCACCAAGTGAGCAGGTTAATAACAGCTCGCCTTCAGACAGCACAACCACTACCTGTTTAGCGAAACACTATCCTTGTGCTTTTAATTTGGCGAGAAAGCAAACAAAGCAAAGGACGAGGAGGCCTCGTTCAAGCTAACGTTTACTGATGGAAAGTTTTCTTTTTGGACTGAAGTGGGGTTGGGACTGATACGTTGCGCAGGAAGCTTCGGAGCAAAGAGAATGGGATCAAGTGCGAGGAGGACGTCTAAAATTATCATTGCAGCTATCTGTCAAAGGACAGATTCTCCATCTGTCATCATCTAAGTGCACCGAGTTTGAATTTGAACAGATTGCTGGCTGCAAAGCAAATAATCTCAGCCAAAGGAAAGAGGACACAGAAATTTAAAAAAAATGCGAAGATCAAGAGAAAAGAAGCAGGAAGAAAGAGAGGGTTGGGTTAGGTAGCATTGACTGGCCTTAGAAGAGCAGTGTTTGGTTAGGTGCAGCATCTGGTTTGCTTGTCACTTTAATTGGTCAGTGAAGATTGCTGGGGAAGGATTGATGGAGTTCAATCATGTCCTCTTTGTGTAGGAGATTTACTTGTTGAAGCTTTGGAAGAGTTGGACATCTGTTATTTGTGGATTGGATTCCACTTTTTCAAGGGGGATGTTTATGAAGCAGTTGGTGATATGTTGGGGGAGCTTTGCTTTTTTTTAGAATTAGAACATGACAGCGCAGTACAGGCTCTTCGGCCCTCGATGTTGCACCGACCTGTGAAACCATCTGACCTACACTATTCCATTTTCATCCATATGTCTAGCCAATGACCACTTAAATGCCCTTAAAGTTGGCGAGTCTACTACTGTTGCAGGCAGGGCGTTCCACGCCCCTACTACTCTCTGAGTAAAGAAACTACCTCTAACATCTGTCCTATATCTATCACCCCTCAACTTAAAGCTATGTCCCCTCGTGTTTGCCATCACCATCCGAGGAAAAAGACTCTCACTATCCACCCTATCTAACCCTCTGATTATCTTATATGTCTCTATTAAGTCACCTCTCCTCCTCCTTCTCTCCAACGAAAACAACCTCAAGTCCCTCAGCCTTTCCTCGTAAGACCTTCCCTCCATACCAGGCAACATCCTAGTAAATCTCCTCTGCACCCTTTCCAAAGCTTCCACATCCTTCCTATAATGCGGTGACCAGAACTGCACGCAATACTCCAGGTGCGGTCTCACCAGAGTTTTGTACAGCTGCAGCATGACCTCGTGGCTCCGAAACTCGATCCCCCTACTAATAAAAGCTAACGCACCATATGCCTTCTTAACAGCCCTATTAACCTGGGTGGCAACTTTCAGGGATTTATGTACCTGGACACCAAGATCTCTCTGCTCATCTACACTACCAAGAATCTTCCCATTAGCCCAGTACTCTGCATTCCTGTTACTCCTTCCAAAGTGAATAACCTCACACTTTTCCGCATTAAACTCCATTTGCCATCTCTCAGCCCAGCTCTGCAGCCTATCTATGTCCCTGTGTACCCTACAACATCCTTCGGCACTATCCACAACTCCACCGACCTTCGTGTCATCCACAAATTTACTAACCCACCCTTCTACACCCTCTTCCAGGTCATTTATAAAAATGACAAACAGCAGTGGCCCCAAAACAGATCCTTGCGGTACACCACTAGTAACTAAACTCCAGGATGAACATTTGCCATCAACCACCATCCTCTGTCTTTCAGCGAGCCAATTTCTGATCCAATGCTCTAAATCACCTTCAACCCGATACTTCCATATTTTCTGCAATAGCCTACCGTGGGGAACCTTATCAAACGCCTTACTGAAATCCATATACACCACATCCACTGCTTTACCCTCATCCACCTGTTTGGTCACCTTCTCGAAAAACTCAATAAGGTTTGTGAGGCACGACCTACCCTTCACAAAACCGTGCTGACTATCGCTAATGAACTTATTCTTTTCAAGATGATTATAAATCCTGTCTCTTCTAACCTTTTCCAACATTTTACCCACAACCGAAGTAAGGCTCACAGGTCTATAATTACCAGGGTTGTCTCTACTCCCCTTCTTGAACAAGGGGACAACGTTTGCTATCCTCCAGTCTTCCGGCACTATTCCTGTCGACAATGACGACATAAAGATCAAGGACAAAGGCTCTGCAATCTCCTCCCTGGCCCCCCAAAGAATCCTGGGATAAATCCCATCTGGCCCAGGGGACTTATCTATTTTCACACTTTCCAAAATTGCTAACACCTCCTCCTTGTGAGCCTCAATCCCATCTATCAGTATTCTCCACGACAACAATTTCTTTCTCTACTGTAAATACTGACGAAAAATATTCATTTAACGCTTCCCCTATCTCCTCTGATTCCACACACAACTTCCCACTACTATCCTTGATTGGCCCTAATCTAACTCTAGTCATTCTTTTATTCCTGATATACCTATAGAAAGCCTTAGGGTTTTCCTTGATCCTATCCGCCAATGACTTCTCATGTCCTCTCCTTGCTCTTCTTAGCTCTCCCTTTAGATCCTTCCTGGCTAGCTTGTAACTCTCAAGCGCCCTAACTGAGCCTTCACGTCTCATCCTAACATAAGCCTTCTTCTTCCTTTTGACAAGCGCTTCAACTTCTTTAGTAAACCTCGCTCGACAACTTCCTCCCTGCCTGACAGGGACATACTTATCAAGGACACGCAGTAGCTGCTCCTTGAATAAGCTCCACATTTCGATTGTGCCCATCCCCTGCAGTTTCCTTCCCCATCCTACGCATCCTAAATCTTGCCTAATTGCATCGTAATTTCCTTTCCCCCAGCTATAATTCTTGCCCTGCGGTATATACCTGTCCCTGCCCATCGCTAAGGTAAACCTAACCGAATTGTGATCACTATCACCAAAGTGCTCACCTACATCTAAATCTAACACCTGGCCGGGTTCATTACCCAGTACCAAATCCAATGTGGCATCGCCCCTGGTTGGCCTGTCTACATACTGTGTCAGAAAACCCTCCTGCACACACTGGACAAAAACTGACTTGATGAAGGGCAATTGGCTAATAAACCACTCTCATCTTTGAATCTTGGGCTGGATTTAGCAGAGGCGGCAGGAGTCTGTCACCGGGGCTGAAAGCTGGGACAGACCCCTCTTTGGCATCAGGCTGAATCAGAGGGTCAGCAGCTCAGCAGCACCACCGCTAACAGTGGCCACTGCTGGGGCTGCATCTGGAGGATGAGGACATAGATGGCCATGCGCCCTCAGGCAGGTAAGTGGTGTCTGGGGGAGCTGGGGCCAGTCAGGCAGGCCCTGGCAAGTTGGTGGGGAGGGAGGTTCGTTGAAGGCAGGCAACACTGTTGCCATGGGTGGGTGGGGGGTGGGTAGCCATTGCCATCAGGGGGGCCCCTCCAGGTGCCAAAGAGTGCCCAAAAAGGAGGCCACCGCCCCCCTCCCCCGCCCCCTTGGAGCCAACTGGGAAGCCACCAGCGTTTACCTGGCGGTCTCTTGATGTGGTGGCTGCCCCCCCCCCCAACACTGGTAAAATGCCAGCGGGGGAGGGAAGAGACCCTTAACTGGCCACCTATGTAGCTGGCAAAATGGCATGGTGGCAGATGTTGGGCATGCCACCTGACACCTTCCCGTGCCATTTTGTCAGCTTCCTGCCTCCCAGCCCGTCCCCAAAGGGCTGGTAAAATTCAGCCTCTTGTTTCTCACACACACACAACTTAACTTCAGGGGGTTAATTATACTGAACTGAATTGTACTTTTTGTTTGCAATTATTAAATGAAATATACGCTGTTGGGAAAATGAGCCAGAACACCAGATTTTATTTTGGAAGTGCATTTAATTGCTGGCGTAATGGGCCCATTCACTGAAATGTTCCCCTTTCTCTCCCAGAGCAGCCGCTTTTCATTTGGGTTTGTAAAGCTCTTTAAACTGCACTAGAAATCCTCCCAAATAATTTAAAGGAAGAAAATGTCACCTCTTGTCTCCGAGTTTTTGAAGTGTTGGAGTTATTTTGAATGAAGCTCTGATAAACCAGTAAAGAGATGTAATCAAAAGGCTTATCTCTTAGAACTATTTTACTCTTTATAATGCCTATTGAGTTTTGAATGTATTTTACTACATTGTCTAAACTAAAAGAATGTATGAATTATATTTGCTATAATGAGGAAACAACATGTAAATTCATATTTTATACAATAGTTGAGAGGGCAGTGTATAATAATTTTCACTTGTTATAACCCTATGTGTAGACCTCTTAACCTCTACCTGTCAGTATGGAAAGAAATAAATGAATGAATAATCAGAATTTTAAGAAATCTCATTCAGGTTATTATTTGGGATTATCATATTTTTAATGATTGAATCGAGAACCCCAAGCAGAGGTGGAAGCAATTTACAAATTAGAAACAGTTGTTACAACAAAGGTGGGAGGAGTGTACTGTCTTTTCTAGTTCCACTTCTCCACAGGTCACAACATATATTTAAATGTTTACCCAGTTACCGATGCGGTCAATCATATATTCTACTCTTTATCCAAGAATAAAATACACCAACCAGGTTTCTTTAATAAACGACAAAATTATCAGTTTATTATCAAACAAGACATATCCAGTAATGAAGCAAAGCATTAACACACAGATTAAAATATGAAAGTTCCCTTTTAAAATCTCACCCCCACCCCCCCCCACACACACACATACACAGAAAAAAATACAGAAATTCTCTCCGCAGAGGTCTGTAACAAAAAAATAATACTTTGGCCCAATATTTGCTAATTCTTGAAGAAAAAAGAAAAGAAATGGAAGGAAGTCAGTTGTCCCTTTTGGTCTGACACCTGGGTATACGGAGATGAGTCACTGGGATCTTTACGAAAGCAGTACTTTTCAGGCGGTGTTGAGAATTAATCTGGCAGGTTTTTCCAGCTTCTCGGGAGAGATGCAGCACCAGGGATTTTAGCTGTCCCACACTGGATCTTTGCAGGAGTTTTTTCAAAGAAGTAGAGAAAGAGCTGAGCTGGGTGGTTTCTTTTCCCTTGGCAGGCAAAACACCAGCTGTCTTCAAAACAGTTTACACCCCAACTGATTTGAAAACAATATTCAAAACCAAAAACAGAAAGTCAACCTCCTGCCCGCCATAAACCTTGACATTTGGCTTCTCTGTAAACATCTTCCCCAGGTCACCAAGGTTTATGTTGTTTACTGAGCTTAAAGCACATGATTTCCAGCACAGGTTGTTTAAAAACAACTTCTCAGTATCCTTCAGTGAACTGTCAACAACAAAACAAAGTCCAGCATTTATAAAATCTTCAGCCTTCCAATGAGTCCATCTCCACAATTTAAATGAGTCCTCAAAACAACTTAATAAAAAATAGAAGCACTTTCGTAACACAGTGTCAAACAGAATATGATGTTAATGGAATGAACCAAACAGTACTTAGCCGGTTACGATAAGCAGCACTGAGCAGCCATTCAAAGGAGTAGGTCAAGTTCCTCCATATGTCTACATCTGTGATTCATTGAGAAAAATACATCACAAGGCTCTTGTCCATAGGGATACTGCTATTAAACCATGTCACCCAAATTATCTGCCCTCAAATGGGCATCAGATACCCTTCTAGCACCTTTGAATTACTCCTCCAACAATCATTGTTGGGGGAACCAATTAGAAGGATTGACATGTTATCGGACTTAATGCTGGTGCTTATGGTGGGCATGTCCTATACAGTGGGCCAGATTTTAACTGTGTAAGTGAATGTGTTTGAGTGAGTTAAAATTGGCCCTCTGTGCAACTTCCAAAATACTTTTTAAAAAATTGCTACATATATGGGAGAGATGATATATTTCCTTGAATTACAGGTGTATGTTGGTGATTGAAATTTGAAAGTAAGAGTCTGGAGTATTCCTTTAATAGTGACAGTCTGTGTCGATGGTGATTCCTCTTCGTTAGTATACTGGGTCTGTGTAATCTGCCTATCATATTTTTCCCTTGTTCGGGACCCTTGCAGGTTCACCAGCAAGTATTTACTGTTCCTTCTGAACATAATCAAACAATTCCTATCCAACTTGGTAGAAAACACAAGAGTATTTAATTTATTTCATATGGCCATATAGTTGACCTTTGGACAGCACTGTTACTATCTGGTAACTAAAGATGCGTTCAGGAACTTTAAGGTGAAAAAGTTGAAAAGAAATTTTGTGGTTATGTTATATTGGACTTATTGCTGGAATACTCATTTTAAAAAATGAAGAGTATTTTGTGTTGAGATCTCAATCTTCAACCAGTCCCTCAGAGATTTTTACCGGGAGGTTTGGCATTTGTGGGAAGGTTGAGCAAAAATCTACCACACATAGGCTGAAATTTTATGCCCACACCCACCACCCTCCTGGGAGCGTGCAGGGAGGCAAGGGGGGGGGGCGGTAAAATCAGGTGCGAGGCAGGGGGTGCTGCTCCCATTGCCTACCCGCCCCCACTGCTATTTTACCAGCAGCGGGGGAGATGGCAAACGACCCACCTGCCCTAGGCCAATTGAACAAAGAACAGTACAGCACAGGAACACGCCATTCAGCCCTCCAAGCCTGAGCCGATCTTGATGCCTGAGTAAACTAAAACTTTCTGCACTTCCGGGGTCCATATCCCTCTATTCCCATCCTATTCATGTATTTGTCAAGATGCCTCTTAAACATCTCTATCGTAACTGCTTCCACCACCTCCCCCGGCAGCAAGTTCCAGGCACTCACCACCCTCTGTGTAAAAAAACTTGCCTCGCACATCCCCACTAAACTTTGCCCCTCGCACCTTAAACCTATGTCCCCTAGTAACTGACTCCTCCACCCTTGGAAAAAGCTTCTGACTATCCACTCTGTTCATGCCACTCATAACTTTGTAAACCTCTATCATGTCGCCCCTCCACCTCTGTCGTTCCAGTGAAAACAATCCGGGTTTATTCAACATCTCCTCATAGCTAATACCCTCCAGACAAGGCAAAATCCTGGTAAACCTCTTCTGTACCCTCTCCAAAGCGTCCACATCCTTCTGGCAGTGTGCCGAACAGAATTGCACGCAATATTCCAAGTGTAGCCGAATTAAGGTTCTGTACAACTGCAGCATGACTTGCCAACATTTATACTCCATGCCCCGACTGATGAAGGCAAGCATGCTGCATGCCTTCTTGACTACCTTATCCACCTGCGTTGCCACTTTCAGTGATCTGTGGACCTGTACGCCCAGATCTCTCTGCCTGTCAATACTCCTAAGGGTTCTGTCATTTACTGAATACTTCCCACCTGTATTAAACCTTCCAAAATGCGTTACCTCACATTTGTCCTGATTAAACTCCATCTGCCATTTCTCCGCCCAAGTCTCCAACTAATCTATGTCCTGCTGTATCCTCTGACAATCCTCATCACGCTGAAAACTCCACCAACCTTTGTGTCGTCCGCAAACTTACTAATCAGACCAGCTACATATTCCTCCAAATCATTTATATACACTACAAACAGCAAAGGTCCCAGCACTGAACCCTGCAGAACACCACTAGTCACATCCTTCCATTCAGAAAAGTACCCTTCCACTGCTACCCTCTGTCTTCTATGACCGAGCTAGTTCTGTATTCATCTTGCCAGCTCACCTCTGATCCTATGTGACTTCACCTTTTTTCCAGTCTGTCATAAGGGACCTTGTCAAAGGCTTTACTGAAGTCCATATAGACAACATCCACTGCCCTTCCTTCATCAATCATCTTCGTCACTTCCTCAAAAAACTCAATCAAGTTGGTGAGACATGACCTCCCCTTCACAAAACCATGCTGCCTCTCGCTAATAAGTTCATTTGGTTCCAAATGCGGTAATTCCTGTCCCGAAGAATACTCTCCAATAATTTCCCGACCACTGACTTGAGGCTCACTGGCCTATAATTTCCTGGATTATCCTTGCTACCCTTCTTAAACAAAGGAACAACATTGGCTATTCTCCAGTACTTTGGGACCTCACCTGTAGCCAATGAGGATACAAAGATTTCTGTCAAGGCCCCAGCAATTTCCTGCCTTGCCTCCCTCAGTATTCTGGGGTAGATCCCATCAAGCCCTGGGGACCTATCTACCTTAATGCTTTGCAAGACGCCCAACACCTCCTCCTTTTTGATATCGACATGACCCAGACTATCTACATTCCCTTCCCTAGACTCATCATCCACCAAGTCCTTCTCTTTGGTGAATACTAATGCAAAATACTCATTTAGTACCTCGCCCATTTCCTCTGGCTGCACGCAAAGATTCCCTCCTCTGTCCTTGAGTGGGCCAACCCTTTCCCTGGCTACCCTCTTGCTCTTTATATATGTATAAAAAGCCTTGGGATTCTCCTTAATGCTGTTTGCCAATGACTTTTCATGACCCCTTTTAGCCCTCCTGAGTCCTTGCTTAAGTTCCTTCCTGCTGTCTTTATATTCCTCAAGGGCTTCATCTGTTCCCAGCCTTCTAGCCCTTACGAATGCTTCCTTTTTCTTTTTGACTCGGCTCACAATATCCCTCGTTATCCAAGGTTCCCGAAACTTGCCAAACCTATCCTTCTTCCTCACAGGAACATGCCGTTCCTGGATTCTAATCAACTGATGTTTGAAAGACTCCCACATGTCAGATGTTGATTTACCCTCAAACAGCTGCCCCCAATCTAAATTCTTCAGTTTCTGCCTAATATTGTTATCATTAGCCTTCCCCCAATTTAGCACCTTCACCCGAGGATTACTCTTATCCTTATCCACAAGTACCTTAAAACTTACGGAATTATGGTCACTGTTCCCGAAATGCTCACCTACTGAAACTTTGATCACCTGGCCGGGCTCATTCCCCAATAACAGGTCCAGTACGGCCTCTTCCCTCGTTGGACTATCTACATACTGTTTCAAGAAGCTCTCCTGGATGCTCCTTACAAATACTGCCCCATCCAAGGCCCTTGCACTAAGTGAGTCCCAGTCAATATAGGGGAAGTTAAAATCACCCACCACTACAACCCTGTTGCCTTTACATCTTTCCAAAATCTGCCTACATATCTGCTCCTCTATCTTCCGCTGGCTGTTGGGAGGCCTGTAGTAAACCACCAACATTGTGACTGCACCCTTCCTATTCCTGAGCTCTACCCATATTGGCTCGCTGCATGACCCCTCCGAGGTGTCCTCCCGCAGTACAGCTGTGATATTCTCCTTTACTAGTAATGCAACTCTCCCAGCCCTTT
Organism: Heterodontus francisci; assembly: GCF_036365525.1. Taxonomy (NCBI): domain Eukaryota; kingdom Metazoa; phylum Chordata; class Chondrichthyes; order Heterodontiformes; family Heterodontidae; genus Heterodontus; species Heterodontus francisci. Next base: position 40,682,200 of record NC_090383.1, read on the forward strand.
TACATCCCCCTCTATCCCACCTGAAGCTTCGAAATCCCGTAACGTTTAGCTGCTAATCCTGTTCTTCCCTCAACTAGGTCTCTGTAATAGCAACAACATCATAGTTCCAAGTACTAATCCAAGCTCTAAGTTCATCTGCCTTACCTGTTATATTTCCCACATTGAAACAAATGCACTTCAGACCACCAGTCCCGCTGTGCTCCGCAACATCTCCCTGCCTGCTCTTCCTCTCAGTCTTACTGGCCTTATTTACTGGTTCCCCCTCAGTTATTTCACCTGCTGACCTACGGCTCGGGTTCACACCCCACTGCCACACTAGTTTAAACCCTCCTGAGTGACGCTAGCAAACCTCGCAGCCAGGATATTTGTGCCCCTTCTGTTTAGAAGCAACCCGTCCCACCTGTCCAGGAAGAGATCCCAATGATCCAGATATCCGAAACCCTCCCTCCTACACCAGCTGTTCAGCCACATGTTTAGCTACACTATCTTCCTATTTCTAGCCTCACTGGCACGTGGCACAGGGAGTAATCCCGAGATTACAACCCTAGAGGTCCTGTTTTTTAACTTTCTACCTAACTCCCTGAACTCCCACAGCAGGACCTCGTCACTCTTCCTGCCTATGTCAAATTAATTGCCAGTTAAGGGCCTCCTCCTGCCACCGCTGGTATATTACCAGCGGCAGACCACTTCAGCACCTGAAGAAGCCGCCCAGTAAAACTTGGCAGCCTCCTTGTGGACTGAGGGGCAGGGCCCTCCTGATTGGGCTCCCTGTGCCCCAGCAGCATGGGCCGGCCTCGCTAAAACCCCCCTGCTCTGCATTCCATAATCTTTCCCTCTCACTTGGGCCCAGCCAATTGTCCCCACTGAGGCCCGACCTTCATTTACTTGTTTTAGGCAGGTGTCCATGGTGGCATCTCTCGCTGGGTGCAGTCTCAGCAGTGGCCACCACCTCCAGTGGAGCTGCTGGGGGTGGCAGCTCTTGGAGGCGTGACTTCCTGCCTCAGAGGGGTGGAAGTCCCAACCAAGCCAAGTAAGGGCCTGGGCTACGCATGATTGCAGTGTGGCTTCTGCGCTTGGCGGAGGCAGGCTCACCCCCGACTTATTTGATAGAATATTTGCTAGAGTGGTTGGGGAGGGTTTAAACTAAAATGGCAGGGGGATGGGAACCTTTGCAAGGAGTCAGAGGAGGGGGGATCAAAGACAAGTATAAAAGACAGTAAGGGGAGTAAGAAAAGCTATAGGCAGCGAAATCAAAGGCAGAATCAAACAGGGCCACAGTGAATATTTAACAAGACAAGCCTTAAGGCTTTGTGCCTCAACGTGCGGAGCATTCGCAATAAAGTGGATAAATTAATTGCGCAAATAGATGTAAACGGGTATGATATAGTTGGGATTACGGAGACATGGCTGCAAGGTGACCAGGGATATTCAGTATTTAGGATGGACAGACAAAAAGTAAAAGGCGATGGAGTTACATTGCTGGTTAAAAAGGAAATTAATATAATAGTGAGGAAGGATATTAGATCTGACGATGTGGAATCTGTATGGGTACAGCTGAGAAACACTAAGGGGCAAAATTACGTTCGTGGGGGTTGTATATAGACTCCCAAACTGTATTGGTGATATTGGGAATGGCATTAAACAGGAAATTAGAGATGCATGCGATAAAGGAACATCTGTAATTATTGGTGTCTCTAATCTGCATATAGATTGGGCAAATCAAATTAGTCACAATACCGTAGAGGAGGAATTCTTGGAGCGTATATGGGATGGTTTTCTGGACCAATACATTGGGGAACCAACTGGAGAACAGGCCATCCTAGACTGGGTATTGTGTAATGAGAGAGGAATAATTGACAATCTAGTGATGTGAGACCCCTTGGGGATGATTGACCATAATATGATAGAACTCTTCATCAAGATGGAGAGTGACATAGTTGATTCTGAGACTAGGGTCCTGAATCTTAGTAAAGGAAACTACAAAGATATGAGGCGCGGGTTGGCCATGATGGATTGGGGAACGTTACTTAAAGGGATGAAGGTGGTTAGGCAATGGCAAGCATTTAAAGAGTGCATGGATGAACTGCAACAAATGTTTATCCCTGTCTGGCGCAAAAGTAAAATGGGAAAGGGAGCAAACCATGGCTTACAAGAGAAATTAGAGATAGCATTAGATCCAAGGAAGAGGCATATAAATTTGCCAGGAGAAACAACAGACCTGAGGTTTGGGAGCAGTTTAGAATTCAGCAAAGGAGGACCAAGGGATTGATTAAGAATGGGGAAATAGAATATGAGAGCAAGCTTGCAGGGAACATAAAAACTGACTGTAAAAGTTGCCATAGGTAGGTGAAGACAAATGTAGGTGCCTTACAGTCAGAAAGAGGGAAATTTAATATGGGGAACAAAGAAATGGCTGACCAACTAAATGCATACTTTGATTCTGTCTTCACAAAGGAGGAAACAAATATACCAGAAATGTTGGAGAACACAGGGCTTAGTGAGAGAGAGGAACTGAAGGAAATCAGTATTGTAGAGAAATGGTGTTGGGGAAATTGATGGGATTGAAGGCCGATAAATCCCCAGGGCCTGATGGCATGCATCCCAGAGTACTTAAGGAAGTGGCCCTAGAAATAGAGGATGCATTGGTGGTCATCTTCCAAGATTCTATAGACTCTGGAACAGTTCCTACAGATCGGAGGGTAGCTAATGTAACCCCACTATTTAAAAAGGGAGGTAGAGAGAAAGCAGGGAATTATAGACCAGTCAGCCTGACGTCGGTAGTGGGGAAAATTCTAGAGTCCATTATCAAAGATTGTATAGCAGAGCACTTGGAGAACAGTGGTAGAATCGGACAGAGTCAGCATGGATTTACAAAAGGGAAATCATGCTTGACAAATCTACTAGAACTCTTCAAGGATGTAACTAGTAGAGTTTGGACTTTCAGAAGGCTTTCAACAAAGTCCCACATAAGAGATTAGCATGTAAAATTAAAGCGCATGGGATTGGGGGTAGTGTATTGTGATGGATAGAAAATTGGTTGGCAGAGAGGAAACAAAGAGGAGGGATAAACGGGTCTTTTTCCGAATGTCAGGCAGTGACTAGTGGGGTACCGCAGGGATCGGTGCTAGGACCCCAGCTAGTCACAATATACATTAATGATTTAGATGAGGGAACTAAATGTAATATCTCCAGATTTGCAGATGACACAAAACTGGGTGGGAGGCAGAGTTGTGAGGACTTTGCAGAGAGGCTTCAGGGTGATTTGGACAAAATGAGTGAGTGGGCTAATGCATGGCAGATGCCGTATAATGTGGATAAATGTGAGGTTATCCACTTTGGTAGCAAAAACAGGAAGGAAGATTATTATCTGAACAGCTATAAATTGAGAGAGGGGACTATGCAGCGAAATTTGGATATTCTTGTACACCAGTCGCCGAAGGTAAGCATGCAGGTGCAACAGGCGGTTAAAAAGGCAAATGGTATGTTGGCCTTCATAGCGAGAGGATTCGAGTACAGGAGCAGGGATGTCTTGCTGCAATTATACAGGACCTTGGTGAGGTCACACCTGGAATATTGTGTGCAGTTTTGGTCTCCTTATCTGAGGAAGGATGTTCCTGCTATAGACGGAGTGCAGCGAAGGTTTACCAGACTGATTCCTGTGATGGCGGGTCTGACATATGAGGATAGATTGAGTGGGTTCGGATTATATTCGCTGGAGTTCAGAAGAGTGAGGGGGGATCTCATAGAAACCTATAAAATTCTATCGGACTTGAAAGGTAGATGCAGGAAGGATGTTCCCGATGGTGGGGGAGTCCAGAACCAGGGTTCATAGTCTAAGGATACGTGGTCAACCTTTCAGGACTGAGATGAGGAGAAATTTCTTCACCCAGAGAGTGGTGAGACTGTGGAAGCAGTTGAGGCCAAAACATTGTATGTTTTCAAGAAGGAGTTAGATATAGCTGTTGGGTCTAAAGGGATCAAAGGGTACGGGGTGAAAGCGGGAGCTGGTTACTGAGTTGGATGATCAGCCATGATCATAATGAATGGCGGAGCAGGCTCGAAGGGCCGAATGGCCTAGTCCTGTTCCTATTTTCTATGTTTCTCAGCTGGTGGGTGTATGACCTAAAACAAATTGAATTAATTAATAGATGTAGAGAGATCCACAAATATAATACACAATGAATAGCAGTCGAATAAGACTTTGATTCCTAGTTGGACTACAATCATATTAGTTTTCCTAAACTCATGGAAATAAAAATTACATTTCACTACCATCCCTAGCATAAACTCTATTATATTAGTCATGTGAAAGTTCTGTTTTAATAATCTCATCAGCTGTATAAAATATGGCATGGGCACACAAAAAAAGAACTTCACAAATTGCAATAGGTGTTCTACCAAAGCTACAATAGAAAACTCTCAGATTGTAACAAGTGGCAGAGATGACTACTATCATTTGCAGGAATGGTGTTTATTATGCGATTGATTGGGAGTAGTAAGGATGTAGACACGTGAATGAACAAAGAACAGATTGCTAACAAAAAATCATAGAGGTTACACTTTTGCATTCTGCAATATCATAGAAAAAGTAAGGAATAAACTTCAATATTACCCATTAATTTTCAAAATGTTTTTTGATAACCTGGAGTTCTCTAAAATTCATGTGATTTAACTTCACGTTATGAAATGGATTTCCACAGAAGTATGTAACAGCATTATAGAATTCTGTGATTGAATGCAGGGCAATAGCAAAATGGAAGACAGAACAACAGAATGGTTTTAAATAAAGGCTGCTGTGTGGCAGGGATGTGTTCTGTCACTCCAACAACCATAGCCACTGAAGTTGGCCAAGCAGTTTGTGTTTTCTTGAATAAACAAGAGAAATATTAAACTATCCTTCAGAAATAATTATGTGATATATAACAGCAGCTGCTTATCCACCCAATCGCATGGCGTTGAATTCTGCCCAATGACAGAGAAGTATCGCAATTCTTTCGATATCAAGACCCAGAATTTGCTTTAGTTTTTGATTATTGCATGCAGCAATTCAGCATTAACAGGGAGAAATGAGTGGCACATTAATTTATGATTCAAATTTATGAATCATAAGCTGACTTCCAGTATGTCACCAAAAAGCCCTTCTTGATGTGAGCCATTTTCAACAGCTTGCACAGTTAATTCATGTTTAAGCCTGTTTAGAGGTAAAGATTTTTAAAAGTACCATCTACAACATTCTGCAGCCTTGTATTTTCCATGGCAAATGTGTCTATTTATGTGTTCAAAGTTGGAATCAGAGCACCAAAAGGAATAGGACAAGAACAGAAATTGCCAGAAATACTGGAACGACTGGAAATACTGTTCATTGGAACGACGGAGGTGAAGGGGCGACATGATAGAGGTTTACAAAGTTATGAGCGGCATGGACAGAGTGGATAGTCAAGCTTTTTCCCAGGTTGAAAGAGTCAGTTACCAGGAGACATAGGTTAAGGTGAGAGTGGCAAAGTTTAGAGGGGATGTGCGAGGCAATTTCTTTACACAGAGAGTGGTGAGTGCCTGGAACTTGCTGCCGGGGGAGGTGGTGGAAGCAGGTACGATTAAGAGGCATCTTGACAAATACATGAATAGGATGGGAATAGAGGGATACGGTCTCCGGAAGTGCAGAAGGTTTTAGTTTAGGCAGGCATCAAAGATCGGCGCAGGCTTGGAGGGCCGAATGGCCTGTTCCTGTGCTATACTGTTCTTTGTTCTTTTTGTACTCAACAGATCTGGTAGCATCTGTGCAGAGAGAAACAGAGTTAACAGGCTGAATTTCACCAGCCGCTTGATGTCTGTGGTCGTAGCGGAGGCGCCTATAAAATACTTGCGGGAGCGGGCTGTCACGGCCCTCGACGCCTAGAAGGCCTCACCGGATTATACTGGCGGCAGCGAGGCCTTAGTGCAGTCCTCCCGCTGCTTGGCGGCTGGGCCTTCATTTAAATCTTAAAATTATGTAAAACAAATGCAAATCCACTTACCTGATCCCGGCGGCCTTCCCACGCGGATATTACTGCCGACCACTGCAACTCACATGCCTTCGGAACTCCGTACAGAGTTCCGAGGCGAGACACTGGTGGGGATGGGGGAGGAATGAAATTATCAGGGTAGGGGTGGAGCGGGGTAAATGTTTTTTATTGGCTGTGGGGATGGTGTGAAGGGGTTGAAGGGCAAAAGTGATGAGGTTGGTGGGAAAAGTTCAGGGTGGGAATAAAATTAATGCTTGTCATATTGGCATATAAAACAACTATTGTGGGGGGGGGGAGGGCCTCCAGCTTTTTATATAAAAAAATTAACAAAGTACTTTCTCTTTAAACATTCAAATTTTTGTTAAGTGCTTGAAGCCCTTTAAAATGGCGCCGGTACCTGCGGGGTGGCGCTCAACACCATTGCTGGGTACGGAGCGGCTGCCCCCGAGAATGAGCCCCCGCGTGAAATATCGCGGGGGCTCAGCGGTGGCACTTCTGTGTCAGAAGGCCGCTGGCTTCAAAGGCGGCACGCTAATAAAATTCAGCCCAATGTTTCTGCTGAGTATTTCCGGCACTTTCTGTGTGATATACATAAATGATTTGGAGGAAAGTATAGGTGGTCTGATTAGCAAGTTTGCAGACGACACTAAGATTGGTGGAGTAGCAGATAGTGAAGGGGACTGTCAGAGAATACAGCAGAATATAGATAGATTGGAGAGTTGGGCAGAGAAATGGCAGATGGAGTTCAATCCGGGCAAATGCGAGGTGATGCATTTTGGAAGATCCAATTCAAGAGTGAACTATACAGTAAATGGAAAAGTCCAGGGGAAAATTGATGTACAGAGAGATTTGGGTGTTCAGGTCCATTGTTCCCTGAAGGTGGCAACGCAGGTCAATAGAGTGGTCAAGAAGGCATATGGCATGCTTTCCTTCATCGGACGGGGTATTGAGTACAAGGGTTGGCAGGTCATGTTACAGTTGTATAAGACTTTGGTTCGGCCACATTTGGAATACTGCGTGCAGTTCTGGTCGCCACATTACCAAAAGGATGTAGATGCTTTGGAGAGGGTGCAGAGGAGGTTCACCAGGATGTTGCCTGGTATGGAGGGCGCTAGCTATGAAGAGAGGTTGAGTAGATTAGGATTATTTTCATTAGAAAGACGGAGGTTGAGGGGGGACCTGATTGAGGTGTACAAAATCATGAGAGGTATAGACAGGGTGGATAGCAAGAAGCTTTTTCCCAGAGTGGGGGATTCAATTACTGGGGGTCACGAGTTCAAAGTGAGAGGGGAAAAGTTTCGGGGGGATATGCGTGGAAAGTTCTTTACACAGAGGGTGGTGGGTGCCTGGAACGCGTTGCCAGCGGAGGTGGTAGACGCGGGCACGATAGCGTCTTTTAAGATGTATCTGGACAGATACATGAATGGGCAGGAAGCAAAGAGATACAGACCCTTAGAAAATAGGTGACATGTTTAGATGGAGGATCGGGATCGGCGCAGGCTTGGAGGGCCGAAGGGCCTGTTCCTGTGCTGTAATTTTCTTTGTTCTTTGTTCTTTCTGCCCATTTCAGAGTTCCAGCATCTGCAGTATTTTGCTCTTATAAAAGGAATAGGATGTTGTGAATGGGAATGCAACATTTTGGGGTTTTTACCACATTGCCATATTTTTAATTCATGGTTATCGATGAAATGTTGGGGAAGATTAATTTACAAAGGATTAATCTCCAGATATACAAAGTTTTTTTAATATTTAGGATGTCATAATATTTAGGCCATGTAGGGGTGATGGTGGCATAGGGGTAATGTCACAGCTAGTAATCGGGAGGCCCAGACCAATTCCCTGGCGACATAGGTTCAAATCCCACCACGGCAGATGGTGGAATTTAAATTCAATTAATTAATAAGTTTAATTAATTAAAACAATCTGGAATTGAAAGATAGTCTCAGTAATAGTGCCATTAAACTATCATCGATTGGGGTAAAAACCCATCTAGTTCACTGATGTCTTTTAGGGAAGGAAATCTGCCATCCTTCCCTGGTCTGACCTACATGTGACTTCAGGCCTACAGCAATGTGGTTGCCTCTTAACTGCCTTCTGAAAAGGCCTAGGTAGCCACTCAATTGTTAAGGGCAATTAGGGTTGGGCAACAAATGCTGGCCTTGCCAGCAATGCCCACATCCCATGAAAGAATAAAAATAAAATTAGGAAATAATGTGGACTGACTGTGTGGCTGAAGTTTTACCAGCCCTTTGGAGATGGGCTGGGAGGTGGGAGTGGTGGTAAATGGCATTGGGAAGGAATCCTGAAGAGTTTCCACCGCCAGGGGATATTCCCAGCGTGGAAATGGCAGTGGGGTAGGCCGCCTGCTGACTGGAGGCAAGCAGCAAGTAGGCAATTAATTGGTCCATTGACAGCCATTTTACCAGGCCGCTGAGATTTTACGAGCGTTGGAATGGCCCCTCGCCGTGTGGTGAGTCTGCCAGCTACATCATGGCGGCCTCCCAGCAGCTTCATGGGTTGTGGGGGGGTGGGGGGGGGCCTTCCTTTCCATATGCTCCATGTCCAAGGAGAGGACCCTGGCGATTCCCCACGGTACTGACCCTGCCACTGGAGGGTTCAATCCGCCGATTGCCAGGGCCTGCCTGCCTGGCCCCGGCACTTCTATAACTCTTTTACCATCCCTTCAAGGCCACCTCAACATGGAGGTGCCTTCTCCTCCTTGTAGCCTCAGCAGCAGCCATCTCTATTGATGGTGCTGCAGAGCTGCTGATTGGGCGGCAAATTGGAAAGGCAGGCTGCCGTTCATAATTGAATGGCAGTCCTGGCAGCTGCCTCATAATTGGCTGCCACTGGTAAAATTGCCTCTGTGGTCCTGCTGTCACCCACCCAGACTTGGGACCTGCATTTGGTCCCGACATCAGGACCCACAGCGTGCCGGTAAAATCCCGGCCTGTATATCCTATGGTAATTTGCACTGTGGTGCTAGAATGGGCTTCATTTATGCCTAGCAAGATGCTTACCTCAAATGACAGATGCTGTAAGCTGTCACACCAAACAGGCATCTTTTTATTCAAGGTGACAGTTTTGAAGGGTAGCTCAGTAGACCATTTCTTGACACTCAGAGTTGAGCTAGGGATCAGAGGACAATATTTGTTTTCTCTGTCTCCCTCTGGAGAGGGAATTGTGAACCAGTGAGAGACACAGACAGATTTCTCACACCAGTGAGTGAGTCAGTCAGAAGCACAGTTACACACATGCTTATGAATGTCAGTGAGTCAACATCGCGCATGACGAAATACACAGTTAGCTTATGAACAGTTAACTTGTAAGTGATGTTCGACCCAGAATAGCAGCAGGAATACGGGTTTGTTATTTCGTGATAAAATGAATGACAGACAATTGATGTAGCTCATTGAACGGTTGTGTTCTGTTCATTCATGTACACTACATAAAATAGGCCCATTTGTTATTTTGTAAACAGCCTCATCTCACCAGAGTGCTTTTATTCTATCTTCCACAAAGACAGGAAATTCATGTGTCAGTGTTTGTGATATCGCAGTATCCAATACCTGCACCAAAGGAGTCTATGTTACAATGTTCAGGTTATGCTGTTGTTTAACTAAATCTTGGTCAGTAAGGGTTCACTCATGAGAATAGGGAATATGAGTTCTACTTACAGGAGTGACAGATAACACCAAGCCTGAAAGAAAATCTAGTTCAGACCCATGAAACTTGTAACAGGTGCATTTAAACAGAAAAAAGTATGTGAGACATTGGGTAATGCTGAGAGACATGCATAGAGTAGTGTGTAAGTGGAATAAAAAACTGAGGAAATGTTGCACCAGTGACAGTATTATGTGGGTGCCTATGGCAATTAGATTTCTGTGATAATGCATATCTTGACATGAGAAAGTAAAACTGAAGTGCAGCACTGCATAGTTTCAGTAACATATTAACTTCGCAGTATGAAGTGAATGAATATGGGCTGGATTTTGTGCTGGAGGCGGGGCACCTGACTCTACCTTTTCATGGCCCCCCCCCCATAGCGGCACAGTGGTGCAGTGGTTAGCAGCGCAGCCTCACAGCTCCAGCGACCCAGGTTCAATTCTGGGTACTGCCTGTGTGGAGTTTGCAAGTTCTCCCTGTGTCTGCGTGGGTTTCCTCCGGGTGCTCCGGTTTCCTCTCACAGCCAAAAGACTTGCAGGTTGATAGGTAAATTGGCCATTATAAATTTCCCCTAGTATAGGTAGGTGGTAGGGGAATATAGGGACAGGTGAGGATGTGATAGGAATATGGGATTAGTGTAGGATTAGTATAAATGGGTGGTTAATGGTCGGCACAGACTCAGTGGGCTGAAGGGCCTGTTTCAGTGCTGTATCTCTAAATCAAAAAAAAAATCAAAGTTTTAGGAGGCGAGACCCCGACCCTTTAAAAACTTTAACGGGACAGGGATCCCACCTCCAAGAGCTGCCGGCCAATCAGAGAGACGGCAGCTCAGCAGTGCTACCAGGAGCAGACGCCTCAGACCTAGGCCCAGTGGTGCAACCCCTGAACAGAGGTTGGTGAGGCACAGTTGCTGGGAATGGTGGGGGCAGGGCTGGTCATGCAGTCTAGGGGGAGGGGGGAAGGGGTGTCCCGTAGGGGGACTAAAGTTCTGCCAGGTGGGGGTCCAAATTGCCCATGAAGAAGGACCCTCCCCCCCACTAAGCCCGCAGGGAGGGCACCTCATTTTACAAGGCATCATCCCTGCATGTCGGAGGGCCCATCTGCTACTGGTAAGATCCCAGCGGCAGTGGGAAGAAGCCCTTAGTTAGCCGTTAATAGGGCCTCAATTGGTCTCAAGGCAGGAAGGCCATCGTTAGCCTATCCAATCCCCGAGAAGATCACTGGGCGATGGGGAGGTGACTGGCCCTTTGCACCACTGCCCTCAACCCATCTCGATACTCTGTGCCCCCTGCCTCTGACCCTGTCTCAGGGGGCCTCACAAAATCCCAGCCTATATATGCAGGATCAATATGTTGCAAATAGGGCTGTAGAAACTTGTTGATATTAAACCTGCTATGAGTGCAATTATATTATATTTTGCTTTCTTTATTCCTTCTCAGGATGTGATGTTACCGGTATTTATTGCCCATCCCTAGTTCCCCTGAGATGTGGTGGTTAGCCGCCTTCTTGAACTGTTGAGGTTTGAGTGGTGAATATGCTCCCACAATGATGCTAAGTCACATTATTTAATACAATTGAAAATAATATAAAGGTTTTACATTTCGACCTTTTTAGATCCTTTGGAGGAAAAATGCGATGTGACCCAATATTGGGCATAGGGATCGTGTTCTGCGATTGGGTATGCAAGGCATAATTTCAAAATTTGTAGAAGATACAAAACTCATAAATGTTGTAAACAATAAGGAAGATAGTAAGAGACTTCAGGAGGACATAGATAACTGGAACAAATTCACTTTGGGGTATATGTGCACAAATGTTTGTGGATGGCAGGGCAGGTTGAGAAGACTATTTAAAAAAGCATATGGGTTGCTTGGCTTTATTAATAGTGGAGTTAAGTACAAAAGCAAGGAAATTATACTAAGCCTTTATAAAACACTGGTAGGTCCTTAGCTAGAGTATTGTGTTCAATTCTGGGCACCACACTTTAGGAAGGATGTCACGACTTTGGAGAGGGTGCAGAAGAGATTTAGTGGAATGGTACCAGGGATGGACATCAGAAATGTGGAGAGACTAGAGAAACTGCGGTTACTCTCCTTTGAGCAGAAAATGTTGAGATTTGATAGAAGTGTTCAAAATCATGAATGGTTTTGATCGAGTAAATAAGGAGAATCTGTTTCCAGTGGCAGAAGAGGCAATGACCAGAGATCACAGATTTAAGGTGATGGGTCAAGAAAACAAATGGTTGACGAAAGGGTTTTGTTTTTGCAAGTTTTAAGTTATCATGATCTGGAAAGCGCCTGAAAGGATGTGGAAGCAGGTGCAATAATAACATTCAAAAGACAGTTGATAAATACTTAAACGGAGAAAAATTACAGAGCTGCAGGGAAAGAGCAAGGGTGTGGGATTAATTCAATAGCTTTACCAAAGAGTTGGCACAGGCACGATGGGTCGAATGGCCTCTTTCTGTGCTGTATCATTCTATTACCCCGTGCCCAATGGAAGTGATGCAGGCAGCCCAACTTCATGTGAGGCTAGCACTACTTCTTAAAGTCAGCCTGCACCTCTTAAAGGGTAGGTGCATTTTGGCTGCAGCAGGAACAGAAGTGGCTGGCAAAGACATTCTGAACAGGTAGAAGCCAGAATAGAGCAGCAGGCCAGAGTGAGGGTTCCCAGGTTCTCAGATGCAGCATTGGAGGCCTGACTGAAGGAGGTGGGAAGAATGAGAGGGGACCAGGAAGCCCTACAGCCATACACTGTGAAGGCATTGGGAACAGATAGCCACAGAGGTCAATGCCAGAAGAATGCTCCAGAGGACCTGAATACTGATTAGATTAGATTAGATTAGATTAGATTAGTTTAGAGATACAGCACTGAAACAGGCCCTTCGGCCCACCGAGTCTGTGCCGACCATCAACCACCCATTTATACTAATCCTACACTAATCCCATATTCCTACCAAACATCCCCATCTGTCCCTATATTTCCCTACCACCTACCTATACTAGTGACAATTTTTTTATAATTTACCGACCAACCTGCAAGTCTTTTGGCTTGTGGGAGGAAACCGGAGCACCCGGAGAAAACCCACGCAGACACAGGGAGAACTTGCAAACTCCACACAGGCAGTACCCAGAATCGAACCCGGGTCCCTGGAGCTGTGAGGCTGCAGTGCTAACCACTGCGCCACTGTGCCGGAAAAAGATCAATGACCTCACAGAAGTGGTCAAAGCCAGTGAATGCATCATCAAATGCCATCTCCTACCTATTGACTGCATCACCAACCTCACACACTGTTCAATGCTCCACACACAATGGGCTGAATTTTATTGGGGCGACGCACTCTGTGGCGAAGCCCTTTGAACTCAGCGGCGCGCCTGCATTCGCCAGCCACCGCTAAGCCCCCACAATATTAATCACGGGGTTCATTTCCATAGAAGCCGTGTGCTGCACACTCCCCACCCCTCAATATTACGTGCAGAGCGATGGGATATTCGGCGCAGCAAGGGTTTTGACCGTTGCGCAGCAGGTGCTGCGGCCCTATTTTAAGCGCCCCAGTACCTGCTTCCTGACAGTTGTCAAAGAAATACTTACCTCACTGTTGAAGAGTGGGGCTGCTGTCAATCTGTCAGCAAAGCAGAAAGTGCTGCAGAAATCCAGCAGGTCAGGCAGCACCTGGGGAGAGAGAAGCAGAGTTAACTTGTCCAAGTTCACAGACCTGAAAGTTAACTCTGCTTCTCTCTCCACAGATGCTGCCTGATCTGCTGAGTGACCCCAGGCACCACATACTTAACCTGCTATAAGTGTCCTGTGAAGTTGTGATCCTCTTCTCCCACTCAAGTGTAACATTCCTTCTTGTAGACATGCTGCACCTGGGTGAATAATCGTACATTTGCACATTCCAGGACGTGAGACTTAAATAGACCACAAAAGGTATGACAGAGGTTTACAGAGAACACACTGAAACAAATGGGAATGCATGGCTGGCACAGCATTGTAAATACGTCTTTCACTAAATGTTCCTCACCAACAGATGTGTCCTTTTCTCTGGGCGAATGAAGTGTGCCAGCATGTAGCGCCAATGTCACATCCTTTTGCACCGTTGGCCCTTCAGGAGAGCCAATGTATGCAATAACATCATTGCCATGCCACCATTACTCATTTATTTTCTTTATTTTTTTTTATTTAGAGATACAGGACTGAAACAGGCCCTTTGGCCCACCGAGTCTGTGCCGACCAACAACCACCCATTTATACTAACCCTACAGTAATCCCATATTCCCTACCTACACTCGGGGCAATTTACAACGGCCAATTTACCTATCACCTGCAAGTCTTTGGCTGTGGGAGGAAACCGGAGCACCCGGGGAAAACCCACGTGGTCACAGGGAGAACTTGCAAACTCCACACAGGCAGTACCCAGAATCGAACCCGGGTCCCTGGAGCTGTGAGGTTGCGGTGCTAACCACTGCGCCACTGTGCCACCCCTAAGTGTAAGGAGACTCATGAGCGTCTCCACGGATGCAGTGACATGGACATTGGCTCAGTCAGCTGCTGCCTCTAATGGTTTACACAGGGATGCTGCAGATGTGGACTGGTGCACAGCAGGAAACATGGTTGAGGGATGGGCAGGACTGGCAGCTCAATGTTCCGGGCTACCAATGCTTCCGGCGTGACAGAGGTGGAGGTAAGGGAGGAGGGGGAGTTGCACTATTGATTAGGGAGGACATCATGGCAGTACGTAGAGAGGATATCCCGGGGGGAACTTCCAGCGAGGCCATATGGGTAGAACTTAGAAATAAGAAAGGGGTGATCACTTTGATGGGCTATACTATAGGCCCCCCAATAGTCAGAGGGAATTGGAGGAGCATATATGTAGGAAAATCACAGATAGGTGTAGGAATTATAGGGTTGTAATAGTAGGTGATTTTAACTTCCCTAATGTTGGCTGGGACTGCCTTAGTGCTAAGGGATCAGATGGGGAAGAATTTGTTAAGTGTGTCCAGGATAGTTTTCTGAAGCAGTATGTGGATGGCCCTACTGGAGAAGGGGCTACACTCGACCTCCTATTAGGAAATGAGGCGGGGCAGGTGGTTGATGTGTCAGTGGAGGAGCACTTTGCGACTGGTGACCATAACTCTATTAGCTTCAAGATAGTCATGGAAAAGGATAGGACTGGTCCTCAGGTTGAAGTCCGAAATTGGGGAAAGGCTAATTTCGATGGCATCAGACAGGAACTCTCAAAAGTTGAATGGGAGAGGCTGTTTACAGGTAAAGGGACATCTGGCAAGTGGGAGGCTTTTAAAAGTGAGATAGGAAGAGTTCAGGGCCGGCATGTTCCTGTTAGAGTGAAGGGCAAGGCTGGCAAGTTTAGGGAACCTTGGTTGACGAGGGATATTGAGGGTCTGGTCAGGACAAAGAAGGAGGCATATGTCAGGTATAGGAAGCTGGGATCAAGCGAGTCCCTCGAGGAGTAAAAGGGATGTAGGAGTACACTTAAGAAGGAAATTAGGAGGGCGAAAAGGGGCCATGAGATTTCCCTGGCACATAAGATAAAGGAGAATCCTAAAAGATTCTATAAGTTTATTAAGAGTAAAAGGGTAGCTAGGGAGAGAGTAGGTCCCCTTAAGGGTCAGTGTGGCAATCTATGTGTGGAGCCACAGGAAATGGGCGAGGTCTTAAATGAATACTTCTTGTTGTATTTACCGTGGAGAAGGTCATGGAAGCTAGTGAGTTCAAGGGAGGGAACAGCAATATTCTGGAGCATATCAACATTACAAAGGAGGAGGTGTTGGAGGTTTTGAAGCACATTAAGGTGGATAAATCCCCAGGACCTGACCAGGTGTATCCAAGGATGCTATGGGAAGCAAGGGAGGAGATTGCTGGGGCCCTGGCAGAGGGTTTTGTATCATCGTTAACCATGGGTGAGGTACCGGAAGACTGGAGGATAGCGAATGTTGTGCCTTTATTTAAGAAGGGCAGCAGGGATAAGCCAGGGAACTACAGGCCGGTGAGCCTTACATCAGTGGTGGGAAAGTTATTGGAAGGGATTCTGAGAGACAGGATTAATATGCATTTGGAAAGGCATGGTCTGATTAGGGATAGTCAGCATGGCTTTGTGCGTGGGAAATCTTGTCTCACAAATTTGATTGAGTTTTTCGAGGAGGTGACCAAGAGGAGTGACGAGGGCAGGGCAGTGGACGTTGTCTACATGGACTTTAGCAAGGCCTTTGACAAGGTCCCACATGGTAGGCTGGTCTGGAAGGTTCAAACACATGGGATCCAGGGTGAGCTAGCCAATTGGATACAAAATTGGCTGGGTGATAGGAGGCAGAGGGTGGTCGTGGAGGGTTGTTTTTCAGATTGGAGGCCGGTGACCAGTGGTGTGCTGCAGGGATCAGTGCTGGGCACTCTGTTGTTTGTCATATATATTAATGACTTTGATGTGAATGTAGGGGGCATGATTAGTAAGTTTGACACCAAAATTGGTGGTATAGTGGACAGTGAAGAAGGTTGTCTAAGGTTACAACAGGAGAGATCAATTGGGAAAGTGGGCAAGGGATTGGCAAATGGAATTTAACGCAGACAAGTTTGAAGTGATGCATTTTGGGAAGTTAAACCAGGGCAGGACATATACAATGAATGGCAGGACCCTGGGGAGTGTTGTTGAGCAGCGAGACCTTGGGGTGCAAGTACATAGTTCCCTGAAAGTGGCAACACAGGTAGGGTGGTGAAGAAGGCATATGGCATGCTTGCCTTCATAGGCCGAGGCATTGAGTACAAGAGTTGGGACGTCATGTTACAGTTGTACATAACGTTGGTTCGGCTGCATTTGGAGTACTGTGTGCAGTTCTGGTCGCTGCGCTACAGGAAAGATGTGATTAAGCTAGAGAGGGTGCAGAAAAGATTCACAAGGATGTTACCTGGCTTGGAGGGCTTGAGTTATAAAGAGAGATTGGATAGGCTGGATCTGTTTTCCCTGGAGCAAAGGAGGCTGAGAGGGGACATGATAGAGGTATATAAAATTATGAGAGGCATAGATAGGGTAGATAGCCAGAGTCTGTTTCCCATGGTCGGGGTGACTAAAACTAGAGGGCATAGATTTAAGATAAGAGGGAGGAGGTTTAAAGGGGATCAAAGGAAATGAGCTGCTAGAGAAGGTGCTGGAGGCAGGAACAGTAGCAACATTTAAGAGGCACCTGGACAGGCACTTGAATGAGCAAACCATGTGGGATATGGAATTAATGCAGGCAGGTGGGATTAGTATAAAAGCGAAATACTGTGGATGTTGGAAATCTGAAATAAAAACAAGAAATGCTGGAAATACTCAGCAGGTCTGGCAGCATCTGTGGAGAGAGAAGCAGAGTTAACGTTTCTAAAGAAAGGTCACTGACCTGAAACGTTAACTCTGCTTCTCTCTCCACAGATGCTGCCAGACCTGCTGAGTATTTCCAGCATTTCTTGTTTTTATTTGGGATTAGTATAGATAGGCATTATGGTCGACATGGACACGGTGGGCCGAAGGGCCTGTTTCTATGCTGTACGACTCGATGACTCTAGGTGAGCAAGAGTGATATGTGGCTTGCAGAGCTCATGTTGGTTCCGATGGTGCAGAGAGCCTTTGTCTGATAAGCCACTTCCATACATCCCTTCCTCACTGTTAGCCCTGCGTGCAGAGCCTGAGTGCCATCTGCCCTCCAATAAGTCTTTCATGTTGTAGGTCCTCAGCGTCCTCATAGTCCGAGGAGGAATCCTTTTAATGTCTCTCCTCATCATGCCAGGCCTGGCCCCTATTGGGTGCATAGTTGTGCAGAGCAGCAAAGAAAGGAGCTGGCCTTTTTGGCCCGTAATCCAGGGTATGATCTTATCCATAGAGGCATTGGAGGCATTCTTTCAGCATGCCGATCTCCTGCTCATTGGTGGCTCATGTAGCTCAGTGGCTGGCGTTGTATCTCTCCTCTGCAGCAGTGGTGGAGTCTCTCACTGTTGTTGGGAGCCATGTCTGCAAAGGATAGCCCTTATCTCCAAGAAGCCACCCCTTCATCTGAGTCAGTTCAGTCAACAACGGTGGCAGCCAGGACTGGCGCAAGACCCAAGTGTCATGGCAGCTGCCTGAGAAGCGGTCACACATTCGCTGCAAGCATCTGCAGTGTTCACATACCAGCTTTACCTAGATTGAGAGGGCTCCTTTAATGGTGATGTCTGCAGGTGGTAACCTGGCAGTAGGCCTGATGGCCACATGAGTGCAGTCTATGAACATTACAATCTATGGTTTTCCGGCAATGGTGCCAGGGGCTATCCATTGCAGACATGGCTCCCGACACCAGTGAGAGCCTCCACCACTGCTGCAGAGGAGAGATACAATGCCAACCAATGGCACTCTGGGCCTGGCTGAGAGAGTCCGTCCTGAAGCGGACATACTCACTGGCCCTCCGGTGCAGGGCATTGGTGACCTCCCTGATGCAGCGGTGCACTTCTGACTCTGCGACCCCACAAAGATCTCTGGTGGGCCCCTAAACGGCTGCAGAGGCATCAGGCTTGAGAACCGCTGCCATAATGAGGAACAAAGGCTTCGCATGTTCACCGGAGTCCATGGGCTGCCGGTCATCCTTGAGCAGGGCAGAGAGACGTGTCACCACCCTCTCTATATGCGCAATCTCCTCTGACACTGGTGCTCTGACATCCGATGGCATGTCATGTGGGGCCTATAGATGCACGGCAAACATAATCGCGAGCTCCCCTTGTGGGCTGCTGCTCATGACTGGGGGCCTCTGCGTGGATCGCACCTGCCTGTTGGTATTGCCTCTGGTGCATACGGATCCTCAAGTGCAGAGGATCCTACACAATGTAGGATGAGCCACACCTATTTCCACGTAATGAATAAAGTTGAACCCTGCATGCATTTGAAGGTTCCTAACAGGGCATGGATTGGTCTGACAGGTACATCAGCTACTTTCCTAGATCAACTATGTGGCGTGCCATGGCATTGCCCATCTTGGCCAACACTCAGAGTGGCATAACACGACCACATCAAAATCCTACCAGCTGAATTGAGTGCCCCCACCATCCATATAACCTTAATGCTCCTGCCCTTTCTGGCATCCTCCCCACACACAGGGTACCTAGTTTGCCATTGCCCCCTCACAAACACAGAACGTACACTGTTAAATGGAGGGATGGTACACGGTACCTCCCTTCATGCCAGCACAGCTTTTCCTCCAGTAATCCCAGACCTCCTCCCTTTCAGAATGCAGAATGAGACCCCTGTTTATCAACCCCTCCTCCCTTTAAGAATGCAGAGTTCGCCCCCTGAATATCACCCCCTCCCTCCTCCCTTTAAGAGTGCAGAGTTAGACCCCTGAATATCCCCCTTCCCTCCTCCCTTTAGGAATGCAGAGTGAGACACCTGAATAATAGAACTTAGCTTCGCTGGCGGCAACTTCTGCCCCTGAGGACCCGCCAGCTTTTCAAATCATGTACGGGACGGCATGTGACAGCCGCCCATTCAGCGAAAAATCCAGATGTGTCAGTGGAGAGGCGGCGGCTGCTTAATCAGCAAAGGTAAGTACTCTTTATCATATGCTAATTGTGGTGCTGCCACCATGCAGCGGGTAGGGGGGGGGGGTGCTGAATCGAGGTCTTGCCACCGATAATATGCAGCTGGCCCTTCTCGACTTTGTGGGTCGTGATGGACCTTTCCCCGCATCATTTTACCGGCCCCAGCGCCACGACCAGTGCGTCTGTTAGCCAGCAAACACAGACTGCTGCCTCCCATACCGAAGCTGAGTCCTCAAGGCTCAAGGGTGTCCTACAAGACCATCTACAGACTCCACCATTGAAAGTTAGCAGCCTTCTGCCAGCCACGCTGCAGCCACTCAGGTAGCACTGCATAGGAGGACTAGACCAAGCAAAGGCACCCATATGACAGGCACTAAGGGAATGCACAGGTGAACAGTTGAGTATTGCATGGATTATTGGAAGTGTTATTGTATACATTTGGTATGGAATGATTGCTTTGTGGTGTATTTTATTTCAGGATTGTGCTAACTATGATGGTCCATAAAAGAGGGGTGGCAAGGTGCTCCTGTTGAGCAACAGGGATTTAGGAATTTCTTCAGGAGAACTGGAGTCTGTTGAGGCACTCACATACAGCTGTCTGGAGCATGGATGTGCTGTCAGCCTCCTCCCTTCCTCTTCCTCCTCTTCATCTTCCTCCTGCTTCTGAGGTCATCACCGAAGCCCTGGTGGCAAGGGCTGCACCCTCATGATGGCCACGAATCGGGAGGCATGCTCTGGCAAGTACTGGAGGGCTCTCCCCAAGTGGTCCAAGCAGCAGAACAGTTGCTTCTGGACGCTGATGGTACGCTCTGCGACTTTCCTTGTTGCAACATGGCAGTCATTGTAGGAGCGCTGGATACATGTGATCGAGTGGCAGAGGGGAGCCATTAGGCATATGTGGAGTGAATAGCCCTTGTCACCAAATAACCACCCGCTGATTTGGCATGGTGGCTTGAAGATGGCTGGAACTGCAGATGGTGCAGGATGAAAGCATCATTGATGCTGGCAGGAAACGTCGCATTCACCAACATGATGCCCTGTGTGGTTGCACACCCACTGCATGCTGAGTGAGTGGTATCCCTTGTTGTTGTGGTATATCTCCCCATTGAGATGTGACATCCGCAAGGCCATGTGTGTGCAGTCGATGGCTCACTGCCTCATGGGGAAGCCCACATGTCACGTGCCTCCAGCTCCAGCTTCTCTCAGCATAGGGAGAAGACTGTGAAATCCCGTCTTCTGGCATACAGTGTCTCTGTGACTTCCAGATGCAGCAATGGATGGTGAACTGTGTTACATTGGCGATGTCTCCTGTTTCAGCTTGGGAGGATTTGCTGGCATTGAAATTGAGGGCATGGGCAGCATCATCCTTGCCCTGCTCTGAGGCTGCAGGTCCGGGTCAAGGAGGTGGCACAATTTTGTAAACACATCCTTGTTAAAACCCAGACATTGAACCTATACTAAAATAAAAGCAAAATACTGCGGATGCTGGAAATCTGAAATAAAAACAAGAAATGCTGGAATCACTCAGCAGGTCTGGCAGCATCTGTGGAAAGAGAAGCAGAGTTAACGTTTCGGGTCAGTGACCCTTCTTTGGAACCTATACTTCCTGGCTACAGTGGAGGTTGGAAACGTGCTCTTTGAAGATCCTAGGTTAGTATGGCCTCCTGGCAAAAGCCCTCCTCCTCTTGTCTCTGCGAGGAGCTTCTGTTTTCTGCTGCTTCTGCTCCTTCTGATGCTGTAGCCCAAGGGGAACTGCAACTATATCTCACAGGAAGCTACTGGTGTACTCAGAGGCCTTTCAAAAGCCCTCCAAAGGTCTAGCACCATTCCCTTCTGATTTACAGAACTTCTGTCAGCTCCTCCAACAGCACAATACTTCTACTAACTCTGCCACAGCAAACAGACAGTCAAAAGCACATCATCTGAAAGTTAGTTGGTGATGCCTTTAAATAATGCTGGTGAGTGGGGTCTCACGTGTATTCAAGTTCTGTGTTTAACAGCGGGCATTAACGGGAGCAGTGACATTGATCTGCGCACTCTGCATACTTCTTGAGCACGTATGTTACCCCCATGCTATCACCATCCACAGCATGGCAATTAGCAGAGGCTGTGCCAAAAGTCATCAGGAATGTATCTCCTATTTGTTTTCTTGCTCGGCTTCCATAGCGCCAAAATCAATGGTGCTATGTCACCGAGGTTTGTGGCCCTAGTCTCAGAGGTACAATTTAGTCGTATTTTCTTTGTGTTACAATGCAGGATCCAATAATCTTGCCACATGTCGAGCCATCTGATCTCACTTCCTTCTCATAGTTTACAATCATTTTTTATGGAGTTGGTGGATATGCATATGATGATGATTCCTCTCATGGACAGGGAGATTACTCGATAAAACTATAACTTTAACATTGACTACAAATTGCAAATTTTAATTTTGGAAGGGTTGTAGTGGTCACAGAATCATGGATGTTACAGCATTGGAGGAAGCCATTCGGCTCATCGTGCCTGTGCCAGCTCTTTGAAAGCGTTATCCAGCTTAATCCCACACTCTCCAGCTTATTCCCATTACCCTTTAAATTAGTCCTCTTCAAGTACATATCCAATTGCCTTTTGAAAGTTCCAAATGAATCTGCCTCCACTGATTTATTTATTTAGAGATACAGCACTGAAACAGGCCCTTTGGCCCACCGAGTCTGTACTGACCATCAACCACCCATTTATACTAATACTACATTAATTCCATATTCCTACCACATCCCCCCTACCACCTACCTATACTAGGGGCAATTTATAATGGCCAATTTACCTATCAACCTGCAAGTCTTTGGCTGTGGGAGGAAACCGGAGCACCCGGCGAAAACCCACGCGGTCACAGGGAGAACTTGCAAACTCCGCTCAGGCAATACCCAGAATCGAACCCGGATCGCTGGAGCTGTGAGGCTGCGGTGCTAACCACTGCGCCACTGTGCCGCCCAAATTGATATAAATTGGATGAATGAACGAAGGAACAGGGACTAAAGGGATAAGCGGACAGGGAGGGCAAATGTGAGTGGAATGATTTGCTCATGTGGGAAGGTTAAATGCCGACATGGACTGGATGGGCCGAGTGGCCTGCTTCTGTGTCGTATCTAATCCATATGTAAGTATTCCTCTGGGTTTCCAATGTGTTGGTTTGGTCCCTCACCCAGAGGGACACACAGGCCAGGTGTGGCTATTCAGCCTATCTAGTCAATGCCAGCCACCCCTTCGCTTGCAGGGGTTTCCTGCACACACACATACCCCGTAGAAACCAGGCACTGAGTTGAAAAGAGAACCGCATGAAGTTCCCTCATGTTGGCCATTCCTGCTCCCGCTTGGAGTACGAGGGACATTACCCCTCCCCCATCCATTCCTCCTCCCCATCACCTCCTCCCCCATTACCTCACCACATTCCCCCTCCCCCATTTTCCTCCCTGGCCCATCTCCTCTCTGGGCAGCAGGAAGCCTCACTCTGGAGTTAATGTGGATGACTGGCCCTCAAAGTAATTGTGGTGTTGAAAACATGCAAAGAACTTTGGATACAACAGGTTTCCCACACTTTCTGTAGTATAAGGGTTTGAAAGGGTTAATGTTTGGGA
Organism: Heterodontus francisci; assembly: GCF_036365525.1. Classification (NCBI taxonomy): domain Eukaryota; kingdom Metazoa; phylum Chordata; class Chondrichthyes; order Heterodontiformes; family Heterodontidae; genus Heterodontus; species Heterodontus francisci. The sequence goes on from NC_090383.1 coordinate 40,705,037, forward strand.
GAGTGTGAGTAACACCTCCCGCTGTGATGATGTAAGAACATAGAACATAGAACAGTACAGCACAGTACAGGCCCTTCGGCCCACGATGTTGTGCCGACCCTTTAACCTACTCGAAGATCAAACTACCGACATACCCTTCTTTCTACTATCATCCATGTACCTAGCCAAGAGTCGCTTAAATGTCCCTAATGTATCTGCTTCTACAACCACCGCTGGCAGTGCATTCCACGCACCCACCACTCTCAGTGTAAAGAACCTACCTCTGACATCTCCCCTAAACCTTCCTCCAATCACCTTAAAATTATGCCCCCTGGTGAAAGCCCTTTCCGCCCTGGGAAAAAGTCTCTGGCTATCCACTGTATCTATGCCTCTCATCATTTTGTACACCTCTATCAAGTCACCTCTCATCCTTCTTCGCTCCAATGAGAAAAGCCCTAGCTCCCTCAAGCTTTCTTCAGAAGACATGCCCTCCAGTCCAGGCAGCATCCTAGTACATAGAACAGAGAACATTACAGCGCAGTACAGGCCCTTCAGCCCTCGATGTTGCGCCGACCTGTGAAACCATCTGACCTACACTATTCCATTTTCATCCATATGTCTATCCAATGACCACTTAAATGCCCTTAAAGTTGGCGAGTCTACTACTGTTGCAGGCAGGGTGTTCCACGCCCCTACTACTCTCTGTGTAAAGAAACTACCTCTGACATCTGTCCTGTATCTATCACCCCTCAACTTAAAGCTATGTCCCCTCGTGTTTGCCATCACCATCCGAGGAAAAAGGCTCTCACTATCCACCCTGTCCAGCCCTCTGATTATCTTATATGTCTCTATTAAGTCACCTCTTCTCCTCCTTCTCTCTAACGAAAACAACCTCAAGTCCCTCAGCCTTTCCTCGTAAGACCTTCCCTCCATACCAGGCAACATCCTAGTAAATCTCCTCTGCACCTGTTCCAAAGCTTCCACATCCTTCCTATAATGCGGTGACCAGAACTGCACGCAATACTCCAGGTGCGGCCGCACCAGAGTTTTGTACAGCTGCAGCATGACCTCGTGGCTCCTAAACTCGATCCCCCTACTGATAAAAGCTAACACACCATATGCCTTCTTAACAGCTCTATAACCTGGGTGGCAACTTTCAGGGATTTATGTACCTGGACACCCAGATCTCTCTGCTCATCTACACTACCAAGAATCTTCCCATTAGCCCAGTATTCTGCAATCCTGTTACTCCTTCCGAAGTGAATCACCTCACACTTTTCCGCATTAAACTCCATTTGCCATCTCGCAGCCCAGCTCTGCAGCCTATCTATGTCCCTCTGTAACCTACAACATCCTTCGGCACTATCCACAACTCCACCGACCTTCGTGTCATCCGCAAATTTACTAACCCACCCTTCTACACCCTCATCCAGGTCATTTATAAAAATGACAAACAGCAGTGGCCCCAAAACAGATCCTTGCGGTACACCACTAGAAACAATACTCCAGGATGAACATTTACCATCAACCACCACCCTCTGTCTTCTTTCAGCTCGCCAATTTCTGATCCAAAGCACTAATTCACCTTCAATCCCATACTTCTGTATTTTCTGCAATAGCCTACCGTGGGGAACTTTATCAAACACCTTACTGAAATCCATATAGACCACATCCACGGCTTTACCCTCATCCACCTGTTTGGTCACCTTGTCAAAAAATTCAATAAGGTTTGTGAGGCACGACCTACCCTTCACAAAACCGTGCTGACTATCTCTAATGAACTTATTCTTTTCAAGATGATTATAAATCCTATCTCTTATAACCTTTTCCAACATTTTACCCACAACCGAAGTAGGGCTTACAGGTCTATAATTACCAGGGCTGTCTCTACTCCCCTTCTTGAACAAGGGGACAACATTTGCTATCCTCCAGTCTTCCGGCACTATTCCTGTCGACAATGACGACATAAAAATCAAGGATAAAGGCTCTGCAATCTCCTCCCTGGCTTCCCCGAGAATCCTAGGATAAATCCCATCTGGCCCAGGGGACTTATCTATTTTCACACTTTCCAAAATTGCTAACACCTCCTCCTTGTGAGCCTCAATCCCATCTAGCCTAGAAGTCTGTATCTCAGTATTCTCCTCAACAACATTTTCTTTCTCCACTGTAAATACTGACGAAAAATATTCATTTAACACTTCCTCTATCTCCTCTGATTCCACACACAACTTCCCACTACTATCCTTGATTGGCCCTAATCTAACTCTAGTCATTCTTTTATTCCTGATATACCTATAGAAAGCCTTAGGGTTTTCCTTGATCCTATCCGCCAATGACTTCTCATGTCCTCTCCTTGCTCTTCTTAGCTCTCCCTTTAGATCCTTCCTGGCTAGCTTGTAACTCTCAAGCGCCCTAACTGAGCCTTCACGTCTCATCCTAACATAAGCCTTCTTCTTCCTTTTGACAAGCGCTTCAACTTCCTTAGTCAACCACGGCTGTCTCGCTCGACAACTTCCTAACTGCCTGACAGGTACATACTTATCAAGGACACGCAGTAGCTGCTCCTTGCCTCACATAACAGCTTGGGATACATCTCATCTGGGCCTGGGAATTTATCCATTTTTAAGCCCACTGAAACAGCTAATACTTCCTCCCTTTCAACGCTAATATGTTCACGTATATCACAATCCCCATCCCTGATCTCTACAGCTACATCGTCCTTCTCCATAGTGAACACAGATGAAAAGTAATCATTTAAAACCTCACCTTTGTCCTCCGGCTCCACACACAGATTGCCACTTTGGTCCCTAATGGGTCCAACTCTTTCCCTGGTTATCCACTTGCCCTTAATGCACTTATAAAATGCCTTAGGATTTTCCTTTATCTTGCCCGCCAGTGTTTTTTCATGTCCCCTCTTCGCTCTCCTAATTATTTTTGAAGTACCCCCCTACACTTTCTATACTCCTCTAGTGCCTCCACTGTTTTCAGCGCTCCGAATCTGCCATAAGCCTTTTTTTCCCTGATCCAATCCTCGATATCCCTTGACATCCAGGATTCCCTAGACTTGTTGGTCCTACCCTTCACCTTGGGGCGGCACAGTGGTTTGCACTGCAGCCTCACAGCTCCAGCGACCCGCGTTCAGTTCTGGGTTCTGTCTATGCGGAGTTTGCAAGTTCCCCCTGTGACCGCATGGGTTTCTGCCGGGTGCTCCGGTTTCCTCCCACAGCCAAAGACTTGCAGGTTGATAGGTAAATTGGCCATTGTAAATTGCCCCGAGTGTAGGTAGGTGGTAGGAAAATTGAGGGAAGATGTGGTAGGGAATATGGGATTAATGTAGGATTAGTATAAATGGGTGGTTGATGGTCAGCACAAACCCGGTGGGCCGAAGGGCCTGTTTCAGTGCTGTATCACTCTATGACCTTAACGGGTATATGTTGGCTCTGAACTCTCACTATTTCCTCTTTGAATGACTCCCACTGGTTTGATATAAACTTTCCTACAAGTAGCTGCTCCCAGTCCACTTTGGCCAGATCTTGTTTTATCATATTGAAATCGGCCTTCCCCCAATTCATTAACTTTATTTCCGGCCCGTCTTTGTCCTTTTCCATAACTACCTGAAATCTTACAGAGTTATGATCACTATCCCCAAAATGCTCCCGCACTGACACTTCTACCACTTGTTGGCTTCATTCCCTAGGATTAGGTCCAGTTCTTTTGTAGGACATTCTACGTACTGGCTCAAAAGGCTCTCCTCTACGCTTTGTAAGAATTCCGTCCCCTTTAAGCCTTTTGCACTAAGACTATCCCAGTTAATATTAGGGAAGTTGAAATCCCCTAATATTGTTACCCTATTATTTTTACACCTCTCTGAGATTTGCCTACATATCTGCTCCTCTATCTCTTCCTGACTGTTTGGAGGCGTGTACACCCAGTCAAGTGGTTGCCCCCTTTTTTGTTTTTAAGTTCTACCCATATGGCCTCATTTGAGGAACCTTATAAGTTATCATCCCTCCTTACTGCAGTAATTGACACCTTGATCAACAGTGCAATGCCACCTCCTCTTTTATCCTCACCCCTGTCACGCCTGAAGATTCTATACCCTGGAATATTGAGCTCCCAGTCCTGTCCCTCCCTCAACCATGTCTCTGTGATAGCAATAATATCATAATTCCATGTGTTAATCAATGCCCTCAATTCATCTGCCTTACTCGTAAGACTTGCATTAAAATAGATGCAATCCAGCCTTGCATTTTTCACTTGTGACTTAACAGGTCTATATTTGCTCTGCCTTCCAGACTGACTCAGTTTCTCTTCTATATTTGACTGTGCATTACCCCCTACTGTACCTCCACTCTGTATCCCATCCCCCTGCCAAACTAGTTTAAGCCCCACCCCCACCCCCCCCAAACCACACTACCAAACCTCCTAGCAAGGATGTTGGTCCCGTTCTGGTTCAGGTGCAACCCGTCCAACTTGTACAGGTCCCACCTTTGCCAGAAACAGACCCAGTGATCCAGGAAACTAAAGCCCTCCCTCCTGCACCATCTCCTCAGCCACGCATTCATCTGCTCTATCCTCTTATTCCTATACTCACTAGCATGCGGCACCGGTACTAATCCAGAGATTACAACCTTTGAAGTCTTGCTTTTTAATCTGATACCCAGCTCCCTAAATTCTTGTTGCAGGACCTCATCCCTCTTTCTACCTATGTCGTTGGTACCAATGTGTACCACGACCTCTGACTGCTCACCCTTTCCCCTCAGAATGCCCTGCAGCCGCTCTGTGACATCCTTGACCCTAGCACCAGGTAGGCAACATATCATCCTGGAGTCACGTTTGCGGCCACAGAAACGCCTATCTGTACCCCTTATGATAGAATCCCCTATCACTGCAGCTCTCCCACTCCTTTTCCTCCCCTGCTGTGCAACAGAGCCATCCATGGTGCCATGAACTTGGCTGTTGCTGCTTTCCCCTGGGAGGCCATCCCCCCAACAGTATCCAAAGCGGTATATCTGTTTGAGAGGGGGATGGCCACTGGGGATCCTTGCACTACCCGTCAGCGCCTACTACTCCACCTGGCGGTCACCCATCCCTTTTCTGCCCGTGCAGTCATTACCTGCGGTGTGACCACCTCGCTAAATGTGCTATCCATGACGTCCTCAGCATGGTGGATGCTCCACAGTAATCCACCCGCAGCTCCAGCTCCGTAATGCGGGTAGCCAGTAGCCGCAGATGGATGCACTTGCTGCACACATGGTCGTCAGGGACACTGGAAACATCCCTGATTTCCCACATAGCGCAGGAGGAGCATATCACGGGTGCGAGCTCTCCTGTCATAACTTATCTTTAGATTAATTAGTTACTCCCTTTAAAAAATACTAATTACACTCGGGGCCTTGTTCTACTCCAAACAATACCCACTGCAATCTAAAGTCCTTAATAAATTACACTAATTAAAAAAAATACACTTTTGTAATACTCATCTTATCACTTGAGGTTTTTTCAAAAACAAACTTTCCCTTTTTTAAGCTATTTAAATGCACTAACAGCTGTTACTTACCCAACCAATCACCTTACAGATTTCCCCTGATGTCACTGTAAGTTTTTTTCCCCCTCTAACGAATCTCAGCACGCGCCGGCACAGAAAGAGAGACCAAGAGAGCCAGCCGCCGCTCCAGTCTTCAGGTAAGTGAGGGCCTCGAGCCCCACTTTTTCCTTTTCAGGCCCCCCTCTGGATCAGCCTCTTCCCAGGTCCGCCAGCCGCCGCTCTGGTCTTCAGGTAAGTATGATGAGAGGCTGAGTAAATTGGGCCTATTTTCTCTGGAGTTTAGAAGAATGAGACGCGATCTCATTGAAACATACAATATTGTGAAGGGGCTGGATAGGGTAGACGCTGATAGATTGTTTCCACTGTTCAGGGAATCTAATACACAGGGGCACAGTCTCAGGATAAGGGACTGATCATATAGGACTGAGATGAGGAGAAATTACTTCACTCAAAGGGTTGTGAATCTTTGGAATTCTCTACCCCAGGGTTTGTGGTTGCTCCATTGTTGGCTGGGATAGACAGATTTTTGGTCTCTCAGGGAATCAAGGGATATGGCGAGTGGACGAGAAAGTGGAGTTGAAGCCTAAGATCAGCCATGATTGTATTGAATGGTGGAGCAGGTTCAATGGGCCATATGGTCTACTGCTCCTATTTCTTGTCTTCTTGTATTACCTGTTTTGCTACCCTGAACTATTACCTTGTCCTTTCCCTTTAACTTTCTAAATTTCCTCTCACCTGAACTCTCCCTCCCCCGACTACTTCGTTTAAAGCCCATTTATCACCCTAGTTATACAATTCACCAGAACTCTGGCCCCAGCATTGTTCAAGCAGAGCCCATCCCAACAGAACAGCTCCCTCTGTCCCTAGTACTGGTGCCAGTTCTCCATGAATTGAAATGCATTTCTCCCACACCAATCTCTGAGTCACACATTCAACTCTCTGATCTTACTGACCTTGTGCCAATTTGATCATGGCTCAGGTAGTAATCCAGAGATTATTACCTTTGTGATTCTGCTTTTTAATTTAGTCCCTAGCTGCTCATGCCGCAGAACCTCTTTCTTAGTCCTACCTATGTCATTGATACCTACGTGGACGACGACAACTGGATCTTTCCCCCTCGCACTCTGAGTTCCCCTCCAGTCCCGAAAAATCACGTGGGGTGGCCTTGATATGGATGTCTGATGTCATCATGCCAGGTCCAGCTTTTACCAGCGGCAGATGGCAAGTCCAGTGTAAACAGTGCGTGCTTTGGAAAAAACGGTAATTAAAGTTGTAATTGAACAGTACTTTATGGACTCGTTCGAACTTTCCGGCAAGTGCACGGGGTCCATGGGCATCAGAGCCCTGGCAGGTATATCAGGGCGGCAATGCCAAGTCCATAGCATAATCAAGTGAATGGTGAGGCTACCAACCTCAACACATGGAGCGAATGAAGAGAACACAGCAGTCCTCATTAGTATGAATTGTGCAAAGAGGTCCAGACCCCTGTAGGTTATGGCACTTCAGGTGCATATCCAAGTATTTCTGAAATACAATGAGTGTTTCTGCCCTACCACTCTTTCAGGCAGTGAACTCCAGAGCCTCATCACCCTCTGGGGAAAAAAAAATTCTTCTTAACTCCCCTCTAATTCTTCTGTGCATTGAAATCTTCCTGCAGTCCATAGCTTTCTTCCGCACAATCAACCACACAGCCAATTTTTGTATCATTTGCAAGCTTCTTCATCATGTCCCCTACATTTAAGTCTAAATCTTTGATATATATAGCATGAAAAGCAAGAGACCTTGCACTAAGCCCTGCAGAATCTCACTGGAAACAGCTTTCCAGTCACAATGGGTGTATAAATGAGCATTATCATTTGCGTCCTGCCACGGAGCCAATTTTGCACCCAACTTGCCATTTTTCCTTGGATCCCATAGGCTTTTTACTTTTCTGGCCACTTGAGACCTGGTCAAGAGCCTTGCTAAAAATCCATGTAGACTATATCAGCCCTGTACCCTCATCAAGCCACCTTGTTACTTCCTCAAAAAATTCATTCAAGTTAGTCAAACCTCCTTGTCAAGGAGAGGCAGCATCGATTTGTTTAGCCCTTGTCTTTCTAAATGCAATTTATCTGGTCCCTCAGAATTTTTTCCAATAATATTCCCACCACTGATATTAGGCTGCAATTAATCAGGCTAACCTCCCTTTTTAAACAATGGTACAATGTTAGCTGTCCTCCAGTCTGCCTGCAGCATGTCTGCAGCCAGAGAAGATTGGAAAATGATGGTCAGAAGCTCCACTATTTCCTCCCTTGCTTTTCTTAGCAGCCTGGGATGCATTTTATCTGCACTTGATGATTTATCCACTTTCAAAAGATGCTAAACCCCTTAATATTTCCTCCCTCGCTATGTTTATCCCATCCAATACAATGAGAAAAATACTAATGGGTAAACATAATTCTGCAATGGAGAACTCTAACGCAAAAAGGTATAGCTGTGTGATGCTATGTGATCTTATATCAGCAATATGTGTCCAACAATTGATAAGTTAAATTGAAAAGATCCACACTTATTGAAGTACAAGGCTTTTTAAGGGGTGGAGTTTCTTGCAAGGGATGCTTTCACATTGAAGTACCAAGTTGAGTACACGTCTACAAAGATTTTGTAATTTTCAGCCTTCCACTGAAAGGTGGAGATATCTTTCAGTTACAACACATGAAGTCAATGGGGCATCTGGCACCTCATGAATGTTGGGTCCAATGGTCTATTTCCTTAACCAATAAACTTTATGTATAGAGAAAGAAACAGAGTGACCGAAGGAAACCCAAAACAACTAGGTCAGATCTACAGATAACACAATATTGTGAGCAGGAATAGAAGGAGGAGGGCATGGGGATGGGGAGTAATTGAGGTAAAAATGGAGTCGGTGGTCTACAAGATGAGTTGGATAAAATCCAGAAAAGGGCAGAACATTAGCAGACAGATTTCAATATTGGAAAGTACCACAGATAGGAAGATAAAGCTATTTACATCATGTACTTGATGTAGAAATTGAAAAAGGTTCTGGATGCTTAACATGTCAAATCATGTGATGTAACAAGAAATAAAACAAATCAAATTCTGAATTGTATTGCTAGTTCAGTCGAATGTGTTGAATGCATCATGCTGATTCTGCAATGCCCTGGTTAGGCGATAGCTTCAGAATTGCCTTTAGTTTTGGTTAACAAGAAATAAGGGAAACGTTCAGGCTTTGGAGGCAGTGAAGACAGGAGTCACTGATCCTTGCAATCAATAGATTGAGTTACAAGAAAAGAATGGAGAAATGGACTTTGAAACAAGGAAACTGGTATGGCACCTCATAGATGTATACAAGGTATAGGTAAGGCAAACCCAGAACACTAATTCAAGGTAAACCAACAGAGCAGTTAGGACTCACCACCGAGTCAGAAGTGGGTTCAAATCACACTCCAGTGACTTAGCAAAAAATTCAGTTTGACACTTCAGTGCAGTACTGAGGGCATGCTGCATTGTCAAAAGTGCTGGCTTTCAGATGAAACATTAAACGAGGCCCTATTTTTCCTTATAAAAGATCACATGGGTTTATTTTGAAGATGAGCTAGAGTGTTAATCCCAGTATCCTGGACAATATTTATCCCTTAAGCAACTCTGAAACAGTTTAAAACAGAAAATGCTGAAAATACTCAGCAATTCGGGCAGCATCTGTGGAAAGAGAAACAAAGTTAACGTTCATCTGAGGAAAGGTTAGCGACCTGAAAAGTTGGACTGAATTTTACCGCGGGCTTCAGGATCCTGATGTTGGAGCAAAAAATTGGTCCCAAGCCCAGACTTGCCGGCAGCAGGCCTGGGGTTCGGTGCTTTTACTGCGGGCAGCCTCCTAATTGGCTCCTGATGCTGAAGCCTCGGCAGCACCATCAGGAGAGGTAGGCGCTGCAGAGGCAGGTCGATGGCCTCAGGGCGCCTCAACATGGAGGCACCCTCAGACAGGTAAGTAGAGATTAAAATTTAGGAGGCCGAGAGTGGTAGGCCCCACAGGATGGAGGGGAATTCCCGTCGGGGGTGAGGATTATTGGGGCTGCAGGGGCTGCTTTTCCTTCTCAGGGGCCCCTCTGTGGGGCGTGGAGCCTCCAACTCCAATGGCTGTCCGAGTTGCCACATGGAGGATGCCTCCATGAAGCTTGTGGTCTTCCCAAGCGGTGGTGGAGGTTGGGGGGGGCGGGGGTGGGAGGATCCGCCCGCCTTCAGCAAAATGCTGGTGGCTCTTTAAAATGGCCCTTCATAGGACCTTTAATCATGAAAATCAGCTATCCCCCACCTTGGAGTGGGCAGCCGATCCGCCTTGTAGCCTGTCGCTGGGAAACTTCCAGCTATTTTACTGGCCACCCCCTGTTCCTGCCACCTGGGGTTGGTAAAATTCAGCACATTAACTCTGTTGCTGCCTGAACAGCTGAGCATTTCCAGCATTTTCTGTTTTTATTTCAGATTTCCAGTATCTGCAGTATTTTACTTTTTATTACTGAAACAGATGGCTCATTATCACATTGCTGTGCGGGGCATTGCTGTGTGCAAATTGGCTGCTGCGTTTTCTACATTACAACAGCGACTACACTTCAAAAGTACTTCAGGATGCTTTGGAATGTCCTGAGGTCATGAATGGCACTTTATTTATGCCTTTTTATTTTCATAAGGCAGCATAGATTAAAACAGGTGAAAGGATCATTTAAAATTAGTGCAAAGGGTGATCAACATTTGAATGGCTTTCAGGTAGCGTCATGGAGGCAGAAACCCTAGATACATGCAAGGTACAACTAGATTTGCTGTATTTATTTTTGGATGAACTAAAACAGGTTGCCATTGTCTGTATTAATCTTGTGAGTCTCCACTCTCAAGTTAAGAGAAAGAACTTGCATTTGTACCACTTGAACATCCTACCCAATGCCTACCCTGAAAGCTGCCCACAGTAATAATGGACAGGATTTTATTCTGCCCTTGGAAATGAGCACAGAAGTGAGAGGGCAAAAAAATGGCAGGGAGCAGTGTTCCTGACACTGCTAGGGCTCCCTGCCATTTTGTCTGGTGTGGTGAAGGCCAAAGATGGCCTTCCCGCCTCAGGCCAATTGAGGCCCTTAAGTATTCAATTTTATTGAAGACGGAGGGACCCACCACTGTAAAGCCTGGTAGCCTCCTATTGGAGTCAGGCAACTTCCTCTTTTGGGGGCAATCCAAGGCTCCCGGAGGGTTCCCCCGGCAGTGATGGCCACCAACCCCCTCCCCAGGAAGAACCCCCCACCCTCACAAACAACCTCCCAACCCGGTTGCTGGGGCCTGCCTGAATGGCCCCAGCTACTCTAACCTCAGCCTTTTCCTCTAATCTCCTGACTATTGAGTTTCCTGAAGTACCAGCAGTGGCCACTGCTCTTGGTGGCACTGCTAGTACTGAAGAGATGCCAGCCTTTTGATTGGCTGGAAGTTCTAGATGCCAGAGCTCATTTCGTAAAGGGACAACGTCCCCGACAGCAGGCAGTTAATTGGTTGTCTGCCCTGAAATAGCAATGGGGGCCAAAGTGTGGTCATCCCCCACCTTCCAGCCCGTCACTGGGACCCCCATCACCAGAATAAAATCCAGCCCAATGTATCATTGGGGAGACCAAATGCAGATTTGGTGACCGCTTTGCAGAACACCTCCACTGGGTCCACAAGCATGACCACGAGCTTCCGGTTGCTTGCCATATTAATTCACCATCCTGTTCTTATGCCCACATTTCTGTCCTTGGCCTGCTGCAATGTTCCAGTGAAGCTCAACGCAAGCTCGAGGAACAGCACCTCATCTTCTGATTAGGCACTCTGGACTCGATATTGGGTTCAATAATTTCAGACCATTATTTTTCATGTATTTATTTATTATTTTTATTTTTATATATATATTTTTTAACAATCTGCTAGTCTTAAACTTGTTTTTCATGTTTTAGCTTTCAGACAGAGCTGTTCATTATTCTGCCATTAGCACTCTCTCTGGACTCATGCTTTGTCTTTTACTACAACTATTTAGCACCCCATTTGCATTCTGTTCCATAACATTGCTGTCATGTAATCTATCCCCCCTCTGTCCTATCACAGACCTTACTTCTTGATCTTCTTCTCCCCTCACCCCTTTCACTTGCTGAAAGACTGTTACATTTCTGACTTTTGCCAGTTCTGATGAAAGACCTGAAACCTCAACTCTGTTTCTCTCTGCACAGATGCTGCCAGACCTGCTGAGAATTTCCAGCACTTTCTGTTCTCATTCCAATATGTCTAACATTGTTTTATTTGAAACTGGTTCACTTTTGTGCATTGAAATTGAAAGTAATTATGTTCTCAATTAACATAGTCAATAGGTGGATTAACACAGAGTTGTAAAGAGTGACACTCATAAGCTCAGTCACCTCAGCGACGTCCTGATGGTTACGATGCTGGATGTTACTGGTACCTCTATTGTGATCAAGTTGCAGGAAAAGAGCATCTCTCAGGATTTCAGGCATTGCATTAAACATTATTGTGACTCATACAGTTTATGCAGATTTAGATTTGACAAGTAACTACTTTATGAGGAGTAAAAGGATTTTGATCCTATTAAATATTATGTTCCCATAAATTATACGCACCAGTGTCAGTAACTGTGACCTCTGCTTTCACCTTCTGTGCCATTAGAAACTCTGGGGCAGATAATGTGACTGTTGATGCTCAAAGAGAGAAGCATATTGGTCACTCATTTGCTTTTTAAAAAAATTCTTTCACAGGATGTGGATATCGCTGGCTCGGCCAGCATTTATTTCCTATACCTAATTGCCCGTGAGAAGGTGATGGTGAGTCGCCTTCATGATCTGCTGCAGTCCATGTAGTGTAGGTACACCCACAGTGCTGTTAGGAAGGGAGTTCCAGGATTTTACCTCAGTGACAGTGAAGGAACGGCAATATAGTTCCAAGTCAGGATGGTGTGTAGCTTGGAGGGGAACTTGCAGATGATGGTGTTCTCATGCATCTGCTGCCCTTGTCCTTCTAAGTGGTAGAGGTTCCGGGTTTGAAAGGTGCTATCAAAGGAGGCTTGGTGAATTGCTGCAGTGCATCTTGTGGATGGTACACACTGCTGCCACTGTGCGTTGGTGGTGGAGGGAATGAATGTTGACGGTGGTGGATGGGGTGCCAATCAAGTGGGCTGTTTTGTCCTGGATGGTGTTGAGCTTCTTGAGTGTTGTTGGAACTGCACTCATCCAGGCAAGTGGAGAGTATTCCATCACACTCTTGACTTGTGCCTTGTGGTTGGTGGACAGGCTTTGGGGAGTCAGGATGTGAGTTACTTGCCATAGAATTCCCAGCCTCTGACCTGCTCTTGTAGCCACAGTACTTATATGGCTGGTCCAGTACAGTTTCTAATCAATGGTAACCCTCAGGATGTTGATAGTGGGGGATTCAACAATGGTAATGTCATTGAACGTCGAGGGGAGATGGTTTGATTCTCCCTTGTTGGAGATGGTAATTGCCTGGCACTTGTGTGGCACAACTGTTGCTTGCCACTTATCAGTTCAAGCCTAAATATTGTCCAGGTCTTGCTACATATGGACAAGGACTGCCTCAATATCGGAGGAGTTGCAAATTGTGCTGAACATTGTGCAATCATCAGTGAACATCCCTGTAGTATAAAGACCTGAAAGGGTTAATGCTGGGGACAGTGAGATAAACTGCTCCCACTGTAGTGGTGATGATGATGATGTAATGGTCATATGCCAATGGACTTCGGGAAGAAGAGAGTAGCAGCACAAAGGATGCTGGCTAGAAAGGTTTGTGAAGAGTGTAAATAGAGATGTGTAAGTAATAAAAGAGGTATTAGTTGACCTTATCCAGACTTCGAGACTTATCAACAAGATATCAGTGCTATATCCCTAAGCTCTGGAAGTCCCTCCCAACACCTCCCCACCCCTCCAACTTGCTTTCCTCCTTATAACACTCCTGAAAATCTACATCTTTGACCAAGCTTTTGTCATCTGTCCTAATATCTCCTTATGTGGCTTGTGTTAATTGTATATCAGACTGTGGTAGGCTCATTCAGAAAGTAAGGAAGCATGGGATTCAGGGAAAGTTGGCTGTCTGGATACAAAATTGGCTGGCCCATCGAAGTCAGAGAGTGGTAGTCGATGGAAAGTATTCAGCATGGAGCTCGGTGACCAGTGGTGTTCCACAAGGATCTGTTCTGGGACCTCTGATCTTTGTGATTCTTATAAATGACTTGGATGAGGAGGTGGAAGGCTGGGTTAGCAAGTTTGCCGATGACATGAAGGTTGCTGGAGTTGTGGATAGTGTGGAAGGCTGTTGTAGGTTGCAACGGGACATTGACAGGATGCAGAGCTGGGCTGAGAAGTGGCAGATGGAGTTCAACCTGGAAAAGTGTGAAGTGATTCATTTTGGAAGGTCGAATTTGAATGCGGAATACAGGCTTAAAGACCGGATTCTTGGCAGTGTGGAGGAACAGAGGGATCTTGGGGTCCATGTCCATAGATCGCTCAAAGTTGCCACCCAAGTTGATAGGGTTGTTAGGAAGGCATATGGTGTGTTGGCTTTCATTAACAGGGGGATTGAGTTTAAGAGCCGCAAGGTTATGCTGCAGCTCTATAAGGCCCTGGTTCGACCATACTTGGAATATTGTGTTCAGTTCTGGTTGCCTCATTATAGGAAGGATGTGGAAGCTTTAGAGAGGGTGCAGAGGAGATTTACCAGGATGCTGTCTGGACTGGAGGGCATGTCTTACGAAGAAAGATTGAGGGAACTAGGGCTTTTCTCATTGGAGCGAAGAAGGATGAGACGTGACTCGATAGAGGGGTACAAGATGATGAGAGGCATAGATAGAGTGGATAGCCAGAGACTTTTTCCCAGGGTGGAAAGGGCTATCACCAGGGGGCATAATTTTAAGGTGATTGGAGGAAGGTTTCGGGGAGATGTCAGAGGTAGGTTCTTTACACAGAGAGTGGTGGGTGCGTGGAATGCGCTGCCAGCAGGGGTAGTAGAAGCAGATACATTAGGGGCATTTAAGCGACTCTTGGATAGGTACATGGATGATAGTAGAATGAAGGGTAGGTAGTTAGTTTGATCTTAGAGTAGGTTAAAGGTTCGGCACAGCATCGTGGGCCGAAGGGCCTGTACTGTGCTGTACTGTTCTATGTTCTATGTTCTATATGCAGGTGGAGGGCATATATAAAGAGACTGTGATGTCCCTGGGACTTGGTTTAGCCAAATTTGATATAGGATATGAGGCAAAGGTAGAAAGAGACAAAGGCTGAACTTAAAGGCTTCTCTTTTATTCTGTCTGTTTTAGTTTCACTTTCTTTTTGCTAGCGTGTGTTCTACAGCAGCCTCGAGAGTACACAATGCACAATGCAATTGAAATTTCAAAACACAACAATACATCCCTCTCCTTCTTAGTAAATGAGAGATATTTGTTTTCAAAAAGTAAATGATAAACTCAAACATATATAGTCCATCTTGTAACATAGTCACATCAGTATGGTGGGCATTTTCTCTCACTAGTAGGATATCATCTGTCATCAGGTACAGTCTCATTTGAATCATGTTCTTGATCTGAGGTGTCGATGTCGGAATCAGATTCAATGCTTGCAAGTGGTGTTTTCAGTGGTTAGAAGAATGACGCATTTCTCATGATGCTTCTGAAACTGCTGTTGTTGCTTTGCAGGTTGTTTCCTGGCACATGAGCAATGAATAGTGTTCACAGGAGTTGAAATTGGAGTCTAGTAGTTACTGTTGGCCTCAACCTCAGTAGCTCTGGACTCTGAGAGCGATAGTGATCTTGCTAACCTCAGCAGCTCTGATAGCTTTCTGTCGTTCTTGAGTGCTTTTCGGCATAGTTGACTGCAGAGACAGCCTTTGATTATTTAGGTTTTGATTTCCGGCTCACTATGTTCAACATCACCAAAGTCACATCCGTTTGCTAATTGCCACAATTGCATGCAATATTGGTCAATTGTTTCGTTTGCTTCTTGTTTAGTGCATCAGAAGAGAATGGTTTCGTATATGGCATTTTTCTTAGGCATTTTGTTGCTGCATTGTAGTCATCTTGATCAGGGGTAAGTGTCTCAAAGATATCTCCTAATTCTTCACCTCTTCACCTAATGTAGAAATAAGGCCTTTTTCCTGTGTCGTCTGTGACGGCGAAACCTGCTTTCAGAACGTCGCAGCGACTTTTACCAATGTAGTGATATGGATGATGGTTCTGAATACACATCAAAAGATGGTGGGTTGAATATAGACAATGCCAAACTAATCAGCAATGCAATGATAAAGGATCTGGGATCGCCTTCAAAGAACAAAGAATAAAGAACAGTACAGCACAGGAACAGGCCATTTGGCCCTCCAAGCCTGTCTAAACTAAAACCTTCTGCACTTCCGGGGTCCGAATCCCTCTATTCCTATCCTACTCTTGTATTTGTCAAGATGCCTCTTAAACGTTGCAATCGTACCTGCTTCCACCACCTCCCCCGGCAACAAGTTCCAGGCATTCACCACCCTCTGTGTAAAAAACTTGCGTCGCACATCCCCTCTAAACTTTGCCCCTCGCACCTTAAACCTATATCCCCTAGTAACTGACTCTTCCACCCTGGGAAAAAGCTTCTGACTATCCACTCTGTCCATGCCACTCATAACTTTGTAAACCTCTATCATGTTGCCCCTCCACCTCCGTCATTCCAGTGAAAACAATCCGAGTTTATCCAACCTCTCCTCATAGCTAATGTCCTCCAGACCAGGCAACATCCTGGTAAACCTCTTCTGTACCCTCTCCAAAGCGTCCACATCCTTCTGGTAGTGTAGTGACCAGAATTGCACGCAATATTCCAAGTGTGGCCTAACTAAGGTTCTTTACAGCTGCAGCATGACTTGCCAATTTTTATACTCTATGCCCCGACCGATGAAGGTAAGCATGCCGTACGCCTTCTTGACTACCTTATACACCTGCGTTGCCACTTTCAGTGACCTGTGGACCTGTACGCCCAGATCGCTCTGCCTGTCAATACTCCGAAGGATTCTGCCATTTACTGTATACTTCCCACCTGTATTAGACCTTCCAAAATGCATCACCTCACATTTGTCCATGTAGACAACATCCACTGCTCTTCCTTCATCAATCATCTTTGTCAATTCCTCAAAAAACTCGATCAAGCTCGTGAGACATGACCTCCTCTTCACAAAACCATGCTTACTCCCACTAATAAGTTCATTTGTTTCCAAATGGGAGTAAATTCTGACCCGAAGAGTCCTCTCTTATAATTTCCCTACCACTGATGTAAGGCTCACCGGCCTGTAATTTCCTGGATTATCCTTGCTCCCCTTCTTAAAACAAAGGAACAACATTGGCTATTCTCCAGTCCTCTGGGACCTCACCTGTAGCCAATGAGGATACAAAAATTTCTGTCAAGGCCCAAGCAATTTCCTCCCTTGCCTCCCTCAGTATTCTGGGGTAGATCCCATCAGGCCCTGGAGACTTATCTACCTTAATGTTTTTCAAGACGCCCAACAGCTCTTCCTTTTTGATAATGAGATGACTGAGACTATCTACACTCCCTTCCCTAGGCTCATCATCCACCAAGTCCTTCTCCTTGGTGAATACTAATGCAAAGTACTCATTTAGTACCTCGCCCATTTCCTCTGGCTCCACGCATAGATTCCCTTCTCTGTCCTTGAGTGGGCCAACCCTTTCCCTGGCTACCCTCTTGCTCTTTATATATGTATAAAAAGCCTTTGATCCCTTTATAGCCAAGAGCTATATCTAACTCCTTCTTGAAAACATACAATGTTTTGGCCTCAACTGCTTTCTGTGGTAGCGAATTCCACAGGCTCACCACTCTCTGGGTGAAGAAATTTCTCCTCATCTCAGTCCTGAAAGGCTTACCCCGTATCCTTAGAATATGAGCCCTGGTTCTGGACTCCCCCACCATTGGGAATATCTTTCCTGCATCTACCCTGTCAAGTCCTGTTAGAATTTTATAAGTTTTCTTTGAGATCCCCCCTCACTCTTCTGAACTCCAGCGAATATAATCCTAACTGACTCAATCTCTCTTACATCAGTCCTACCATCACAGGAATCAGTCTGGTAAACCTTCGCTGCACTCCCTCTATAGCAAGAACATCCTTCTTCATATAAGGAGATCAAAACTTCCAGGTGTGGCCTCACCAAGGCCCTGTATAATTGTAGCAAGACATCCCTGCTTCTGTACACGAATCCTCTCGCTATGAAGGCCAACATACCATTTGCCTTTTTTACCTTCTGTTGCGCCTGCACGCTTACCTTCAGCGACTGGTGTACAAGAGCACCCAGGTCTCGCTGCATATTCCCCTCCCTCAGTTTATAGCCATTCAGATAATAATCTGTCGTCTTGTTTTTGCTACCAAAGTGGATAACCTCACATTTATCCACATTATACGGCATCTGCCCACTCACTCAACTTGTCCAAATCACCCTGAAGCCTCTCTGCATCCTCTTCACAACTCACTCTCCCACCCAGTTTTGTGTCATCTGCAAATTTGGAGATATTACATTTAGTTCCCTCATCTAAATCATTAATGTATATTGTGAGTAGCTGTGGTCCTAGCATCGATCCCTGCGGTACCCCACTAGTCACTGCCTGCCATTTGGAAAAAGACTCATTTATCCCTACTCTTTGTTTCCTGTCCGGAGGCTTTGCACTGAGGAAGGTGGAGGAGAAGGCAAGGAGGCAGCATGCAGCATGTCCTCACTCCAGATGGGATCACATACTCACATTCTACTTCCCTTAGGATGGCATCCCTTCACTATCATTGCTCCACTGTACCCCACCTTCCCTTTCATCTGTGAAGTTCCATCACAGTGTCATAGATAGATGGAAACATAGAAAGATTTACGGCACAGAAAGCGCCTATTTGACCCATTTTGTCTGTCTTCTTCGCCTAAATCCTGCAATAAAAGCCACCAACAACAACCTTGCCATAATTTCTTTATCAAACAACACATCTAATTATACAGGAAAAAATGTACTATCCACCCTTGGCATTCGCTTAGTACCTGTCTTGCAGGTGCCCTTGACTGTCCTAGTGCACCAGTACACTGGTGAAATTCTGCTGACATTCACTGGCGGAGACTGCAAGTGACCTTGCAGGATCACCATGAACAGCTCTGTGCCTTGAGGTTGCAGTTTCTGACTTCACCAACTCAACATGGCTGGCAGCAGTCTGGGTAGGCTGGCTGAGAGGCAACAGCGAGGGCATTGGTGGAGTGGCACTGGTGAGAGCATGATTCCACGGAGCTACTGCCACTCCATGGGAGGCACCTCAGCAATCCTAGTAATGGAGGGCAGATTGCTGGACTGCTATGAGAGCCTGCATGCTCCTTTGAGCACTGAGATCTGCAGCCACGGTGACATCAGTCTGAGTCTGCAGGCAGCAAGCATGGATCTCATGACCTCCATCTGAGTTTCCACTGCAGCACTGAGACATTGGGTAACTTCTGTTTGTGCTGCAATTGGAGCCGTGGCTTCAGCCACCAGATGCTGCATCATGGGCAGGTCTGCAAGTGCTGTCATGGAGTTGGCCACCACTTCCATGCTGGAAAGGATGGACTCCAAGTTCTGAGCGATACCCTGTGCCACATTGGAGCTGGACTTCAGTATGCTTCTTGGCAATGACAGGTAGCTGTCTATCAGGCCTGCGAATGTACCAAGCATCTCGGTGTGCATGTTCAACAGCGTTCTCCTCTATGCCTCATCTGAGACCCCTGCAGCGGAACGTGTCTGTGGCCTCACACTCCAGTGAGCTGGCACACAAACTATTCTTTCCCCCAGCCTGATAGCATCTCACTAGTGCCCAATGACTCACCACATGCAGATTTCAGCTCTATACTAGCTGCTAAAGTTCATGCAGTGCCAGTATCTGAGTGGCTGTGAGTGTCAGATCAAGTAACAGCACTTCTTCCTGTGTGGTATGGTGTTAATCGCTCTCTTCCTCCTTGAGATGCTGTGGCTGGATATCTAAAAGCAGAAAATCAGAAGGGGAGAGTTGAGGTGAGAGTGGGAGTTGGGGTGGAAAGCAAGAGGCCCATTGTCACACCATCTGTATCATCATCCCAGTTAGCAGGGCGAGGGTGAGGTGGGAGTTGAGAAGGGGCATAAGGCAGGAACATACCATCATTCTGAATGCTCGCGGTGACGTTACATGCTATGGGCTCTGTCACAGTTGGTCCCATGATGTGCAGCACCATCTCCTCCTTTGGGCTCAAAGAATGAAGGCTTTTCTCCCTTCTATTGTGGTCAATTTTGTCCGACAAGGGAGAGAACAGAATGTCAGTGATTGTGTCATGCTGTGTTTGGATAATGTGCCTGGCATAGCTGAATAGCTGGAGGTATGTGGAAGCAGCAGGAGGTGGGCATGAAGCTGATATCATTGGAAGATGTATGTGGCTGAGATGGGAGTATGTGAATGTTAGGCCTGGGCTCTTAATGCTAGGGACTGCTGATAGGTGAGTGATGGGGGTGTGAGCAGCATGAAAGATTGGTGAAGCAGTGGATAGGAGATGGCGGCGCAGTGGCGCAGTGGTTAGCACCGTAGCCTCACAGCTCCAGCGACCCGGGTTCAATTCTGGGTACTGCCTGTGTGGAGTTTGCAAGTTCTCCCTGTGTCTGCGTGGGTTTCCTCCCGGTACTCCGGTTTCCTCCCACATGCCAAAGACTTGCAGGTTGGTAGGTAAATTGGCCATTATAAAATGCCCCTCGTATCGGTAGGTGGTAGGGAAATATAGGGACAGGTGGGGATGTGGTAGGAATATGGAATTAGTGTAGGATTAGTATAAATGGGGGGTTGATGGTCGGCACAGACTCGGTGGGCCGAAGGGCCTGTTTCAGTGCTGTATCTCTAAACTAAACTAAACTAATGTGAAGGTGTATTCACTTATCTTCACCACCCCTGACACGTCATTGACCTTTTTTCTGGGCCAGACTCTGGGCATTGACCTCCCTTGCCACCAGCTTCCACTCCCTTTGGAAGTTGATACTTGAGGGCCTCCTGGCCCCCCCACAGAAACAGGATCACTTTCCTCCTGTCGACTTCCACTACTAAAGCCTCCAATGCCACATTCGTGAACCGAGGAGCCCTCTCTGCATCTGGTGCTCCATTTATTCAGCTCATACTTGCAGCCAGTGTCAGTATAGGCAGTTAGCAGCAGCTTCTTTCCAATGAGTGCAGTTCCCCTTAAAGAGGGACAGACCGCCTGTCAGAAGGCTATCAACACTCTGCTGGGCTTCCTGCTGAGTGGTCAGCTAGCCAGCCACACTTCCCCACTAGGCCCAAAGTTACAATGATTTAAAAAAGGAGGAAGCACTAAGTCTGCCTCAATGGGAATAGGCATAGGCAGATCACGAACCACGACCCTCAAGCCCGAAAATGGCCCTTAACAAATTTTTAGCCAAACATACATAAAGTTTAAGCAGACCATGCAGAATGGTGACTGTTGCATGTTTATGAAATGATTTACTGGAGGCTGTAGAATGCCTACCTGGTATGAACTCAACTTCAGCATAATTTCATAGATTCATTGAATAATACAGCACAGAAGAAGGCCATTCAGCCCATCATGCCTGTTTCAGCTCTTGGAAAGAGCTATCCAATTAGTTCCACTCCCCTCCTCTCCTCTTTCCCCATAACCCTGCAATTTTTCAACAATTTATCCAATTCCCTTTTTAAAGTTATTATTGAATCTGCTTCCACCATCCTTTCTGGGAGTGTATTCCAGATCGTTACAACTCACTGCATTAAAAAAAACTCTCCTCATCTACCCCCCTGGTTCTTTTGCAAATTAACATGAATCTGTGTCTTCTGCCTACTGACATTCCTGAAAGTAGAAAAAGTTTGTTTTAATATATTGCATAGTGTGTTTTTTTCTTATGATCATGAGAGGACAGTGACAGAATTAGTAATTAGTGTTCTTACAGAACTGACTTCCCGTAGAATTGTACTAAGCAATAAGATCATAAATATTCAGAAGTTATTCCATAAACTGAGGTCACTTTTGTAAACCATGATGGTTTTGATTTGTTTGACTTCTGTATCAGGTGAACATTGGTTTAGTTTCCTTATTTCATTGACTAAAACTAATCAAGTATTTTCTAGTCACAGAATTCATACATTTTGTGTTACTTTATTAATATATTGTTCACACAAAATAAGTTTTGAATAGTCATTACAACTAAAATGTTGATCTGTACAGCAAAGCATTATTCTTTATGCAACAGCTACAGATACTTATTGCAATGTAAATATATTCAATAAGATTCATCCTAGTAGTATTAGTACCAATTAGGGCGGCACAGTGGCGCAGTGGTTAGCACCGCAGCCTCACAGCTCCAGGGACCCAGGTTCGATTCCGGGTACTGCCTGTGTGGAGTTTGCAAGTTCTCCCTGTGGCTGCGTGGGTTTTCTCCGGGTGCTCTGGTTTCCTCCCACAAGCCAAAAGACTTGCAGGTTGATAGGTAAATTGGCCATTATAAATTGTCACTAGTATAGGTAGGTGGTAGGGAAATATAGGGACAGGTGGGGATGTTTGGTAGGGATATGGGATTAGTGTAGGATTAGTATAAATGGGTGGTTGATGTTCGGTACAGACTCGGTGGGCCGAAGGGCCTGTTTCAGTGCTGTATCTCTAATCCAATCTAATCAATAAAAAAAGACAAGCAATGTTAGGTGAACAGTCAGGCATTGTGGAAATACACACAAATAATAGCTTCTTGCTCACATAAGTCGCTGGTTGATAATTTAAGAAAGACTTGCATTCACATAACACCATGGGTGGGAAATTTTATACTCTCCCCTGTGGCGGGTTCTTGCCACTATCATGCCTCCACCAAAATTTAGTCTGGGGAGGAAAGGCCTGTTAACAGCCTTCCTGCCCCACCGCCAATTGAGGCCCTTGACTGGGCAGTTCTTAAGGGCCTCTTTGCACCATAGCCGCAACTTTCCGTGCAGTGTGTGACCCGGTCACCACACAGAAGCATGACACTGAAAACCCTGATTCCCAGCTCCCGGGGTCGGGGGGACCCTCATTTAAAGGCACTTAGTGAACAAGGGAACCGACATGGGGAAGGGGTGGTCTGCTGAAAGCCAGCCCTCTGTCTTTGCTGCAGATCCCTCCCCCCACTCCCCCGAAAACCCTACCCCGCGAGACCCCTCCTGCCCTGACCTACCTGAGGCCTGGTTCCAGCAACGCTTCTCGGCCTCTTGTAGGTGCTTTTCCTGCAGCAGCCGCCACCTCCATAGTGGCACTGTAGCTGCCAGCCTCTGATTGGCCAGCAGCTCTCCAAGGGCGGGACTCCCAGCGATGGAGTCCTTGATCCTGTGGAAGGCCCACCACTGTCCACTGAATTGCCTGATTGGCACTGGATTTGGCGGACTTTCGGGAGAAGAGGCGATGCGGGGATCTCAGCATCACTTTTTCCAGATGTTGAGATCCCCGCTGCCAGGATAAAACTCCCCACATCTCAAAGTCCTTCACCTACAATTACTAACTTTAAGCTGCAGTGACTTACGTTATGTCGGCAAACAGGACAATTTTTTTCCCATAACAAAGTTCCACAAGCAGCACTCAGATGGGAGTGTTAAATGGGAGTGAAATTCATATTGGGTGTTAGGCAAAACAAACCATAGTGAATCAGCAGCCTGTTTAACATTCTGCCCTATATTTATTTATTTAGAGATACAGCACTGAATTATACATCACAGAAGGAGGCCATTTGGGCCATTGTGCCTGTGCCAGTTCTCTGATGGAACTACCAATTAATCCCACAGCTCAGCTTTTTCCCCATAACCTTGCATTTTTTTCCCTTTTAAAATATTTATCCAATTCCCTTTTGAAAGTTACTATTGAATCTGCTTCCAACACCATTTCAGACAATGCATTCCAGATCATCATAACTCGCTGAGTAAAAAAAAAAATTTCCTCATCTCCCCCCAGTTTTTTTTGCAAATTGTTTTAAATCTGTGTCCTCTGGTTACCCACCTTCTGCCAGTGGAAACAGTTTCTCCCACCTACCCTATCAAAGCTCGATATTATTTTGAATTGTCTATTAACTCTCCTCTTTTCCTTCTCTGCTCGAACAAGAACAATCCCAGTTTCTTTAGTCTCCATAAAACTGAAGTTCTACATTCTTGACACCATTCCTGCATTACAACAGTGACTATAACTTCAAAATTACTTCTTTGGCTGTAAAGTGCTTTAAGATGTCCTGTGGTTGTGAAAAGCGCAATATAAATGTTCAAGTCAATGGAAAAGAAGATCAGGTGGAGTGTAAAATGGGCTGCTGAAACACCTTGATCTGTTTCTCACTGCCCAAGACGAATTTAACCTCGAAGCTGTTTCAGCAGTGTTGTAGAGGGAGAAATCTTGGCCCGGTGACTGAGCTAACTACTTGCTCTTATTCCAATAGGAATTGTTTAACACCTACTAGAAGAGACAGAAGGACCTCCATTTAATGCCTCACGTCAATTTCCTAGCCATCCCAGCAGTGCCAAAAAACAGGTAGTATTGGAACCTAAGTAGCACACATTTATAAAGATACTGCAAGGTCCCACCAATCTGATTTTTAGGTGGACCTTATTCATGGCAGCTGAAGCTTCTACAGAAACAGACAGGAGTCTCATGAAATAAAAACAAGGAATGCTGGAATTTCTCAGCAGGTCTTGCAGTATCTGTGGTGAGAGAAGCAGAATTAACGTTTCAGGTCAGTGACCCCTCATCATAAGGAGTCTCATGAATTTGTGGTTATAGGAGTCAACTCGCGTTGGTACTACCCAATACCATTTTCGTCCCTGCCCACCAGGTTGTCACCTGATCCTATTCCACGAAAATGGTTTTGCAGCAGGCTGAGTCCTTTGGATATACACAGTGAAAACATAGCCCGATTTATCCTCGGATCTCATTTTCTGTTCCTGCCTTCTCTATGCAGGTAAACAATAATGACAGATAACAGATGCGACTAAAAGTCAAAATCAGAAAAAAAGATAGAAATCAAAATTGTTTGGTTTCCTCCTAAATTAAGACTTGGAGCATCATTATTGAAATCCAGGAGCACTAAGAAAATACATGAAAGGCTCTCTCATTTCTAAATCACCCTCTTTGTTAAAACTCATTAATGTAGATCTGATCTGAAATAAAATGCTCACTTTTCCTTCGACTGTGCAGCTGCATAAATTGATTATGACCATTTTAGTAAGGCGTTGCAGTGCTCATCTTTTGGAGTTGTACAAATGATCAGAACAGCACCAAGAATTAAGACAAATATTTTGGCCACAGGATCTGGTTCAGTGGTAAGGCATCTCTCATCCCTCCTACCAGTTACATAGTTTGTCAGTGCTAAAAATTCAATTCACAGAGCTTTTGGGGGGTGCAGGCTTAAACTGTGCAGGTCTAGTAACCCTTTAAAAATGGCGCAAGTACCTGCGCAGAGGCAGCTTACCCATTGTCAGCATCTCAGAGCCCGCCCCCACCATGTGATAGGGGCAGACTGCCCAGCAGATGAGCTGCTGCGCACTAGATCGCACGACACGGTGGACATGCGGGCTGCCATTTTTTCACTCGCTGCCTCTCCCAGCAGCAGGAGAATAAAATTCAGCCCAAGGTGTGAGAATTTAAAACATTTAAATGGAGTTCCTTTACATGATGTACAGCACCAGATAAGAAGATCTTCAACTACTTCTAAACAAACTTCAGACATGGTTCACCAAAGAATGGCCTCAAATTTTCTGTTTACCACAAGGGCGATGGATCTTCAACAGGGTGGGAATTCTGCTGCCCACTTGGCTGCTCCCCTGACCACAGCTCATTCCCCTGTGTAGGGAAGCACTGCAAAATTCTGAGCAGGCAATGAAGCTAGTTTTGGAGGCGTGGGGTACCCTTCGGAGGTGAGGTGATTGAATCAGGGAAGAATTGACATGGCAGAAATTTGCACAACAGGAATTTCAGGGTGCAATGTTGCCCATTTATAAATTTGACCCAAGCTATAACTAAAGTTGACATCAGTCCACTGTTATATTCCAGGATCAGTGAGTTGTCAACTTTAATTAAACTAAGAAAATCATGATCCTTGAACAAAAGAAATTCCCATCCTAAAAGAACAATTTTTGCTTGAGGGAGCTTGCTGAAATGTAAGTGAAACAGGTGCAGAAGCAGAAATCGTGACAGTCTACAGATAGAGCTGGACTGGAGTCCTCTCTAAAATAGAACTGAAAGTAAAGATATGATTAAAAGCCTTGTAAAAGCCTTTTCTTGTTCCATTGCCACTCCCTTTGGTTGAGCCCCGCCAACTCTTCTGTCATTTAATCTCGCCTGTTTTCCATCCTATCACAGACCTTCCTTTTTGTTCTTTTTTCACCCTCCCCATTAGATCCAAGGAAGAGGCATATAAATTCGCCAGAAAAAACAACAGACCTGAGGACTGGGAGCAGTTTAGAATTCAGCAAAGGAGGACCAAGGGATTGATTAAGAAGGGGAAAATAGAGTATGAGAACAAGCTTGTGGGGAACATAAAAACTGACTGTAAAAGTTTTTATAGGGATGTGAAGAGAAAAAGATTGGTGAAGCCAAATGTAGGTCCCTTACAGTCAGAAACAGGGGAATTTATTATGGGGAATAAAGAAATGGCTGACCAACTAAATGCATACTTTGGTTCTGCCTTCACAAAGGAGGACACAAATATCATACCAGAAATGTTGGGGAACACAGGGTTTAGTGAGAGAGAGGAACTGAAGGAAATCAGTATGAGTAGAGAAATGGTGTTGGGGAAATTGATGGGATTGAAGGCCGATAAATCCCCAGGGCCTGATGGTATGCATTCCAGAGTACTTAAGGAAGTGGCCCTAGAAATAGTGGATGCATTGGTGGTCATCTTCCAAGATTCTATAGACTCTGGAACAGTTCCTACAGATTGGAGGGTAGCTAATGTAACCCCACTATTTAAAAAGGAAGGTAGAGAGAAAGCAGGGAATTATAGACCAATCAGCCTGCGTCGGTAGTGGGGAGAATTCTAGAGTCCATTTATCAAAGATTTTATAGCAGAGCACTTGGAGAACAGTGGTAGAATCGGGCAGAGTCAGCAAGGATTTACGAAGGGAAATCATGCTTGACAAATCCACTAGAATTCTTTGAGGATGTAACTAGTAGAGTTGATGAGAGGGAGCCAGTGGATGTGATTTATTTGGACTTTCAGAAAGCTTTCGACAAAGTCCCACCTAAGAGATGAGTGTGTAAAATTAAAGTATATGGGATTGGGGGTAGTGTAATGCGATGGAGAGAAAATTGGTTGGCGGACAGGAAACAAAGAGTAGGGATAAATGGGTCTTTTTACGAATGGCAGGCAGTGACTAGTGGGGTACCACAGGGATCGGTGCCAGGACCCCAGCTATTCACAATATATATTAATGATTTAGATGAGGGAACTAAATGCAATATCTCCAGATTTGCAGATGACACAAAACTGGGTGGGAGGCTGAGTTGTGAGGAGGTTGCAGAGAGGCTTCAGGGTGATTTGGACAAGTTGAGTGAGTGGGCAAATGCATGGCAGATACACTATAATGTGGATAAAAGTGAGGTTACCACTTTGGTAGCAAAAACAGGAAGGCAGATTATTATCTGAACGGCTATAAACTGAGAGAGGGAAATATGCAGCGAGACCTGGGTGTTCTCGTACACCAGTCACTGAAGGTAAGCATGCAGGTGCAACAGGTGGTAAAAAAGGCAAATGGTATGTTGGCCTTCATAGCGAGAGAATTCGAGTACAGGAGTAGGGATGTCTTGCTGCAATTATACAGGGCCTTGGTGAGGCCACACCTGGAATATTCTGTGCAGTTTTGGTCTCCTTATCTGAGGAAGGATGTTTTTGCGAGAGGGATTACAACGAAGGTTTACCAGACTGATGCCTGTGATGGCGGGTCTGACGTACGAGGAGAGATTGAGTCGCTTAGGATTATATTCGCTGGAGTTCAGAAGAGTGAGGGGGGATCTCATAGCAACCTATAAAATTCTAACAGGACTTGACAGGGTTGATGCAGGAAGGATGTTCCTGATGGTGGGGGAGTCCAGAACCAGGGGTCATAGTCTAAGGATATGGGGTAAACCTTTCAGGACTGAGATGAGGAGACATTTCTTCACCCATAGGGAGTGGTGAGTCTCTGGAATTCGCTACCACAGAAAGCAGTTGAGGCCAAAACATTGTATGTTTTCAAGAAGGAGTTAGATATAGCTCTTGGGTCTAAAGGGAATCAAAGGGTATGGGGCGTAAGTGGGAACAGGTTGGATGATCAGTCATGATCATAATGAATGGCAGAGCAGGTTCGAAGGGCCAAATGACCTACTCCTGCTTCTATTTTCTATGTTTCTATGACCTATTTAAAATCTATTGCATTTCTAACTTTTACCAGTTCTGATGAAGGGGCATCAGTCGGGAACGTTGGACTGAATCTTACGCTGCCCCAGCGGGTTGGATGGTGGCATGGGGGCGGCGTAAAATTGAGCGGGAGGCTCTGGGAGGCCTACCCACCCTACTTAGAACATAGAACATAGAACAGTACAGCACAGTACAGGCCCTTCGGCTCACGATGCTGTGCCGAACTTTTAACCTACTCTAAGATCAAACTAGCTACCTACCCTTCATTCTACTATCATCCATGTACCTATCCAAGAGTCGCTTAAATGCCCCTAATGTATCTGCTTCTACTACCACCGCTGGCAGCGCATTCCACGCACCCACCACTCTCTGTGTAAAGAACCTACCTCTGACATCTCCCCGAAACCTTCCTCCAATCACCTTAAAATTATGCCCCCTGGTGATAGCCCTTTCCACCCTGGGAAAAAGTCTCTGACTATCCACTCTATCTATGCCTCTCATCATCTTGTACCCCTCTATCAAGTCACCTCTCATCCTTCTTCGCTCCAATGAGAAAAGCCCGAGTTCCCTCAATCTTTCTTCGTCGGACATGCCCTCCAGTCCAGGCAGCATCCTGGTAAATCTCCTCTGCACCCTCTCTAAAGCTTCCACATCCTTCCTATAATGAGGCAACCAGAACTGAACGCAATATTCCAAGTGTGGTCGAACCAGGGCCTTATAGAGCTGCAGCATAACCTCGCGGCTCTTAAACTCAATCCCCCTGTTAATGAAAGCCAATACACCATACGCCTTCTTAACAACCCTATCAACTTGGGTGGCAACTTTGAGGGATCTATGGACATGGACCCCAAGATCCCTCTGTTCCTCCACACTACCAAGAATCCTGTCTTTAAGCCTGTATTCCGCATTCAAATTCGACCTTCCAAAATGAATCACTTCACACTTTTCCAGGTTGAACTCCATCTGCCACTTCTCAGCCCAGCTCTGCATCCTGTCAATGTCCCGTTGGAACCTACAACAGCCTTCCACACTATCCACAACTCCAGCAACTTTCGTATCATCGGCAAACTTTCTAAGCCAGCCTTCCACTTCCTCATCCAAGTCATTTATAAGAATCACAAAGAGCAAGAGGTCCCAGAACAGATCCTTGTGGAACACCACTGGTCACCGAGCTCCATGCTGAATACTTTCCAGCTACTACCACCCTCTGACTTCTATGGGCCAGCCAATTTTGTATCCAGAACGCCAACTTTCCCTGAATCCCATGCCTCCTTACTTTCTGAATGAGCCTACCATGGGGAACCTTATCAAACGCCTTGCTAAAATCCATATACACCACATCCACTGCTCTTCCTTCATCAATGTGTTTTGTCACATCTTCAAAGAATTTAATAAGGCTTGTGAGGCATGACCTGCCCCCCCAAAAAGCCATGCTGACTGTCTCTAATCAAACCATGCTTTTCCAAATAATCATAAATCCTGTCTCTCAGAATCCTCTCCAATAATTTGCCCACTACCGACGTAAGACTGACTGGTCTATAATTCCCAGGGTTATCCCTATTCCCTTTCTTGAACAAGGGAATAACATTTGCCACCCTCCAATCATCCGGCACTATTCCAGTGGACAGTGAAGACGCAAAGATCATCGCCAAAGGTGCAGCAATCTCTTCCCTCGCTTCCCGTAATATCCTTGGGTATATCCCGTCTGGCCCCGGGGACTTATCTGTCCTCATATCATCCAAAATTTCCAGCACATCCTCCCTCTTAACCTCAACCTGTTCGAGCATATCAGCCTGTTCCACGCTGTCCTCACAAACGTCCAGGTCCCTCTCACTAGTGAATACTTCCAACTCCGGTCAACTTTACGGTGTTGGGCAGGGGGCGAGGGGCGGTCCACCCACCCAAGGCCAATCAGGCCCCTTAAGTGGCCACTTAATGGCCACATAAGGGCCCTCACCCGCCTCCACATGTGTTTTAGCCGTTGCAAGCGGGCATGCTGGGAACGTGAATGGCCACCCAGCGATAGCTGCTGGCCTTTCCGCACGCTGGGGGGGTGTGGGGTGGGGGTGTTGTGGGCCATGGCAGTCGGGCACTGGGTGTCCGATTGAGGGCTGCCCCCATCTCCCAATCCACGCCCCAGACCCAAGACGTTCTACTCCCCCCAAATGACCACTCTAGACTTGCCATGGAAGGACCGATCTCCCTGATGAGGCCTCCCCAACTTACCTGGACTCCTGGCTCCATCTGGTCGGCTGGGCTGCAGTTCCAGCAGTGGCGCTACTTGGACTAAGTGCTGTTGGCCCGCTGATTGGTCGGCAGCTCAATGAGGTGGGACCTCCTCCCTCAAGCGGGTGAGAGTCCCTCCTCGGGACAATTAAAGCCCGGGGACCTGTAAAATGTGGGACGGTCCCCAGACTAAGCGGAAGCGTTTTCGTCACTGACTTTTGTGTCGGTGTCGAATTCCCGTCTGCCTAAGGTAAAATCCAGCCCATTAATTCTGTTTCTCTCTCCACAGGTGCTGCCTGACCTGCTAAGTATTTCCAGCATTTTCTGTTTTTATTTCAGATTTCCAGCATCCGCAGTATTTTGCTTTCGTTTAGAAATGATGTCCACATCAGGTGTTGTTATTTGAGGTGGAAACCGAAGAATATTCTTCCCTTAAGAACACTTTGTTGTCCTCTCAAAAATGTGCTCTGATGTGTTTACTTTTAATCAAGGATGCATATACTGGAATCATGACCAAGGTAATCCATGTCAGAGGTGTATATCACCACATACAAGCAGCATGCCGATATTTAACTGGCTCAGTTAGTAGCAAATTTGTCTCTGAACCAGAAGTTGTAGATTCAAAGCCCCACTCCAGAGAATTGATGCATGTAATCTAGGCTGATACCTCAGTGCAGTAATGAGGGAGTGCTACACTGTCAGAGATGCCGTTGTTTGGATAAATCATTAAACCCAGGCCCCATCTGCCCGCTCTGGTAGATGTAAAAGATCCCATGACATTCCTGATGAAGAGCAGGCGACTTCACCTCAGTGTCCTGGCCAATATTTATCCCTCAAACAGTATTACTAAAAAAATAATATAGTCATTATCTCATTGCTGTTTGTACCTTGTACCTAGTACCTTTGCACCTTGCTGCATGCAAACTGGCAGGCATATTTCCACATTACAACAGGAAATCCTGAGGTTGTGAAAGGTGCTTTGTAAATGCACATCCATCTTTTATGTTTATCATCGCTCTCTCTTCAAATTATTTGTTTGTAAGCTGTTTCTTGAAAGAATACCTTGTATTCCTCAAAATTATAGTTATGTTTAACAAGGTTCTAAATCGCTTTTCCAGACCACACTATTTTATGCTTTACAGATTTTTTTTGAGATTCTTCAGTACCCCCAGTGTAGGATTTGATAAGATAGGGGTGTTTTATACCCCCTTCTAAGGTGGGAACAGACTTGGCAGCACAACAGCTTGTTGTGAATCGACTTTATTGAGATAAAGGTTGGCCAAGTTTTCAGATAAACCATAGTCACAAACTCAGGCAGTAATTAACAGATATCCTTATTGACCCCTCATTAATTATTTTACTATTTTTAAGAAAAGCCGCGAGCTCTAAGCTCTATTTTGTGACACACTTGTCCCACAAGTAGCAAATAGCAAAACATTAAGAGTTCTACTACTAATACTATGGCCTGGGTTAGTATCATAAAGATGGACAGAGTCGGGAGCCATGGGTGTTGGCCTACATTGCATACACCACTGGTGGTCACCGAGCCATAGTATTTCCTGCATTCTACAGTCATTGTTCTGCACCATTCTTACTAAGTGTTTCTGTGAGGTGGTCCTTCCTATTCCAAGCTGCAATACTGACTGCTGTATCAACACCCAACAATTTAAAAAAAAATAGAATTCCCCTTCCTTGATTCTAACCTGTCTCATCATGCTGGCAACATCCATGGATCCATGGCCCAATCAAACTGGTCACAAAAGCATCAGATTACATTCATTACAAAATCACAATACTTCCATCATGCATGGACTTAAAAGATTCTCCACCTCTCTCTTCGCCTGTATCCATCTTGTGGATAGTTCTTTCTAAATATTATTTTTCTAGCCTGTCAACTGAATTTCTGCACTTTACTTTTACTCTCTCTTAGCATTACCAATGTGTTTAATTTATCCTGATTATTGTGAAGTCATTTTTCTCTATGGAGTATGTGCCAATGCCTTGATAATTTAAAATGTTGTCTCACTCTACTGGCCACATTAACCATTTCATGCCATACTGTTTGTCAAGTAGGTGAACGTGTCTGAGACCCATTCTTCAGTGCATTTCACCATGCATTTTGCATGTTAGTTGCTTTACATGTAACAAATCACATCTTCACACATACACCAGTATCCCAATATCATGCCACACATTCTCAACTCTCAGGTGATCTTATCAAAAGATCAAAAAGGTGGGAGGGGGTGGTGTCTGTCTGAGATCTTTGCTTACCTCCCCCTGAGTGACCCCGATGTCTCGGGTAGTGGCCAGGCTGTCAAATATCAAATGGCTCTCCTTAAAAAAAAATCATAGGCAAGGATACAAATATCTCCCAAGAGAAAACTATCAAATTATCAGTCTTATCTATGCTTTCCTGACTTTCACTGGAAAGTTCTAGACTTCTTGGATGTTCTACACTATATTAATTTAATGGTTTGAATTCTAATTTCACCAGTGTTTATCCCCAAAATTCCTTTATTAGCTCTTGCATCAGCCAGATCTAATTGCCAATTCCCATTAATTATAATTCAATTTCATTTTGAGCCCTGGAGAAACTTTACTGTCCAATATTCATAATTCTTTAAAACAGAAATCAAACATTCCCATTTGATTCCAGGCATTACCATATCTTATTTGTTTGTCCTCTATCTTAGATGACATTTTGATTTTTTAAAAGTAACTTGCTAAATTACACTGGATTTTCGACATCTTAACTTATTCCAAATTCAAATAATAGTGTTGCTGGGTTGACAGGTTTTGTTAATGTTTCATTTATCTTCTCCCCAAAAGAAACTTTGACTGGAATTTTACGGTATGCGGACAGGAGATGGCCACCGACTCAAAAGTTGGTGGCGAACCCACTTCTGCCTTGCCTGGGGATCCGACCCGTATTTTGCAGGTTCCCAGGCTTCAATTGGTGTGAGGTGCGATTTCCACCCGCTTGAAGTAGGAAGTCCCACCGAATAGAGTTGCCGGCCAATCAGCGGGCCGGCAGCTCTTAGACCCAGCAGCGTCACTGGAAGCGGTGGCCACTGCTGGGACTGCAACACAGCATGAAGACAAGATGTCTGGGAGCCGGGAGCTCCCAGCAAAGGAGTCTGAAAGTGACAGACAGAGAGGATGGCGAGAGACAGAGAGGAGGGTCAGAGAGACAGAGAGGAGGGCGAGTGAGATAAAGAGAGAGGAGGGCGAGAGACAGGAGGGGGAGAGAGAAAAAGAGAGAGAAGGACGAGACAGAGGAGGGGGAGAGCAGTGATTAGTCTTGTATTAAAGGATGTATTTCTGAACCAACAAAGGATCATTTTGTGATGGTTGCTAACCTTTCGGATTTATGCAAGTAATACCCCTTTGAGTTTTTCGAGAAGGTGACCAAACAGGTGGATGAGGGTAAAGCAGTGGATGTGGTGTATATGGATTTCAGTAAGGCGTTTGATAAGGTTCCCCATGGTCGGCTATTGCAGAAAATACAGAAGTATGGGGTTGAAGGTGATTTAGAGCTTTGGATCAGAAATTGGCTAGCTGAAAGAAGACAGAGGGTGGTGGTTGATGGCAAATGTTCATCCTGGAGTTTAGTTACTAGTGGTGTACCGCAAGGATCTGTTTTGGGGCCACAGCTGTTTGTCATTTTTATAAATGACCTGGAAGAGGGTGTAGAAGGGTGGGTTAGTAAATTTGCGGATGACACTAAGGTCGGTGGGGTTGTGGATAGTGCCGAAGGATGTTGTAGGGTACAGAGGGACATAGATAGGCTGCAGAGCTGGGCTGAGAGATGGCAAATGGAGTTTAATGCGGAAAGGTGCGAGGTGTTTCACTTTGGAAGGAGTAACAGGAATGCAGAGTACTGGGCGAATGGGAAGATTCTTGGTAGTGTAGATGAACAGAGAGATCTTGGTGTCCAGGTGCATAAATCCCTGAAGGTTGCTACCCAGGTTAATAGGGCTGTTAAGAAGGCATATGGTGTGTTAGCTTTTATTAGTAGGGGGATCGAGTTTCGGAGCCACGAGGTCATGCTGCAGCTGTACAAACTCTGGTGAGACCGCACCTGGAGTATTGCGTGCAGTTCTGGTCACCGCATTATAGGAAGGATGTGGAAGCTATGGAAAGGGTGCAGAGGAGATTTACTAGGATGTTGCCTGGTATGGAGGGAAGGTCTTACGAGGAAAGGCTGAGGGACTTGGGGTTGTTTTCGTTAGAGAGAAGGAGGAGGAGAGGTGACTTAATAGAGACATATAAGATAATCAGAGGGTTGGATAGGGTGGATAGTGAGAGTCTTTTTCCTCGGATGGTGATGGCAAACACAAGGGGACATAGCTTTAAGTTGAGGGGTGATAGATATAGGACAGATGTCAGAGGTAGTTTCCTTACTCAGAGAGTAGTAGGGGCGTGGAACGCCCTGCCTGCAACAGTAGTAGTTGCAAGTGGTCATTGGATAGACATATGGATGAAAATGGAATAGTGTAGGTCAGATGGTTTCACAGGTCGGCGCAACATCGAGGGCCGAAGGGCCTGTACTGCGCTGTAATGTTCTAATTCTAATTCTTTGTGTTGACTAGTTTATCTCAATGCTTTTACATTTCGAGGTTCCTTATCTCATTACAAGGCAAATCTATGCAGAAGCTGTTTTCACTGTCTGCTGTCAAGGTCTCACCCTTTTGCTGCAAGTAAGCATTTTAAAATTTAACATAATCTCATGGAATCCCTCTGCCTTGACATCTTGTCCATATTGTGCCCTATTTCATAAGTATTTTCACTTTACTACAAAGAAGGGTTCTAATAAAGCTAAATGTTAGTTTATGATAACAAGTTACCAGTTTATAATAGCTGGATTTTAACAATTAGTACTCTGGTTAGTAGCTTTTAGTGACCCAATAATCTTACACCAGTATGCATTTCAACTTAACAAGGAAAGAGTTGCAGTTATATAAAAGCAAATGCAGATGCTGGAAATCTGAAATAAAAACAAAGCGCTGGAAATACTCAGCAGGTCAGGCAGCATCTGTGGAGAGAGAAGCAAAGTTAACGTTTCAGGTTTAAAAATTGGCAAGTCATGCTGCAGCTGTACAGAACCTTAGTTGGGCCACACTGGGAATGTTGCGTCCAATTCTGGTCACCACACTACCAGAAGGATGTGGAGGCTTTGGAGAGGGTACAGAAGAGATTTACCAGGATGTTGCCTGGTCTGGAGGGCATTAGCTATGAGGAGAGGTTGGATAAACTCAGATTGTTTTCACTGGAACGACGTAGGTGGAGGGGCGACATGATAGAGGTTTACAAAGTTATGAGTGGCATGGACAGAGTGGATAGTCAGAAGCTTTATCCCAGGGTGGAGGAGTCAGTTACTGGGGGACATAGGTTTAAGGTGAGAGGGGCAAAGTTTAGAGGGGATGTGCGAGGCAAGTTTTTTACACAGAGGGTGGGGAGTGCCTGGAACTTGCTGCCAGGGGAGGTGGTGGAAGCAGGTACGATAGCGACGTTTAAGAGGCATCTTGACAAATACATGAATAGGATGGGAATAGAGGGATACGGACCCCGGAAATGCAGAAGGTTTTAGTTTCGACAGGCATCAAGATCGGCGCAGGCTTGGAGGGCTGAACGGCCTGTTCCTGTGCTGTACTGTCCTTTGTTCTTTGTCTGTGACCTCTCATCTGAAAGACTTGCATTTATATTGCATCATTTATGACATGAGAACACCCCAAAGTGTTTTACAGCCATTTAATTACTTTTGAAGTGGAGTCGCTGTTGTAATGTGGGAAATGCAGCAGCCAATTTATGCACAGCAAGGTCCCACAAACAGCAGTGAAATAAAAGACTAAATTATTGATTTTCGGTATTGGTTGAGGGATGAATGTTGACCTAAACACTCTAACACAGGGGTGTCCAACTGTTTTTGCGTGTGGGTGCCACAGTACAATTTTTGTCTTGCATAGGGAGCCAGTGAGACAATTTCAGAAAGATAAAGGCATTAAAAATGTATCTTACTATTAATCAAAACAACAACAAATGTGCATTTTTTGTGAAGAAGCTTTAAATGAGAAGACTAATTTATTGACTTACTTTCTCGTTACGATGTTGGACACTGATTTGGTGAGTTCCTGGCATTTTTCTGCTTGCATAAGTAGTCAATGTTTGCCTGCACATTTGTAGTGATGTGGAGTATTCTGGATAGATGTCCATCTGTTGGGAGTGATCTTGATCACTCTATCTCTCCCTCCTCTCTGTCTTTGTCTCTCTCTCTCTTCCTGTGCCCCCACTCTCAGTGTTCCCCCCTCTCCGTGTTGTTCCCCCCTCTATCCTCTGCCCCCTGTCTCTCTCTGTCTTCCCCTCTTTCTCTGTCCCTCTCTCTGCCCTCCTGTCTCTCTCTCTGTACCCCTCTCTGATACCATCAGGGTGAAAATCAGCAGTATTCTGCTATTAAGGGTACACATTTTTACTCTCTGCCGAGAATGTAAACAGTGAGAGATAGCCTCACACAGCAGAAAGAAAGATTCACAATTGTTGTACTGAAGTTTCTGGTAACAGTTTCGTGCCGTTACCTACATGCGCTCCTGAGGACAGGGAAACATGAGTATCCACAGTGCATACTGTTTGACAACAAACTGCCATCAACAAGAACAAGCAAGAGGCTTTGAATTTCCACCATTTTGTTATGATCCCCATGGAAACCAAAAGAACTAAATTTACCGAACAACACCAAAAAAAACAAATGTACAAGATTTCACTTTTATAACTTTTACTTTAACAATCAAACCAAAATCAACATTAATTAAACATGAATTAGCAGACAAATCATGGTTTATATTACAAATTGCACATTAACTATCAGATGCAACAAAAATAGGTCTCACGGATTTACTGGGCAGTTGTCTCAGCATATATGGCACCAATTACAGCCACAAAGTTCTTCAAAGCTCTGAACATCCTCAGGTAGATCTCCATCTCCTGTCTTCCAAGATGCAGCCACTAATTCTCATCCGAAGCAGTTCCCTCTCAACCTAAACTCAAGACCATAGTCTTCACCAAAACAATGCATTACTCCAGAACCTACTCAGGTCTGCTCACGACAGTCTTGATGGCATAAATTCACCAGTATTACCATAAGTAATGGAAACAGCTGCAGCAACTCACATCTCCCTATGCCAATTCCTGGACCCAGCCATCACTCTCTTCAGCTTGCCTGCACTCTACCTCTGTGTGTTCTGAGCTTGGATGTCTCTGTCTTTTAAATCTGTTCCCAACCAATTTCTGTTTCCTCAGAAACCTGAGGTTTTAGTTTCCCTTTCAGTTAGGGTCTATCTCAAAAAATAGCTTTGAAACCAGGATCAGTGCACCTAACAGAACATTCAACAAGTCATTTGTTCAGACAACAGCTTGCACATGCTCCCCCACTGGTCCCACAAAACCGCAGATTCCATCACATGTAACTGGGGTGTAAACGAATCAAGTACCTTGAAGGATCGCAGAACATTGGGAGTAAGTGAATTAGAGGTGTAATCACAATGCGCATAAGTCTCCTCAATCTTTTGCAACTGCCAACTCCTTCTACTTGAATTTATTTCCGCTCATAAATTTGACCCACCCTCAAGTTACAGAAACTCATGTACATGTTCCCTGCAATTGCATTCACTGAGAGGTTCCCTTAAAATTATGACCATATTTTCAGGCCCTCAGGAAGCACAGTCATTTTTATGGTGCTTAATTGCAATTTTTTGCGCATTTCTTTTGTTAATTTATTTTCACTGAGAGCTTCATTGCACTTTTCTTTCCTTGAATGGCATAAATCTAAGTCAAATTAAAAATTGATAAACTTCCCCAATTTCAGGTTCTAAAAAGTATTATACTCTGTTACATGGGATGTGATTGTCGCTGGCTAGGCCTGCATTAATTGCCCATCCCTAATTACCCTTGAGAAAGTGGTGATGAGCCACCTTCTTGAACTGCTGCAGTCCATGTGGTGTAGGTGCGCCCACAGTGCTGTTAGGAAGGGAGTTCATGTGTATGAATGATGATTGACTGAGTTGAAACTTTAATTTTTATGAAGGAATATATGACCTGAGTTTGGAGCTTTCCTGGGCCCAGATGGTTTATGCTCCTTTATGCATGGACATATCATACTATTGTCAGGATATTTCGTTGTGTCTTGAGATTGTGAGTCACCCGATTTTCAGGTCTAACTTCTGGGTTGCACCCACACGGGAAATTCAAGGCCAGAGTGCGACCTGATTTATGTTCTAAAAAATGTTGGCCATAGTAGACTAATAATGCAGAAAAAAAGCAGCAATATAAGCTAGGGTGTCTAAATTGGAAGAGGACTAATTTCAATACGATGAGAAGGGATCGAACCGGAGGAAAATTGCACCAAATATTGGCAGGAAAAGTTGTAACGGAGCAATGGGTTATCTTGAAGGAAGGGATGCTTCAGGTACAGGCTAATTACATTCCAACAAGGGTGAAAAGTAGGGGAACCAAAATCAGGGCTCCTTGGATGATGAGGACGTTAGAGATTATGACAAAACAATAAAACAGGGTGTATGATGCATATCAGGTGAATTCTTCAAGTGAGAACCAGACTAAATACAATAAGTTGAAAGAACAAAGAACAGTACAGCACAGGAACAGGCCATTCAGCCCTCCAAGCCTGCGCCGATCTTGATGCCTGCCCAAACTAAAACCTTCTGCACTTCCGGGGTCCATATCCCTCTATTCCCATCCTATTCATGTATTTGTCAAGATGCCTCTTAAACGTCTCTATGGTACCTGCTTCCACCGCCTCCCCTGGCAACAAGTTCCAGGCACTCACCACCCTCTGTGTGAAGAACTTGCCTCGTACGTCCCCTCTAAACTTTGCCCCTCTCACCTTAAACCTATGTCCCCTAGTAACTGACTCTTCCACCTGGGAAAAAGCTTCTGACTATCCACTCTGTCCATGCCGCTCATAACTTTGTAAACCTCTATCATGTCGCCTCTCCACCTCTGTCGTTCCAGTGAAAACAATCTGAGTTTATCCAACCTCTCCTCATAGCTAATGCCCTCCAGACCAGGCAACATCCTGGTAAACCTCTTCTGTACCCTCTCCAAAGCCTCCACGTCCTTCTGGTAGTGTGGCGACCAGAATTGCACGCAATATTCTAAGTGTGGCCTAACTCAGGTTCTGTACAGCTGCAACATGACTTGCCAATTTTTATACTCTATGCCGTGACCGATGAAGGCAAGCATGCCGTATGCTTTCTTGACTACCTTATCCACCTGCGTTGCCACTTTCAGTGACCTGTGGACCTGTACGCCCAGATCTTTCTGCCTGTCAATACTCCTAAGGGTTCTGCCATTTACTGTATACTTCTCACCTGCATTAGACCTTCCAAAATGCATTACCTCATATTTGTCCGAATTTAACTCCATCTGCCATTTCTCCGCCCAAGTCTCCAACCGATCTATATCCTGCTGTATCCTCTGACAATCCTCATCACTGTCCGCAACTCCACCAACCTTTGTGTCATCCACAAACATACTAATCAGACCAGCTACATTTTCCTCCAAATCATTTATATATACTACAAACAGCAAAGGTCCCAGCACTGATCCCTGCGGAACACCACTTGTCACATCCCTCCATTCAGAAAAGCACCCTTCCACTGCTACCCTCTGTCTACTATGACCGAGCCAATTCTGTATCCATCTTGCCAGCTCTCCTCTGATCCCATGTGACTTCACCTTTTCTATCAGTCTGCCATGAGGGACCTTGTCAAAGGCTTTACTGAAGTCCATATAGATAACATCCACTGCTCTTCCTTCATCATTCATTTTTGTCACTTCCTCAAAAAGCTCAATCAAATTAGTGAGACATGACCTCCCCTTCACAAAACCATGCTGCCTCTCGCTAATAAGTGCATCTGTTTCCAAATGGGAGTAAATCCTGTCCCGAAGAATCCTCTCTAATAATGTCCCTACCACTGACGTAAGGCTCACCGGCCTATAATTTCCTGGATTATCCTTGCTACCCTTCTTAAACAAAGGAACAACATTGGCTATTCTCCAGTCCTCTGGGACCTCACCTGTAGCCAATGAGGATGCAAAGATTTCTGTCAAGGCCCCAGCAATTTCTTCCCTTGCCTCCCTCAGTATTCTGGGGTAGATCCCATCAGGCCCTGGGGACTTATCTACCTTAATGCTTTGCAAGACGCCCAACACCTCCTCCTTTTTGATAATGAGATGACTGAGACTATCTACACTCCCTTCCCTAGGCTCATCATCCACCAAGTCCTTCTCCTTGGTGAATACTAATGCAAAGTACTCATTTAGTACCTCGCCCATTTCCTCTGGCTCCACGCATAGATTCCCTTCTCTGTCCTTGAGTGGGCCAACCCTTTCCCTGGTTACCCTCTTGCTCTTTATATATGTATAAATAGCCTTGGGATTTTCCTTAATCCTGTTTGCCAATGCCTTCTCATAACCCCCTTTAACCCTCCTGACTCCTTCCTTAAGTTCGTTCCTACTGTCTTTATATTCCTCAAGGGATTTGTCTGTTCCTAGCCTTCCAGCCCTTACGAATGCTTCCCTTTTCTTTTTGACGAGGTTCACAATATCCCTCGTTATCCAAGGTTCCCGAAATTTGCCAAACTTATCCTTCTTCCTCACAGGAACATGCTGGTCCTGGATTCTAATCAACTGACGGCACAGTGGCGTAGTGGTTAGCACCGCAGCCTCACAGCTCCAGCGACCCGGGTTCAATTCTGGGTACTGCCTGTGTGGAGTTTGCAAGTTCTCCCTGTGTCTGCGTGGGTTTTCTCCGGGTGCTCCGGTTTCCTCCCACAAGCCAAAAGACTTGCAGGTTGGTAGGTAAATTGGCCATTATAAAAAAATTGTCACTAGTATAGGTAGGTGGTAGGGAAATATAGGGACAGGTGGGGATGTGGTAGGAATATGGGATTAGTGTAGGATTAGTATAAGTGGGTGGTTGATGGTTGGCACAGACTCGGTGGGCCGAAGGGCCTGTTTCAGTGCTGCATCTCTAAACTAAAGTAAAATGACGTTTGAAAGACTCCCACATGTCAGGTGAGGTGAAGAGGAAAATATGACTGTTAGAGAGAGAATATGAGAATTGAATGGCAGTCAACATAAAAGTGAAACCCACAAATCTTCAACCGGCATGTAAATAGTAAGATGTGGAGTGGCCTTATTCACGATAAAGAGGGTAATATATGCTTAGAGGCGTAGGGCAAGGCTAGAATACTTAATGAGCACTTTGTCTCAGAATTTACTAAGGAAGAGGAATCTGACAAAATATCAGGTAGAAGCGGAGAGAGTAGAAGCAATGAATAGGGTAAAATTGAGAGGGAGGAGGTACTGGAAAGGCTGGCTGTGCTCAGGGTAGATAAGTCACCCGATCCAGATGGCATGCATCATCGGTTGCTAAAGGAAGTGGGGGTGGAGATGGAGGAAGGGGTTGCCATAATCTTCCCTAGATGTGAGGGATGTGTCAGAGGTTTGGAGAGTGGCAAATGTGACATCCTTATTCAAGAAAGGATGTGAGGACATTCCTAGTAACTACAGGCCAGTTAGTTTAACATTAGTGGTGGGTAAGGTTTTGGAAACAATAATCAGGGAAAAAAAATCAACAGACTCTTCAAGAGGTTTGAGTTAATTAAGGAGAGCCAGCACAGATTTGTAAAAGCCAAATCATGCTTGACTTATCTCATTAAATTTTTAAAGAGAGAAGGTTGATAAAGGGAATGCGATGGCGTTGTCTATATGGATTTTACGAAAGCGTTTGATAAAATATTGCATGAAAGGCTGGCTAACAAAATTGAGACTCATGGAGTGGGAGAATCAATATCAGCTTGGATTAAAAATTGGCTTAAGGACAGAAAACAGCGAG
The DNA here is from genome assembly GCF_036365525.1 of Heterodontus francisci. Lineage (NCBI taxonomy): Eukaryota > Metazoa > Chordata > Chondrichthyes > Heterodontiformes > Heterodontidae > Heterodontus > Heterodontus francisci. Next base: position 40,747,137 of record NC_090383.1, read on the forward strand.
TTGTGGTAAACGGTTATTTTTCAGACCAGAGGATAAAAGTGGCAAATGGAATTTAATCCTGAGAAGTGTGATGTGATGCATTTTGGGAGGACTAACAAGTCAAGGGAATATACAATGGATGATAGGACCATAGGAAGTACAGAGGGTCAGAGGGACCTTGGTGTACTTGTCCATAGACCACTGAAGGCAGCAGCACAGGTAGGTAAGGTGGTTAGGAAGGCATGTGGTATATTTGCCTTTATTAGCCGAGCCATAGAATATAGAGCAGGGAGGTTATGATGGAACTGTACAAATGCTAGTTAGGCCACAGCTGGAGTACGGTGTACAGTTCTGGATGCCACACAATAGGAAGTATGTGATTGCACTGGACAGGGTGCAGAGGAGATTCACCAAGATGTTGCCTAGGCTGGAGCATTTCAGCTATGAAGAGAGACTAGATAGGCTCGGGTTGTTTTCCTTGGAGCAGAGAAAGCTAAGGGGGGACCTGATTGAGGAGTGTGGTGGAACTGGAGATAATCAATGATTTCAAAAGGAAATTAGATGGGCCCTTCAAGAAAATAAACTTGCAGAGGTACCTGGATGGAGAGGGGTGGGGGGAGGGGGGAGTCAGGCTGACTGGATTGCTCTACGGAGAGCCGGCATGGACTCGATGGGCTGAATGGCCTCTTTCTGTGCCATAAAATGGCACTATAATATTCCATTCCCTGCATCAGAATCTTGAGTTTGCATCTGACTCTGGGGATGAATATTACATTTTAAAAAAAATTATTTTATTAACCCACATTCTATTACAGAATTTAGAACAGCCTCAGCTGTTATTAAATTTTGTGTAACAAGATTTGCAATTATACAAATCCATGAAATCATATGTAAGTGTTTGATGGTCATCATTTGCTTTCTTAGAAATTTAGGACAGTGCTGTTCAACATTCTTACTGTGATACTATCCTCAGTTTATAGGTCGACCATTCTGAACCTGGACCATAATTTTAGGTCCCCGAAATGAGTGGGCTGGTGGGGGGGGCGGGGAGGGGGAGAGGGGCGTAAAATTGAGTGGGAGGTGGGGCGGGGCCGTTCCCGAAACCCTCCCGCCCCACTGCAATTTTACGTGAGGTGGCGCAGCAGAAATGGCCTACCTGCCCCAGGCCAATTAAAGCACTTCAGTGGCCAATTAATTGGCAAATAAAGGCCTCCTGCCACCACTGCGGGTATTTTGCCCTCAGCGGCCAGATAGCAAAGGCCTCAAGAACCCTGCCTGGTAAAACCAGGCGGCCTTTTTGTGGGCTTGGTGAGGGAGGGGGCTCTCCTGATCGGGAATCCTGTGCCCCATGGAGGGCCGCAGCACAGAGGGATACATCAATCAGGATGCATGTATACTGTCCTGTCAATTCTCCGACATCGTATGAGGAACAAAAAACACAGCTATGCTAGTGGCTTAATAAACTTGCGGAAATATTGCCTCAACAACACATGTAGAAGTAGAGTACACTCAGAAATGGTTGATGGGTGTTTTTGTGACTGGGAGGCTGTTTCCAGTGGGGTTCCGCAGGGCTCAGTACTAGGTTCCTTGCTTTTTGTGGTATATATCAAGGATTTGGACTTGCATGTAGGGGGGATGATTAAGAAATTTGCAAAGGATACAAAAATTGGCCGTATGGTTGATAATGAAGAAGAAACGTACATACGAATTAGGAGCAGGAGGAGACCACCCAGCCCCTCGAGCCTGCTCCACCATTCAATAAGATCATGGCTCAACTGATTACTCCACATTCCCACTGACCCCCAATAATCTTCCACCCACTTGCTTATCAAGAATCTATCTACCTCTGTCTTAAAAATATTCAAAGACTCTGCTTCCACCGCCTTTTGAGGAAGAGAGCGCCAAAGACTCACGACTCTCTGAGAGAAAAAAAATTCTCCTCAGCTCTGTCTTAAATGGTAAACCCCTTATTTTTAAACAGTGATTCCTAGTTCTAGATTCTCCCACAAGGGGAAACATCCCTTCCACATCCACACTATCAAGAGCCCTCAGGATCTTACATGTTTCAATCAAGTCACCTCTTACTCTTATAAATTCCAGTGGATATAAGCCTAACTTGTCCAGTCATTCCTCATAAGACAGCCCGCCCATTCCAAGTTTTAGTCTGGTAAACCTTCTTGCAACACATTTACATCCTTCCTTAAATAAGGAGACTGATACTGTACACAATACTCCAGATATGGTCTCACCAGTGCCCTGTATAGCTGAAACATAACCTCCCTACTTTTGTGTTCTATTCCTCTCGCAATAAATGTTAACATTCTATTAGATTTCCTAATTACGTGCTGTACCTGCATACTAACCTTTTGCGATTCATGCACCAGGACACCCAGATCCCTCTCTGAGCTCTGCAATCTCTCACCATTTAGATAATATGCTTCTTTTTTTATTCTTCCTGCCAAAATGGACAATTTCACATTTTTCCACATTTTACTCTATTTGCTAGGTCTTTGCCCGTTCACTTAACCTATCTATATCCCTTTGTAGCCACCTTATGTCCTCTTCAAAACTTACTTTCCTACCTATCATTGTGTCATCAGAAAATTTAGCAACCAATCCTTCAGTCCCTTCATCTAAGTCGTTTATATAAACTGTAAAATGTTGAGGCCCCAGCACAGATCCCTGTGGCATTCGTTTACATCTTGCTAACCAGAAAATGATCCATTTATGCCTACTCTCTGTTTCCTGTTAGCTAGCCAATCTTCTACCCATGCCAATATGTTACCCCCTACACCATGAGCTTTAATTTTTTGCAATAACCTTTGATGTGGCACCTTATCAAATGCCTAATGGAAATCTAAGTACAATACATCCACCCCTTCATCCACAGCACACGCAACTCCCTCAAAGAACTCCAATAAGTTGGTTAAACGTGACTTCCCTTTCACAAAACCATGTTGACTCTGCCTGATCACCTTGAATTTTTCTAAGTGCCCTGCTATAATGGTCTCTAATAATAGGTTCTAACATTTTCCATAAGACAGATGTTAAGCTACCTGCCTGTAGTTTCCTGCTTTCTGTCTCCCTCCCTTTTTGAATAAAGGAGTTACATTCGTTATTTTCCAATCTAACAGAACCTTCCCTGAATCTAGGAAATTTTGGAAAATCAAAACTAACACATCAACTGTCTCACTTAGCCACTTCTTTAAAGACCCTAAGATGAAGTCCATCAGGACCCGGGACTTGGCAGCCCGCAGCTCCAACAATTTATTCAGTACCGGCTTCAACAATTTGTTCAGGTGATTGTAATTTTCTTGAGTTCCTCCCTCCCTTCCATTTCCTGACTTACAGCTAATTTTGAGATGTTACTTGTATCCTCTATAGTGAAGACCAATGCAAAATACCTGTTGAATTCATCTCCTTATTTTCCATTATTAACTCCCCAGATTCACTTTCTATAGGACCAATGCTTACTTTGTTAACTCTTTTCTTTTTAAAATATCTATAGGATACTATCTGTCTTCATATTTCGAGCAAGCTTTCTCCCGTACCTTTCTTATCAATCTTTTAGTCATTCTTTGCAGTGTTTTATATTCTGTCCAATCTTCTGACCTGCCACCCATCTTTGTGTAAATATATGCTTTTCGTTATGTTTGATACTATCTTTAACTTTTTTAGTTAACCACGGATGACGGGTTCCCCCCCTCCCCCCCCGCCCCCGCTTAGAATTTTTCTTTCTTGTTGGAATGTATCTTGTTGTGGCTAATCTGCACTTACTCTTAAAGAATTCACGAAAGCAGACTAGTATATCAAGGTATATCAATGTTTTATTCACACACTAAATCATCAAGTACAAGCTCTCATGACTTGCACGGTATACTACCCGTCAAGGCATGAGGTGATCAGTCTCGGACTTGCGGCTGCTCTTCCGTTCTCTGAGTCCTCGACTCAGGGTGTCTTCTCGAGTGTTCTTCCCTGGGGTTCTCGTGCCGTCCCCAGTTTCAGTCAGGGGTTAAATCTTGTTTGCAAGACCCTCCCCTCTTACTTACTCATAGGGGTCTGTTATAATGACATAATGATAATTCCTTATTTGGTCCAGTGAGAACCTGGTCAGCACTTCTTGTTTCTTTTCAGTTTTCCATTGTCTACTGTGAGTATAATCATATCTCGTGTCCATGGCAACTCCTTTATCTGGTACATGCAAGGACACTGTCTGGTAGCATCACACTTGTTTCAACATGTTTTTCTGTACTATCTACAATTCCTTGGCCATATATGTGCTGTGGCCCTTTTCTTCCCAGCCTCCCTATGCTTCAACACACTGTATATTGTTGTGTGACTAGCCCCTTTGTTTCAACTAAGTTCTTATGTGTTTTTACTGGGTCTACAGTCCCCCTTTTGATCCTGCAGGGCTATGCCCAAGGGATCACACTCTCATGTCCCTTAGGTAGTACACTTGTGAAATTACAATTTTATTTTCAAATCAAAAGTATAAGCAGTATAATGTTAAAGAAAGCACAATTTAAGCATTACTATTGACATAATCAATCACTTGTGTGAATATAATATGATCGCAATTGCATTTTTAGAGTACATTGATCATTCATTAATTCATTTTAAGTATATCAAAATAGGTTATACTCTTGTGTTACACAATCAATTGTCTATCTTTTTATAGAGCAAGTTCAAATACTGATTGCCTTTAAGGTAGCTCTCCAACCTGCGTTCATACATCCTCTCACATTGCTTAATCAATTTCTTAAGTTTCCAAATTAAGTACGTCACATATAACACCATGATAACCAAAACCACAGTCAGGACATAGGAGGTAATTCTAAACCAGGGGTGTTTTTGCACATTTAACCTCCAGTTCCATAAGTCCACCCACCAAGTAGAATCATTTATCTCATCGATCTCATCTTGTAGCTTCTTCGACTGTTGTTCCAGATCGTAGTACACTACACCAATGGCTTCTAATTGCTGTCTCTCTTTACCCAAGTATGTGGGCTGAATGGTATATTCATATTCCTGGAGGTAATTTATTAAGTCCTCCTTAATACTTTCTGTCACAGTCATCGTTTCTGTCTTTTGTTTATGTATGTCTACCAACTCCATCTTTCCTACTCTGGTTGGTATTGTGGGTTGAAACAAATGTACTGTTGCTCACCAGACAAGTCTGGTTATGTCCGTACTGATATTCCTTCGCCGCGGTAGTTAAGCAATATCTCCCCTTTCCCATATAGGCCACATGGGTTCGCCCTGACAGTGCTTTCCTAGTCTCCATGGTGCAATATGCAATGGCATTAAATCCACATTTTGACTCTGCTGTTTTATATATATAGGATGAGGACATATGACCACCTGGTTTTCCAGTCTACACATAGACAAGGTTGTCCCAATTATCTCCTTTCCGATTTTCCACAACATAGGATAATATATCATAGTATCTTATGTAATCTTTTCCCCTTATTACCCCTATATTTTCTACTTCATATAATTGCATCCCTAACTTATCTCTTGGAATTACAGGTATTCCCAACACTACTCCAATACTCATAGGTCTCGTATTTACACACTCCCGACCTTTCCATACCTTAACAAGTTTTCTGAGTTGGTACCTGGTAATTTTATCGTTTATGTGACTAGCTAAGTGCTCCAGCTGGGTGTCATTTATCCAAACAGGCACCTGTCCCACATCAATTTGCCTCACATTTTCCCAAGTTTGTTCAAACATCCATGAACCATACGTACTACAAACACTTTCGTTATTTGAAATACCGTGGACCGCCTTTACCTTTTCTATTATATCATTGATAGTATGAGCATGACCTTCCAGTACTCTTACCAGTCCTGTCACCGCGTCCATCAAGTCCTGTCCTACTTTAGCTACACCACTCTGTCCCTTTTGCTCCTTTTTCAAAATATCCTTTACTTACTGGCTGAGAGTCCTAACCTTCTGGTCCACACTTTCCAAATCTATAGTATCGACAATTGAAGTTCCTGTATTAAAGACCGTAGCCACATCATTCACTAAACTACGTTTACGTCTCTTTCCTTTATTATTCCCTCGTCACTGAATTCCTGTCCCAGAAATTGTTGCAGTAATACTTTGTACAACTCTTGGGCCTTCTCAGAGCACCAGTCAGGTAGCTGGATATCTGAGATATTCAATATTACCAGTACCAACTCATGCTGTATATAATCATATACGATTTTATTAGTTTTTATTATCACAAGTCAATTTTCTGGCCCTGCAGTTAAGGCAGGGCAAGGGAGGTCAGTCACTAATGGCCGCTGGGCTGTAACCTTACTCGTTGGTGATTCGGATGTGGGGGTAACCTTGGGGGTTGGTGCTTCTTGCCCGTTTAATCTCATGACCTGGAACAGGAACTGTCCTTTTTTATTTTCCCAAACACAACAAAGCCAATATCCCCTATCGTTGTGTGGTTTCACACATATTGATCGGTTTCTACAGTCTTTATCATCGCACTGCCATACGGGGAACTTGGGACGTCCATTTTTGCCAACTCATCAGCCCTCCTATTTCCTTCGGGAGTCTCCTTGCTACGAGCCTTTGCTTTGATGATCTCATACTGACCTTCCTCTTTCATCGCTGCATCTATTATCCTTTGCAGTAATGGGGAAGACGGCAAAGGTTTTCCATCTGCCGACACAAAACCTCTCGCTTGCCACAGAGGTAGGTACTCAGTGAAACTGTTACACACGTACATACTGTCAGAATATGTATGAACCTTGGGGGAAACATGTGTGGTTGTGTCATTACAAAAGCAACCGCAGCTAGTTCTGCACCCTGCGCACTTAGACTCGCCAGTAGCTGTAAGGCAAGGTCTTTAATAGGTTTACCATTATGATCCTGTACATGTAATCCACACCCTGTCTGTCTAATCCCATCCTCCACTTTAGAGGAACCATCAACAAAAATTTTGATTGCTGTTTTGATTGCTGGCTCCTTCCCTTTTACACCCCCCCAATGATTTTGGCACAAAAGGTCCCTTGAGGGCCTTTGCTGCCAAAACCTGACACTCATGGGGTTCACCCTGTTAGATTAAATTGTCCACCAGGCACGTAGTAGTTTTTGCCTTTTTTTACCGAAATGTCTCTACCTTGCAAGAGCAAGGTCCACCGAGCAATACAATTCTGATGAACATTACCATTCTTCAGTCGTCCATCCAGTAACAACTGGATAGGCGTGTGTTCAGTTAGGATAGTCACAGGGCTGAGGCCGACAATATAAGTAAAATTCTGAATCGGCCAGAAGATGGCTAGCAAGTGTTTCTCACACACCATAAAGGCCCGTTCTACCAACGTTAACAAGCGAGATGCGTACGCCACTGGGAAGAATCGACCATGTTTTTCCTGAAGCAATACCGCTGATAAGGTAGTATCTGTGGTAGTGACCTCAGGGCAAAGGCTAGGGATGGGTCCGGCATCTGTAGCACTGGAGCTGTGGCCAGCGCCTGTTTTAATTCTGCAATCGCTGACATACACTCTGGTGTCCGTACCCACTTGGAGTTCTCTTTCAGGAGAGAAGGGGGCTACCTTTAGACAAATCCATCAATATGGTTCCTGCAATACCCAATGAGACCCAAAATGATTTCAGAGCCTTAATATCTTGCAGTAGGGAGTGTTCAAGGATTGTCTGTACACGCATCTGCTTTATCTCATGCTTTCCCTGTGTTATCACTATTCCCAAATAGGAAACCTTTTCTTTCATTATCTGTGCCTTTTTAAATTTTATTTAGAGATACAGCACTGAAACAGGCCCTTCAGCCCATCAAGTCTGTGCTGACCATCAACCACCCATTTATACTAATCCTACATTAATCCCATATTCCTACCACATCCTCACCTTCCCTCCATTCCCCTACCACCTACCTATACTAGGGGCAATTTACAATGGGCAATTTACAAGTCTTTGGCTGTGGGAGGAAACCAGAGCACCCAGTGGAAACCCACGCAGTCACAGGGAGAACTTGCAAACTCTGCACAGGCAGTACCCAGAATCGAATGCGGGTCGCTGGAGCTATGAGGCTCCAGTGCTAACCACTGCTCCACTGTGCCGCCCAAACTTCTTAAGTGTTCTTCCTCAGGGTTCGCGTGCCGTCCCCATTTTAAATCTTGTTTCCAAGACCGTCCCCTCTTACTTATTCATAGGAGTCTGTTATAATGGCATAATGATAATTCCTTACTTGGTCCAGTGAGAACCTGGTCAGCACTTCTTGTTTCTTTACAGTTTTCCATTGTCTACTGTGAGTAGAATCATATCTCGTGTCCATGGCAACTCCTTTGTCTGGTACATGCAAGGACACTGTCTGGTAGCATCACCCTTGTTTCAACATGTTTTTCTGTACTGTCTACAATTCCTTGGCCATATATGTGCTGTGGCCCTTTTCTTCCCAGCCTCCCTATGCTTCAACACACTGTATATTGTTGTGTGACTAGCCCCTTTATTTCAACTAAGTTCTTATGTGTTTTTACTGGGTCTACAACCTATTCTGTGTATTCTGAAATATCCCCTTAAATGTCTGCCACTGCCTCTCCACTGACCCATCCCTTAACCTGATTTGCCAGTTCACTTCAGCTAGCTCTGCTTTCCTGCCCTCATAATTGCCCTTATTTATGTTTAAAATACCAGTCTTGTACCCACTCTTCTCTCCCTCAAACTGAATGTAAAGTTCAATTGTATTATGATCGCTGCTACCAGAGGCACCTTAACTATGATGTCATTAATTAATCCTATCTTGTTGCACAATGCCAGGTCTAATATAGCCTGCTCTCTGGTTGGTTCCAGAATGTACTGTTCCAAGAAATTATCCTGGAAACATTCTTTGTACTCCTCATCTAGGCTACCTCTGCCCATCTGATTTTTCCAGCCTATATGTAGATTAAAATCCCCCAGGATTATCGCTTTAGCTTTCTGACAAGCTGCCATTATTGCTTCCTTTATACCCCCTCCTACAGTGTGGTTAGTGTTAGGTGGCCTGTGCACCACTCCCACAAGTGACTTGCCTTTATGATTTCTTATCTCCACCCAAACTCTTCTACATCCTGGTTTCCTGAACTTAGGTTATCCCTCCCTGTTGCATGAATACCATCATTAATTAACAGAACCATCCCTCCACCTTTTCCTAGCTTCCTGTCCTTCCTAAATGCCATGTACCCTTCAATATTCAGGTCCCAATCTATGTCATCCTTCAGCCTTATTTATTTCTATTTGCACTCTTCCCAAATTTGATCCCTTGCCCCTACTATTCTGTTTAAAACCCTCTCTACTTCCCTAGTTATGCAGCTCACAAGAACACCAGCCCCAGCACGGTTCAGGTGAGAGCATCCCAATGATACAGCCACCACTTTCCCCAGTACTTGTGCCAGTGCCCCACGACTGGAACCCATTTCTACCACACCAGTCTTTGAACCACACATTAATTTCTCTAATCTTATTTTTCCAATGCCAATTTTCACATGGCTCAGGTAGTAATCCAGAGATTATTACCTTTGAGGTGCTGCTTCTTAATTTGATGCCTAGCTCCTCAAACTGACTATGCAGAACCTCTTTCCTTGTCCTGCCTATGTCGTTGGTACCTACATGGACCATGATTACTGTATTCTCCCCCTCCCACTGTAAATTCCTCTCCAGCCCTGAGCAGATGTCCCAAACCCTGGCACCAGGCAGGCAACACAGCCTCTGGACTCTCACTGTTTGCTGCAGAAAACAGTGTCAATCCCCCGAACTATACTGTCCCCTACTACTGCTACATTCCTTTTTGTACCCTCCATTTGAATGGCTTTGCATACCATGGTGCCATGGTCAGGTTGCTCATCCACCCTGCAGCCCCCAATCTCATCCAAACAAGCTGAAAGAACCTCAAACCTGTTGGATAATCGCAAAGGCTGAGGCTTCTGCACTCCTGCCCTCTGGGTACCCTTACCTGCCTCAACTGCAGCCACAGAATCCTGTCCCTGACCACTGGCCAAATCAGAAGAGGTGTGACCGCCTGCTGGTACAAAGTTTCTAGGTAACTTTCCCTCTCCCTGATGTGTGGCAGTGTCTGCAGCTCGGCCTCCAGTTCAATGGTTCTGCGCCGCAGCTTTTGAGCCGCAAACACTTACTGCAGACATGTTTGCCCTGGATCACACTGGCTTCCAGGAGCTCCCACATGCTGCAGTCATGACACATCAGCTGTCCTGCCATCCTTAATGTGTTTCAATTAACTACTTAATTATTTTATTCAATTATTTATTTTATTTTCCTTTTTATATATTTTGTTAAGCTTCCTACTAGTTCCTTTACTATTTTAAATGTTAGGATTAGAATGGACCTTAACCACTTACCAGATACTCACCAAACAGGTAGCTCCTTCCCCAACCAATCACCTACCTGCTTGCCTGTGACATCACACTTGATTTTCTTTGAACGGGCTCATTGCACTGCACTGAACAGAGGATAGGATGGAGGATAGCCTCTCCCCGCTCTTTTTGAAATTAAACCTCTCCCTGCTCTCTGTACTCTTTTTGAAATGAAGCCTCTCCCGATCTCTACTCCGTGTAGACTCCAGGAAGCTATCAAGTGACTAGTCAGTTTGCTGGAGCAGTGGCAAATGGAATTCAATCTGGAGAAATGTGAGGTAATACATTTGAAGAAGGCTGACAAGGCAAGGGAATACACAGTAAATGTAAGGATACTGAGAAGTGTGGAGGACCAGAGGGACCTTGGAGTGCATGTTCACAGATCCCTGAAGATGGCTGGACAGTTGATAAGGTGGTCAAGAAGGCTTACGGGATACTTGCCTTTATTAGCCGAGGCATAGAATATAAGAGCTGGGAGGTTATGCTGGAACTGTATAAAACACTAGTTAGGCCACAGCTGGACTACTGTCTGCGGTTCTGGTCAGCATATTACAGGAAGCAGGTGATCGGACTGGAGAGGGCACAGAGGAGATTTATGAAGATGTTGCCTGTACTGGAGAATATTAGATATGAAGAGAGATTGGATAAGCTAGGGATGTTTGCTTTGGAACAGAGGGGGGTGAGGGAAGAGTTAATTGAAGTGTATAAGATTATGAGGGTTTTAGATAGATTGGATAGGAAGGCAGTATGGTTGAGGGGTCCATAATCCGTGTGCGTAGATTTAGGGTAAGAGGTAGAACGTTTAGAGGGGATTCAAGGGCATTTTCTTTTTTATCCAGTGGGTTATGGGTATCTGGAACTCACTGCCTGAAAGGGTGGTAGAGGCAGAGACCCTCATAGCATTTAAAAAGTACTTTGATATGTTGTAACCGATAAGGCTATGGACCAAGAGCTGGAAAGTGGGTGGCATCTTGTCAGCTGGCATGGATTCGATGGGCTGAATGCCTCTAAATTAATGTTATCTGTTAATGATTGCCAATCATTCCATTCAGGGATACAATACCTAGGTAATTTAAGACTTGACATCTGGTAAGTGCAGTATGCTTGGGATGAACAGGTGACTTTGGACCAATGGTTCCCAAAGCTTTCCACTACTGGGGTTTCCTCGTCTCATGTCTGCGTCTGTTGTAGGCTAGTTAATTGAAATTGATTCCCAAGCTTAGTCAGCAACTCCATTATCATTGTATCATGCAACTTCCAAGATGGTAAGAGGCAAACGAGATGGACCTTGGTCTTTTCTCGTCTAGCAATTCCTGTTTGCCACTCCTAGCTGTACCCAGCTATCACCGTGCAGTTCTGTATGGACCCTATGCTTGCTTCGGTGCCGCAAACCCCTATCCTGTGATAGCCCCATGATAAATCAGTCTGTGTCTCCAACTATCTGATAGCACAGCCCAAAGTTTGTTCACTCCCTAGGTTTTGTCTTGGTGTGAATACAGATAAAGAGCTGCTGAAGGAAATATCCAGTGATGCTATGGTTGATGTGCTGCTCTTTCCTGAGGGTGACTTTGAAATGATATCTTCCCTGAGGTACAAAAGTCACCCTCAGGAAATGGAGTTGCTGACTAAGCTTGGGAATCAATTTAAATCAACTATTTTCTATTTCTTTTTAGATTTCCAGTAATGCTGTAAACATTCAGCAGGTTTGGCAACATCTGTGGAGAGAGAAACAGAGTTAATGTTTCAGGTCTGTGACCTTCCCTGCTGACTGTTTCCAACATTTTCTGTTTTTATCTCTACCAAGGATTCCTCTTATCAGCAAATGGAGAAAATATTTATAGATTTAGATTCCATTTTTTCTCAGTGTTATCAGTTTCTTGACACAACTTTTAAAGTTTAACATAAAGTTATCCATATATTAGTATTTCTGCACTTAAAGATTCACTTTAAAGGATTTATTGCTAATTTTCATATATTGTAATATCTATTTTAATTTATCACAGGTGTGTTCTATCAGCTTTAGAATAAAATAGATCACTTCTATTTCCTGTGTATTTTTCCACTCCTTGTTGATTTTTTTTCAATCTGAAGATAGAGTCACAATTTGGCAGTGTACAGTGCACACACAATTTCTAGGATATCCTATCGTCAACAGCCTTGGTGACTTCTGTTGATTCTGATTAAGTTAATATAGTAACATGATAGCGAGTTCAGATTGCTTAATTTCACAAAAATAAATTATGCATCATTCTGGTAATATCCATTTGCACATTAGCAATACTGCCTATTCATCAGAACTCAGTGACACAATTGAATGTAAAAGAGCTATGACTAGAAATTTTGCATTCGGCAAGATGGGAAAGAATCATTAGTTTACTCCTATAATTGCATTAAAATGGAAAAATAATTCATGGCATTTGAAAACAAGAACTGTTTTACTCTGTTGCAGTGACTGCAAAGCTGGTCTGATTCCATGCTCTGCTCTGTATTGCTTTGCTGCACTATTTCTGATGCCAGCTTGGATTTCAGTTGGCAACAGTGTTAGTTGTGGCTCAGGGGGTTGTGGGTATTAGTTCCCACTTCATTCGTTTGAGCACATAATTCAGTCTGATATTCTCACGTTGGAGGTGCCATCTTTTGGATGAGACGCTAAATTGATGCCCCGTCTGCATTATTTTAAAAAGCAGCAGCAAAGTTCCTCTTGGTGCACTGGCCAATGTTAATCCCTCAATCAATATAAGTAAACCAGATTATCAGGTCATTATCACATTGCTCTTTGTGAGATTTTGCTGTGCACGAATTGGCTGCTGTGTTTCCTAAACTGGGCAGCACAGTGGTGCAGTGGTTAGCACAGCAGCCTCACAGCTCCCGTGACCCAGGTTCAATTCTGGGTACTGTCTGTGCGAAGTTTGCAAGTTCTCCCTGTGACTGCGTGGGTTTTCGCTGGGTGCTCTCGTTTCCTCCCACAGCCAAAGACTTGCAGGTTGATAGGTAAATTGGCCATTATAAATTGCCCCTAGTATAGGTAGGTGGTAGGGATATTGTGGAGATGTGGTAGGAATATGGGATTAACGTAGGATTAGTATAAATAGTGGTTGATGGTCAGCATGGACTCGGTGGGCTCAAGGGCCTGTTTCAGTGCTGTATCTGTAAATAAATAAATAAATTACATTTCAAAAATACTTCATTGGCTGTAAAGTGCTTTGGGATGTCCCTGAGAGCATGAAGGGAACCATAGAAATGTAAGTCTTCTGTTTTTCTTTTGCAGTACGACTCCAAAACCTTGCCAAGATGATAGGGGGTGGTACCAGTCATCCACAGTGACTGCAGAGTAGAAGACCTGTAGGCATTCCAGAAATGAGTGGGAGAACCCCTGTGGCAGTACATCCCTATTTTGTTGTCTGAGGCACAGACTCACATGTAAAGCCGACATTCGTGACTGAGCTCGGAGTCTTTTATTTCTTCCCGAAGGACTCTGATTACCTTGTGGAACCTGTTTTCTTCTCTTTTTCTGAGGTCTCAGAAACAAAGGAAAATGCTTCTCAGCGGCACAGTGGCGCAGTGGTTAGCACTGCAGCCTCACAGCTCCAGGGACCCGGGTTCAATTCCGGGTACTGCCTGTGTGGAGTTTGCAAGTTCTCCCTGTGACTGCGTGGGTTTTCGCTGGGTGCTCTCGTTTCCTCCCACAGCCAAAGACTTGCAGGTTGATAGGTAAATTGGCCATTAGCAATTGCCCCTAGTATAGGTAGGTGGTAGGGGAAAAATATAGGGACAGGTAGGGATGAGGTAGGAATATGAAATTAGTGTAGGATTAGTATAAATGGGTGGTTGATGGTCGGCACAGACTCGGTGGGCCAAAGGGCCTGTTTCAGTGCTGTATCTCTAAACTAAACTAAAAGGTGTTTTTACAGAGCTCAGAGGGAAAGACAGACAATGTCCTTTGCCCTCTTTATCTTACCACAGTGTTAGAAACAGGTGAGAAAGGTGTCTATAGGGGTCGCTCTCAGCCTTCACTTAGTCTTACCTTAAGAGGGTTTAATTTTAAACACGCTGTTTTTAGATACCTCCGGTGAACCCTTGTTCACCATTTTCCAATTATGAGACAAAGAAACCAGCACAAACAGGCTTTCTTAGGTTTAAAGAAGAAAAGTTGAAATTTATTAAACTTAAACCTAAACTCTAATTTGGTTAATGCCTATGGATATATGACGTGCCCACGCTTGCATGCATACGCGATACACACATGCAAATAGAGACAGAAAAGAGCAGAAGAAAAATAAAGTGGAAAGGTTTGAGGCAATATCTGAAGAGATTTTGTTATGGTTCTTCGAGTTCACTGTAGTGTTCTTGCTTGTAGGTAGATCTTGCTTTTCTATGGGGTCCAGTATTCTTCTTAAACCTTGTTTGCTGTAGGAGACCTTTCTCTCTTGGGGTTCATGTGTCTTCAGTGGATTCAGAGGCTTATGAGAAAGAGATGGGAGCAGACAGGAGAGATCTTCTCAGTCCAGGAGCAAACAGACTTTCTTTTTTTCAAACGGTTTATACAATTCAGCAAACCCTAGGTTGCCAAGCAGGTTAGTCATGGGACGAACTGGTCTGACCATGTCTTGGATTGTATCACCTTAGTCTCTGGACTGCTCCTCTTACACACAATACCTGGTATTCAAGGTCCATTGTGGGTTGAATGTGTCAGGGAATGGTCCATTTCCCTTCCAATCATCGTCTGTTAATCGTCTGTCTTTTCCAGCCACAGCTGATCTATTTAACAAGTCCTTTCTTCACTCCAGTAACAGTTTAAAATCAATGTTCGTGATAAAATTAATGTGCCTCATTCTTGGCAGGTGGGAGCCCAGCATGACAGCTCCACACCAGCAGAATGAAATGCGATTTGAGAAAAGGTGCATTTCATTAAAAGGGTCAAGAGAAAATATGATATGTAAAACAGGCATTTCTCTCATTCATTCCTATTCATTCATAAATCCTAAAACTTATTAAAATTTTCCCTTTTGGCATCCCTGTAAACATGTGGCTCTTTGGGAAAGTTTTTCTTCAGTTTGCCCATTTCTATGGCTGCCTAACGTCTTTGAGATGGTTAGGTTTAATTAGCTCTGAGGTGAATTTTTTTTTCAGGACAGTCAGTAGGGGGCGGATCTATCCAGAACTTTCTTTCAGTGCATTGCTGAGTCTTGCAAAAGCTTCTGACTTCAGGGGATAGGTGGTTCACTTTTTTTCTGACTGTGGGGGAGGATTCTTTGCTAATCTCCCCTTTGTCCCAGAGGACACTCCAGCCTGCAGGTATTTTTGCAAACTCGACCACACTCCCATGTGGCACTTCGACTAGGTGAGGCATCACCTTCACAGTTTCTCTGCCCCCCAAGAGGTTTTTCTTTGTCTCTGTAGGTTCTTGTAAATACTGTTAACAACTCTAGTGGGGTGTTTCTAGTGTCTGCATTTACGTAGGAGGAAGTGGGGTCTAACTTTTCACATTTTTCAGAGTTAGCTGACCGGACAGTAGGGGTTTTCATCGATGATTCCTCCAAGACTTCCTTTAACCTGCCCTATGGGTCACGTTTTCCCCTTCCCTGTCTAATCTTTTTCCAGCTATGTGCCTGCCTGTCCCTTTTTGTTCTCAGTGGGCATCCCTTACAGTTCACCAGCCCTCTGCTGAAGGGTCCTCCTAACAGGACTCATGGGTGCAGGTTTCACTGTAGGTTGGTGTTTCCCCTCAACCTGGCACTTGTGGCAACTCCTGCAGTACTCCACCACATCTTTGTGGAGTTTTGACCAGTCAAACTGCTATCTGATGTGGGCTTTGGTCTTTCTTATACCAGCATGTACAGCCAATGTAGTCTCATGGGCCCTTCTTAATATTTCTCTTCGGTACCTCTGCGGCACCAATAACTGGTAAACTATTGTCCATTTCTTGCTCTCAGCTCTGTGAGGAGAACTCCATTTCCTCATCAGTATCCCATTCTTTAAATAGTAGCAGTCAGGGACTCCCTCTGCTTCACTTTCAGACTGGGCAGCCTGTGCTAACTTTCGCAATACTGGATTGGCTCACTGAGCCTCAGCTCGGGAAAATCAATTTTATTCATTCCCTGTGTGTCCTAACTTTCCAAAGGAAGTCTCTGACCTGGTCATCTGCCTGCAGTGCTAATTCAGCCTCCTCTGGGGGAGCTGGTTTGAAACATAGAAACATAGAAAATAGGAGTAGGAGTAGGCCATTCGGCCCTACGAGTACGCTCCGCCATTCATTGTGATCATGGCTGATCATCCAACTCAGTAACCTGTTCATGTTTTCGCCCCAAATCCTTTGATCTCTTTAGACCCAAGAGCGAGATCTAACTCCGTCTTGAAAACATACAATATTTTGGCCTCAACTGCTTTCTGTGGTAGCGAATTCCACAGGCTCACCACTCTCTGGATGAAGAAATTTCTCCTCATCTGAGTCCTGAAAGGTTTCCCCATATCCTCAAACTATGACCCCTGGTTCTGGACTGCCCCACCATTGGGAACATCCTTCCTGCATCTACCCTGTCAAGACCTGTTAGAACTTTATAGGTTTCTATGAGATCCCACCTCACTCTTCTGAACTCCAGTGAATATAATCCTAACCCACTCACTCTCTCCTCATATGTCAGACCCGCCATCCCAGGAATCAGTCTGGTAAACCTTCGCTGCACTCCCTCTATAGCAAGAACATCCTTCCTCAGATAAGGAGACCACAACTGCAACAATATTCCAGGTGTGGCCTCACCAAGGCCCTGTATAATTGCAGCAAGACATCCCTGCTCCTGTACTCGAATCCTCTCACTATGAAGGCCAACATACCATTTGCCTTTTTAACCGCCTGTTGCACCTTCAGCGACTGGTGTACGAGAATACCCAGGTCTCGCTGCATGTTCCCCTCTCTCAGATCATAGCCATTCAGATAATAATCTGCCTTTCTGTTTTTGCTACCAAAGTGGATAACCTCACATTTATCCACATTATACTGCATCTGCCATGCATTAGCCCACTCACTCAACTTGTCCAAATCACCCTGAAGCCTCTCTGCATCCTCCTCACAACTCAGCCTCCCACCCAGTTTTGTGCCATCTGCAAATTTGGAGATATTACATTTAGTTCCCTCATCTAAATCATTAATGTATATTGTGAATAGCTGGGGTCCTAGCACCGATCCCTGTGGTACCCCACTAGTCACTGCCTGCCATTCGGAAAAAAAACCATTTATCCCTACTCTTTGTTTCCTGTCTGCCAACCAATATTCTATCCATCGCAATATACTAGCCCAAACCCATGCGCTTTAATTTTACATGCTAATCTCTTATTTGGGACTTTGTCTAAAGCCTTCTGAAAGTCCGAATAAACCACATTCACTGGCTCCCCCTCATCAACTCTACTAGTTACATCCTCAAAGAATTCCAGTAGATTTGTCAAGCATGATTTCCCTTTCGTAAATCCATGCTGACTCTGCCTGATTCTACCACTGTTCTCTAAGTGCTCTGCTATATAAGCTTTGATAATGGACTGTCGAATTTTCCCCACTACCGACGTCAGGCTGACTGGTCTATAATTGCCTGTTTTCTCTCTACCTTCCTTTTTAAATAGTGGGGTTACATTAACTACCCTCCAATCAGCAGGAACTCTTCGAGAGTCCATAGAATCTTGGAACATGACCACCAATGCATGCACTATTTCTCGGGCCACTTCCTTAAGTACTCTGGGATGCATACCATCAGGCCCTGGGGATTTATCGGCCTTCAATCCCATCAATTTCCCCAACACCATTTCTCTACTAATACTGATTTCCTTCAGTTCCTCTCTCTCACTAAGCCCTGTGTTCCCCAGCATTTCTGGTATGATATTTGTGTCCTCCTTTGTGAAGATAGAACCAAAGTATGCTTTTAGTTGGTCAGCCATTTCTTTGTTCCCCAGAATAAATTCCCCTGTTTCTGACTGTAAGGGACATACATTTGTCATCACCAATCTTTTTCTCTTCACATACATATAGAAACCTTTATCGTCAGTTTTTACGTTCCCTGCAAACTTGCTCTCATACTCCATTTTCCCCTTTTTATCGATCCCTTGGTCCTCCTTTGCTGAATTCTAAATTGCTCCCAATCCTCAGGTCTGTTGTTTTTCCTGGCAAATTTATATGCCTCTTCCTTGGATCTAATGCTATCTCTAATTTCTCTTCTAAGCCATGGTTTGGCGACATTTCCCATTTTACTTTTGTGCCAGACAGGGATAAACATTTGTTGCAGTTCGTCCATGCGCTCTTTA
The DNA here is from genome assembly GCF_036365525.1 of Heterodontus francisci. Taxonomy (NCBI): domain Eukaryota; kingdom Metazoa; phylum Chordata; class Chondrichthyes; order Heterodontiformes; family Heterodontidae; genus Heterodontus; species Heterodontus francisci. The sequence continues at coordinate 40,765,770 of NC_090383.1, forward strand.
AATGTTTGCCATTGCCTGTCCACCGTCATCCCTTTAAGTAACGTTTCCCACTCCGTCATAGCCAACTCGCGCTTCATACCTTCGTAGTTTCCTTTACTAAGATTCAGGACCCTCGTCTCAGAATCAACTACATCACTCTCCACCTTGATGAAGAATTCTATCATATTATGGTCGCTCATCCCCAAGGGGCCTTGCACCACTAGATTGTCAATTATTCCTCTCTCATTACAATGGCCTGATCCACTACACATTCAGGGAAACTGCAGTTGTCCGTCTGCCACCACTGCCCTGTCTCTCTGATTTCCTGCGGTCTTTCTTTCACTACTGGGGGGCTACCACCTTCACCCCCACCAGATCATTACCGAGGAGCAGGTCAACCCTGTCCACAGGCAAACTAGGGATAATCCTTACGGTCACTGGTCCCGAAACAAGGTCGCACTCCAGGTGCATCTGGTGTACAGGTACAGGTATACACTGCTCTTCAGTACCTCTTTCTTTTTTTTTCTTTTTTCTTTCTTTTGGGCCTCCTTATCTCGAGAGACAAGGGATACGCGCCTGGAGGTGGTCAGTGGTTTGTGAAGCAGCGCCTGGAGTGGCTATAAAGGCCAATTCTGGAGTGACGGGCTCTTCCACAGGTGCTGCAGAGAAATTTGTTTGTTGGGGCTGTTGCACAGTTGGCTTCAGTACCATTCACCACCATTTTGGTGTTCACTGCACTCTCTGGGGGAAAGGTCAGGCCTTTTCCTAGTAAAAGGGCTCTAGTGGCCCCTGTGTCCTTGAGAATCACAAAGGGCTTGCTTGCCCCACTCAATGGGTATGGGGTCACTTTCCCTTCAGACACAAAACCCTATAACCTTCAGCAATCCTATTACATTTTCCTGCACTTGCAGCCGTAATCTTCCTGGGTCTCACTCTTACTGCAGTTAAAGCCACAGCTTGTTCTGCTGTGCTTTCCATCAGGATTTCTTCTTCACTGAGTGGGTGTGCCCTGATTAACCCCACTGGTTTTCCCTTTAGTTTTCAGCAGTCAGCTTTTAAATACCCTGCTTTATTACAATGGAAGCACGCAGGTCTCACTCTTGCTCACGCACCTTCCTTTTTGGCTAGAGGACAGCCCGTTGTTTCTCCTGCTCTCCCAGGAATGCTTGGGCTCCGATCACCTTCCCACCCCTTGTCCTTTTTGGATTTGTGGAGGTGACTAGGAAAGTTTCTCCCTGGGAGACCGAATTATTAATAAAAGCAAACTCATCAGTCAGAACGGCCGCTTGCCAGGGTCTCTGAACCTGCAGCTCCTCTACATCGGTCTTTACCTCTCTGAGAGTCTCATAGCTGAGTTGTATTTTTAAAGCCCTCAGCCACTGGTGAAAAGCCAGCTGCTTACTTCTGTCAAACTCCAGATAAGTTTGATCAGGTTGCTTCTTGAGGGTTCTCAACTTCTGGTGATAGGCTTCGGGTACTAATTCATATGCCCCGAGGATAGCATTTATGGTTAGTTCATAATTTGATGAACTCTCATCTGGCAACAGGGAATAAATCTCATGGGCTTTTCTGGTTAGCTAGCTTTGTAATAAAAGAGGCCAGAACAAAGAACAAAGAAAATTACAGCACAGGAACAGACCCTTCGGCCCTCCAAGACAACGCCGATCCAGATCCTCTATCTAAACCTGTCGCCTATTTTCTAAGGGTCTGTATCTCTTTACTTCCTGCCCATTCATGTATCTGTCCAGATACATCCTCAAAGACACTATCATGCCCGCGTCTACCACCTCCGCTGGCAACGCGTTCCAGGCACCCACCACCCTCTGCGTAAAGAACTTTCCACGCATATCCCCCCTAAACTTTTCCCCTTTCACTTTGAACTCGTGTCCCCCAGTAATTGAATCCCCCACTCTGGGAAAAAGCTTCTTGCTATCCAACCTGTCTATACCTCTCATGATTTTGTACACCTCAATCAGGTCCACCCTCAACCTCCGTCTTTCTAATGAAAATAATCCTAATCTGCTCAACCTCTCTTCATAGCTAGCGCCCTCCATACCAGGCAACATCCTGGTGAACCTCCTCTGCACCCTCTCCAAAGCATCTACATCCTTTTGGTAATGTGGCGACCAGAACTGCACGCAGTATTCCACATGTGGCCGAACCAAAGTCTTATACAACTGTAACATGACCTGCCAACTCTTGTGCTCAATACCCCGTCCGATGAAGGAAAGCATGCCGTATGCCTTCCTGACCACTCTATTGTCCTGCGTTGCCACCTTCAGGGAACAATGGACCTGAACACCCAAATCTCTCTGCACATCAATTTTCCCCAGGACTTTTCCATTTACTGTATAGTTCACTCTTGAATTGGATCCTCCAAAATGCATCACCTCGCATTTGCCCTGATTGAACTCCATCTGCCATTTCTCTGCCCAACTCTCCAATCAATCTATATTCTGCTGTATTCTCTGACAGTCCCCTTCACTATCTGCTACTCCACCAATCTTAGTGTCATCTGCAAACTTGCTAATCAGACCACCTATACTTTCCTCCAAATCATTTATGTATATGACAAACAACAGTGGTCCCAGCACGGATCCCTGTGGAACACCACTGGTCACACGTCTCCATTTTGAGAAACTCCCTTCCACTGCTACTCTCTGTCTCCTGTTGCCCAGCCAGTTCTTTATCCATCTAGCTAGTACACCTTGGACCCCATGCGCCTTCACTTTCTCCATCAGCCTACCATGGGGAACCTTATCAAACGCCTTACTGAAGTCCATGTATATGACATCTACAGCCCTTCCCTCATCAATCAACTTTGTCACTTCCTCAAAGAATTCGATTAAGTTGGTAAGACATGACCTTCCCTGCACAAAACCATGTTGCCTATCACTGATAAGCCCATTTTCTTCCAAATGGGAATAGATCCTCTCCCTCAGTATCTTCTCCAGCAGCTTCCCTACCACTGACGTCAGGCTCACCGGTCGATAATTACCTGGATTATCCCTGCTACCCTTCTTAAACAAGGGGACAACATTAGCAATTCTCCAGTCCTCCGGGACCTCACCCGTGTTTAAGGATGCTGCAAAGATATCTGTTAAGGCCCCAGCTATTTCCTCTCTCGCTTCCCTGAGTAATCTGGGATAGATCCCATCTGGACCTGGGGACTTGTCCACCTTAATGCCTTTTAGAATACCCAACACTTCCTCCCTCCTTATGCCGACTTGACCGAGAGTAATCAAATATCTGTCCCTAACCTCAACATCCGTCATGTCCCTCTCCTCGGTGAATACCGATGCAAAGCACTCGTTTAGAATCTCACCCATTTTCTCTGACTCCACGCATAACTTTCCTCCTTTGTCCTTGAGTGGGCCAATCCTTTCTCTAGTTACCCTCTTGCTCCTTATATATGAATAAAAGGCTTTGGGATTTTCCTTAACCCCGTTTGCTCAAGATATTTCATGACCCCTTTTAGCGCTCTTAATTCCTCGTTTCAGATTGCGCCTGCAATCCCGATATTCTTTCAAAGCTTCGTCTTTCATCAGCCGACTACACCTTATGTATGCTTCCTTTTTCCTCTTAGCTTGTCTCACAATTTCACCTGTCATCCATGGTTCCCTAATCTTGCCATTTCTATCCCTCATTTTCACAGGAACATGTCTCTCCTGCACTCTAATCAACCTCTCTTTAAAAGCCTCCCACATATCACATGTGGATTTACCTTCAAACAGCTGCTCCCAATCTACATTCCCCAGCTCCTGCCGAATTTTGGTATAGTTGGCCTTCCCCCAATTTAGCACTCTTCCTTTCGGACCACTCTCGTCTTTATCCATGAGTATTCAAAACTTACGGAATTGTGATCACTATTCCCAAAGTAGTCCCCTACTGAAACTTCAACCACCTGGCCGGGCTCATTCCCCAACACCAGGTCCAGTATGGCCCCTTCCCGAGTTGGACTATTTACATACTGCTCTAGAAAACCCTCCTGGATGCTCCTTACAAATTCTGCTGCATCTCGACCTCTAACTCTAAGTGAATCCCAGTCAATGTTGGTAAAATTAAAATCTCCGATCACCACCACCCTGTTGCTCCTACATCTTTCCATAATCTGTTTACATATTTGTACCTCTATCTCACGCTCGCTGTTGGGAGGCCTGTAGTACAGCCCCAACATTGTTACCGCACCCTTCCTATTTCTCAGTTCTGCCCATATTGCCTCACAGCTCGAGTCCTCCATAGTGCCTTCCTTCAGCACAGCTGTGATATCCTCTTTGACCAGTAATGCAACTCCTCCACCCCTTTTACCTCCCTCTCTATCCCGCCGGAAGCATCGGTATCCTGGGATATTCAGATGCCAATCATGCCCTTCCCTCAACCAAGTCTCAGTAATAGCAATAACATCATACTCCCAGGTACTAATCCAAGCCCTAAGTTCATCTGCCTTACCTACTACACTTCTTGCATTAAAACAAAGGCGCCTCAGACCACCAGTCCCTTTGCTTTCATCATCTGCTCCCTGCCTACTCTTTCCCTTAGTCACGCTGACTTCATTATCTAGTTCCTTACAGGCTTTAGTTACTACCTCCTTACTGTCCACTGACCTCATTTGGTTCCCACCCCCCCTGCCACATTAGTTTAAACCCTCCACAACAGCATTAGCAAAAGCACCCCCAAGGACATTGGTTCCAGTCCGGCCCATGTGTAGACCGTCCAATTTGTAATAGTCCCACCTCCCCCAGAACCGGTCCCAATGTCCCAAAAATCTGAACCCCTCCCTCCTGCACCATCTCTCAAGCCACGCATTCATCCTGACAATTCTTTCATTTCTACTCTGACTATCACGTGGCACTGGTAGCAATCCTGAGATTACTACCTCTGAGCTCCTACTTTTTAACTTGGCCCCCAACTCCCTAAATTCTGCTTGTTGGACCTCATCCCGTTTTTTACCTATATCATTGGTGTCTGTGTGCACAACGACAACTGGCTGTTCACTCACCCCCTTCAGAATGTTCTGCAGCTGATCTGAGACATCCCTGACCCGTGCACCTGGGAGGCAACAAACCATTCAGGAGTCTCGTTTTCGACCACAGAACCGCCTATCTACTCCCCTTACAATCGAATCCCCTATGACTGTAGCCCTTCCACTCTTTTTCCCGCCCTTCTGAGCAGCAGAGCCAGCCACGGTGCCATGAACCTGGCTACTGCTGCCTTCCCCTGGTGAGCCATCTCCCTCAACAGTATCCAAAACGGTATACCTGTCCAGGACTCAGCTGGCCATTTAGCTGCCTTGTCAGTTTCTCAAACGACACAAAAAATGTTTCTACATCTTCCTCATTGTATTTTGGAATTCGTTGAGCTAGTTTTAACAATTCTGTACCCAGCCCTGAATTACGCTTCTCCATACTGGCCATACTTTCACTGGGGTTACTCTGTCGCCCCCTCGTTAACTCAAGCCACTTCAACTCTCTCTCGCTTTGCATCCTTTATGTAAGGTTCTCTCTCTCTGTCTCTCTTTGTTTCCTCCCTTGCTTTCTCTCTCTCCTCTCTTTTTCTTCACATTCCTTCTGTAAGGCTCTTTCTTTCTCCCTCCCCTCCCTCTCTCTCTCTTCCTGTCACTCCCTTTCTCTCTGTTCCAATTGCATCTTTGCTAGCAGTATCCTGTCTGGGTCTACTTGTCACAGTGCTTCTGCTTCTTCAGATTCAAGGGAAAAATGGTTGGTCACTCGCCTGAGGAGTTCAGACTTCCTAGTCTTGCCATGTTCAGTGATCCCACACTGCTGTGCCATTTTCCTCAACTCCTCCATCGATAGTGCTTTTAACTGATCCCAAGTTACTTCACGCTGGCTTGGAGAGCTACTAGCTTCAGTTGCAGACATATTAGTATTGAATCACAAGAAAATCTGTATTGAAATATTGCTCTTTTTTGATTGTGAATAATTTGGCTTCCCACTTCCAATTTCTCTCGTTTGTGAGTACATCCCAGATAAGCCCCCAAATTTCTATTATGACCAGGTGAGAAAGGTCTCAGCCTTCACCTGGCCTTCCCGTAACAGGGTTTAATTTTAAACACACTGTGTTTTTCATTCCCCCTTGGTGAATCCTTGCTCACCGCTTTCCAATTAAAAGGCAAAGAAACCGGCACAAACAGACTTTCTTAGGTTTAAAGAAAAAAGTTGAAATTTATTAAACTTAAACTTAAACTCTAATTCGGTTAATGCCTACGGATACATGACGTGCCCACGCTCGCATACATACGAGCAGAAGAAAAATAAAGTGGAAAAGTTTGAGGCAATATCTGAAGAGTTTTTGTTATGGTTCTTCAAGCTCATTGTAGTGTCCTTGATTGTAGGTAGAGCTTGCATTTCATTGGGGCCCAGTATTCATCTTAAACTTTGTTCGTTGTCGGAGACCTTTCTCTCTTGGGGTTCATGTGTCTTCAGTGGATTCAGAGGCTTGTGAGAAAGAGATGGGAGCAGACAGGAGAGATCTTCTCAGTCCAGGAGCAAACAGACTTTCTTTTTTTCAAACTGTTTGTACAATTCAGAAAACCCCAGGTTGTCAAGCATGTGACTAACTGGTCTGACCACATCTTGGCTTGTATCACCTTAGCAGTCACTGGAATGCTCCTCTTACACACAATACCTGGTGATCAAGGTCCATTGTGGGTTGAATGTGTCAGGGAATGGTCCATTTTCCTTCCAACCACTGTCTGTTAATATGCAAATGTCTTTTCCAGCCATGGCTGATCTATTTAACTAGTCCTTTCTTCACTCCAGTAACAGTGTAAAATCAATGTTTGTGACAAAATTAATGTGCCTCATTCTTGGCAGTTGGGAGCCTAGCATGACAACAGGCTTCTACCAAGTTCTATCTGCCAAGTCCCGTGGCAATGGAGAATTGGCCACAAGGACAGGACTGTGAACCTGGGAGTGCCTAGTCAAGAATCTGCACAAAGGTGACAGATGAATGATGGTGTTGGACACCGATGTTGGAGAGGGCCTGTCCTTGGGCAGCAACATCTGTGACTTTGCAGTCCTCTCCAGGATACCCTCTGCTCACCCCAATGGGAAGGGGGCTAGTAAAGTTGCTCTAAAAATAGGCTTTAGGCTGCCCCACTTTTCCCTGGCTGAGGAACTGCACCAGTGGGATTATCAATAATGCGGTCAATGAAAGAAAATTCTAAATTTTGCAATTTGGAATGTTAGAAACGCGTGGAAAATCTGAAGAGCGACCATCCAGAAAGAACTGCAAATTTATCATGTGATCTATCAGACTCTAAATTGACATCGCTGTCCTCAGTGAGCCCCACCTTCCTGGGGAGGGGCAGCTGAAGGAACAAGCAGGGGATACACCTTCTACTGGAAAGGAAAAGCTGGCAGTAACCCTCGTGTCCATGGAACAAAGAACAAAGAACAAAGAAAATTACAGCACAGGAACAGGCCCTTCGGCCCTCCAAGCCTGCACCGATCCAGATCCTCGATCTAAACATATCGCCTATTTTCTGAGGGTCTGTATCTCTTTGTTTCCTGCCCATTCATGTAACTGTCTAGATACATCTTAAAAGACGCTATCGTGCCCGCGTCTACCACCTCCGCTGGCAAAGCGTTCCAGGCACCCACCACCCTCTGCGTAAAGAACTTTCCACGCATATCCCCCCTAAACTTTTCCCCTCTCACTTTGAACTCGTGACCCCGAGTATTTGAATCCCCCACTCTGGGAAAAAGCTTCTTGCTATCCACCCTGTCTCTCCCTCTCATGATTTTGTACACCTCAATCAGGTCCCCGCTCAACCTCTGTCTTTCTCATGAAAATAATGCTAATCTGCTCAACCTCTCTTCAGAGCTAGCGCCCTCCATACCAGGCAACATCCTGGTGAACCTCCTCTGCACCCTCTCCAAAGCATCTACATCCTTTTGGTAATGTGACAACCAGAACTGCACGCAGTATTCCAAGTGTGGCCGAACCAAAGTCTTATACAACTGTAACATGACCTGCCAACCCTTGTACTCAATACCCCGTCCGATGAAGGAAAGCATGCCGTATGCCTTCTTGACCACTCTATTGACCTGCGTTGCCACCTTCAGGGAACAATGGACCTGAACACCCAAATCTCTCTGTACATCAATTTCCCCCAGGACTTTTCCATTTACTGTATAGTTCACTCTTGAATTGGATCTTCCAAAATGCATAACCTCGCATTTGCCCTGATTGAACTCCATCTGCCATTTCTCTGCCCAACTCTCCAATCTATCTATATTCTGCTGTATTCTCTGACAGTCCCCTTCACTATCTGATACTCCACCAATCTTAGTGTCGTCTGCAAACTTGCTAATCAGACCACCTATACTTTCCTCCGAATCATTTATGTATATCACAAACAACAGTGGTCCCAGCACGGATCCCTGTGGAACACCACTGGTCACACGTCTCCATTTTGAGAAACTCCCTTCCACTGCTACGCTCTGCCCCTGTTGCCCAGCCAGTTCTTTATCCATCTAGCTAGTACACCCTGGACCCCATGCGACTTCACTTTCTCCATCAGCCTACCATGGGGAACCTTATCAAACGCCTTACTGAAGTCCATGTATATGACATCTACCTCATCAATCAACTTTGTCACTTCCTCAAAGAATTCTATTAAGTTGGTAAGACATGACCTTCCCTGCACAAAACCATGTTGCCTATCACTGATAAGCCCATTTTCTTCCAAATGGGAATAGATCCTGTCCCTCAGTATCTTCTCCAGCAGCTTCCCTACCACTGACGTCAGGCTCACCGGTCTATAATTACCTGGATTATCCCTGCTACCCTTCTTAAAAAAGGGGACAACATTAGCAATTCTCCAGTCCTCCGGGACCTCACCCGTGTTTAAGGATGCTGCAAAGATATCTGTTAAGGCCCCAGCTATTTCCTCTCTCGCTTCCCTGAGTAATCTGGGATAGATCCCATCCGGACCTGGGGACTTGTCCACCTTAATGCCTTTTAGAATACCCAACACTTCCTCCCTCCTTATGCCGACTTGACCGAGAGTAATCAAACATCTGTCCCTAACCACAACATCCGTCATGTCCCTCTCCTCGGTGAATACCGATGCAAAGTACTCATTTAGAATCTCACCCATTTTCTCTGACTCCACGCATAACTTTCCTCCTTTGTCCTTGAGTGGGCCAATCCTTTCTCTAGTTACGCTCTTGCTCCTTATATATGAATAAAAGGCTTTGGGATTTTCCTTAACCCCGTTTGCTAAAGATATTTCATGACCCCTTTTAGCCCTCTTAATTCCTCATTTCAGATTGGTCCTACATTCCCGATATTGTTTCAAAGCTTCCTCTTTCTTCAGCCTCCTCGACCTTATGTATGCTTCCTTTTTCCTCTTAGCTTGTCTTCGGTTTTGCCAACCGGAATGGATTTTGGATGCACTGCCAGAACTCCCCAACTTCATAAACAAAAGACTCACGGCACTTCACCGACAGCTCAGCCACAACCAATATGCCACTGTCATCAGCCCTTATGCCCAGACCTTTAACTCCGATGAAAATGTTAAGGAAAAGTTCTACTCTGACCTTGATGAAGTCCTTATATCATCCCAAAAGAAGTTAACATCATCCTTCCGGAGGACTTTAATGCCTGGGTTCCTGTGACACCAAAGTCTGGAGTGGAACAATTGGAATAAATGGGGTGGGAAAAGCCAATGTGTCCTCCTGCTGACAAAGTGTGCTCAGCATGGCTTCATTATAACAAATACCCTCTTCTGCCAAAAGGACAAATATAAAACCACATCGAGGCATCCTTGATCAAAGTATTGCCACCTCATGGATTATGTCATTGTTCAGGTGAAAGATCTAAGTGATGTCTGTATCACTCGATCCACGCGGGGGAACTGATGCCTACTGGACAGTTCACTGACTTGTTCAATCGGTGATGGACATTCATCTAGCACCAAGACATCGCAAGGCCTAAAAGCCCAAGAGGAGGAAGATCAATGTCTTAGCCCTAAAATAGCCCGACTGATGAGAGGAATTCCAAGTGTAGCCCATGACCAATCTGGAAAATCCTCACACATCCGACTCATTTCCAGAGCAGTGGGATCAAATAAAGTGATCTATACTAGACTCTTGTGCCCAGACCATTGGGTTTGGACATCACCGCCACCAAGACTGGTTCGATGAAAATGATGCTCAAATGGGCGGCACAGTGGCGCAGTGGTTAGCACTGCAGCCTCACAGCTCCAGGGACCCGGGTTCGATTCTGGGTCCTGCCTGTGTGTAATTTGCAAGTTCTCCCTGTGACTGCGTGGGTTTTCGCCGGGTGCTCCGGTTTCCTCCCACAGCCAAAGACTTGCAGGTGATAGGTAAATTGGCCATTGTAAATTGCCCCTAGTATAGGTAGGTGGTGGGGAATATGAGATTACTGTAGGGTTAGTATAAATGGGTGGTTGTTGGTCGGCACAGACTCGATGGGCCGAAGGGCCTGGTTCAGTGCTGTATCGCTAAATAAATAAATAAATAAATAAATATGCAAATTCCTGGAACAAAAGCGAGCAGTCTTCATTGCCTGGCAGAACAACCCAAGGTCATAACGTAAGAAGGCAGCATACCAACAGCTCAAGGCTGATGCTCAAAGACAAAGCCACTCCTCTAGTACTACACTGAAGTGCAAGCTAGAATACATACTTATGTCTTCTGATTGGAGAGATTCAAATAAGGAATTTCAGGAAAAACGGGCAAGGATCTTGGGAAGTGATAGCACATTCAAGGACTTTGAAGAAGAAAGGAAGGTTGGAGATAGGGAGGTCGTCTGCAAGGCACAAGGGGTGTTTTTTTTAAAAAGAGGGATAATGGGGAATTACCTGATGAGGGGAACCATTTAAAATATCTGCCAGTATGGAGTTCTGGAAGCAAAATTAGACAGTCAGCATTTTAGTGGGACTGGATCAAAAGAGACGAGCAAAATACTGCGGATGCTGGAAATCTGAAATAAAAACAAGAAATGCTGAAACCACTCAGCAGGTCTGGCAGCATCTGTGGAAAGAGAAGCAGAGTTAACGTTTCGGGTCAGTGACCCTTCTTCGGAACTAGGTAGACACTTTATCAAACAGTTCCGAAGAAGGGTCACTGACCCGAAACATTAACTCTGCTTCTCTTTCCACAGATTCTGCCAGACCTGCTGAGTGGTTCCAGCATTTCTTGTTTTTATTTCAAAAGAGAGGAGGTTAGCTCAGAGTGGGGATGAGGGGAGGTGGGAGAGGAACTGGAGAGAGACAGTGAATTCAACACCACTAGTAGCTGAGACTATTGAAGAACATCTTTTGAGTGGAAGCATCTCTGTAATATGAATATAATAAGGCACACCTGACTACTTAAAATGCCAATGTTTCTGCACATGGGTTCCGCCAGGGCAACTCAGCACCTGACCTCATTACAGCTTTGGTCCAAACATGGATAAAAGAGCTGAACTTCAGAGGTAGGCTGAGAGTGACTGCCCTTGACATCAAGGCAGCATTTGACCGAGTATGGCATCAAGGAAGCCTTGCAAAACTGAAGTCAATGGGAATTGGGGGAAAACTCTCGCTGGTTGATGTCATGCCTAGCACAAAGAAAGATGGTTGTGGTTGCTGGAGATCAATCATCTCAGTCCCAGGACATCACTGCAGGAGTTCCTCAGGGTAGTGTCCTCGGCACAACCATCTTCTGCTACTTCATCAATGACCTTCCGTCCATCATAAGATCAAAAGTGAGGATGTTTGCTGATAATTGCACAATGTTCAGCACCATTCGCGACTCCTCAGATTCTGAAGCAGCCTGTGTCCATATGCAACAAGACCTGGGCAACATCCAGGCTTGGACTGATAAATGGCAAATAACATTCGTGCCACACAAGTGCCAGGCAATAACCATCTCAATCAAGAAAGAATCTAACCATCTCCCCTTGATGTTCAATGGCATTACCATCACTGAATCCCCCACCATCAACATCCTGGGGGTCACCATTGACCAGAAATTGAACTGGACCAGCCAGATAAATGCTGTGGCTACAAGAGCAGATCAGAGACTGGGAATTCTGCGGCGAGTAACTCACCGCCTGTCTCCCCAATGCCTGTCCACCATCTACAAGGCACAAGTCAGGAGTGTGATGGGATACTCTCCACTTGACTCGATGGATGCAGCTCCAACACTCAAGAAGCTCGATACCATTCAGGACAAAGCAGCCCACTTGATTGGCACCTCATCCACCACTTTCAACATTCACTCTCTGGACCACTGACGCACAGTGGCATCAGTGTGTACCATCTACAAGATGCACTGCAGCAACTCACCAAGGCTCCATCGACAGCACCTTCTAAATCCGTGACGTCTGGAAGGGCATGGGAACACCACCACCTACAAGTTCCCCTCCAAGTCACACAACATCCTGACTTGGAACTATATCGTCATTCCTTCACTATCTCTGGGTCAAAATCCTGGAACTCCCTTCCTAACAGGACTGTTGGTGTACCTACACCCCAAGGACTGCAGCGGTTCAAGAAGGCAGCTCACCACCACCTTCTCAAGGGCAAATAGGGATGAGCAGTAAATGCTGGCATAGTCAGCGATGCCCACATTCCCCGAATGAATAAACAAAACTAAAAGAACACAATATGTCTGACATATGTGCTGCAGCATTCCCTTACTGCAAAATATTGTCAGGTTCATATTAGACATGTAACTAGGTAATCCTTAATTGTGTCATCTAGATCGATAGCCAAAAATGATAATAAGAACATACGAGAAAGGAGGAGTAGGCCATTTGGCCCCTCAAGCCTGTTCCATCATTCAATAAGATCATGGCTGATCTGATTGTGGCCTTCACTCCACTTTCCTGCCTGCCCTCATAACCCTTGTAGAGCAAAAAATCTGTCTAGATCAGCCTTGAATACATTCAATGACCCAACCCCCATTGCTGTCTGGGGAAGGGAATTCCAAAGATTAACGAACCTCTGAGAGAAGAAATTTCTCTTCATCTCCATCTTAAATTGGAAAACCCTTATTTCGAAACTGTTCCCCCAGTTCTAAATTCCTCAACGAGGGGAAACATTCTCTCAGCATCTACCCTGTCAAGCCCCCTCAGAATTGTATGTGTTTCAGTAAGTTCACCTCTCATTCTTCTAAACTCCAATGAGTATAGGCCCAAGCTGCTCAACCTTTTCTCATAAGGCAATCCTTTCATCTCGGTGAGCCTTCTCTGAACTGTCTCCAATGCAAGTATATCCCTCCTTAAGTAAGGAAACCAATACTGTATGTACACAGTACTCCAGGTGCGGTCTCACCAATGTCCTATATAATTGTAGCAAGATTTCCCTACTTTTCTATTCGATCCCCCTTGCAATAAAGGCCAACATTCCATTTGCCTTCCTAATTACTTATTGTACCTACATGCCAACCTTCTGTAATTCATGTACGAGGACACCCAGATCGCTCTGTACCGCAGCTTTCTGCAGTCTATCTTCATTTCAACAATATTCTGCTTTTGTATTCTTCCCGCTTTGGGCTATAATGGGAATAACTAACTCCACCATTTATACTGGGCATTGTACTTCACTCTATTGTATACTCAAAATTTGAGCACTTTTTGCCTTTTGTTGTTGACATTCATAGAACCTAGAACATAGAATAGTACAGCACAGTACAGGCCCTTCGGCCCATGATGTTGTGCCGAACCTTTAACCTACTCTAAGATCAAACTAACTACCTACCCTTCATTCAAGTTTGCAGACGACACTAAGATTGGTGGAGTAGCAGATAGTGAAGGGGACTGTCAGAGAATACAGCAGAATATAGATAGATTGGAGAGTTGGGCAGAGAAATGGCAGATGGAGTTCAATCAGGGTAAATGCGAGGTGATGCATTTTGGAAGATCCAATTCAAGAGTGAACTATACAGTAAATGGAAAAGTCCTGGGGAAAATTGATGTACAGAGAGATTTGGGTGTTCAGGTCCATTGTTCCCTGAAGGCGGCAACGCAGGTAAATAGAGTGGTCAAGAAGGCATACGGCATGCTTTCCTTCAGCGGACGGGGTATTGAGCACAAGCGTTGGCAGGTCATGTTACAGTTGTATAGGACTTTGGTTCGGCCACATTTGGAATACTGCGTGCAGTTCTGGTCGCCACATTACCAAAAGGATGTGGATGCTTTGGAGAGGGTGCAGAGGAGGTTCACCAGGATGTTGCCTGGTATGGAGGGCACTAGCTATGAAGAGAGGTTGAGTAGATTAGGATTATTTTCATTAGAAAGGCGGAGGTTGAGGGGGGACCTGATTCAGGTGTACAAAATCATGAGAGGTATAGACAGGGTGGGTAGCAAGAAGCTTTTTCCCAGAGTGGGGGATTCAAATACTAGGGGTCACGAGTTCAAAGTGAGAGGGGAAAAGTTTAGGGGGGATATGCGTGGAAAGTTCTTTACACAGAGGGTGGTGGGTGCCTGGAACGCGTTGCCAGCGGAGGTGGTAGATGCGAACACGATAGCGTCTTTTAAGATGCATCTGGACAGATACATGAATGGGCAGGAAGCAAAGAGATACAGACCCTTAGAAAATAGGCGACATATTTAGGTAGAGGATCTGGATCGGCGCAGGCTTGGAGGGCCGAAGGGCCTGCTCCTGTGCTGTAATTTTCTTTGTTCTTTGTTTGTTCATTCTACTATCATCCATGTACCTATCCAAGAGTCGCTTAAATGCCCCTAATGTATCTGCTTCTACTACCACCGCTGGCAGCGCATTCACGCACCCACCACTCTCTGTGTAAAGAACCTACCTCTGACATCTCCCCTAAACCTTCCTCCAATCACCTTAAAATTATGCCCCCTGGTGATAGCCCTTTCCGCCCTGGGAAAAAGTCTCTGGCTATCCACTCTATCTATGCCTCTCATCATCTTGTACCCCTCTATCAAGTCACCTCTCATCCTTCTTCGCTCCAATGAGAAAAGCCCTAGCTCCCTCAATCTTTCTTCGGAGGACATGCCCTCCAGTCCAGGCAGCATCCTGGTAAATCTCCTCTGCACCCTCTCTAAAGCTTCCACATCCTTCCTATAATGAGGTGACCAGAACTGAACACAATATTCCAAGTGTTGTCGAACCAGGGCCTTATAGAGCTGCAGCATAACCTCGCGGGTCTTAAACTCAATCCCCCTGTTAATGAAAGCCAACACACTATACACCTTCTTAACAACCCTATCAACTTGGGTGGCAACTTTGAGCGATCTATGGACATGGACCCCAAGATCCCTCTGTTCCTCCACACTACCAAGAATCCAGTCTTTAAGCCTGTATTCCACATTCAAATTCGACCTTCCAAAATGAATCACTTCCCACTTTTCCAGGTTGAACTCCATCTGCCACTTCTCAGCCCAGCTCTGCATCCTGTCAATGTCCCGTTGCAACCTACAACAGCCTTCCACACTACCCACAACTCCAGCAACCTTCGTGTCATCGGCAAACTTGCTAACCCAGCCTTCCACTTCCTCATCCAAGTCATTTATAAAAATCACAAAGAGCAGAGGTCCCAGAACAGATCCTTGTGGAACACCACCGGTCACCGAGCTCCATGCTGAATACTTTCCAGCTACTACCACCCTCTGACTTCCATGGGCCAGCCAATTTTGTATCCAGACAGCCAACTTTCCTTGAATCCCATGCCTCCTTACTTTCTGAATGAGCCTACCATGGGGAACCTTATCAAACGCCTTACTAAAATCCATATGCACCACATCCACTGCTCTTCCTTCATCAATGTGTTTTGTCACATCTTCAAAGAATTCAGTAAGGTTTGTGAGGCATGACCTGCCCCTCAAAAAGCCATGCTGACTGTCTCTAATCAAACCATGCTTTTCCAAATAATCATAAATCCTGTCTCTCAGAATCCTCTCCAATAATTTGCCCACTACCAACGTAAGACTGACTGGTCTATAATTCCCAGGGTTATCCCTATTCCCTTTCTTGAACAAGGGAACAACATTTGCCGCCCTCCAACCAACTGGTACTACTCCAGTGGACAGTGAAGACGCAAAGATTATCGCCAAAGGCGCAGCAATCTCTTCCTTCATTTCCCGTAATATCCTTGGGTATATCCCGTCTGGCCCCGGGGACTTATCTGTCCTCATATCATTCAAAATTTCCAGCACATCCTCCCTCTTAACCTCAACCTGTTCGAGCATATCAGCCTGTTCCACGCTGTCCTCACAAACGTCCAGGTCCCTCTCACTAGTGAATACTGAAGCAAAGTATTTATTAAGGACCTCCCCTACCTCCTCCGACTCCAGGCACAAGTTCCCTCCACTATCCCTGATCGGCCCTACCCTCGCTCTGGCCATCCTCTTGTTCCTCACATAAGTGTAGAACGCCTTGGGATTTTCCTTAATCGTACCCGCCAAGACTTTTTCATGTCCCCTTCTAGCTCTCCTAAGTCCATTCTTCAGTTCCTTCCTGGCTACCTTGTAACCCTCTAGAGCCCTGTCTGATCCTTGCTTCCTCAACCTTAAGTAAGCTTCCTTCTTCCTCTTGACTAGCTGTTCCACATCGCTTGTCATTCCTTCACCCTACCATCCTTTCCCTGCCTCATCGGGACAAACCTATCCAGCAGTCGCAGCAAGTGCTCCCTAAACAACCTCCACATTTCTGTCGTGCATTTCCCTGAGAACATCTGTTCCCAACTTATGCTCCCCAGTTCCTGCCTAACAGCATTGTAATTCCCCCTCCCCCAATTAAATATTTTCCCATCCCGCCTGCTCCTGTCCTTCTTCATGACTATAGTAAAGGTCAGGGAGCTGTGATCACTATCACCGAAATGCTCTCCCACCGATAGATCTGCCACCTGGCCTGGTTCGTTGCCAAGCACCAAGTCCAACATAGTCTCCCCTCCAGTCGGCCTATCTACATATTGAGTTAGGAAACCTTCCTGGACACACCTGACAAAAACTGCTCCATCCAAACTATTTGCACTAAGGAGGTTCCAATCAATATGAGGGAAGTTGAAGTCACCCATGACAACAACCCTGTTACTTCTGCACCTTTCCAAAATCTGCCTCCCAATCTGTTCCTCTGTTGCCATTGGGGGGGTCTATAGAAAATTCCCAACAAAGTGACTGCTCCTTTCCTATTTCTGACTTCCACCCATAATGACTCAGTAGACAAACCCTCCTCGACGACCTCCCTTTCTGCAGCTGTGATACTATCCCTGATTAGCAATGCCACTCCCCTACCTCTTTTACCTCCCTCCCTATTCCTTTTGAAACATCTAAACCCCGGAACATCCAACATCCATTCCTGCCCTGTGACATCCACATCTCCGTAATGGCCACAACATCATAGCTCCAAGTACTGATCCATGCTCTAAGATCATCACCCTTATTCCTGACACTTCTTGCGTTAAAATAGACACACTTCAACCCATCATACTGGCTGCAACTTTGCCCTGTCAACTGTCTAATCTTCCTCACAGACTCTCTGCACTCGGTATCTGCCTGTTCAACAGTTACCCCACCCACTGATCCGTAGCTCCGGTTCCCATCCCCCTGCCAAAATAGTTTAAACCCTCCCGAAGAGCTCTAGCAAACCTCCCGCCCAGGATATTGGTGCCCTTCCAGTTCAGATACAACCTGTCCTTCTTGTACAGGTCCCACCTTCTCCAGAAGGTATCCCAATGATCTACATATCTGAATCCCTCCCTCCTGCACCAGTTCTGTAGCCACGTGTTCAGCTGCACTCGCTCCCTGTTTCTAGCCTCACTAGCACGTGGCACCGGTAACAATCCTGTGAATACTACTCTGCTCGTCCTGCCTTTCAGCTTCCAACCTAACTCCCTGTATTCGCTTTTCAGGTCCTCATCCCTTTTCCTAGCTATGTCATTGGTACTGATATGTACCACGACCTCTGGCTGCTCCCCCTCCCCCTTAAGAATCCTGTAGACTCGATCCGAGACATCCCTGACCCTGGCACCCGGGAGGCAACATACCATCCGTGAGTCTCGTTCGCGACCACAGAATCTCCTGTCTGTTCCTCTAACCACTGAATCTCCGATCACTATCGCTCTCCTATTCTCCCCCCTTCCCTTCTGAGCCACTGGGCCAGGCTCAGTGCCAGAGATCTGGCCAATGTGGCTTTCCCCTGGTAGGTCCCCCCCAACAACCGTATCCAAAACAGTATACTTATTATTGAGGGGCACGACCACAGGGGATCCCTGCACTGTGTGCCTATTCCCTTTCCCTCCCCTGACGGTCACCCAGCTACCTTTATCCTGTAACTTAGGTGTCACTACTTCCCGATAACTGTTCTCTATCACCACCTCAGCATCCTGAATGATCCAAAGTTCATCCAGCTCCAGCTCCAGTTCCCTAACGCGGTCTGCGAGGAGCTGGAGTTGGGTGCACTTCTCACAAGTCAGCAGGGACACCAGTGGTGACCCTCACCACCCACATCCTGCAAGAGGAGCATGCAACTGCCCTAGCTTCCATCCCCTCTGCACTAAATTGACAACAGAGATTTAAAAAAAAGGAAAACCTTACCTTACCAAACCCTCCACACAAGAGGCCTTTTTTTTTGGTTAGAGGAGGAGGATGGGTGGGAGACACTACACGTGTCGTGTTTTGGGTTTCGCCACTGCCCAAATATATAAGTTTACTTACCCAGCAGTCCCCCTGTCCGCCGAAACAAAAGGTAAGTTATTTTAAACTGAAACTCACCTTCCCAGCTGACACCTTGCTCACACTATCGCTGCTTCAGAAAAAGCTGCTGAAACAAAAGGTAAGTTATTTTAAACTGAAACTCACCTTCCCAGCTGACACCTCGCTCGCACTATACTGCTTCAGAAAAAGCTGCTGAAACAAAAGGTAAGTTATTTTAAACTGAAACTCACCTTCCCAGCTGACACCTCGCTCGCACTATCGCTGCTTCAGAAAAAGCAGGGTCTGTTGAGCAACATTTGGAATTCCACGGCCTCTTAGCTTCAAATGCTGACCTAAAGTATCACCTTGTTGACAAAAAAGTTTGCATAGTTTATCAACACTTGGCGGAGGAGTCTGCCTTTCATTTTCACTCTCACTCACTTCCCTCTGCAGAATATTCTGCACCCTCTCCGTGATGCTCTTTACCCTGGCACCAGGGAACCATGTGGAACTCATGATGACAGAAATGCCTGCTTGTCTGTCCCCCGGACCGTGGAACCTCCTATAATGACTGCATTTTTACTCTGCCGTTCCCTTCTGTGCAGTCCCTTGCCCATTGGTGCCATGGTCTGGACAGCATACCTTTCAAGGTGTCTTCACTCCCAGCAGTCTCCACTGCTGAGCACAGCAGCATACAGTTGACATTAAAGTAAGGAATCAGACTGGATGGATCTGAGCTCCTCTCATAGCACAATGTTACCCTCTCTGCTGCTGAACCATGGTTCTTCCTATTTTCCAGCCTTGTCTTAGAGCAAGAGCATAAGAAGGCATGAAAACAAGAAAGTGCTGTTAAGCCGATGGGTGCACAGGTGCAAAATATCCTTATTGGGTGCTCCACCCATCCATTTATTATTTTCCGATCCCCTAAAACTTGTCTGTCTTGTCGATCTCGACTGATACTTCTGGCGATGGAATATACATGTTGTAACTCGCTCTCAGGAAGACTCCCCTACATGTCGAACTGATGAAGTCTTTTCCTTCGACGACCTGCAAATCTTTGCAAAGTATTTCCATTTTGAATATGAGTTACACTTTTGCTCTTGAGCTGGACATGGCATTGTAACTTGATAAGGATTTCTGCAATTTGAGCACAGTTTAGCAGGTAACTGACCATGATGGGGCACATTTTGATGAGGTTGCTGAGGTTTTCTTGGCCTTAACCCTTGTACTGAAGCTAGTTGGGAAAGCTGTGTCTGCAATCCTGAGCCGAAGGGTGCATGTGTGTATAACCTCTTCAAATATAACAAGGCAGATTCGACCTGGACAGCTAGAGTTATGGCTTTTTCCAAGGTTAAATCATCATCCCCCATGAGGGCACGTTCCCTAATTTGTGGAATTGAAGCCTTTTCAATTAATTGGTGGAGAATCAATTTGTTGGTTAGTTTGCCAAATTTACATGTAGGTGCCAATTGCTGCAATGCTGTCAAGTATTGACTCACCATGTCTGTGGGATTTCTGGTGGAATGCGTATCGCTTAATCATCACGTTTTTCTTCGGCCCGAAGTATTTTTCGAGAGCACTCACTGCTGCATCGAATGTAAACTTATCTTCTGAGAGCTGCTCAGAGACACGCTGTCCTTCTGCCCCTAAGCAATGCTTTCTTATGGTTAGCTGCTATATCTGAGCTATCCATCCCCAAAGTGAGCAAGTAGGGCTTGAACCCCGGGTCTCACATTGAATGCAGACCTTCATAGATTTTAATCCCTGGATTGTTCATTGACTTGCCACTTTATTTGCCAGGTTGTGAATCTTTGGAATTCTCTACCCCAGAGGGCTGTGGAAGCTCAGTCATTGAGTATGTTTAAAGCAGAGATTGACAGATTTCTGAATACCAATGACATAAATGGAAATGTGAATAGTGTGCGAAAAAAGGCATTGAAGTAGATGATCAGCCCTGATCGTATTGAATGGCGGAGCAGGCTCGATGGGCTGAATGACCTACTCCTACTCCTGTGTTCCTATGAAATCCATCACTCCCAATTCAAAGGAGGATTTCCTGGCATCGGCAGGAAAGGTTTGGAACTGGTAACACTAGATTTTGTTCACTCACTTTTGTCGCCAAATTTCTGTTGTGGTTATGCTGGGTTTAATTTCAATATCCGATTTAACTCTGAGCAATGAGGATATCACACTTGTGTCAAATAACCAACTGCTTTATTTAAAGCACATTAAAAAGAACTATAAAAGGTATTACAAATTAGGCAGTGTGTGGCAGCAGCCTGTGTTCTGTGAGACTGATTCAAAATGTCCCCCAGAAGCTTCGTGAAATCTCCCACAATTCCACTTCTCTCTAGCTCCACCTGGAGGTTTAAGCAATCAAAACTGATCAGTCAAACACTACACACAGTTTCACCTGGAAGGAGAGTTTGGGCCCGTGGACGGTTGCAAGGAAGGTTGTGAAAGGTTAGGTGATGCATCTCCTGCACTTGCTTGGGAAGGTGCCATGGGAAGGGGAGGCTTTTTAAAAAAATTTACTCGTGGAATGTGGGCGTCACTGGCTAGGCCAGCATTTATTGCTCATCCCTAATTGCCCTTGAGAAGGTGGTGGTGAGCTGCCTTCTTGAACTGCTGCAGTCCATGTGAGGTAGGTACACCCACAGTGCTGTTAGGAAGGGGTTCCAGGATTTTGACCCAGCGACAGTAAAGGAACGGCGATGTAGTTCCAAGTCAGGATGGTGTGTGACTTGGACGGGAACTTGCAGGTGGTGATGTTCCTATGCATCTGCTGCTCTTGTCCTTCGAGGTGGTAAAGGTCGTGGGTTTGGAAGGTGCTGTCTAAGGAGCTTTGGTGCATTGCTGCAGTGCATCTTGTAGATGGTACACACTGCTGCCACTGTGCGTCGGTGGTGGAGGGAGTGAATGTTTGTGGATGGTGTGCCAATCAAGCAGGCTGCTTTGTTCTGGATGGTGTCGAGCTGTGATGACAGTGACTGAAGAGTGGAACAGGGTGTCGTTGAGTGAACGGTTCCTTCGGAAGTCTGAAAGGGGAGGGGAAGGGAAGATGTATTTGGTGGTGGCATCACACAGGAAGTGGCAGAAACTGCAGAGAATGATCCGAGGAATGTGGAAACTGATGGAGTGGCAGATAAGGACAATGGAAACCCTATTGTGATTCTGGGAGCAAAGGTAAGGGGTGTGAACAGAATAACTGGAAATGGGATGGACATGGTTAACTTTGTTAACAACAGTGGGGGGACATCCTCGGTTGAGAAAAATGGAAACATATCGAATGCACTAGTATGGAAGGGGACATCATCAGAACAAATATGACGGAGATGGAGGAACTGGGAAAACAGGAAGCCGGGGTGCGAGGATGTGACATCAAAGTAGCTGTTGAAGTCAGTGACCTTATAGTCATCAACAACCTATCCACAGAAATAGAGATAGAGAAGTCGAGGAAGGGAGGGGAAGAGTTGGAAATGGACCATATGAAGGCGAGGGAAGGGTGAAAATTGGGAAAAAAGTTGATGAAAGTTTCCAGTTTGGGGCGAGAGCAGGAACGACACTGATATAGTCATCAATGTACCAGAAAAAAGACATGTGGGAGAGGACCTGAGTAGGATTGGAACAATTAATTTTCACATTTCCCATTAAAAAGGCACGCATTGTTAGCATCCATATGGCTTCCCATGAAAACACCTTTTAGTTGGATGAAAAGAGTAGAATAAAAGGAGACATTGTTCAATATAAGAACAGGTTCAGATAGACGAAGGAGGGTGGTGGTGGATGGAGACTGTTTGGGTCTCCGTTCAAGGAAGAAGCAGAGGGCCCTTAGGCTGTCCTGGTGAAGGATCCAGGTATATAGATTTGGATGCCTATGGTGAAAAGGAGAACGCTAAGGCCTGGAAACTAGAAACTTAAAGTGGTGGAGGGTGTTGGTAGAATCGCAAATGTAGATTGGAAGAAATTGGACAAGAGCATGAAAAAAAGAATCGAGACAGGAAGAAATCAATTCAGTGGGGTAGGAACAGGCTGAAACAATGGGTCCACCAGGGCAATCCTATTTGTGGATTTTGGGAATGTAGAAGCAGGCTGTACGGGGTTGGGGGAATATAAGATTGGAGGCCATGGAGGGAGTCAGGCCAGTGACAGTCTGGGAATCAATGGCTTGATGTTTGGTGCTGGGGTCATGGTCTGGGGGAGGTGGAGCAGGAGCCAAAGAACAATACAGCACAGAAACAGGCCATTCGGCCCTCCAAGCCTGCGCCAATCATGATGCCTGTCTAAACTAAAACCTTCTGCATTTCCGGGGTCCGTATCCCTCTATTCCCATCTTATTCATGTATTTGTCAAGATGCCTCTTAAACGTCACTATCGTACCTGCTTTCACCACCTCCCCCAGCAGCAAGTTCCAGGCATTCACCACCCTCTGTGTAAAGAACTTGCCTCGCACATCCCCTCTAAATTTTGCCCCTCGCATCTTAAACCTGTATCCCCTAGTAACTGACTCCTCCACCCTGGGGAAAAGCTTCTGATTATCCACTCTGTCCATGCCACTCATAACTTTGTAAACCTCTATCATGTCGCCCCTCCACCTTCGTCGTTCCATGGAAAACAATCCGAGTTTATCCAACCTCTCCTCACAGCTAATACCCTCCAGACCAGGCCTGGTAAACCTCTTCTGTACCCTCTCCAAAGCCTCCACATCCTTCTGGTAGTGTGGTGACCAGAATTGTACGCAATATTCCAAGTGTGGCCTAACTAAGGTTCTCTACAGCTGCAGCATGACTTGCCAATTTTTATACACTATGCCCCGACTGATGAAGGCAAGCATGCCGTATGCCTTCTTGACGACCTTATCCACCTGCGTTTGCCACTTTCAGTGACCTGTGGACCTGTACGCCCAGATCTCTCTGCCTGTCAATACTCCTAAGGGTTCTGCCATTTATTGTGTACTTCCCACCTGTATTAGATCTTCCAAAATGCATTACCTCACATTTGCCCGGATTAAACTCCATCTGCCATTTCTCCGCCCAAGTCTCCTACCGATCTATATCCTGCTGTATCCTCTGACAATCCTCATCACTATCCGCAACTCCACCAACCTTTGTGTCGTCCGTAAACTTACTAAGCAGACCAGCTACATTTTCTTCCAAATCATTTATATATACCACAAACAGTAACAGTCCCAGCACTGATCCCTGTGGAACACCACTAGTCACAGCCCTCCATTCAGAAAAGCACCCTTCCACTGCTACCCTTTGTCTTCGATGACCAAGCCAGTTCTGTATCCAGCCTGCCAGCTCACCTCTGATCCCGTGTGACTTCACCTTTTGTAGCAGTCTGCCATGAGGGACCTTGTCAAAGGCTTTACTGAAGTCCATGTAGACAACATCCACTGCCCTTCCTTCATCAATCGTCTTCGTCACTTCCTCAAAAAACTCAATCAAGTTTTTGAGACACGACAACATGCTGCCTCTCGCTAATAAGTTCATTTGTTTCCAAATGGGAGTAAATCCTGTCCAGAAGAATCCTCTCCAATAATTTCTCTACCACTGACGTAAAGCTCACTGGCCTATAATTTCCTGGATTATCCTTGCTATCCTTCTTAAACAAAGGAACAACATTGGCTATTCTCCAGTCCTCTGGGACCTCACCTGTAGCCAATGAGGATACAAAGATTTCAGTCAAGGCCCCAGCAATTTCCTCTCTTGCCTCCCTCAGTATTCTGGGGTGGATCCCATCAGGCCCTGGGGACTTATCTACCTTAATGTTTTTCAAGACGCCCACCACCTCCTCCTTTTTGATATCGACATGACCCAGACTATCTACACTCCTTTCCCTAGACTCATCATCCACCAAGTCCTTCTCTTTGGTGAATACTGATGCAAAGTACTCATTTAGTACCTTGCCCATTTCCTCTGGCTCCACGCATAGATTCCCTCCTCTGTCCTTGAGTGGGCCAACCCTTTCCCTGGCTACCCTCTTGCTCTTTATATACGTATAAAAAGCCTTGGGATTCTCCTTAATCCTGTTTGCCAATGACTTTTCATGACCCCTTTTAGCCCACCTGACTCCTTGCTTAAGTTCCTTCCTATTTTCTTTATATTCCTCACGGGCTTCGTCTGTTCCCAGCCTTCTAACCCTTACGAATGCTTCCTTTTTCTTTTTGACTAGGCTCACAATATCCCTTGTTATCCAAGGTTCCCGAAACTTTCCAAACTTATCCTTCATCCTCACAGCAACATGCCGGTAGGTATTCAGCATCCGCATGGTGGAGGCCGGTTCACCAAATAACACTGGCACCTTTGTCAGCAGGTTTAATGACAATGTAAGAGTTTGACCTGAGAGAATGGAGAGCTGCAAGTTCGGAGGGACAAAAACAGAAAATGCTGGAAATACTCAGCAGGTCTTGGAGCATCTGTGGAGAAAGAGAGTTAACATTTCAGGTCGATGGCCTTTCATCAGAACAGTCCAGAGGGAGATCGGTTAGAGTGAGTGAGGGGAGTAGAAAATTTGAAATGGCTAATGTCACTCTGACAGTTCCAGTGAAAAGATCTAGAGAGGGTGAGAGGGCAGAGAGAGAGGTCCAGCTGGAGTGAGATTTCTGAAGATGGAAGGAAAAGTCTGCTATGCGGGGGAAAGACTCCTTGCCAACAAAGTGGGCACAGAGACGAAGCTGATGGAAGAAGAGCTCAGCATCATGTCGCGCTCAAAATTCCTTGAGGTGGGGACATACGGGTATGAAGCTGAGGCCTTTGCGAATGTGTATTCTCCAGCTCACTAAAGCTAATGATTATATTTGAAGAGATAGTTACAGTGCAGCTGGCCAGCAACAAAATGTTCAGGGTCAGAGAGTGGAAGGTTGGGGTGGATCGTGAAAACACAGCAAAGGGTGAAATTGAAAGGAGGGACTGGCTTAGAGGAAAGTGAAGGAAAAATGGATTTGGAAGGACATTGGTATCCAAGATTTGTTTAAGTATGTGATCCCTGGCACCTGAAAAGAAAAACATTTTTTTTTTTATTGAAGTACAAAGGATAAAATGAAAATTGTGGACCTGGACAGCTTTGAGAGAGAGTATGTTAGTGATGCTGGAGAGGTTAAGAGTGTGCATGTGACACCGCAAAGCGGTAGGCATGGATCTCAGGCTGCAGCAAGAGCAATGATTCAAGGAATGCTGAATATTTTGAAGATATCTGTAATCATGGGTGGATCTGAAACATGAAGTGTGGAATGTCAGTTGGAGTGACAACTATAATCTGTATACTGTTTTAGTACATTTATTAGTTCAACATTAACCTATGATGAGGACACGCGTTTGTACTATGCTGGCCAGCTGCACTGTAACTATCTCTTCAATTATAGTCATTAGCTTCAGTGAGCTGGAGAATACACATTCGTCTGTACTTACACTTGTACTGATTGAATCTATCTCAGGTCATTCACATGAATTCACTGAACCCCTTTTATAATAATAGGATACATCTGTTCAAAGACCATACAAATATCCGATAATTCTATGGCATCCATCATCCCAAGATAATGAGGAGGGCCATTTTCCTCAACCTAACTCATTCACCTGGAAAAATCTGTAGTGCCCATTGCAGCATACTATTGCATCTCAAATGACACCATGGCCTTTGTCTTTATGACTTTACCTGAAAGTCCATCTAAAGGCTGACATAAGCCTTAAATTTACTTAATATTTTATACACTTCTACAAGGTTCCAGTTAGTAACTTTCAAGGCTGCTGAGCTCAAGATTCATGGTCTTTTCTTGTACGAAAATATGAATTAAAAAAGAAACATTCTTGGGATGTGGGCACCACTGGCAGGGCTGGCATTTACGTGTCCATCCCTTATTTCCCTGGATACAACCGAATGGCTTGATAGGCCGCTTTAGAGGGTAGTTAATAGTCAACCGTCTTGGTATGGGACAGTAGTCACACATAGGCCAGACCACGTAAACATGACAGGTTTTCGTCCCTAAAGGTCGAGTGAACTAGTTGAGTTATGACAATTTGACAGCTTCATGGTTGTTTTTACTGTTAATAACTTTTATACTGTTGTTGAGGATGAATGTTGTGGCTCTTCCGTGTATTTGAATTCTTCTTTTGCATTTAGTTGACCAACAGTAGAGCAGTTCAGTTTTAGCAGGGCATCATCCAACTTATACTCAATTGATTTAACAATATAGTGTAGTGCTTTATTTGTTTTGTTGACTTCTGTTCCATAGTGACTGGATCTGTGAAGTGATAAACCTACTAACATTGCGTCTCTTTCAAACTCAACATTATTTAGCTCAACACCAGAAACTGTTTATTAACCAAATCTGCCATACCTTACACGTATTGGTGTGGAATTGTGTCTGCTTCTTACATAGGTCCTTTTGTAGGTACTCCTCAGACTCAACTCCCCATCCCCTCCACCCATTCAGTGTCTGCGAATGTGATTCATTTGCATTGAGTTTTTGAATCACAACTGGCATTTAGCTTTTGACTTCATCACCAGGAAAAAGCAAATACATAACTGGCTAGTATAAAAAGAAAAACTTGCATTTATATAGTGCTTTTCACAGCCTATGATATTCCAAAGAGCTTTTCAGTCAATGAAGTATTTTTGAAGTGTAGTCACTGTTATAATGTAGGAAACGCAGCAGCCAATTTGCACACAGCAAGATCCCACTTAACGTCCAGATAATTTGCTTTAGCTGTTGGTTGATGGATAAGTATTGATCAGAACACTGGGGAGCACGCTCATGCTCTTCCTCAAATAATGTTATGCAATCTTTTACATCCATCTGAAAGGGCCTTGGTTTGACATCTCATCTGAAAAACTATTGCTGACAGTACTCTTCCCTCAATACTGCAGCCTAGATTATGTGCCCACTACTCTGGAGTGGAACATAAACCCACAAACTTCTGACTCTGAGCCATTGCAGACACCATAATATAGATTGTTATGATATTCATTGTAGTATGCGTAGGATGGGATTGGGAATAGAAAGAACATCAACAAAGCTCCCCGATTGGCTCACGGAAGTAAACGCATTACTGAGCCATACAGACTGAAAGATCCAAGATGTTACCCCTGATCTGCCTGAATCGTCTGATAACAATCACAGTTGTAACTGTAACATTATCATTGGTGTTACCCCTTTCCTCTCTCTTGAGGTGTGTAGCTTTTAGGAATGCAATATTGACTTTGTTTTGATAATTCTGCTGCTAAGAGAAATGCACAATGAAACACTGATTCCACATGTTTGAATTAGATAAAATCAGCCAACAGGTGCTGAGTAATATGAATCTAAACATCCTGTTCCATTGCCAGTCTTCCCTCAGGTTGCCAACTCTGATTGGAGGCATTCCTGGAGATTTGATGATGTGATATTCTGACCACATGACATTTGATCACATGATTTTATAGCTTTCCTGATACTTTCAGGATTTAATTTAATCCAACAAGGGTGACTTGTTAATGACTACAACAAACTACTATGGGTACAGGTATATGTTGGTTATAAGTGTAGCAGATTTATCAAGTAGTTTACATTTACTGCAAAGAAGGAATACTTAACAAAGATAATAATCACAGTCTGTTCCTCAGAACCTCAGCATTAGCCCTCTGAGTGCCTCTGATGCAGTCTGTCATTCTCTTGCTGTGTTCTGTTGACTGAAGATTCTCTGTTTCCTTCCTCTGGATTTTTCGTGCTGCTTCTCATGTTCAATAGCTGTTCTTTTATCAAAGTGATTACTGACAACGCAGCCGGCAGCTTCTGTTGTCTTTTGTACCCTTTTTCTCCTTTGAGCCGACATAGCAACTGACAATCTCACTCATTCTGTTTAAACATCATTTTTAGAAACTTTGACATTAAATTTATGCTTAATTTTCCGGTGTCACTCTTCCGTTTTCTTGCAACTTCAATATTCCTTATCGAGAAATTTCATACAGTTGTTACATGAGTTACAGCAATGTCTTTTACTCTAGTGATAACAGATCTTAGAAGCTTTAAACTTTCTGTTTTAATTGTAACTTAATTAATGCTCTAAAATAAAAGCAAAATATTGCAAATGCTGGAAACCTGAAATAAAAACAAGAAATGCTGGAAGTACACAGCAGGTCTTTCAGCATCTGTGGAGAGAGAAGCAGAGTTAATGTGACTGACCTGAAACGTTAACTCTGCTTCTCTGTCCACAGATGCTGCCAGATCTGTTGTGTATTTCCAGCATTTCTTGTTTTTATATTATTAATTAATGCTCTGTTTTTCATTGTCTGTTAGTTTCAAACATACCACTGCATTCTTTTCATATTTAACTCAAGGTTTTTTTTTCACATAACCTTGGCTCAGCATCAGGCTTGTTTGTCAATCTCATACCATATTTATCTGAGTTTACACATAGAACATCGAACATAGAACAGTACAGCACAGTACAGGCCCTTTGGCCCACTATGTTGTGCCGACCCTTTAACCTACTCTAAGATCAAACTACCTACATACCCTTCATTCTATTATCATCCATGTACCTATCCAAGAGTCGCTTAAATGCCCCAATGTATCTGCTTCTACTACCACCGCTGGCAGTGCATTCCACGAACCCACCACTCTCTGTGTAAAGAACCTACCTCTGACATCTCCCCTAAACCTTCCTCCAATCACCTTAAAATTATGCCCCCTGGTGATAGCCCTTTCTGCCCTGGGAAAAAGTCTCTGGCTATCCACTCTATCTATGCCTCTCATCATCTTGTACACCTCTATCAAGTCACCTCTCATCCTTCTTCGCTCCAGTGAGAAAAGCCCTAGCTCCCTCAAGCTTTCTTCATAAGACATGCTCTCCAGTCCAGGCAGCATCCTGGTAAATCTCCTTTGCACCCTCTCTAAAGCTTCCACATCCTTCCTATAATGAGGTGACCAGAACTGAACACAATATTCCAAGTGTGGTCCAACCAGGGCTTTATAGAGCTGCAGCATAACCTCATGGCTCTTAAACTCAATCCCCCTGTTAATGAAAGCCAACACCCCATATGCCTTCTTAACAACCCTATCAACTTGAGTGGCAACTTTGAGGGATCTATGGACATGGACCCCAGGATCCCTCTGTTCCTCCACACTGCCAAGAATCCTGTCTTTAAGCCTGTATTCTGCATTCAAATTCGACCTTCCAAAATGAATCACTTCACACTTTTCCAGGTTGAACTCCATCTGCCACTTCTCAGCCCAGCTCTGCATCCTGTCAATGTCTCGTTGCAACCTCCAACAGCCTTCCACACTATCCACAACTCCAGCAACCTTTGTGTCATCGGCAAACTTACTAACCCAGCCTTACACTTCCTCATCCAAGTCATTTATAAAAATCACAAAGAGCAGAGGTCCCAGACAGATCCCTGCGGAACACCACTGGTCACCGAGCTCCAGGCTGAATACTTTTCATCTACTACCACCCTCTGTCTTCTATGGGCCAGCCAATTCTGTATCCAGACAGCCAAATTTCCCTGTATCCCATGCCTCCTTACTTTCTGAATGAGCCTACCATGGGGAACCTTATCAAATGCCTTGCTAAAATCCATATACACCACATCCACTGCTCTTCCTTCATCAATGTGTTTTGTCACATCTTCAAAGAATTCAATAAGGCTTGTGAGGCATGACCTGCCCCTCACAAAGCCATGCTGACTATCTCTAATCGAACTATGCTTTTCCAAATAATCATAAATCCTGTCTCTCAGAATCCTCTCCAATAATTTGCCCACCACCGACGTAAGACTGACTGGTCTGTAATTCCCAGGATTATCCATATTCCCTTTCTTGAACAAGGGAATAACATTTGCCACCCTCCAACCAACTGGTACTACTCCAGTGGACAGTGAGGACGCAAAGATCATCACCAAAGGCGCGGCAATCTCTTCCCTCGCTTCCCGTAATAACCTTGGGTATATCCCGTCTGGCCCCAGGGACTTATCTATTCTCATGTCTTTCAAAATTTCCAGCACATCCTCCTTCTTAACATCAACCTGTTCGAGCATATCAGCCTGTTCCACGCTGTCCTCACAAATGTCCAGGTCCCTCTCACTAGTGAATACTGAAGCAAAGTATTCATATAAGGACCTCCCCTACCTCCTCCGACTCCAGGCACAAGTTCCCTCCACTATCCCTGATCGGCCCTACCCTCACTCTGGCCATCCTCTTGTTCCTCACATAAGTGTAGAACGCCTTGGGATTTTCCTTAATCGTACCCGCCAAGACTTTTTCATGTCCCCTTCTAGCTCTCCTAAGTCCATTCTTCAGTTCCTTCCTGGCTACCATGTAACCCTCTGGAGCCCTGTCTGATCCTTGCTTCCTCAACCTTAAGTAAGCTTCCTTCTTCCTCTTGACTAGCTGTTCCACATCTCTTGTCATCCAAGGTTCCTTCACCCTACCAACCCTTCCTTGCCTCATCGGGACAAACCTATCCAGCAGTCGCAGCAAGTGCTCCCTGAACAACCTCCACATTTCTGTCGTGCATTTCCCTGAGAACATCTGTTCCCAATTTAAGCTCCCCAGTTCCTGCCTAATAGCATTGTAATTCCCCCTCCCCCAATTAAATATTTTCCCATCCCGTAGTTCTTTGTCCTCCTTGTCTCGAGGTGGTCAGTGGTTTGTGAAGCATATTATAGTTACTTTAACAATAGTTTAAAGTATTATTATTTATCATAATCACTTCTAATTAAGCTTATACATTTTAAGATATTACACCGAGCAGTGAATTATCTTATTCCTTATAAAGCTTGGGTTCCCTGTCGTTGAGTATCTTTGTTCATGGTTTCCCACCAGCAACTGTTGTGCTCCAACTTCCATGAACCAGAGAGCCACTCGTGAACAGGCCAAGAGGAAAAACCAAGGTCAGGGAAGAGGCTGGTGCCGTTCATTTGCTGCTGTGAGCAAAATGTAAATAATTGAGAATCTGTGGTTTTGGGGATGGATTACTTACATGTTAAGTAAATTTTGGTAAAAAGTAAATATAAAATTGTAGATTAATTATAAAACTATATATGTGACACATGTCAGTATCAGTAATGTGGAATATCTTATATCAGTTATATCAATTATTGCTTTCGTAAATTTACTGCATTACAGTGGTGGGTGAACTGCTGTCATATGACGACAGCAAATATCATACACTGTAATACCTGCGAACAACACCACATGAGATTTCTGGTGCATTTAAAAATCAGGTTGCATGAGTTAGTTTACCATGGTATATTCAGATTCACATAGAATTTTTCAAAGTCTTGAAATTGTGATATTTGCCATTTTGAGGTTGCATCTGTCTGTGGCACAGGCACACCAGAACTATCCGAGGAGCACAGGAAATAAAGTAACTCAGGGAGTTAAGAATAACTAAATATTCGCGCTTTGATTGTAGAAACAACCTTTGAGTCAACTTTTGGAATGGATTAAGAAGCATACTTCAACAAGCCAGACCAATGCTTCAGCGATGCACCATTTTATAAGAGGGAGGTTTGTGTCGGGGTGGGGCTTGCCAAGCATTGTGAATTTCTGCAAGGGAGATTATTATCATAATTGGTCCTTTGCAAGGAATTTGATGCCACCCAGCAACACAAGCACTATTAGAAATTGCAGTGCTCGGTGACTTATTAATATTTCTTCTCAAGATGCGGGCATCACAGGCAAGGTTAATATTTTTTGGCCATCTCTTGTGGACCTAAGAAGGTGGCAGTGGATCTTATCCTTGCCTGTTGCAGTCCATACAGTGATACTGCTCCCACCATGGTATTAGATAGGGAATTCCAGGATATTGACCTGGTGATGAAGAAGGAATATGGAAATATGTCTAATTCAGGATGGTGTGTCACTTGGAGGGTGTTTTGCTTCTTTATGCAAAAATAATGGTCTGTGTTGCCCCTGATGATGTCCTACACCAACAGTAGAGCTTCACAATACTGGGGCTTACAAGTTCTCTTGTGAGAGTGATTCCACAATTCAGCACTCCCAGAGGGATTACAGAAAGCATATGTCTGAAAATCATGGGAAGTAATTTCCTGAAATCAGGCCGGTGATGTCCACTGTGTTCATATATATATTTCTGTTGTTTAAAGTCCAGTGTCATTTTTATAGTAGTCCCCTTTTTATAAATATTTATTTCAATAGCTTCTTTTGCCATTATTTTATATGGATAATGATACAAAGTCTTATGAGACTTGATATCCATTAAAATTACCAAGGCCAACATTTAGGGATCCAAGGGGAAAAGTTTGTCTTGAGCAGTGGCATAAAATGGGCAGTATCATAACATCCATCTGCTGTATGCCCCACCCGATATTTAATTCCATTGACCACAATCAAAGCCACCCATTTTGTGCCTGATATGATGCCAACATCCCATGAAAGAATAAAAAAACTTATAATCCAGTAATTGCTAAATGTGTTAGAGCCATCAAGTAAGAGAATATCAATACTGTACCACCCTTGCTTTTCATAAGAACATTAGAACATGGAGCAGGAGTAGGCAATTCAGTCCCTCGAGCCTGCTCCGTCATTCAATACGATCATGGCTGATCTCATCTCGGCCTCAACTCCACTTTCCTGCCCATTCCCCATAACCCTTCAACCCTTTACTAATTAAAAATCTGTCTATCTCCTCCTTAAATTTACTCAATGTCCTGGCATCCACCACAGTCCGGGGTAGTGAATTCCACAGACTCAGGACCCTTTGAGAGAAGTAATTTCTCCTCATCTCTGTTTTAAATCTGCTACCCCTTATCCTAAAACTATGACCTCTTGTTCTAGATTGCCCCACCAGAGGAAACATCCTCTCTACGTCTACTTTGTCAATCCCTTTAATCATCCTATATATCTCTATTAGATCGCCTCTCATTCTTCTAAACTCTAGAGACAAACCCCTCATCTCTGGAATCAATCTAGTGAACCTCCTTTGAATTGCCTCCAGTGCAACTACATCCCTCCTCAAGTAAAGGGACCAAAACTGTAGGCAATACTCCAGGTGCGGTCTCACTAATGCCTTGTACAGTTGCAGCAACACTTCCCTACTTTTATACTCTATTCCTTTCGCAATAAATGCCAAAATTCCATTTGCCTTCCTTATTACCTGCTGCACCTGCATACTAATTTTCAGCGATTCATGCACGAGGACACCTCGATCCCTCTGCACCAAAGCACTCTGAAGTTTCTCTCCATTTAGATAATAATTTGCCTTTCTATTCTTCTGACCAAAATGGATAACCTCACACTTATCCACATTAAACTTTGGGTCATTCACCTAACCTATCCATATCCAATTGTAAATTTCTTATTTCTTTATTGCAACTTACTATCCCTCCTATTTTAGTGTCATCTGCAAATTTGGCTTTAGTACCTTCTATCCCTGCATCTAAATCATTAATAGAGATTGTAAATAGTTGGGGACCGTGGACCGAACCCTGTGGCACCCCACTAGTTATATCTTGCCAACCAGAAAAGGACCCATTTATCCTGACCCTCTGGTTTCTGTTGGTTAGCCAATCCTCTATCCAAGCTAATAAATTGCCCCTAACCCCATGTGATCTTACCTTGTGTATTAACCTTTTTGTGCGGCACCTTATCAAATGCCTTCTGGAAGTCCAGATATTCTACATCTGCAGGATCCCCATTATTCACTTTACTTGTTACATCTTCGAAGAACTCTAACAAATTAGTCAAACATGATTTACCCTTCATAAAACCATGCTGACTCTGATGGATTGCGTTTTGACTTTCTAAATGTCCTGTTATTACTTCCTTAATAATATATTCTAACAATTTCCCAACGACAGATGTTAAACTAATTGGTCTATAGTTTCCTACTTTCTGCCTCCCTCCTTTTTTGAATAAGGGTGTTATATTAAAATTTTTCCAATCCACTGGAACCTTTCCCGCATCCAGGGAATTTTGGAATATTATAACCAATGGATCCACCATCTCCGCTGCCACTTCCTTTAAGACCTTGTCATTGGATCGACAGGCTGTTCTCATCTAAAGTGTCATGTTAGCTAACTCATTTTAAGTGAGTTCATTCAATGATAGTAAGGCAAAAGCAAAGTTTTGTTTATTCACAGTTTCATCATTCAAATAATGTAAAGTCCTTAAAAAAGTCAAGTGAACATGATTTGGGGAAATGAGTATGCAGCACTTGAGCTCAAACATCCTGAAACAAATACATTATCTGGTCATGATCAGATTGCTGTTCGTGGAACCGTGCTGTGCACAAATTGGCTGCCACATTTCCTGTAATATAACAATGACTACACATCAGAAAGTACTTAATTAACTGAAAATGTTTTGGAATGTCCTGAGGTTGTGAAAGATAAATGTAAATGTTTTCTCCCCCTGGGTCAAATTCAAAGTCCGTTACAATTTGCCACCTTATATGCTTTCTGAGTATAAATCACTAATCTAAATGTCATTATAAGGCTTTCATTACTGCTGTACACAACAGGACGTATATATGACCAATGGATAAAGTTATGATATTGATTGACATGGGATGACTTCACATCATAATTCTATTTTCATAAAAATTCCCATATATTTTATCTTCTTCATTTTAGGACACTGGGCCCACTTCATTTAAGCCCCACATAGTACCATGTATGTGTTTGTCCATAGTAGGTAGGATGACAATACAGGTAACTATCTTATCCTGGGGCCTAGCTCCAGTAGACACAGGAATAACGTGAGGTTCTGCTGTTCACCCTCTCATTAAAATATGTTTTAATCTTTTTTTCTAAACATGTCTTCCAACAGCAAAAAGACAAGAAGAGCTAAAAAAAAAGAGACTGCACTTATATAGGGTCCGACCTCAAGATGTCAATTAACATTTTTTGAAGTACAGTCACTATTGTAATCTAAGAACAGACCACTTGGACTCAGCAAAGCTCATCCCTCTAATAAATACATTAACTCTATCATTATAGTATCTGATAGCATTTTAATTACTTCAGTGTTTTTTGAATATTAAGTTGGTCCAAATTTACTTGTCACTGAGTTTGATTTATATCCTCTGGCCCTGCTTTCTTGACTTACTCTATGCAGCTCCATCTTAGCGTAACAGAGAACCAATGTTCTCCTGGACTGGTTTTGATTGCTTGAGCGGGTTGGAGAGGAATTTTCCAGTTTTTTTTTCTCTTTATTGGCCCTGGGTTTTTCTTTGTTTGTTTTCCTTGCTTTGGAGATTACATGGCTTCAGAAAGAGGTAGGGTTGGGGAAGGAAGTGTCTAATCAAGATGTTTCATCCATTAATTGTGTGAGGCAGGCTTGATGAATAGTCTTTTCCCACCCATCAATTTCATATAATTTCTCTACCATTCAACATTCTATATATTTCAATGAAACTTCAAGAATCTTTAGCATTTCTAGATTGTAATGATTAAACTTGCCTTCATGTCCATCATAGTTCTTTCCCATTCCACCATATTGGTCTTTTTTTGTTTTTACGACACCTTTAGGATTTGTTGTCTTGACTTAGAAACAGAGCACAATATTTTAAGTGTGGTCCGACCAGTGTAACACACCGACTGTAAACTTCTATTCTACTGTTCTGGCTGTATATACAAGTATTCTGTATTGTTGCTTTTAAATGTTTTCACATATTGTCTGGACATTGAAAGTGGCATGCCTATTAATACTCCATCCTTTATAAATTTCTCTTCACTGAGTCAAATTATTTTTTGTTCAATTTTTCCGTAATACTTTTACATTTACCACTGTTAATTTGAAAGTCAAGCTCAACTACATAACCAATTTACATTCTGCGACAAATCTTCTGCAACAATCACTGTCTCTACTGCTTTGTTATTGGGTTGTCATCAAAATGTAATTAACTTGTAGATGGTTTCTAAATAAAATATATTTAATTAGATCAGAAACAACAGTGTTCCAAATACTGATACCTGTTGAATTCCACTCAACACCAATCCTCAGTCTGAAATAACATATCTCATGGGTCATTGACCTGAAAGATTACCTCTGTTTCTCTCTCCACAGATGCTGCCAGACCTGCTGAGTATTTCCATCATTTTCTGTTTCTATATCTCATGAGTACTCTCTCATACTCTTACCGAGTGTCTTACTGGGACGCAGATTCCCAACTGTTCCTCTGATTAATACAGTGAGTAGTTCAACTATACTGATGAGGAAGGTTGTAGATTCCATTCGAAGTCTGTTTTGTATTAGCTGATCTACCTAGAATGAAAAAGATGCTGGTAACCTCCTGCAAAGTACCTTGGGATGTTTTACTATGTCAAAGGTGCAATATAAATGCAAGTTGTTGTTGTAGCATCAGCTTGAGCATTCCTAGAATAGGAAGGAGGAAATTATTCTGAATTCCTACTTCAAATCATCAATACTAAACTATGTTTGAAGTGATTATTTGGGGATATAATCAGCTTGAATTGTGATACCTCCCATGGTTGAAGTGCCTACTGACTGTCACTGCTTGGATTCACACATGAAGAATGCTTACTTTGGAAGAATACTGACGATTGAATTATATTTTGTCAAAGCGTTACAGTCTCCAGGAGAGAAGAGTGGAGTGAGTTGCTGAGAAAAGGCAGAAGGGAAGATATAGATATCAGTATATTTAACGCAGACAAGTGCAAAGTGATGCATTTTGGGAAGTTAAACCAGGGCAAGACATATACAGTGAATGGCAGGGCCCTGGAGAGTGTTGTTGAGCAAACAGACCTTGGGGTGCAAGTACATAGTTCCCTGAAAGTGCCAACACAGGTAGACAGGGTGGTGAAGAAGGCGTATGGCATGCTTGCCTTCATCGGCCGAGGCATTGAGTACAAGAGTTGGGACGTCATGTTACAGTTGTACATAACGTTGGTTAGGCCGCATTTGGATTACTGTGTGCAGTTCTGGTCGCCGTACTGCAGGAAAGATGTGATTAAGCTAGAGAGGGTGCAGAAAAGATTCACAAGGATGTTGCCTGGTTTGGAGGGCTTGAGTTATGAAGAGAGATTGGATAGGCTGGGTCTGTTTTCTCTGGAGCGAAGGAGGCTGAGAGGGGACGTGATAGAGGTATATAAAATTATGAGAGGCATAGATAGGGTAGACAGTCAGAGTCTGTTTCCCACGGTAAGGGTGACTAAAACCAGAGGGCATAGATCTAAGGTGAGAGGGAGGAGGTTTAAAGGGGATCAAAGGGATAAATTTTTCACACAAAGAATAGTGGGTATCTGGAATGAGTTGCCCGAGGAGGTGGTGGAGGCAGGAACAGTAGCAACATTTAAGAGGCATCTGGACAGGTACTTGAATGAGCAACGCATAGAGGGATATGCAGTTAATGCAGGCAGGTGAGATTAGTATAGATAGGCATTATGGTCGGCATGGACGCGGTGGGCCGAAGGGCCTGTTTCTGTGCTGTATGACTCTATGACTCTAATATCAATCAGATATCAATGTTATTAAAAGTCTTGCACCGAGTGCAAATACTCTTCAAAATGTCACACTTTTATGTATAAACAATAAAGAAATCCAGTCATTCCCTGCTGAATTTCTGAACTTGTGCTTCAAAGCACAAACCATATCCACTCAAAATTGCAACAAGTTTCCAAAGTATGGCATATTTAACTGATTATTTCCATTGTCTCTCGAGATAAGGAGGCCCAAAAGAAAGAAGATTTCCATTGAACTGTGAAGTAAATGTAAGTAAAATTGTTTCGAGTTGCATTTTGATGCAACATTGATTCTTTTCGAATGATTTTTTTGTCTTAAGTTCAGGCAGCATCATTTTTCACGCAGTGATTCTGATGTAAAACGTAAGCATTTAAAAGTGACAGTGGAATAACAGTGTCAATTCCATTCACAAAACAGCAAGGCAAAGAAAACATTCTATCAAATAAATTACAATTAGAATTGAAATGTAAATTGTATAAATACCTAATGAATGGAAATTAGTATCCAGGATAATAAGTTTGGGAAACGTACACAGCTGCTTGTTCAAGGAGTAAACATTTAGGTGGAACCTATTTATTCAAAGTAAATTTATATTGGACAACTTGTAAAATTTAAAAAATACAGAAAATGTGGGAAATATATACATCAGCACCTGTAAAGAGAAACATTTTGGGTGGAGACTCTTTGTCAGAACTCAGCGCTCTTTATTACAGCATATTCAGCTTTTCTAAAAGCAAAATATTGCTGATGCTGAAACATTGGCTGGGACTTTTCCACCAAGAGATAAGTTCTGACGTTGAGAACCAATATGGGTCCCGAGCATGCACACGACGGCAGTGGTAATCTCCCTGGCAGTGATCACTTAGGAGGCTACCACCAAGAAAGCTGTCCAATTAAGAATGGTAGCTGCCTCTCCCAGCCGCCAGTCCAATCAGAGGGCGGGCAACACTGCAGCCTCGGCAGTGCCACTGATGGAGGTGGCCACTGCTGTGGTTACAAGGGAAAAGACAGGGAGCCATCTTTGAAGGGGATTTGAGAAATTGTTTTGTTGTGCTGGGGCCAGGCAAGCAGGCCCCAACGATTGGTGAGGTAGCCTCTCCAGTAGTTGTGTGGGGGCCGCAGGGACGGCCACTGCAACCAACGGTCCCCTCCTCGGGGCAAGGAGCTTCCGAAAACCAAGGAACACCACCCCGGGGCAGCCACCTCCATGCAGCTGTCGGCCTATCCACACAGCGGGGTCTCTGCCATCACTGGCAAAATGCTGGCAGTCCCAGAAAATGGCCGTCAATTGGCTTTTTAATTATATAAATTGGTTGCATGCCTTCCATCGGCAGGCAGCTGAGCTGCTACTTACCAGGAATATCCCCTGGTGGCATAAACACTCCAGGCTTCTCTCTCAATGCCTTTCACCACCTCCCAGCCTGTCTCCAGTGGGCTGGTAAAATCCTGGTCATTAACTCTATTTCTGTGTCCATAGATACTGCTGGACCTGTTGAGTATTTCCAGTATTTTCTGTTTAAAGTTTTTACATTCAGTTTCCAATATTCAGACTCTTTTTAAAATTTCTATGTTCAGAAAAATATTTGTTGAATTTTATCATTTAAGCTCATTCCACTGGCAGTAGCTGTGGCATGAGCACTTATGACGTCTGATCTTGACCTTGTTGATGTATCCTGGGTCAAAGCGGGGTCAATTAGCTTCCATACAAGCAGCAGATGCCTGTGTCACTATGGGCACCTACCAGAGCAAGGGGGGCTGAGCAGGAAGGAGAGCAGTGGCAAGACACTCGCTGACTAGCTGGTGCCATTGGACCAACTGTACCCCTTTATCAGGGGCAGATATCAACAATAGAGGTTGGAGTCCCAGGTCTCCAGGTAAGCCTGATTGGTGTTGTTCAATCTACCTGCATACCAGGCCCAGGTTTCTCAGTAGTGGAGAAGTCAAGGCTGAGGAAATTCCAAAATGGGATTTGTATTCCCCAATATTATCAGAAATCACCTCTTTTCAGTCCCCAAGATGTCTACCTCCCTAAAAACCTCCCTGAGGTTTTCTCACACTCACTCAGTTGTTCTAGTAGACTCCATGAGTATCTCTGTCCACTGCAAAGGAAGCCCCGACCTAGACCAGCTACGGCGCAGATTTTGAGACACCCCCAATTATTCTAGACCCTAAACACTCAGTTTGCTCCAAGGTCATGGAACCCATTTCTACCAATGAACCCTCTCTGGGATGCTCACTGCAGGCGACATCATGAAGCAACCAAGTACAAAGGAGACAGTGGGCTTCTGTGACAACAACATTTCGGCTCCCTAGGTTACAATTTCATGGGTCCACTTATTTTATTTATTTTATTTAGAGATACAGCACTGAAACAGGCCCTTCGGCCCACCGAGTCTGTGCCGACCAACAACCACCCATTTATACTAACCCTACAGTAATCCCATATTCCCTACCACTTACCTGCACTAGGGGCAATTTACAATGGCCAATTTACCTATCACCTGCAAGTCTTTGGCGATGGGAGGAAACCGGAGCACCCGGCGAAAACCCACGCGGTCACAGGGAGAACTTGCAAACCCCACACAGGCAAAACCCAGAATTGAACCTGGGTTCCTGGAGCTGTGAGGCTGCGGTGCTAACCACTGCGCCACTGTGCCGCCCATGTGTGTATTTCACCTCTGGGCCAGAACGGGTGTCTGCAAACTGCGGAGCTGTCTCATTGGGGGTCAATGGTGTAAATTCCATGTAAGTTGGGAATAATGCACAATGTGGGTGGGGGAGTGGGGTAGTGGTGGTGGTGAGGGTTGTGGGGAGGTGGTTCGGAAATTAGAAGTGCAATCTTTAAAACCCAAGACAGCTGAGCAGCAAGTAAATAGATTCGGACTGTATGTTGCTTGTCAGGTAGCTGTAATGGATGCCAGATGTGAGACATTGTGGTATATTTAAAGCATGTTTTCAACTGGAAGACTTGGCAGAGGAACCTAAAGTAGGGAGCAGAGCATTGACGGAGGCAGAAAATAAGGGCACAAAATTTCAGATGAATTGCAGCAAAGGGTTCTTATGGAGAAAACCTCAGAATTGTGTCTTTTTTGCCATGTGGAGGGACTGCACATCAGCGCTGGAAAAAGTTCAATCAGCCAACGAGGGAGAGCTGGCAAAGAAACACATTGGCCACTCTCCCACTCTCCCTTTTCTTCCTTCGGCACCATTGGCACCCAACACACTGTTCACCTAAAATGAAAAGCTGCTCAAACAACCTTCATTAATGTCAATTTCACGTTTGTCAATTGTAGTGTCTAGCTGCTCCATTTATTTCAGGCAGAAACAGCTGTTCTTATTCATTAGTTTGGACCTCATTATACCAGGTTTTGTTTTGCATTTCTCTTTTAACTGATGTTTTATTGATGTATCATTAGCACATGCTGCAGCATGGATATTTGTCTCTCTGGAGGTGTACAAAACCTACTTTGCTGCATTTTTTCCAAAAAATGCACATCATTGCAACTCAAATTATTTAGCATTTTACTAATACTGTCATGTTCTGCCAGCCATCATGTATAGTGGATAAATTGCATTCACAAGAATGCATGTGGTTTTAATGGAGGGAATTGTATCTGTACTCTTGCAGTCAAGCGATGTTACCTATTGATTATCATATAATTCAATCAAGTTGCCTCTGATTAGCTGATTCTAATACGTGACTGTCTGCCAGCACTGATTACCCAATATCTCTAGAGCTGCAGCAGGCCAAGTAAACTAAAATGAACGAAAACAATTGAAAAGTTTCAAACTAGATATAAAGTTTAAACTTTTTAAAAGTAATGACAGAAAATGCTGGGATGTCAAGCAGCACATGTGAAGAGGGGAACAGAGATAACGGGCAGAATTTTAACTGCTAAGGAGAGGCAGGTTCGGGTGCAGGTGGGGTATCATCCCTGAAAAGTAGCGTTGGGTCGGAAACACAATATAGTTGCTTCCACTTCAGCTGGAATTTTACCCTCGGTGGACGAGAGCCTGGCAGGCCTTTAATTGGTCTGAGGCGGGCGGCCCATTTTTCACCGCTGCCGCCGCCCTGCATAAAGTGCCGGCGGAGGCGGGTGTGGGTCAGGAAGGGCCCCCCGAGCCTTCCGCTTCATTTTACACATCCCCCACCCCCCCACCACCATCCCGCTCTTTGAGGGGGTGTAAAATTCCGGCCTTCCAGGTTTAACCCTGGTGGGTTTACAGGCAAGCGGAAAACCCCCATGGAGCTGTCGGGTAAGTAATTTCAATATTTAAACCCCAGTTAGCTGAGGAATTGACCAGAATTCTGGCTTTAACAGCCAGTACGTAGGTTTCCTGAGCTGTGTGGAACTTGCCTGGGTCAACCAGATGACAGCACAGTGGAGTGTGCTTCTTAGTGAATGTCAGGCAGACCCCCCCACCTGCCAAGAATGAGGCATATTCATTTTGTCATATGAACATTGATTTTAAACTGTTGCTGCAGTGAAGAAATGACTTGTTTGAAGATCACCAGACACTGGGCTGGAAGGATATTTGCATACTAAGAGACACTGCTTGTGGAGATAAAGGACGATTCCCTGTTCCAATTCACCCAAATGGATTTTGATCACCAGACATTGAAGGTGTAAGGAAGCGCATTCCAGGGCCTGCCAGTACGATACAATCCACAAACCCAGGACTGGTTAAACCAGCTGGTCACATGACTAATGTCCAGATTTTTTGAACTACCCACAGGACAGTTTGAATTCAGAGTGTGCAACTGAGGCTGGAACAAGGAAGCTTCTCTCTCTCGCTTTCTCCCAAACCACTGGACCCATGGAAGACACGTAAACCTCAAGACAGAAAAAACTCCTACATCGGAACAACTTGAAGTGTGAACTGAGCCCCAACCAATTGCAAGACTTACCGGCAACCAAAGACTTCACATTGAACTTAAAGGACTGTAACTACCAGATATTGACTCAAAGTTTCCCCCTTTATTCTTTCTACTTTTTCTGTCTCTATCTGCGTGTGTTTTTATCGTGTATGCATGCCAGCATAGTCGCATCGCATATTCGTAGTCGTTAACCGGATTAGAGTTTAAGATTAATAAATTTCTACCTTTCTAGTTTAAATCTAAAGAAACCTGTTTGATTTCTTTGCCTTAAAATTGGGGCAGTGAATAATGATTCACTAAGGGGGAGCTAAAAACCCTGTTATGGTTAAACCAGGCAAAGGCTGAGAGGAAACCCCTTGATCCCTTCTCACCTGGTCGTAACAGAAATTTGGGGCTAGCATCCTAGATTTGACCCACAGACAAATGAGAAATTGAAAGTAGGAAGTCAAATTGATCCCAAAAAAAAGAGAAAAGATTTCAATACAGGTTTTCTTGTGCTACTAACATGTCTGCGACTGAAGCTAGTAGCTCTTCAAGCCAAGGGGAAGTAACTTGGGATAAGTTAAAAGCACTGTCTTTGGATGAGTTGAGGAAAATGGCTGAGCAGTGTGGTAACCTGTACGTCACAAGGCTAAGAAGTCTGAACTCCTAAGACTAGTGACCAACCAATTTTCCCTTGAATCTGAAGAATCAGAAACAGGGTAAGAAGTAGACTCCGACAGGGTATTGCTAGCAAAGATACAATTGGAACAGAGGAAACTTGAATTTGGGAAAAGAGAAAAAGAGACAGGAGAAAGAAAGAGAGAGACAGGAGAAAGAGAAAGAAAGAGCCTTCCAGAAGGAACATGAAGACAAAGAGAGAGAGGAGCGAGAAAGAGAAAGAACCTTCCATAAGGAATGTGAAGAGAGAGAGAGAGCTGAGACAACTTGAGTTAACTAGGGGGCGACAGAGTAACCCCAGTGAAAACAAAGACCAATATGGAAGAATGAAATTCAGGGCTGGGTACAGAGTTGTTACAACTTTCCCAACTGATCCCAAAATTCAATGAGGGAGACGTGGAAGTATTTTGTGTGCCTTTTGAAAAACTGGCAAGGAAGTTGAAGTGGTCAGC
Organism: Heterodontus francisci; assembly: GCF_036365525.1. NCBI lineage: Eukaryota > Metazoa > Chordata > Chondrichthyes > Heterodontiformes > Heterodontidae > Heterodontus > Heterodontus francisci. The sequence continues at coordinate 40,809,808 of NC_090383.1, forward strand.
TGAGGCTTGGACTCTGTTGTTACAGAGTACATTATTAGGAAAAGTCCATGAGTTTTATTCCATGTTGCTAGATGAGAGTTCATCAAATTATGAACTGACAAAAAATGCTATCCTCGGGGCATGAGTTAGTACCGGAAGCCTATCACCAAAAGTTTAGAACCCTCAAGAAGCAAGCTGATCCATCTTACCTGGAGTTTGAGAGAAATAAGCGGCTGGTTTTTGACCAGTGGCTGAGGGCTCTTAAAGTATAGCTCAGCTATGAAAATCTCAGAGAAGTAACTTTGCTAGAGGAATTTAAAAACTCTCTCCCACTCTCCATAAAGACACATATTGAAGAGCAGAAGGCTCATAAAGCCCGGCAGGCAGCAGTCCTGGCCAATGAGTGTGCTCTCTTTTGGCAATGAGTGTGCTCTCTTTTGTAAGTCAGTTTCCCAGGGGAAAACCTTTCATATTCATCCCCATAAATCCAAAAAGGACAGAGGGTGGGAAGGTGATAGAAGCCCGAGCTGTCCAGGGAGGGAAGGAAAAGCAAGAGACACAGGAGGGCCCTCCTCCAACCAAAAAGGAAGGTGCTATAAGTAGGAGTGAGACCCGGAGACCTGTGTGCTTCCATTGTGATAAAGCAGGGCATTTAAGAGCTGACTGTTGGAAACGAAAGGGAAAACCTGTAGGGTTAATCAGGGCACACCTGTTCAGTGAAGAAGGGAACCTGATGGAAAGCACAGCAGAACAAGCTGTGGCTTTAACTGCAATAAGAGTGAGATCCAGGAAGATTACCATTGCAAGTGCAGGAAAATGTAATAGGATTCCTGAAGGTTAACAGGGATTTGTGTTTGAAGGGAGAGTAACCCCATACCCTTCGAGTGGGGCAAGCAAGCCCAAAGTAATTCTCAGGGACACAGGGGTGACTAGATCCTACTGGAAAAGGCCTGACCTTTCCCCTAGGGAGTGCAGTAAACACAAGAATGGTGGTGAATGATATTGGAGGGCAGTGTATGCCTGTACCTTTACACCTGGAATGTGACCTTGTTTTGAAACCAGTGACCATAGGGATTGTCCAGAGTTTGCATGTGGACGGGGTTGACCTGCTCCTAGGTAATGATCTGGCGGGGATGAAGGTGGTAGCTTCCCCAGTAGTGAAAGAGAGACCACAGGAGGTCAAAGAGACAGGGCAGTGGCAGGAAATGGTCCCCTGCAGTTTCCCTGAATGTGTAATGAGTGAGGCCATGATCAAGCCAGCACCCCCAGAGTGTTGGATCTCAATTTTCCTGTTCTCATTGGTTACACTAGAAAGAGACGAAGTCCGACTGTAGCTTTAAGAAACTTTATTGCACTACTTAATTGTTACATCTTCAGAAAACTTAACAATGAATTGAACTAAAACTAAAAGCAACACATACACTGAACTAACACTGAACTACCCAAAACTAAAGCACCACACACACTAAACTAACCCTGAACTAACCCCCCCTGAACTGAACTGAACTGAACTAACTCTTCGCGCCAAATCAAACCTTATTATAGTTATTCATACAAATCTTTGTTCCCAATTGGTCTACAAACTTCTGCAGTTTCTTGGTGTCGGGGTCTGATTGGGGTACTGCCTTGTCATCCTCTCCTCAAGCAGTTTCTTATTCCCCTATCTCTTCGGACCGTTAGGCTGAGCCACCCTCAGACAAGGGGCGTGGGTTTGCCTGGTCAGTATGTTTCGCACACTAACTGTTCCTTAGGAATGTGTCATGTCTGGGTGATGCGATAAGAAGAGCGTTGAAGCATAATGTCTCTTTCTGCTATAGCGCTATACCAGCCGCAAGGCCAATGGTGAGATTCCTGTTAGTTTCTGCTTGTTAGTCTATTTCTGCTGATAAGTTGCCTCTGCAGCCCTGAAGTTATGAAGTCATTTCTGATAAGCTGTCTCTGCAACTCCAAACCTAGCTTGTTAGCAATACATGATTGTTTAATTATTTCATCTTAAAGGTCCCCAATAAATTCTGTTCTTAAAAGTTCTGTTCTCACAGTCCCCCCTTTGATTCTTCAAAAAATTTTTAAGAATCATTCCCTTGATCCTACCTAGGTGCCTTTGATGGTCTCTACTTGTTTAGAAACAGCCTTCAACACCCGGAGAAGTCACATTCAATACGTTGCCTGCTTGTGCCACAGAAGGGGCCCGCGAGAACTCTGTAAAATCATAAGTTTTGCAGGGGCTTCAATTACTTGTTTACAACATAAAAGGTGGTACACTTGTACAATGACAATTTCATTTAAGCATCACTGTTACATAATCGATTGTACAAACATAATACAATTTCATTCTTAAAGTACATCGATCATTCATGAACTCATTTTAAGTATATATGAAAAGGTTATACAATTACCCTTTTATGGCATAACTAATTGTCTCTCCTTTTATAAAGCAAGTTCTAACACTGATTGCTTTTCGGGTAGCTGTCCAACCTGTATTCATACATCCTCTCACATCGCCTAATTAATTTCTTAAATTGCCAAATTAAGTATGTCACATCTAACACCATGATACCCAAAACCACTATCAGGACATGGGAGATAATTCTAAACCAGGGGTGTATCTGCACGTCTGACCCCCAGTTCCATAAGTCCTCCTGCCAGGTAGAATCATTTATCTCGTCAATCTCATCTTGTAGCATCTTCGACTGTTGTTCTAGATTGTAGTACACTACAGCAATGACTTCTAGCTGCTGTCTCTCTTTACCCAAGCATGTGGGCAATGGCTGAATAGTATATTCATATTCCCGGAGGTAATTTGTCAAATCCTCCTTATACTTTCTGTCACAGTTATCGTTTCTGTCTTTTGTTTATGTATCTCTACCAACTCCATCTTCCCTACTCGGGTTGGTATTTGTGGGTTGAACCAAAATGTACTGTTGCTCACCGGACAAGTCCGTTTTATGTCCATACTGGTACTCCTTTGCTGTGGTGATTAAGCAATATCTCCCCTTTCCCATATAGGCCACATGGGTTAGCCCTGACAATGCTTTCCTAGTTTCCATGGTGCAATTTACAGTGGCATTAAATCCACATTTTGATTCTGCCATTTTATCTATAGGATGAGGACATATGACCACCTGGTTTTCCAGACTATACTCAGACAATGGACAATGTTGTTTCAATTACCTCTTTTCCAATTTCCACAACATTTCCATAACATAGGGTAATATATCAGTGTTTTATGTAATCTTTTCCCCTTATCACCCCTATATTTTCTACTTTGTATAATTGCATCCCTAACTTATCTCTCAGAATTACAGGTATTCCCAACACTACTCCAATACTCATAGATCCTGTATTTACATATTCCTGACCTTTCCATACTTTAAATTTTCTGATTTGGCACCTGGTAATTTTATTATTCGTGTGACTAGTTAAGTTCTCCGACTGGGTGTCATTTATCCAAACTGGCACCTGTCCTGCATCAATTTGCCTCAGATTTTCTCGAATTTGTTCTAACATTCACGAACCATATGTACTACAAACACTTTCATTATTTGAAATGATATCATTAATAGTATTTTACCATTACTTTGTCTCCCACAACAGGCACCTTCGTCTGTTCCTCTTTCATGTCTGTTTCTATAGAATCTCCTGCCTCAGCTCATACAGTTGTCTGCTCAGCTCCTTCACAAATCTTTAACCCTTTTATCTCATGGGTCCTACTTCCTGACTACCTGCTACGACATACCGTGGCAGTCTCATCACCCTTCCTGTCACCGTATTCATCAAGTCCTTTCCTACTTTAGCTACACCACTCTGTCCCTTTTGTTCCTTTTTCAAAATATCCTTTACTAGCTGACTAAGAATTCTAACCTTCTGGTCCACCTTTTCCAAATCTATAGTGTTGACAATTGACGTTCCCGCATTAAGGACTGTGGCTGCGTCATTCACTAAACTACGTTTATGTCTCTTTCCCTTTATTATTCCTTCATCACCAAATTCTTGTCTTAGCAATTCTTACAGTAATACCTTGTGCAACTCTCAGATCTTCTCAGGGCACCAGTCAGGTAGCTGGATATCTGAGATATTCAATATTACCGGTACCAACTCAAGCTTTATATTATCATATAAAATTTTTTTAGTTTTTATTATCGCAAGTCCATTTTCTGGTCCTGCAGTTAAGGCAGGGCAAGGGAGACCAGTCACTTGTGACTGCTGGGTCGTAACCTTACTCGTCGGTAATTCAGATGTGGGGGTAACCGTGGGGGTTGGTGCTTCTTGTCTGTTTAATCTCACAACCTGAAATAGGAACTGTCCTTTTTATCTTAGAGCTTTAATATCTTGCGCTAGGGGGAGTTCGAGGATTGTCTGCACTCACTTTTGCTCTGTCTCATGCTTTCCCTTTGTTATTACTATTCCCAAATAAGAAACCTTTTCCTTCATTATCTGTGCCTTTTACAGCTTAACTTTCACTCTGCCCTTCTGGAGGAAGGTGGAACATCGATGGATTATTATAAAATCCCTGGGAGAGACACGTCCAGATGTACTGTTGTCCCTTGAACGTAAACACAAATTTATATTGACACTCTTGTGCCAACTGTATGGACCAGACCCCATTGCTAATGTCCAACACAGTAAACCACTGTTTTGTTATTTTCTAAAACTTTGATTGTCCTCTTAAATATCAGATAAATTTCCCTTTGAGTGCTTTAAATAACCGCTCATATCAGTTAAATTTTGTTTATTGATTCCAATTTCCTATGCCCAGACTTGGTGGTATTTTTTTGTACGTTAAAGACGGAAGTGTTTGCAACTATCTCTCCTTCTCAAGCACTTTGCCTCATTGATAAAGATGCTGTGACATTTGATGTCTGCAATTCAGTTCTTAAATTCTCAAAGCTGCTGGATCTCTTGTTGTGGCATCAGTTCTCACATGGCCTTGGAACCTGCCGTCACCTGCTTAAAAGAAAACACAAAGAATCCATCGTGGCTCTGCCCCTGAGCCCAATGGGTTAATTTGTCCACTTATATCTGTCAATTTAGAAATGTAAAATTTAACAATGTCCGATATGTATAAATTTTACTCTCAGCAATGCAAAAAGCTGCAGCAGGGTTAAGTTCTTTGTTTGTCTCCAGGGGGACGGAGCAAAACATTCTCAGCTGCGTCACTTTACGTAACCTTTCTTTTCTGATCGAAAAGAACTACTCTCCATTTTAAACTTTTTTCAATCCTTTTGGTATCCTTAGAGTTTGAAAACAACAAAATCATTAGTAACATTATCAACTTCAAAGGAAAGCATCTCCATCAGGAAAGACAGCATTTTAGATCAAACTGCAATTGTTTTCAAATTTTTAGCATCTTAGCTGGGGCCTTGACAGAAATCTTTGCATCCTCATTGGCTACAGGTGAGGTCCCAGAGGACTGGAGAATAGCCAATGTTGTTCCTTTGTTTAAGAAGGGTGGTAAGGATAATTCAGGAAATTATAGGCTGGTGAGCCTTACGTCAGTGGTACGGAAACTATTAGAGAGGATTCTTCGGGACAGGATTTACTCCCATTTGGAAACAAATGAACTTATTAGAAAGAGGCAGCATGGTTTTGTGAAGGGGAGGTCATGTCTTACTAATTTGATTGAGTTTTTTGAGGAAGTGACGAAGATGATTGATGAGAGAAGGGCGGTGGATGTTGTCTATATGGGCTTTAGTAAAGCCTTTGACAAGGTCCCGCATGGCAGACTGGCAGAGAGGTGAGCTGGCAAGATGGTTACAGAACTGGCTCAGTTACAGAAGACAGAGGGTAACAGTGGATGGGTGCTTTTCTGAATGGAGGGATGTGACTCGTGGTGTTCCGCAGGGATCAGTGCTGGGACCTGTGCTGTTTGTAGTATATATAAATGATTTGGAGGAAAATGTAGCTGGTCTGATTAGTAAGCTTGCGGACAACACAAAGGTTGGTGGAGTTCCGGATAATGATGAGGATTGTCAGAGGATACAGCAGGATATAGATCGGTTGGAGACTTGGGCGGAGAAATGGCAGATGGAGTTTAATCCGGACAAATGTGAGGTAATGCATTTTGGAAGGTCTAATGCAGGTGGGAGGTATACAGTAAATGGCAGAACCCTTAGGAGTATTGCCAGGCAGAGAGATCTGGGCGTACAGGTCCACAGGTCACTGAAAGTGGCAACGCAGGTGGATAAGGTAGTCAAGAAGGCATTCGGCATGCTTGCCTTCATCGGTCAGGGCATAGAGTATAAAAATTGGCAAATCATGTTGCAGCTGTACAGAACCTTAGTTAGGCCACACTTGGAATATTGCGTGCAATTCTGGTCGCCACACTACCAGAAGGACATGGAGGCTTTGGAGAGGGTACAGAGGAGGTTTACCAGGGTGTTGCCTGGTCTGGAGGGCATTAGCTATGAGGAGAGGTTGGAAAAACTCGGATTGTTTTCACTGGAACGACGGAGGTGGAGGGGCGACATGATAGAGGTTTACAATGTTATGAGCGGCATGGACAGAGTGGATAGTCAGAAGCTTTTTCCCAGGGTGGAAGAGTCAGTTACTAGGGGACATAGGTTTAAGGTGTGAGGGGCAAAGTTGAGAGGAGATGTGCGAGGCAAGTTTTTTACACAGAGGGTGGTGAGTGCCTGGAACTTGCTGCCAGGGGAGGTGGTGGAAGCAGATACGATAGCGACGTTTAAGAGACATCTTGACAAGTATATGAATAGGAAGGGAATAGAGGGATATGGGCCCCGGAAGTGCAGAAGGTGTTAGTTTCGGCAGGCATCAAGATCGGCACAGGCTTGGAGGGCCGAATGGCCTGTTCCTGTACTGTACTGTTCTTTGTTCTTTGTTCTTCTTTTTGTAAGAAGTTCCTAATGCCAGGATTTTTAGAACAAAGATGATTCCAAATTCCAATTCATGGCAATAAATATTTAAAAACCAAAACTGCCAAGTTTATATGAACGGGTCTTGTGTCCGGAACTGAAGACTCCTCCAAAACTAGACATAATAAACTTGAAAGTTCATTGTGGCCACAAATGAAATTTCCAGTTTTTCAACTTAACTGGTCAATTAACCTTCATATTATAAACTTAACTCAGACTTATTAACTTGCAATACTTACTAATTACACACAGAACAGAATAGCACGTGCTTTGTTTTAGAAGATTGGTAAATTACGTCATTTTCCTTGTTCTTCAGGCGCCTATTCAAATGCCTGTAATAAAACCAAAAACTAAAGGAAAAGTTATTTAACATTCTTAACACAAAAGATTTAACACCAACTCCTTACACAAACTTTAAACAGACAGAATCTTTCCTATATCTCCTTTGTTTATCCTTCTCTGCTTAAACCCATATCCAATTCCTGACATTTGCTCCTTAAATACAGTTAGTAAAACATGTCTTTAATTTAAACTCCAAAAAAAACAAGAACAGATTTGAAACTGGAACTCCAATTAAAGCAGTGTTTTAAACTTCAAATTGGATTTCTGACAAACATCTTCAGACCTTCAAGGCTGAAGCTTATCTCTTAAAAAATTGTTCATTGCCTCTTCACAGTTGCAAAACCAACTTTTAAAATAAAAATAAAACTTTAACTTAAAATATAATTCAATTTTATATCCCATTCCTGGGTGCGCAATCTTAAATTGAAATGAATACACTCAACAATCACTTTTCACACTCATTCAATTCCAAACAACTCAGAAAATTGATTCCTGTAATGGGTTATGAATTCAAAATACCAAATCTCTTTCAAATTCCCTGACCCGATGTCAAGGAACACACACAAGTTCAACTAATTCACAACCAAAACATGACTCAAGGTTCCCACAAAATATACACCTGTAAAAATAGAAAAAGTAACAGACTCATTCTTTCATCATTAAGACCAGACAACAAAGAGTTAACGACAGTCAGTTCTACAGAACACAAGTTCTACAGAACACAAGCTGTACATCCCAGGGACATTCAATTCATTCATGGAAGCTTCCAACATTCACACATTCAAATCAAAGACACAGTAACTTGTTTTCACTCTAAAACATAGTCCTTTATGTCACTCTGCCATAAACTTTGTCATGGAGCCTTCTACTCTTTAGCAGCCAAGGACCATTGGGACCATTCTTTATCCTTACCCAAACTCTCTTTATATCTTCCAGGGACCACTGTCCCGTGGAGGTGCCATATTTTTGCCCAATTTCAGTGTACGTTTTAGCCAAATTAAATTGTTGCTCTACATATTCTTTTAACTGCCGAAGTATTTCATCTTCGGGAACATCAGGTGGGGCCCGCCCACCTTTGACAGTAGTTGGTAACTGTCGGTTACCTTCGTCGGTCATTTTATCAATGCCGTAAGGTCGGTATAACCAGATATTTCTACAGATAAACTCAAGCCGATGGAGCTTCCTTCGAAGCCCGTGGGCCAGTATTACGCCGAATACCGCAGAATAATGCGCCTGACTATATGGGATTTCCGTCTTACGTACTCCCCCAGAATGGACTCGAGTTACTGAACTAAAAGGTTCGGGATCGCGTGGTGGAGTACCGAGCTTAGACAATAGCCAAGGACTTTTAAAACAACGAGGAGTCCGATATCCAGTGCTTTGGTCCTTATCCTCCAGCGATCCTGCCGACTACGCCAAGTTTAGTTTAGTTTAGTGATACAGCACTGAAACAGGCCCTTCGGCCCACCGAGTCTGTGCCGACCATCAACCACCCATTTATACTAATCCTACACTAATCCCATATTCCTACCACATCCTCACCTGTCCCTATAATCCCCTACCACCTACCTATACTAGGGGCAATTTATAATGGCCAATTTACCTACCAACCTGCAAGTCTTTTGGCTTGAGGGAGGAAACCGGAGCACCCGGAGAAAACCCACGCAGACATAGGGAGAGCTTGCAAACTCCACACAGACAGTACCCAGAATTGAACCCGCGTCGCTGGAGCTGAGGCTACGGTGCTAACTACTGCGCCACTGTGCTGGATCTCAATTTTCCTGTTCTCATTCGTTACACCAAAAAGAGACGAAGTCCGACTGTAGGTTTAAGAAACTTTATTGCACTACTTAATTGTTACATCTTCAGAAAACTTAACAATGAACTGAACTAAAAGCAACACATACACTGAACTAAAACTGAACTACCCAAAGCTAAAGCACCACACAGACTAAACTAACCCTGAACTAACCCCTCCCTGAACTGAACTGAACTGAACTAACTCTTCGTGCCAAATCAAGCCTTATTATAGTTATTCATACAAATCAGTAACATCTGCTCTTTGTTCCCAATTGGTCTACAAAGTTCTGCAGTTTCTTGGTGTCAGGGTCTGATTGGGGTACTGCCTTGGCATCCTCTCCTCAAGCAGTTTCTTATTCCCCTATCTCTTTGGATCGTTAGGCTGAGCCACCCTCGGACAAGGGGCGTGGGTTTGCCTGGTCAGTATGTTTCGCACACTAACTGTTCCTTAGGAATGTGTCATGTCTGGGTGATGCGATAAGAAGAGTGTTGTTGAAGCATAATGTCTCTTTCTGCTATAGCGCTGTACCAGCTGCAAGGCCAATGGTGAGATTCCTGTTAGTTTCTGCTTGTTAGTCTATTTCTGCTGATAAGTTGCCTCTGCAGCCCTGAAGTTATGAAGTCATTTCTGATAAGCTGTCTCTGCAACTCCGAACCTAGCTTGTTAGCAATACATGATTGATTAATTATTTCATCTTAAATGTCCCCATAAAATTATTTTCTTAAAAATTCTGTTCTCATAAGAGGAAACCGAATTGGCACTGCAGGCAGATGACCATGAGGTTTGTCAGTCCAAGACTTTCTTTGGAAAGTTAGAAGACCCAGGGAATGAGCTAAATACATCTTCCCTGGCTGAGGCTCAGCGAGCTGACCCAGTATTGAGAGAGTTAGCACAGGCTGCCCAGTCTGAAATTGATGCAAAAGGAGTCTCTGATTGCTACTATTTAAAAATGAGGTTCTGATGAGGAAATGGAGTTCTCCTCACACTAATGAGATCAAGGAGTGGACAGTGGTTCACCAGTTAGTGGTGCCGCAGAGGTACTGGAGAGAAATAGTAAGAATGGCCCATGAGATTGCAGTCACTGTACATGTCGGGATACGAAAAATCAAAGCCCGCATAAGACAGCGGTTTGACTGGCCAAAACTCCACAAAGATGTGGTGGAGTACTGTAGAAGTTGTCACAAGTGCCAGGTGAGGGGAAACCCCAACTTACAGTGCAAACAGCACCCTTAAATCCTATATCAGTGTTGTGAGGATCCTGCAGCAGAGGGCTGGTGAACTGTAACGGACCCCCTGCCGAGAAAAAAAGGGGACAGGCAGGTACACGCTGGAAACAGGTTAAAAAGGAACAGGGAAAAAGGGACCAAGAGGGCAGGTTAAAGGAAGTCTGGGAGAAATCCCAAATGGAAACCCCAACTGTCCAGTCGGCCAATCGCCAAATCTTTGAAAATTTGGACCCCACATCCTCCTATGTAAATGCAGCCACTAGAAGCACCCCACCGGAGTGGTTAACAGCATCTTGACAAATACATGAATAGGATGGGAATAGAGGAAATGCAGAAGGTTTTAGTATAGACAGGCATCAAGATCGGCGCGGGCTTGGAGGGCCGAATGGCCTGTTCCTGTGCTGTACTGTTCTTTGTTCTTTATATATAAGAACCTGCAGAGACAAAGAAAGTCCTCCAGGGGGCAGAGAAACTGTGAGGGAATTGAAATGCTGCAGGGGAGTGCAGCAGAATCTGGACAAATACCTGCAAGCAGGAGTGTCCCAGAGGACAAAGGGAATATTAGCAAAGAATACTGCCCCACAGTCAGGAAAAAAGAGAACAAGCCATTCCCTGAGGTGAAAAGCCCTTGCATCAAAGCAGTGAAAGAGAGTTGAGAGTGGAACCACCCACTGCCACCGCCCCGAGCAGAACTCCAACCTCGGGTTAATTAAACCTAACCCGCCCCCTGCAGATCTTAACAAGAACAAAGACACCTTAGGCAGTCATGGAAATGTGCAAACAGGAAAACTTCCCCAAAAACCACATGTTTATTGGGATGCCAAAAAGGGCCATTTAAATCAGCACTGCTACCAAGAAAAGATAGGCGAAAACAATTGTTAGGGTTCTGAATGAATGAGAGAGGTGCATGTGTATTTTCCTGTCCTTATCTTCTCTCTAGTCCCTTTTAGTGAAATGGTCTTTTTAAAAAAAACACATTTCATTCTGCTGGGTGTGGAGGCATCATACAAACCCTTACCTGCCAAGAATGAGGCATATTAATTTTGTCATATGAACATTGATTTTAAACTGTTGGTGGAGTGAAGAAATTACTTGTTTGAAGATCACCAGACACCGGGCTGGAATGACATTTGCATACTAAGAGATGCTGCTTGCGGAGACAAGGCAATATTCCCTGCTCCAATTAACCTAAATGGATTTTGAATTCCAGACATTGAAAGTGCAAGGAAGCGCATTCCAGGGCCTGCTGTGATGAAACAATCCACAAATCCGGACTGGTCACATGACTAACTGGCTGGTCCAGGTTTTTTGATCCAGCCACAGGACAGTTTGAATTCAAAAGGCAGTGTGCAACTGAGGCTGGAATAAGGAAGCCTCTCACTCTCTCTCTCTCGCTTTCTCCCAAGCCACCGGACCCACGGAAGACACATAAACCTCAAGACAGAAAAGACTCCTACATCGGAACAAGTTGAAGTGTGACCTGGGCCCAAACGAATTGCAAGACTTACTGGCAACCAAAGACTCCACATTGAACTTAAAGGACTGTAACCACCAGATATTGCCTCAAACCTTTCCCCTTTATTCCTTCTACTTTTTCTGTCTCTGTCTGTGTGTGTGTTTATCTCGTATGCATGTTAGCGTGGTCACATTGCATATTTGCAGTTGCTAACTGAATGAGAGTTTCAGATTAATAAACTTCTGCCTTTCTTGTTTAAATCTAAGGAAACCTGTTTGATTTCTTTGCCTTACAATTGGAGCACTGAACAAGAAGTCCCGAAGGGAGAGCTAAAAACAAGGTGTTTTCAAATTAAACCCTGTTACGGTTAAACCAGGCAAAGGCTGAGAGGGAACCCCGAGACCCCATCTCACCTGGTCGTAACAGTGAAACTGATGGTTTTGGAAGCCTGCACCTAGTGAAACTGAATAGCTGCAGCCATGCCATATGTGACAGGCTGGTGCTCATGGTACTTTTAGAACATTACCGCGCAGTACAGGCCCTTCGGCCCTCGATGTTGCGCCGACCTGTGAAACCATCTGACCTACACTATTCCATTTTCATCCATATGTTCTCCAGAGAGTGTGCACTCAATGCCAACAGATGATTTTCAACTTCGCAGAAGTCAGCTCACCTGTCCTGAACTTCTGTAACCTTGTTCTGTAGTTCGCTGCTGTCAGCCCTCACTGCAACATGGGAGCAGCTTATACAACCCTACCTTGCACTTCTGATGCAGAACAAGAGGTACAGCACCAATCACGCCAACAGCACCAAGAGCAGCAAGAACACAAGACCTTAAGGCTCATTGAGCCTGATCCGTCATTCATTTGGGCGGCACAGTGGCGAGCACTGCAGCCTCACAGCTCCAGCGACCCGGGTTCGATTGTGGAGTTTGCAAGTTCTCCCTGTGACCGCGTGGGTTTCCGCCGGGTGCTCCGGTTTCCTCCCACAGCCAAATACTTGCAGGTTGATAGGTAAATTGGCCATTGTAAATTGCCCCTAGTGTAGGTAGGTGGTAGGAGAATTGTGGGGATGTGGTAGGGAATATGGGATTAATGTTGGATTAGTATAAAATGGGTGGTTAATGGTCGGCACAGCCTCGGTGGGCCGAAGGGCCTGTTTCAGTGCTGTATCTCTAAATATAAATATAATATAATATGTATTAAAAAAAAAAATTTTAAATGGTATGTTGGCCTTCATAGCGAGAGGATTCGAGAACAGGAGCAGGGATGTCTTGCTGCAATTATATAAGGCCTTGGTGAGGCCACATCTGGAATACTGTGTGCTGTTTTGGTCTCGCTATCTGAGGAAGGATGTTCTTGCAATAGAGGGAGTGCAGTGAAGGTTTACCAGACTGATTCATAGAGTCATACAGCACAGAAACAAGCCCTTCGGCCCATTGTGTCTGTGCCAGCCATCCAGCAGCCAACTATTCTAATCCCATATTCCTGCATTTGGCCCGGAGCCTTGTATGCTATGGTGTTTCAAGTGCTCATCTAAATACTTCTTAAATGTTGTGAGGGTTCCTGCCTCCACCACCCCTTCAGGCAGTGCGTTCCAGATTCCAACCACACTCTGCGTGAAAAACTTTTTCCACAAATCCCCCCTAAACCTCCTGTCCGTTACCCTAAATCTTTACCCCCTGGTTATTGACCCCTCCGCTAAGGGAAAAGGTTTCTTCCTATCTAACCTATCAATGCACCTCATAATCATGTACACCTCAATCATGTCCCCCCTCAGCCTTCTCTGACCCAAGGAAAACAACCCTAGCCTTTTCAGTCTCTCTTCATAGCTGAAATGCTCCAGCCCAGGCAACGTCCTGGTGAATCTTCTCTGCACCCTCTGCAGTGCAATCACATCCTTCCTATGGTGTAATGACCAGTACTCCAGCTGTGGCCTAACTAGCATTTTATATAGCTCCATCATAACCTCCCTACTCTTATATTCTATGCCTCGGCTAATAAAGGCAAGTATCCCATATGCCTTCCTAACCACCTTTATCTACCTGTGCTGCTGCCGTCAGTGATCTATGGACAAGTACACCAAGGTCATTCTGACCTTCTGCACTTCCTAGGGTCCAACCATCCATTGTATATTCCCATGCCTTGTTAGTCCTCCCAAAATGTATCACCTCACACTTTCAGGATTAAATTCCATTTGCCAGTGCTCCGCCCATCTTACCAGCCCATCTATATCATCCCGAAATCTAAGGATTTCCTCCTCACTATTTACAGCACCACCAATTTTCGTGTCATCTGCAAACGTAATGATCATACCTCCTATATTCATGTCTAAATCATTAACGTACACTACAAACAGCAAGGGTTCCAGCACCGATCCCTGTGGTACACCACTGGTCACAGGCTTCCACTCGCAAAACCAGCCCTCGACCATTACCCTCTGCCTCCTGCCACTAAGCCAATTTTGGATCCAATTTGCCAAATTGCCCTGGATCTCATGGGCTCTTACCTTCTTAACCAATCTCCCATGCAGGACCTTATCAAAAGCCTTACTGAAGTCCATGTAGACTACATCAACTGCTTTCCCCTCATCTACACATCTAGTCACCACCTTGAAAAATTCAATCAAGTTAGTTAGACACGATGCCACCCACCCCCCCCCCCCTCCCCCACCCGAACAAAGCCATGCTGACTATCCCTGATTAATCCCTGCCTCTCCAAATGGAGATTAATCCTGTCCCTCAGAATTTTTTCCAATAGTTTCCCAACCACTGATGTTAGACTCACCGGCCTATAATTACCTAGTTTATCCTTGCTACCCTTCTTGGATAATGGTAGCACATTCGCTGTCCTCCAGTCCTCTGGTACCTCTCCTGTGGCTAGAGACGATTTGAAAATTTGTGTCAGAGCCCCTGCTTACTCCTCCCTTGCCTCACAAAACAGCCTGGGATACATCTCAGCTGGGCCTGGGGATTTATCCACTTTTAAGCCTGCTAAAGCAGCTAATACTTCCTCCCTTTCAATACTGATATGTTTAAGTATATGACAATCCCCTTCCCTGATCTCTCCACCTGCATCATCTTCTCCATAGTGAGCATTCCTGGGATGGCGGGACTGATGTATGAGGAGAGATTGAGTCAGTTAGGATTATATTCACTGGAGTTCAAAAGAGTGAGGGGGAATCTCATTGAAACCCATAAAATTCTAACAGGACTTGACAGGGTAAATGCAGGAAGGATGTTCCCGATGGTGGGGGAGTCCAGAACCAGGGGTCATAGTCTAAGGATACGGGGTAAACCATTCAGGACTGAGATGAGGAGAAATTTCTTCACCCAGAGAGTGATGAGCCTGTGGAATTCGCTACCATAGAAAGCAGTTGACGCCAAAGCATTGTATGTTTTCAAGAAGGAGTTAGATATAGCTCTTAGGGTGAAAGGGATCAAAGGATATGGGGGGAACGTGGGAACAGGTTACTCAGTTGGATGATCAGCCATGATCATAATGAATGGTCGAACAGGCTCGAGGGGTTGAATTGCCTACTCCCTCCCTGATCTCTACACCTACATCATCCTTCTCCAGAGTGAACACTGATGAAAAGTAATCACTTAAAACCTCACCTATGTCTTCTGGCTCCACACAAAGACTCCCACTTTGGTCCCTATTGGGCCCTACTCTTTCCCTGGTTATCCCCTTACCCTTAATATACTTATGAAACGCCTTGGGATTTTCCTTTACCTTGCCCACCAGTGTTTTTTCATGTCCCCTCTTTGCTCTCCTAATTACTTTTTTAAGTGCCACCCTACACTTTCTATACTCCCTCTAGTGTCTCCGCTGTTTTCAGTGCTTGGGATCTTCCGTAAGCCTCCTTTTTTTCCTGATCCAATCCTCTATATCCCTTGACATCCAGGGTTCCCCGGGCCTGTTAGTCCTACCCTTCACCTTAACGGGTACATGTTGGCTCTGAACTCTCACAATTTCCTCTTTGAATGACTCCCACTGATGTGATGTCGACTTTCCTACAAGTAGCTGCTCCCAGTCGACTTTGGCCAGATTCTGTTTTATCATATTGAAATCGGCCTTCCCCCAATTCAGTACCTTTATTTCTGGTCCATCTTTGTCCTTTTCCACAACTACCTTAAATCTTACAGATTATGGTCACTATCCCCGAAATGCTCACCCACTGACACTTCTACCACTTGACCGGCTTCATTCCCTAGGATTAGGTCCAGTACTGCACCATCTCTTGTAGGACTTTCTACATACTGGCTCAAAAAGTTCTCTTGTTTGCATTTGAAGAATTCCGCCCCTTTTAAGCCTTTTGCACTAAGACTATCCCAGTTAACATTGGGGAAGTTGAAATCCCTGACTATTATTACCCTATTATTTTTACACCTCTCTGAGATTTGCCTACATATCTGCTCCTCTATCTCTTCCTGACTGTTTGGAGGCCTGTAGTACACACCCAGCCAAGTAATTGCCCCCTTTTTGTTTTAAAGTTCTACCCAAATAGCTTCATTTGAGGAACCTTCTGAGATGTCATCCCTCGTTACTGCAGTAATTGACTCCTTGATCAACAGTGCAATGCCACTTCCTCTTTTATCCCTGTCGCGCCTGAAGAGTCTATACCCTGGAATATTGAGCTGCCAGTCCTGCCCCTCCCTCAACCATGTCTCTGTGATAGCAATAATATCATAATCCCATGTGCTAATCCATGCCCTCAATTCTTACCAGCCTTACTAGTAAGACTCCTTGCATTGAAATAGATGCAATCCAACCTTGCACTTTTCCCTTGTGCTTTACCAGGTCTATATTTGCTCTGTCTTCCAGGCAGACTCACTTTCTGTTCCATATTACCCCCTACTGTACCTCCCCTCTGTATCCCATCGCCCTGCCAAATTAGTTTAAACCATCCCCCCCCCACACCCCCCCCCAATAGCACCAGCAAATCTCCCAGCAAGGATGCTTATCCCATTCCGGTTCAGGTGCAACCCGTCCAACTTGTACAGGTCCCACCTTTGCCAGAACCAGATCCAATGATCAACATCAACACTTACAATTTCCACACCTTTTTAAAAAATGTTCTTTTTTTCATTCTTACGACCAAAGAGAATAACTTCACACTTCCCTATATTATACTCCATCTGCCATCTTGCTGCTCATTCAGTTAACGGTCTGTATCTCTTTGCAGCCTCTCTGTGTCCTCCCCACAGCTTACCTTTCCACCTACCTGGATATCATCAGCAAACTTAGATACATTACACTCTATCTCTTCATCTGAGTCATTAATATAGATTGTAAATAGATGAGGCCCCAGCACTGATCCTTGTGGCACTCCACTATTCACTGCCTGCCAACTTGAAAATGCCCCCTTTATGCCCACGTGTTGCTTCCTTTCCATTAACCAATCCTCTATCCATGCTAATATATCACCCCTAAATCCATGAGCCCTTAACTTGCCTATTAACATTTTGTGTGGCACCTTATTGAATTTCTTTTGGAAATCCACTGGCTCCCCTTAATCTACCTTACTAGTTACATCCTCAAAAAACTCTAATAAGTTTTTCAAACAGGGTTTCCCTTTAGTAAAACCATGGTGACTTGTTCTAATCATACTGTGCTTTGCTAAGTGCGTCATTAAGTCTTCCTTCATAATAGATTCCAGCAATATCCCAATGACTGATGTTAGGCTAACTGGCCTGTAGTTCACTGTTTTCTCTCTCCCTCCTTTCTTGAGGTGCGTTGTAACATTTGCCAACTTCCAATCTGATGGGACCATTCCCACATCAAAGGAATTTTGGAAAATCATAGCTAATGCATCCACTATCTGTACAGCTATCTTTCAGAACCCTAGGGTGTGGGCCATCAAGTCCCAGGAATTTGTCGTATTTTAGGCTCTTAAGTTTCTCTAATACTTCTTCTCTGCCGATATTAACTTCCTTAATTTCCTCACTCTTTTTATCCCCTAGATTACCATCTATTTCTGGTATGAGAGTTATGTCTTCTACTGTGAAGACCAACACAAAATATTTGTTCAATGCCTCAGCCATTTCCTCATTCCCCATGATAATGTCTCCTGTCTTTGCTTCTAAGGGACCAATATTTACTTTAGCTATTCTCTTCCTGTTTATACACCTAATAAAAGCTTTTACAATCTGTTTTGGTATTACTGGCTAGTTTATTCTCATTCTATTTTTCTTCCTTTTTTATCAACTTTTTGGTGGCCCTTCGCTGGTTTCTAAAACTCTTCCAATCATCAAACTTGCTAATCTTTTTTTGCAATGTTGTAAGCCTCTTCTTTTAACCTAATACTCTCCTTAACTTCCTGAGCGAGCCTCAGATAGGTTTTTATTGCTGAGTTTTTTTCAATGGCAACTATTTTTGTTGAACGTTTTGAATTGATTCTTTAAAGGTTTTCCACTGTTCATTTACCGCTATACCTTTTAGTCTATTTACGCAATTTACCTTAGCCAGTTCTCCCCTCATACCTCTGTAATTGACTTTGTTTAAGTTTAAGATTTTTGTTTGTGATTGAGTATGTCACTTTCAAACTTAACATGGTATTATGATCACTATTTCCCAGTGGATCTTTTACTATGACATTACTAATTATACCTGCTTCGTTACACAGTACTAGATCTAAGATAGCTTTATCCCTTGTCTGTTCCACAATGTATTGCTCCAAGAAACTGTCACCCGGCATCGACCTAGACACTGGATACAACAAAGGCACATCCTGCCCAGTCGATTCTGAAAAGTCCTCTTAACCTCTGGGGACTTGTGCTAAAATTGGTAGAGCTATTACACAGACTGACACAGTCATCATAGGCACTGGATCATACTTTATAGCCAATGTTCCAGACTCCTTCATCACATCCCTGAGTATGTCCTGCACTATTGTCAGGACAGACCCACCAGAGGTAGTGGCACAATGGTATACAGTCAGGAGGGAGTGCCTCTGAAAGTCCTCACCATTGACTCTGAACCCCATGAAGTTTCATGTTATCAGGTCAAACAAGGGCAAGGAAACCTCCTGATGATTACTACCTATGGCCCTCCCTCAATTGATGAATCAGTCCTTCTCCATGTTGAACACAATTTGGAAAAAGCACTAAGTCTGGCAAGGGCACAGAATGTACTCACACCATAGCTCCTGTTAAATATATACCCTTTAATAAACTTTTAACTCCTCCAAACATTTGGTGATAAATTTTGGACTGAGATGTCTGAGCCTATCATAATAGGATCAAGTTGAACTATTAGCATAGTTCCGATGAAGGGTCACTGACCCGAAACGTTAACTCTGCTTCTCTTTCCACAGATGCTGCCAGACCTGCTGAGTGGTTCCAGCATTTCTTGTTTTTATTTCAGATTTTCAGCATCCGCAGTATTTTGTTTTTATTGAACTATTAACAGTTGGGATCAATTCAAATGTCGGGATTTCTTTACAATGAATATCATGGGTAAGGGGCGATGGGAAGGGGAGCGGATGTTGGGGGTGAAGGTAGGATGGACCAGGGTCTCACAGAGGGAATGGTCCCTTTCGAATGCTGAAAAGGCAAGAGGAGATGTGCTTGGTGGTAGCATTGTGTTGACAGAAATGGCAGAGGGCTACATTTAGATAGATAAGAATGGAATCAGGGCATTGCAGCCCACCCAGCTGTATGTGAACACGTGTTAGGGACTTTCCATGGAGGGATAGATTAAGGGAAGATAGCAGGGCAGTGAAATCAGAGGAGGGGAAGCATGCTGATTTGAGTTGGAGCTTGAAATTAGTGTGGGTGAGAAGCTGCTCAGCGCAGAGGCTGAGGGAGGAAAGCAGTGAAAATAGATTGATGACAAAAAGTATACAAGGCCTTGATCATCAGCCCAATGGCCCTTGATAGGTGAGAGAGAGTGGGTTTAGAAGCAAGGCATCTGAGTAACGCACCTCATGCTCCATTCCTTGGCTCAAGGCAATGCATGCCAGGGAAGGAAAATAGAGATCGTTCAATGAATGGCAACCACTGGCACGCTTTAGTATCAAAATAAAATGATTTTACTGTCTTTCACCATACAGCTCAATTCAAAAGCAACATTTCTTTTCAAAAACAACAAAACAATTTGAGCTTACATAGCGTCTTTAGTACAACGAAATGTCCCAAGGCACTTCACGGGAGGGTCAAAAGACGTAATTTCACACTGCAGCACAAAAGGTAACAATATGACATTGGACATCCAGCTTGGACAGAGAGGCTGGTTTTGCAGACATCTGAAATGAGGGAAGAGACATGGGCCGGATTTTCAAAGTGGAGGTGGGAAACAGGAACCAGATGCTGGATTTTGTGTGGCCCCATGAGACAGGGGCAGAGTCGGGGTGGGGCATGGAGTACCGCAACGGGTGGCAGGGGGCAGCAAGGCAGAGCACCCGTCGCCTCCCCATTGCCAATCAATCTTCCTGGGGGTGGATAGGCTGACTTCGGACTTCCCACCCAGAGGCCAATTGAGGCCTGAGTGGCCTAATGATGGCCAAATAAGGGCCTCTTCCCACCGCCGCTGGGATCTTACCAGCGGTGTGGGAGCGGGGGGCTCCGCCACGCGGGGAGTTTGCCTTGTAACACGAGGCGCCCTCTGCTGGGGGTTTGGGGGAGGTGTCCTCCTCCGTGGGCAATTTGTAGCCCACAGAGGACCCCACCCCCCTTGGGAACCAATTCACCCCCCCAGGATGCCCTGGACTGCAAGACCACACACCCAGCCCTCCTTCGCTGGGGCCTTCTGGACAGGCCGTGGCGACGCTGCCTCACCTACGTCTTGTCCAGGGTTCCAGTGCTGGGCCTGAGTCCGAGGCCTCTGCAGTACCGGCAGTGACCATCGCTTTCGGTGGCACTGCTGATACTGCTGAGCTGCCGGCCCTCTGATTGGCTGGCAGCTCATGGAGGCAGGATCTCTATCTTTAAAGGGATGGGGATCACACCTCCCGAAACTTTGATTTGAAAAGACTGGAGGATCACTCCGGGGGTGGGGGTGGTGGGGGTGGTGGTGGTGAAAAGGTAGGGGCAGGGTTCTCCCCTGCCTTTCTGTCCAATGCCTGGAGCCCTGCCACCAGCACAAAATCCAGCCCTGGGTCTGGTTTTGGGTCTGAAACCTGCCACCTCTGGGAAGCTATTCAGATTGTAATTTTCAAGTGGGAAGGCCTTAATAGGTATGGAGACAGGTTTCCTGTCCTCTTCGAGCCAGTAGGATTGAAAACAGCAATGGGTCAAATCAAGTGGGACTCATGTAGACTTCCACAGCAACCATCATTGAGGCTGCTGGTTATCCTGAGGGAGAGAACTGCCTTCCACAGCACCAGAGGGAAGTGAGATGTCACAGGGGATTTGGAGGCCTGGCTCCAGGGGCAGGGCAGAATCTCGCTTCATTGATGCACACCTGGATCTAATGCTGGAGGCAGTGAGGGAGAGGAGAGAGGTCTTCTTCCCGGAGGGTGGCGGGAGGAGGCCACCTTGTTGTGCAGCAGAGGCATCTCTCTGCTCAGTGTTATATAACTCCTCTTCCATCTCCTCTCTTACCTCCTACTCCTCCCTGAATGAGCTGTCTCTTCCAGGGCCTCACAATCCTCAAGATACACAGCTGTCTGAAGGTGTTATGGAGAGTGTAGCAGATCACCACAATGACAGAGACCTTTGCAGTGCCACCCTCCATATTTGGCCTGCTGAGCAGGTGGCATTGGTTGTTTTGTCTCTGTGCCTCTTTCTGGGGCTCCCATTGAGGGGTTAGTATCCATCTCTTCAAGGGATTTCCCTTGTCCCCTCGGATCCATCCATGCACTTTGAGGGATGGGGTGAAGATCTGAGGCAGCCTGGACTGGAGGAGCATGAAGGAATCATGACAGCTGCCAGGAAAGTAAGCGCACACATAAAGGAAGCTATTGTTGTGGTTGTGGATCATTTGGACATTAAGGAAGTTGCTGTTGATGGATCTCACTGGCTAGTTGCTGAGTGCCTTGATGACCACATGGATACAATCAATGATGCCTGCACATGAAGGAATCCATCGATGGCGTGAAACCTCTGTGCCAGTGCAGGCCCATCAGTGCTTATGTTTTCACAACCCTATCATGTTCCCCCCATGGCGTTTTCCCCATTTCCAGCATTTAAAAATAGCTCCCTGCTCCTGACAAGCATGGATGGCTTGGTCTCGGGTGGCAGTACTGGTGGGGGGTGGCATACTACTGGGTGAGAGGGTCAGGTGCCCGTAGCACTGGGTGAGAGGGTTGGATGGGCATACTAATGGGTAAAGGGTCAGGTGGCCATAGTACTGGGTGAGAGGGTCAAATGGCCATAATACTGGGTAAGAGGGTCAGGTGGCCACAGTATTGTGTGTGAGGGTTGGGAGGTCTTTGTACTGGGTGAGAAGGTTAAGTGGCCACAGTTCTGGGTGTGAGGATCAGGTGGTCTTAATACTGGGTTTGAGGGTCAGGAGGCAAAATACTGTGTGTGAAGGTTAGGTGGCCATAATACTGGGTGTGAGGGTCAGGTGGGCTTAATACTGGATGAGAGGATTGGGAGACCATACTAATGGGTGTGAGGGTCAGGTAGCTATAATACTGGGTTTGAGGGTCAGGTGGCCATAGTACTTTGTGTGAGGGTCAGGTGGCCATACTAATGGGTAAGAGGGTCAGGAGCCAGAGTGGGTGTGAGTGTTGCGTGACCACAATATGGGTGCTGAGTTGGCTCTCAGCAAGGGTGGGCACTGAGGGCCATTAGCACGTAAGCCGTGGGGAGTAGCAAAGTCAAAGATGTTAAGGCAAGTTCATCTCCACAAGGACACCATCTGGAGGCCTACTGATCAGCTGGTATGGGTCTCATACATCCTGTCTTTGTGGACTCCTGTGGGTGATGCAGCTGACGGCACGCGCAGCCGGCCATACCAAGAAGGGCCCACCTGCACCAGGCAGTGTACTAGATTCAGCTACTTCCAAATGCAGTGTCAGCAAAGACGGAAGCTCTCCACTGAGGCTGTAATGTTATGTGCCATGCTGCAGGACAGGTTGTGGCCGATATGATCAGTGGTCACCCTATGCCAGTGGCCCTGAAGATTACCAAGGAACTCAACTTTTATGCGTCTGGACCTTTCTAGGGATCCACTGGGAACATATGTGTGGTCTCCCAGGCAGCAGCCCACCTCTGCATCAAGGAGGTAACCACTACCCTGTTCAAGTGGGCTGGTAACTATGTGCACTACCAGGCCAACCATGACACTCAGACAGAGAGGGCCATCAGATTCGAGCCCGTTGCTGGATTTCCCTGGGTGCAAGGTGTGATAGATAGCACACATATTGCCATCAAGGCTCCAATGGACCAGCCAGCTGTCCACGTAAGCCGTGCAGATGGATTCTCGAGGACAAAGGGGACAAGGGCTAGCCATTGAATACACGGCCACTGACACTTGTGAGGAACCCTCGCACCGTAGCAGATGAGAGATACAACAGTTGCCACGGCTCCACCCGAGTCACCATTGAGCAGGCCATTGGGCTGGTAAAGATGAGATTCATTCCGGTGGAGCCCTGCAGTCTGCTCCAGTGAGGGTCTTGCGTATCCTGGTGATCTGCTGTGCACCTTGCATGAAAAGGACATGATTGATCTCCAGTCCTCCTCTGACAAGGAGGATGTGGAGAAGGCTAATGAGCAGGCACCACTCGATCTTGAACCCTCGCACCGAAGACCAGGCATACTGAGTGACAGTCTCATACTTAGCCACCTCCCGCCACCATGGTGGCTTCTCAAAGTGAGTTCCATAAAGATAAACGGCAATGAATTCAGTCTGTTGCCTCCTTTCTATCCAGATTCCATGCCTAGTGCCCGGCATAACCACTCGCTCTTGCCACATCTGAGAGGCTTACCAAAGGTAACCTGTGCCTACACTGGCAGGCCAAGGGTGAAAGCAGTATCTCACAATTAAGGCATGTAAGAATGGGCATTTCTCAACAATAAATGTGAACTGTGATAACGATAGAACTTTATAACACAATACAAATAGAAACATAGAAAATAGGAGCAGGAGTAGGCCATTCGGTCCTTCGAGCCTGCTCTGCCATATATTATGATCATGGCTGATCATCCAACTCAGTAATCTGTTCCCGCTTTCGCCCCATACCTTCTGATCCCTTTAGCCCCAAGAGCTATATCTAACTACCTTCTTGAAAACATACAATGTTTTGGCCTCAACTGCTTTCTGTGGTAGTGAATTCCACAGGCTCACCATTCTCTGGGTGAAGAAATTTCTCCTCATCTCAGTCCTGAAAGGTTTATCCCATATCCTTAGACTATGACCCCTGGTTCTGGACTCCCCCACGATCGGGAACATCCTTCCTGCATCTACCCTGTCAAGTCCTGTTAGAATTTTATAGGTTTCTATGAGATCCCCCCTCACTCTTCTGAACTCCAGTGAACATAATCCTAACTGACTCAATCTCTCCTCATACGTCAGTCCCGCCATCCCAGGAATCAGTCTGGTAAACCTTCGCTGCACTCCCTCTATAGCAAGAACATCCTTCCTCAGATAAGGAGAGCAAAACTGCACACAATATTCCAGGTGTGGCCTCACCAAGGCCCTGTATAATTGCAGCCAGACATCCCTGCTCCTGTACTCGAGACTTTCACTTTGAAGGCCAACATACCATTTGCTGTTTTTACCACCTGTTGCACCTGCATGCGACTGGTGTACGAGAACATCCAGGTCTCATTGCATATTCCTCTCTCTCAGTTAAAAGCCATTCAGATAATAATCTGCCTTCCTGTTTTTGCTAGTAAAGTGGATAACCTCACATTTATCCACATTATACTGCATCGGCCATGCATAGCCCACTCACTCAACTTGTCCAAATCACCCTGAGGCCTCGCTGGATCCTCCTCACAACTCAGCCTCCCACCCAGATTTGTGTTATCTGCAAATTTAGAGATATTACATTTAGTTCCCTCATCTAAATCATTAATGTATATTGTGAATAGCTGGGGTCCTAGCATCGATCCCTGCGGTACCCCATTAGTCATTGCCTGCCATTTATCCCTCCTCTTTGTTTCCTGTCCGCCAACCAATTTTCTATCCATTGTAATACACTACCCCCAATCCCATGCACTTTAATTTTACATGCTAATCTCTGATGTGGGACTTTGTTGAAAGCCTTTTGAAAGTCCAAATAAACCACATCTACTAGCTCCCCCTCATCAACTCTACCAGTTACATCCTCAAAGAATTCTAGTAGATTTGTCAAGCATGATTTCCCTTTCGTAAATCAAAGAACAACAACAAAGACTCTGCCCGATTCTACCACTGTTCTCTAAGTGCTCTGCTATAAAAGCTTTGATAATGGACTCTAGAATTTTCCCCACTACCGACGTCAGGCTGACTGGTCTATAATTCCCTGTTTTCTCTCTACCTTCCTTTTTAAATAGTGGGGTTACATTAACTACCCTCCAATCAGCAGGAACTGTTCTAGAGTCTATAGAATCTTGGAATCTTCCTTAAGTACTCTGGGATGCATACCATCAGGCCCTGGGGATTTATCGGCCTTCAATCCCATCAATTTCTCCAACATAATTTCTCTACTAATACTGATTTCTTTCAGTTCCTCTCTCTCACTAAGCCCTGTGTTCCCCAACATTTCTGGTATGATATTTGTGTCCTCCTTTGTGAAGACAGAACCAAAGTATGCATTTAGTTGGTCAGCCATTTCTTTATTCCCCATAATAAATTCCCCTGTTTTTGACTGTAAGGGACCGACATTTGTACTAACCAATCTTTTTCTCTTCACATATCTATAGAAACTTTTACAGTCAGTTTTTGTGTTCCCAAATGGCAAATGTCAAACATCCCTGAAATCCCAAGTATCTCTAGGTGCTTTTCTTAATATGTTTATGAGTGCTTCCATAAACTGTGGCGCAGTGATTAGCACTGCAGCCTCACAGCTCCAGCGACCTGGGTTCAATTCTGGGTACTGCCTGTGTGGAGTTTGCAAGTTCTCCCTGTGTCTGCGTGGGTTTCCTCCGGGTGCTCCGGTTTCCTCCCACATATCAAAGACTTGCAGGTTGGTAGGTAAATTGGCCAGTATAAATTGCCCCTAGTAGAGGTAGGTGTAGGGAAATATAGGGACAGGTGGGGATGTGGTAGGAATATGGAATTAGTGTAGGATTAGTATAAATGGGTGGTTGATGGTCGGCACAGACTCGGTGGGCTGAAGGGCCTGTTTCAGTGCTGTATCTCTAAATAAAAAAAATAAATAAAAATGAGGTGTGACCCTAGCAACAGCAGCTGGGCTGGAGGCAGGCTGCTGATCAGCCTGGGATAACTTTGGCGGTCATCCCTGGAGAACCCCGGCTGCATGAGGGTTTCCTGCTCAGGTGCAGGACTCTCCTCGGGTGCCATGGCTACTGGAGCTGGGCTCACTGGTGAAGGGACTGAGGAGCTGGTGTCCCCACTGTCATGCAGGCCCCCATCTGCCAAGAATGAGGCACATTAATTTCACCACAAGGACATTAAACTTCAAATTGTTGCTGGGAAGAAGAGAAGGCCTGTTACAAGGAATTGCCAGGCCCCCCTTCCCGGCCGGAAAGACATTTTTGCATATAAGCAGACCATGTTGGAACAAAGGAGTGATCCCTGCTCCATACAATACACAGAAGAGACCTGGTCAAACCAGTTGGTCATGTGACCACCTGCTGACCAACTTGGGGAGTCTTAAATTGTAGAGACAGTTTTTGAACTGGCAGAAAGCTCCTGGCTCCTGGATTGAGAACATCCCTCTCCTGTCTGCTCCTATCTCTTTCTCACCAGCTTCGGAATCCATTGAAGACACATGAACCCCAAGGGAGAAACGTCTCCTACCGTGAACAAGGTTTAAGAAGAATACTGGGCCCCAACGAAAAGAAGGATCTACCTACAAAAGGACTCTACAGTGAGATTGAAGAACCGTAATAAAGTAACTCTTCAGATATTCCCACAAACCTCTCCACTTGATTTTTCTTCTGCTCTTTTCTGTCTCTATTTGCATGTGTGTATTGTGTATGCATGCGAGTGTCATGTATCCGTAAGCGACAACCGAATTAAAGTTTAAGTTTAAGTTTTAACAAATTTTAATCTTTCTTCTTTAAACCAAAGAAACCTGTTTATGCTCATTTCTTTGTCTTATAATTGGAAAGTGGTGAACAAGGATTCACCAAGGGGGAGCTCAAAACACGGTGTGTTGAAAATTAAACCCTGTTACAGTAAGATCAGGTGGAGGCTAAGAGGGACCCCTAGACACCTTTCTCAACTGGTCATAACACCACTCAGACTGCCCTGAGGGGTGCCCCCAGCTGTGGAGGTCAGCTTCTATTCCTCCCTTTCAAGGCAGACTTGAACCTCCCTGCTGACCAGAGAAGGATGACGACCTGGAGAAGACTCCAGGCGTCTTGTCCTTCTCTCACCTTTCCACTGCTGCGTTCAACTCATGGCCAAGGCGATGGTGTGCAGGTCTGCACACATTTGTGGGATCTGGCTCTCCGTGAGGGTCACCAACCTCTCGATGGAGGAAGCCATACGCTCACAAACCTGGGACATGGCAGCACTCATGGCATGGATGGACACCTCCATTGTCCACTCATGGCTGCGCATGGCCTGTGGCACCTCTGTCAGATGTTGCCTTATCTCTCTCTGCAACTCCAGCACGCCCTGTGTTGTTGACACCAGAGGCTCGCCATCCTGGGGCCCAGCATTGGTCTGGCCACCCACAGTTCTCCGACTGTCAGTGGTCTCAGCTGTCTCAGCCTCAGACAGCTGTTTGGGCGTGTGTACGGTGCTCTCACCAGCTTGTGACCCTGATTCTAAAGCTGAGCACAACCCACCAAGGTGAAAGTATATGCACTGGTGGAAGGTGCAGGAGAGTCATGTGACGTGCATCCTGTGACCGATCCTCCTCCTCAGATGTTGATGGCTGTCCCCCTTTAGCTGGAGCCTCCTGTGGATGATGACCTGCATTAGAGAACACAAACATCTGTGGGCTCAGCTGTGCAGATCTTGTCATGCCAACCATGCATTATGAGGATCACTAGAATTGTGGTGGATGTTGAATAAAGACGATCCTCACTCACTTGTGCAGAGACTCCAGTCTCACCAACTGCTATTGACAGCCGCCCTTGGCCCCGCTGACTCCAGTGCCTCTTACTCAGCCATGGAAAACTATTGACTGTTCCTCCTCCAATCTGTGAGGTCTCGCTGGAGTTATGGGCCTGTTTGTCCTAGAAGTGGAAAGAGGGACATAGTAAGGCATTATAGGCAGAGCAAGAGAACAGTTCTGCCAGTGACAGCCCCTCGTCCCCTGATGGGGTTTCCTACATCCGCTCTGAGGCAACATCACTGGGTTGAGCTGTGAAAGAAGGTGGCCTGTCACTGAGACACATCCTTGCATCTGGCAGGATGTGGTGATGCCTAACCCCCTTACCATCACCTTTGTGCTGATTCCCTCCCCATGTCACGCTACCTCCCACATAGCCACACTGTAAGCCCCAAAGAGGATAGAGGTATGGAGCACTCACCTTGGCAGAACGAAGGAGGTCATTGACTCTCTTTTTGCACGGTACCAAGATGTGTTGGTGACCCCATGGCTGCTGACCTCCTCTGTGATCTCCATCCAGGCTCATTTGGTCAGGCGGGTGGAAGGCTTCTTTCCATCCCTTGCAGCCTGGAGGAGAATCTCCAGGGAGGGATTGCTAAACCATGGGGCCACCCGATGTCTTCCGTTTGACATGTTCCCTCTTGGCTTCCGGTCAGCTTCTGACCTTTTGAGGCCTTGGTCAGCAGCGCAGCAGCACAGCAGAACAGGGACTCCGGCCAGGGGGTTTCAGCAGCACAGGGATTCCAGGCAGGGGGGTCAGCAGCACAGCAGCACAGAGACTCCAGGCGGGGGGGAGTGGGTTAGCAGCACAGCAGCAGGGAGTCTCAACAGCACAGCAGCACAGGGATTCCAGCAGTGGTTGGCAACGTGTCCATACATGGTAATTTCAGGGATGAGAAACTTCCCATTGACTTTTTCTTCCAGACCAGTCCATTTAAAAAATAAAGCGCAGCCAGCAGTTTCACAGCAGATGGGTTCTCGGAGCGGGAACAGCACTTCCAAGTCACACAAATTCGGGCTTTACTGGCGGGTTCCAATTTTTTTTAAAAGCCCGCCAAAAACCATATGAATATACGAACATACGAATTAGGAGCAGGGGTAGGTCACTCAACCAGTCAAGCCTGCTCCGCCATTCAGTAAGATCATGGCTGATTCAATTGTCAGCTCAACTCCACATTCCCGCTTACCCCCAATAACCTTTCACCCCCCCTTGCTTATCAAGAATCTATCTAACTCTCCCTTAAAAGTATTCAAAGATGCTGCTTTCACCGCCTTTTGAGGAAGAGAGTTCCAAAGACCCACGGCCTTCTAAGAGAAAAGCTTTCTCCTCATCTCCATCTTAAATGAGCGATCCCTTATTTTTAAACAGTGACCCCTAGTTCTACATTCTCCCACAAGGGGTAACATCTTTCCCACATCCACCCTATCAATACCCCTCAGGATCTTAGATGTTTCAATCAAGTCACTTCTTACTCTTCGAAACTCAAGCCTAGCCTGTCCAACCTTTCCTCATAAGACAACCCGCCCATTCCAGGTATTAGTCTAGTAAACCTTCTCTGACTGCTTCCAATGCATTTTTCTTTCCTTTAAATAAGGAGACCAATACTGTACACAGGTACTCCAGATGTGCTCTCACCAATACCCTGTATAGCTGAAGCATAACCTCCCTACTTTAGTATTCAATTTCCCTCGCAATAAATGATAACATTCTATTAGCTTTCCTAATTACTTGCTGTACCTGCATATTAACCTTTTGCAATTCATGCACTGGGACACTCAAATTCCTCTGCATCTTAGAGCTCTGCAATCTCTCACCATTTAGATAATGTGCTTCTTTTTATTCTTCCTGCCAAAATGGACAATTTCACATTTTCCCACATTATACTCCATTTGCAGACGTCTTTAAAGCGGAGACATGGACGACCGGTAGGTCTGATACCAGTGACGAGCTCGCTGTACAATGCGTCCTTGGGGATCCTGCCATCTTCCATGCGGCTCACATGGCCAAGCCATCTCAAGAGCCGCTGGCTCAGTAGGGTATATATGCTGGGGATGTTGGCCGCCTCGAAGACTTCTGCGTTGGAGATACGGTCCTGTCACCTGATGCCAAGGATTCTCTGGAGGTAGCGAAGATGGAATGAGTTGAGACGTCGCTCTTGGCTTACATACGTTGTCCAGGCCTCGCTGCCATAGAGCAAGGTACTGAGGACACAGGCTTGATACACGCGGACTTTTGTGTTCCGTGTCAGTGCGCCATTTTCCCACACCCTCTTGGCCAGTCTGGACATAGCAGCAGACGCCTTTCCCATGCGCTTGTTGATTTCTGCATCGAGAGATAGGTTACTGGTGATAGTTGAGCCTAGGTAGGTGAACTCTTGAATCACTTCCAGAGCGTGGTCGCCGATATTGATGGATGGAGCATTTCAAACATCCTGTCTCATGATGTTCGTTTTCTTGAGGCTGATGGTTAGGCCAAATTCATTGCAGATAACCGCAATCCTGTTGCTGAGTCTCTGCAGACACTCTTCTATGTGGGATGTTAATGCAGCATCATCAGCAAAGAGGAGTTCCCTGATGAGGACTTTCCGTACTTTGGTCTTTGCTCTAAGACGGGCAAGGCTGAACAACCTGCCAACTGATCTTGTGTGGAGGAAAATTCCTTCTTCTGAAGACTTGAACGCATGTGAGAGCAGCAGTGATAAGAAGATCCAAAACAGTGTAGGTGTGAGAACACAGCCCTGTTTCACGCCACTCAGGATAGGAAAGGGGTCTGATGAGGTGCCACTATGTTGAATTGTGCTTTCATATTGTCATGGAATGAGGTGATGATACTTAGTAGCTTTGGTGGACATCCGATCTTTGCTAGTAGTCTGAAGAGACCACGTCTCCTGACGAAGTCAAAGGCTTTGGTGAGATCTATGAAAGCAACGTAGAGGAGCATCTGTTGTTCGCGGCATTTCTCCTGTAGCTGGCGAAAGGAGAACACTGGCTGTCCATGTCTCCGCTTTAAAGACGTCTGCAAAAGTGACATGAGGTCCTGTGACATTGACCACAAGTCGTGGGTGGGAGTCAGTTGCCAGTGATTGCCAGAGCTGGCGGACAGCCATAAAGACGGGTCTAAAGAGTGACGAGTCAAAGAGACTTAGCAGTTGGCAGGAAAAAACACAGAAGTGCAAGGAAAGAGCCAACTGTGTAACAGCCCCGACAACCCATTTTATCTGCAGCGCCTGTGAAAGAGTCTGTCACTCTAGAATTGGCCTTTATAGCCACTGCAAGCGCTGCTCCACAAACCACTGACCACCTCTAGGCGCTTACCCAATGTCTCCCGCGACAAGGAGGCCAAATAAGAAGACTCCATTTGCCAGATCTTTGCCCACTCACTTAACCTATCTATATCCCTTTGTAGCCTTCTTACTCCCTCTTCAAAACTTACTTTCCTGCCTATCTTTGTGTAATTAGCAAATTCAGCAACCATACCTTTGGTCCCTTCATTTATATAAATTGTAAAAGGTTGAGGCCCCAGCACTGATCACTGTGGCACACCACTCGCTACATCTTGCCAACCAGAAAATGACCCATTTATGACTCTCTGTTTCCTGTTAGCTAGCCATGCCAAAATGTTATCCCCGACACCATGAGCTTTTATTTTCCGCAATAAGTTTTGATGTGGCACCTTATCAAATGCCTTCTGGAAATCTAAGTACAGTACAGCCCTCCTTTTTTCCACAGCACATTACATTTTCAAAGAGCTCCAATAAATTGGTTAAACATGATTTCCCTTTTACAAAACCATGTTGACTCTGCGTGATTACCTTGAATTTTTCTCAGTGCCCTGCTATAACATCTTTAATAATAGCTTCTAACATTTTCTCGAAGACAGATGTTAAGCTAACTGGCCTGTAGTTTCCTGCTTTGTGTCTCCCTCCTTGTTTGAATAAAATACATTGGCTATTTGCCAATCTAATGGAACCTTCCCCAAATCTAGGGATGTTTGGAAAATCAAAACCAACGCATCAACTATCTCACTAGCCACTTCTTTTAAGACACTAGGATGAAGTCCATCAGGACCCGGGTACTTGTCAGCCCGCAGCTCTAACAATTTATTTAGTACTCCTTCCCTGGTGATTGTAATTTTCTTGAGTTCCTCCCTCCCTTCCATTTCCTGATTTACAGCTATTTCTGGGATATTACTTATATCCTCCATAGTAAGAAATAAAATTTGTCCAAATTGGAAGCGCTGTTCCTGATTCGAGCAATAGTCAGCTGTGAAACTGCCTGCTGATTTTTTTTTGAAACTGATGAATCACATAGCAGCTCTAAAGAGCGTTCCTGCACTCTGCAACAGTCAGAGAGAGAGGGACAGAGAGATAAAGAGGGATAGAGAGTGGGGGTCAGAGAGAGAGAGAGGGGACAGAGAGAAAGAAAGAGAGGGATAGAGAGAGAGGGATAGAGAGAAGGGGCAGAGAGAGAGGGAGGGTCAAGGAGAGAGGGAGAGGCAGAGAAAGAAAGAGAGAGGGACAGAGAGAGACAGAAAATGAGAAAGGGACAGAGAGAGAGAAGGACAGAGAGCAATAGAGGGACAGAGGGAGAAAGGGAGAGAGAGGGGCAGAGAGAGGAACAGGGTGAGAGATAGGGACAGGGCGAGAGAAAGGAACAGGCGAGAGAAAGGGACAGGACGAGAGAGAGGGAGAGAGAAAGGGGGAAGCAGGAGAGAGAGGGTAACAGAGTGAAAGAGGGGCAGAGAGAGAGTGGGACAGAGAGAGAGGGACAAAGACAGAGGGAGACACAGAGATAGGGGGACAGAGAGAGAGGGGGACAGGCAGAGTGCAGGACAGGGAGAGAGAGTGAGATGAAGAGGGAGAGAGAGAGAGATGGACAGAGAAAGAGAGGACAGAGAGAGAGAGAGCGGGAGAGGGTGACAGAGAGAGAAAGGGTGACACACAGAGAGAGGTGGACAGAGAGAGGTGGACAGAGAGAGAGACAGAGAGAGAGGGACAGAGGGAGAGAGAGAGAGAAACATAGAGAGGGGGTAGAGGGAGAGAGTAGGGGACAGAGAGAGAGAATGTCAAGGAGAAGAGAGAGGGAGAGACAGAGAAAGAAAGAGAAAGAGGGACAGAACGAGAGAGAGAAAGCAAGAGACGGACAGAGAAAGATAGAGAAGGACAGAGAGCGAGAGAGGGACAGAGGGAGAAAGGGAGAGGGAGAGAGGGACACAGAGAGAGGGGGACAGGGTGTGAGAGAGGAACAGGGTGAGAGAGAGAGAGCAAAAGGGAGAGAGGACAGGGAGACAGGGATAGATAGAGAGAGAGAGAGACAGGTACAGAGAGAGGAGGGGAATGACAGAGAGAGTCTGAGGGACAGAGACAGTGGGGGCAACAAAGAGAGAGGGACAGGGAGAGAGAGAGAGAGAGAGTGAGGGACAAAGTGACAGAGATAGAGTGACAGAGAGAGAGGAATACAGAGAGAGGGAGGGACAGAAAGACATAGAGAGAGGGACAGGGAGAGAGAGGGACATGGACAGAGAGGGAAAGAGAGTGAGGGGCAGGGTGAGGAGAGGGACAAGGAGGGAAAGATGGACAAGGTGAGAGAAAGGGACAGGGCAAGAAAGAGAGAGAGAGACAGGGAGAGAGAGAGACAGAGACAGAGACAGAAGGATAGAGAGAGAGAGACAGGGAGAGAGCGGGACTGTGAGAGTGAGAAAGAGAGAAGGAAAGTGAGGGACAAAGTCACTGAGACAGAGTGACAGAAAGAAAGTGACAGAGAGAGAGAGGCAGAGAGAGAAGGACAAAGAGAGAGAAAGAGGGACAGATAGAGAGAGAGGCGGAAAGGGAGAGAGACAAAGGGAGGGACAACGAGAGAAGGGGACAGAGAGAGGGGGGACCGGCAGAGAGAGAGATGGACAGGGAGAGAGAGGGACAGTGAAAAAGAGAGGGACAGAGAGAGAAGTACTGAGAGGGACAGAGAGAAAGAGGGTGACAGAGAGAGAGAGGGAGTCGAAGAGAGAGAGAGAGAGGTGAGGGACAGAGAGAGGGATAGAGAGAGGGACAGAGAGAAAGGGACAGAGGGAGAGAGAGAGAGGGATGGAGAAAGAGAGAGGGACAGGGAGAGAGAGGGTGGGTCAGAGGGAAAGTGAGAGTGGGGGACAAAGAGAGAGGTGGAGACAAAGAGAGGGGAAGGACAGAGATAGAGAGAGTGAGGGAGAGAGAAAGGGAGGGACAGAGAGAGGAGGGGACAGAGAGAAAGGGGGACTGGCAAAGAGAGAGAGAGAGAGATGGACAGGGAGGGAGAGTGACAGTGAAGGAAGGAGGGACAGAGAGAAGAACAGAGAGAGAGAGAGAGAAAGATAGACTGACAGAAATGGACAGAGACAGAGAGGCGGGCAGAGAGTGATGGACAGAGTGCGAGGCGGGGACAGAAAGATAAGGGGGCAAAGAGAGATGGGGGACATAGGTAGAGAGAGCTGGTGACAGAGAGAAAGGGAGGGACGGTGTGAAAGGGGGGCACAGAGAGAGAGATGGGCAGGGAGCGTGAGGGTTAGTGAAGGAGAAAGGGACAGTGAAGGAGAGAGGGACAGACAGAAGGTGACTTGGAGAGAGAGAGAGGGTGACAGAAGGAGAGAGGTGGATCGAGAGAGAGGGACAGGAAGGGAGGGACAGAGACAGAGGGACAGAGAGAGAGGGACTGGACAAGAGAGGGACAGGGCGAGAGAGAGAGAGAGAGAGAGCAACAGGGAGAGAGAGAGGGACAGGGAGACAGAGGGATAGAGAGGGAGACAGGGACAGAGAGAGGAGGGGGGTGACAGAGATGGTGGGATGATCGAGAGAGGGTAGGACAGAGAGAGAGAGGGCCAAATTGCCAGAGAGTGACAAAGAGAGAGTGACAGGGAAAGAGGAACAAAGAGACACTGAGAGGGGTGACAGAGAGAGGGAGACAAGGAGAGAGAGTGAAGGTCAGGGAAAGAGAGAGGGACCGGGCAAGAGAGAGAGGGGAACAGGGAGACAGAGGGATAGAGAGAGAGACAGGGAGAGAGAGGAGTGGGTGTGACAGAGATAATGGGAAGCACAGAGAGAGGGATGGACAGGGAGAGAGAGAGGGAGAGAATGAGGGACAAAGTGACTGAAAGAGAGTGACAGCGAAAGTGACAGACAGAGTGACAGAGAAAGAGGGACAAAGAGACAAGATACAGAGGGAAAGGGAGAGAAAGAGGGAATAGGGAGAGAGAGAGGGATGGAGAGAGAAAGCAACAGCGAGAGAGAGAGGGACACAGAGAAAGAGAGACAGAGAGGGAGAGACAGAGAGAGAGGGACCGAGAGAGGGACAGGGAGAGAAAGGTGGACAGAGAGAGTGGGATTGAGAGAAAAGGAGGGACAGAGAGAGAAGGGGATAGAGAGGGGGACAGTCAGAGGGAGAGATATGGATAGGGAATGAGGGACAGAGAAGGAGTGAGGGACAGAGACAGAAGGAGAGAGAGAGCAACGGAGGGAAAGAGAGAGGAACAGTGAGAGAGAGAGAGAGAGATAAAGGAGAGAGGGGTGGCAGAGAGAGAGAGAGAGGTACAGAGAGATGATGGGACAGAGTGAGAGGGCCAGGGCGAGAGAGAGGAACAGGGTGAGAGAGACAGGGAGAGAGAGAGACGGGGAGACAGAGGGATAGAGAGAGAGATGGACAGAGAGGGGGGGTGACACCAATGGGGGCAGAGATAGTGGGAGGACAGGGAGAGAGAGAAGAACATAGAGAGTTGGGGCAGAGTGACATAGAGAGAGTGACAGAGAGAGGGATGGAGAGACTGAGAGAGAGGCAAAGAACAAAGAACAGTACAGCACAGGAACAGGCCATTCGGCACTCCAAGCCTGCGCCGATCTTGATGCCTGCGTAAACTAAAACCTTCTGCACTTCCAGGGACCGTATCCCTCGATTCCCATCCTATTCATGTATTTGTCAAGATGCCTCTTAAACGTCGCTATCGTACCTGTTTCCACCACCTCCCCCGGCAGCAAGTTCCAGGCACTCACCACCCTCTGTGTAAAGAACTTGCCTCGCACATCCCCTCTAAACTTTGCCCCTCTCACCTTAAACCTATGTCCCCTAGTAACTGACTCTTCCACCCTGCAAAAAAGCTTCTGACTATCCACTCTGTCCATGCCGCTTATAACTTTGTAAAACTCTATCATGTCGCCCCTCCACCTCCGTCGTTCCAGTGAAAACAATCCGAGTTTATCCAACCTCTCCTCATAGCTAATACCCTCCAGACCAGGCAACATCCTGGTACACCTCTTCTGTACCATCTCCAAAGCCTCCACGTCCTTCTAGTAGTATGGCGACCAGAATTGCACGCAATATTCTAAGTGTGGCCTAACTCAGGTTCTGTACAGCTGCAACATGACTTGCCTATTTTTATACTCTATGCCCCGACCAATGAAGGCAAGCATGCCGTATGCTTTCTTGACTACCTTATCCACCTGCGTTGCCACTTTCAGTGACCTGTGGACCTGTACGCCCAGATCTCTCTGCCTGTCAATACACCGAAGGGTTCTGCCATTTACTGTATACATCTCACCTGTATTAGACCTTCCAAAATGCATTACCTCACATTTGTCTGGATTAAACTCCATCTGCCATTTCTCCGCCCAAGTCTCCAACCAATCTACATCCTGCTTTATCCTCTGACAATCCTCATCACTATCCGTTACTCCTCCAACCTTTGTGTCGTCCACAAACTTACTGATCAAAAAAAGGGAGGGAGAGAGAGGGACAGGCTAAGAGAGAGAGGGATAGGGAGAGGGGGACCGAGAGAAAGAGGAACAGAGCTAGAAGGGCTGATAGAGAGAGAGGGTTAGAGAGAAAAGGGAGAGAGTGGGAGACAGAGAGAGAGGGGGCAGCGACACAGAGGGACAGAGAGAGAGAGGGACAGAGAGAAAGGGAGGGTGCAAGAGAGAGAGGGACATTGAGAGAGAGAGAGGAGGGACAGACGGAGAGAGAGAAGGACAGAGAGAGAGAGAGATGGACAGGGAGGGAGAGTGACACAGAAGCAAGGAGGGACAGAGAGAAGGACAGAGAGAGAGAAAGATAGAGTGACAGAGAGGTGGACAGAGAGAGAGGTGGACAGGGAGAGATGGGGGCAGAGAGAGAGAAAGAGGGACGGACATAGAGAGATAGGGGGACAGAGGGAAAGGGAGGGACAGAGAGAGTGGGGGCAGACAGAGAGAGAGATGCACAGGGAGAAACTGCGTTAGTGAAGGAAAGAGGGACAGTGAAGGAGAGAGGGACAGAGAAAGAGGAACAGAGAGAGAGAGGGTGACATGGAGAGAGAGAGGGTGACAGAAGGAGAGAGGTGGACAGAGAGAGAGGAACAGAGAGGGAGTGACAGAGAGAGAGAGACAGAGAGGGAGGCAGGGACAGAGAGTGACAGAGGGTCAGAGAGAGAGGGGATAGAGATAGAGAGAGGGAGGGACAGAGAGAAATGGAGGGACAGAGAGAGAAGGGGACAGAGAGAGAGGCGAACCGGCAGAGACAGAAAGAGGTGGACAGAGAGAGAGAGGGACAGTGAAGAAGAGAGTGACAGAGTCAGCGGGACAGAGGGAGAGGAACAGAGAGGGTGACAGAGAGAGAGACTGACAGAGACAGAGGGACAGAGAGAGAGAGAGAGAGACAGGGCGAGAGAGGGGCAGAGTGAGAGAGGGAGAGCGACAGGGAGAAAGAAAGAGAAGGACAGGGACAGAAAGGGGGGGTGGTGACAGAGAGAGTGGGGGTTCAGAGATAGTGGGGGCGACAGAGAGAGGGAGGGACAGGCAGAGACAGAAAGTTGGAGAGAGAGAGAGAGAGCGAGAGGGTGAGGGAGAAAGTGACAGAGAGTGACAGAAAGAGAGGAACCAAGAGAGAGAGGGACAGAGAGAGAGAGGGACAGAGAGAGAGAGGGACAGAGAGAGAGAGAGAGAGAGAGAGAGAGACAGGGTCAGAGAGAGGGACAGGGATAGACAGGGGGCAAAGAGAGAGGGGGAATGAGAGAGAGGGACATTTTGAGGAGAGGGACAAAGAGAGAGAGAGTGACAGGGCGAGAGAGAGGGGCAGGGCGAGAGACAGAGAGCAATAGGGAGAGAGAAGGACAGGGAGACAGGGATAGAGAGAGAAGGGGGGTGACAGAGAGTCTGAGGGACAGGGACAGTGGGGGCAACAGAGAGAGAGGGAGTGAGGGACAAAGTGACAGAGAGAGATAGAGATACAGTGACAGAAAGAGGGACAGAAAGACTTAGAGAGAGGGACAGGGAGAGTGAGAGAGGGACATGGACAGAGAGGGAAAGGGAAAGAGAGTGAGGGACAGGGTGAAGAGAGGGACAAGGAGGGAAAGATGGACAAGGCAAGAGAGAGAGAGCAGGACTGTGGGAGTGAGGAAGAGAGGAGAGTGAGGGACAAAGTGACTGAGAGAAAGTGACAGAGATACAGCACTGAAACAGGCCCTCCGGCCCACCAAGTCTGTGCTGACCAGCAACCACCCAGTTATACTAATCCTACATTAATCCCATATTCCCTCCCACATCCCACCATTCTCCTAACACCTACCTACACTAGTTGCAATTTACCTAACAATCTGCAGATCTTTGGCTGTGGGAGGAAACCAGAGCACCAGGCAGAGTGGGAGAGAGAGAGAGGGAGACAGAGATAGTGAGGGAGGGACAGAGAGAAAGGGAGGGACAGAGATAGAGGGGGACCAGCAATGAAAGAGAGATGGACAGGGAGAGAGAGGGACAGTGAAGGAGAGAGGGACAGGGTCAGAGGGACAGAGAGGGACTTAGAGAGAGAGAGGGCGAAAGCGAGAGAGAGGGAGAGAGGTGGACAGAGAGAGAGAGGCAGGGACAGAGAGAGAGGAATTAGATTAGATTAGATTAGAGATACAGCACTGAAACAGGCCCTTCGGCCCACCGAGTCTGTGCCGAACATCAACCACCCATTTATACTAATCCTACACTAATCCCATATTCCGACCAAACATCCCCACCGTCCCTATATTTCCCTACCACCTACCTATACTAGTGACAATTTATAATGGCCAATTTACCTATCAACCTGCAAGTCTTTTGGCTTGTGGGAGGAAACCGGAGCACCCGGAGAAAACCCACGCAGACACAGGGAGAACTTGCAAACTCCACACAGGCAGTACCCGGAATCGAACCCGGGTCCCTGGAGCTGTGAGGCTGCGGTGCTAACCACTGCGCCACTGTGCCTCTCTCTCTGTCCCTCCCTCTCTCTGTCCTCTCTCTCTGTCCCTCTGTCACCCCTCTCTCTCTCTGTCCACCTCTCTCTCTTTGTCACCCTCTCTCTCTCTGTCCCTCCTTTTCTGTATGTCACTCTGTCACTCTCTGTCTGTCACTTTGTCCCTCACTCTCTCTGTCCCTCTCTCTGCCGGGTGCAGAGGACTGAGAGAGATAGGGGAACAAAGAGAGAGAGGGACAGAAAGAAAGGGAGGGACAGTGAGAGAAGGGGACAGAGAGAGAGGGGGGAACTGGCAGGGAGAGAGAGAGAGATGGACAGGAAGAGAGAGGGACAGTGAAGGAGAGAGGGACAGAGGGACAGAGAGAGAGAGAGTGCGGGGGAGACAATGGGAGACAGAGAGAGAGAGTGGGCAGTGAGAGAGAGAGGGGAGGGACAGAGAGAGAGAGGGCAGAGAGAGGAGGGAGACAGAGATAGAGAGGGAGGGATGGAGAGAAAGGGAGGGACAGAGAGAGAAGGGGACAGAGAGGGAAGGACAGAGAGGGTGACAGAGAGAGAGAGGTGGCCAGGGAGAGAGGTGGACAGAGAGAGATGGGCAGAGGGAGAGAGATGGGGACAGAGAGAGAGAGAGAGATGGGGACAGAGAGAGAGAGAGAGAGGCACATAGAGAGAGAGAGGGGGGGCAGCAGAGAGAGAGAGTTGGACAGGGAGAGAGAGACAGACATTGAAGGATAGAGGGACAGTGAAGGAGAGAGGGACAGAGAGAGAGAGAGAGCAGGTGACAGAGAGAGAGAAAAAAGGTGAGAGAGAGAGAGGGAGGGACAGAGAGAGAGGGACAGGGACAGAGGGACAGCGAGAGAGGGACAGGGCGAGAGAGAGAGAGCGACAGGGAGAGAGGGTCAGGGAGAGAGAGAGGGTCAGGGAGACAGAGGGATAGTGAGAGAGACATATACAGAGATAGAAGGGGGGTCACAGAGAGAATGGGGGACAGAGATAGTGGGGGGGGGGGGGTGACAGAGAGAGAGAGAGAGACAGAGAGAGAGTGAGGGTCAAAGTGACAGAGAGAGAGGGACAAAGAGACAGACAGAGAGGGACAGAGAGAGAGAGCGACAGAGAGGGACAGGCTAAGAGAGAGAGGGACAGAGAGAGAGGGACAGAGAGAGAGAGGGTGGGACAGAGGGCGAGTGACAGCGGGGGATGGGGGGAGACAGAGAGAGCGAGAGAGAGGGGGAAGGGAGAGAGAGACACAGGGCGAGAGAGAGAGACAGGGAGAGAGAGACAGGAACACACAGAGGAGGGGTGTTGACAGAGAGTGGTGGAGACAGAGAGAGTGGCGGGACAGAGAGTGAGGGACAGGGAGAGAGAGAGAGAGAGAGGGACAGAGAGAGTGAGGGACAAAGTGACAGACAGAGAGTGACAGAGTGACATACAGAAAAGGAGGGACAGAGAGAGAGAGGGTGACAAAGAGAGAGAGGTGGACAGAGAGAGAGAGGGGTGACAGAGGGACAGAGAGAGAGGACAGAGAGAGGGAGGGACAGAGAGAGAGGGACAGAGAGAGAGAGTGAAGGACAGGGCGAGAAAGAGGGACAGGGAGACAGAGGGATAGAGAGAAAGAGACAGGGAGAGAGAGAGGAGGGTTGTGACAGACATAGTGGGAAGCACGACAGAGGGATGGACAAGGAGAGAGAAGGGGACAGAGAGAGTGAGGGAGAGAGAGTGAGGGATAAAGTGACTGAGAGAGTGAATGAGGGAGAGAGAGTGACAGATAGAGTGACAGAGAGAGAGAGGGACAAACAGAGATAGAGAGGGAAAGGGTGAGAGAGAGAGGGGCAGAGAGTGAGAGAGGGGCACAGAGAAAGAGAGACTGAGGGGGAGGTAGAGAGACAGAGAGGGGCCAAGAAAGTGAGAGAGGTGGACAGAGAGGGACAGAGAGAAAAGGAGTGACAGAGAGAGAGTGGGATAGAGAGAAAAGAGGGACGGAGTGGGAAAGAGAGAAAAGAGGGACAGAGAAAGAACGGGACAGAGAGAGAGAGAGGGACAGGCAGAGAGAAAGAGATGGACAGGGAAGGAGCAAGGGACAGAGACAGAGAGAGAGAGTGTGAGAGAGGGTGACACAGAGAGAGTGTGAGAGAGGGTGACAGAGAGAGAGAGGTGGACAGAGAGAGACAGAGAGAGAGAGGGAGAGAAAGAGAGGGACAGGGAGAGAAAGAGAGGGACAGGGAGTCAGTGGGATAAAGAAAGAGAGAGGGACAGAGAGAGGAGGGGGATGACAGAGAGAGTGGGGGGACCAGAGAAAGTGGGAGGACAGGAAGAGAGAGAAGGACAGAGAGAGTGAGGAACAAAGTGATAGAGAGAGAGGCAAAGAGAGAGAAAGAGACAGAGCGACTGAGATAGTGGGACAGGGAGAGAGAGAGAGGGAGATGGAGAGAGAGAGACAGGCTAAGAGAGGGAGGGACAGAGAGAGAAGGGCTGGTAGAAACATAGGAAATAGGAGCAGGAGTAGGCCATTCGGCCCTTCGGGCCTGCTCCGCTATTCAAAAAAGATCATGGCTGATCATCTAATTTAGTACCCTGTTCCCGCTTTTCCCCCATATCTCTTGATCCCTTTGGCATTAAGAAATATATCTATCCTCTTCTTGAATATATTTTATGATTTGGCCTCCACTGCCTTCTGCAGTAGAGAATTCCACAGGTTGGCCACCCACTGAGTGAAGAAATTTCTCCTCATCTAAATAACATACCCCATATCCTGGGACTCTGTCCCCAGCCATTGGGAACATTCTCCCTGCATCTAGCCTCTCTAGTCCTGTCAGAATTTTATAGGTTTCTATGAGACCCTCTCACATTCTTCAAAACTCGAGTGAATATAGGCCTAGTCGACCCAATCTCTCCTCATACGTCAATTCTGCCAGCCCAGGAATCAGCCTAGTAAATCTTCTTTGCACTCCCTCCATGACAAGAACATCCTTTCTCAGATAAGCAGACCAAAACTGCATACAATACTGCGGATATGGTCTCACCAAGGTCCCATATAACTGCAGTAAGACATCCTTGCTTCTGTACTCAAATCCTCTTGCAGTGAAGGCCAACATATTATCTGCCTTCCTAATTGCTTGCTGCACCCGAATGCTTGCTTTCAGCCACTGGTGTACAAGGACACCCAGGTCTCGTTGCACTCCCCCTTTCCCAATCTATCACCATTCAGATAATAATCTGCCTTTCTGTTTTACAACCAAAGTGGATAACCGCACATTTATCCACGTTATACTGCATCTGCCATGCATTTGCCCACTCATCAAACTTGTCCAAATCACACTGAAGCCTCTTTGCATCCTCCTCGCAGCTTATTTTCCCCCCACACCCCCGCCCCAGCTTTGTGTCGTCTGCAAACTTGGAAATGTTACATTTAGTTCCCTCACCCAAGTCATTAATAGATGTTGTGAATAGCTGGGGCCCAAGCACACTGATCCCTGCGGCACCCCACTAGACACTGCTGCCACCCGGAAAAAGACCCGTTTATTCCTATTCTCTGTTTCCTGTCTGTCAACCAATTCACAATCCATGCCAGTATATTACCCCCAATCCCATGTGCTTTAATTTTGCACACTAACCTCTTATGTGGGACCTTATCAAAAGCTTTCTGAATATCCAAATACACCACATCCACTGGTTCTCCCTTATCTATTCTACCAGTTACATCCTCAAAAAACTCCAGTATATTTGTTAAGCACGATTTCCCTTTCGTAAACCCATGCTGACTTTTCCCAATCCCATTTATGCTTTCCAGATGTTCTGTTATCACATCCTTTATAATACACTCTCGCATTTTCCCCACTGCTGATGCAAGGCTCACTGGTCTAATTCCCTGTTCTTTCTCTCCCTCCTTTTTAAATAGTGGGGTTACATTTGCCACCCTCCAATCTGTAGGAATTGCTCCAGAGTCTATAGAATTTTGGAAGATGACCACCAATGCATCCACTATTTCCAGGGCAACTTTCTTTAGTACTCTGGGATGCAGATTATCAGGCCCTGGGGATTTGTCAGCCTTCAACCCCATTAACTTCCATAGCAATATTTTTTTACTAATATGATAGAGAGAGAGAGGAGGATCACAGAGAGAGGGATGGAGAGAGAGTGGGGTACAGAGATAGCTTAGAGATGCCTGTCCCTCTCTCTCTCTGTCCCCTTCTCTCTCTGTCCCTCTTTTCTCTCTATCCCACTCTCTCTCTGTCACTCCTTTTCTCTAGCTTAATCACATCTTTCCTGTAGTGTGGCAATCAGAACTGCACACAGTACTCCAAATGCAGCCTAACCAACGTTATGTACAACTCTTGTACTCAGTGCCTTGGCCGATGAAGGCAAGCATGCCATATGCCTTCTTCACCACCCTGTCTACCTGTGTTGCTACTTTAAGGGAACTATGTACTCTCTGCTCAACAACGCTCCCCAGGGCCCTGCCATTCACTGTGTATGTCCTGCGCTGGTTTAACTTCCCAAAATGCATCATTTCACACTCATCTGCGTTAAATTCCATTTGCCAATCCCTTGCCCACTTTCCCAGTTGATCTATATCCTGTTGTAACCTTAGACAACCTTCTTCACTGTCCACTATACCACCAATTTTGCTGTCAACTGCAAACGTACTGATCATGCCCCCTACATTCACATCCAAGTCATTAATATATATGACAAACAGAGGGCCCAGCACCGATCCCTGCGGCACATCACTGGTCACCGGCCTCCTATCACCAAGCTAATTTTGTATCCAATTGGCTAGCTCACCCTGGATCCTATGTGTTCGAACCTTCTGGACCAGACTACCATGCGGGACCTTTTCAAAGGCCTTGCTAAAGTCCATGTAGACAACGTCCACCACCCTGCCCTCGTAAATCCTCTTGGTCACCTCCTCAAAAAACTCAATCAAATTCGTGATACATAATTTCCCACGCACAAAGCCATGCTGACTATCCCTAATCAGACCTTGCCTTTCCCAATGCATATAAATCCTGTCTCTCAGAATCCCTTCCAATAACTTTTCCACCACTGATGTAAGGCTCACCGGCCTGTAGTTCCCTGGCTTATCCCTGCTGCCCTTAAGTAAAGGCACAACATGAGCTATCCTCC
This sequence comes from Heterodontus francisci, assembly GCF_036365525.1. Classification (NCBI taxonomy): domain Eukaryota; kingdom Metazoa; phylum Chordata; class Chondrichthyes; order Heterodontiformes; family Heterodontidae; genus Heterodontus; species Heterodontus francisci. The sequence continues at coordinate 40,853,938 of NC_090383.1, forward strand.
AGTCTTCTGGTACCTCACCCGTGGTTAACAATGATACAAAAATCTCTGCCAGGGCCCCAGCAATCTCCTCCCCTGCTTCCCATAGCATCCTAGGATACTCCTGGTGAGGCCTGGGGGATTCATCCACCTCAATGCACTTCGAAATCTCCAACACCTCCTCCTTTGTAATGTTGATATGCTCCAAGATATCACTGTTCCTTCCGTTGAACCCACTAGCTTCCATGACCTTCTCCAGGGTAAATGCAGACGAAGCGTATTCATTTAAGACCTCGCCTATTTCCCGTGGCTCCACACATAGATTACCACCCTGATCCTTAAGGGGACCTACTCTCTCCCTAGCTACCCTTTTACTCTTAATATACTATAGAATCTTTTAGGATTCGCCTTTATCTTATTTGCCAGGGAAATCTCATGGCCCCTTTCCGCCCTCCTAATTTCCTTCTTAAGTCTACTCCTACATCCCTTGTACTTCTCGGGGGACTCGCTTGATCCCAGCTGCCTATACCTGACATATGCCTCCTTCTTTGTCCTGACCAGACCCTCAATATCCCTCGTCAACCAAGGTTCCCTAAACTTGCCAGCCTTGCCCTTCCATCTAACAGGAACATGTCGGCCCTGAACTCTTCCTATCTCACTTTTAAAAGCCTCCCACTTGCCAGACGCCACTTTACCTGTAAACAGCCTCTCCCATTCAACTTTTGAGAGTTCCTGTTTGATGCCATTGAAATTAGCCTTACCCCAATTTAGAACTTCAACTTGAGGACCAGTCCTATCCTTTTCCATAACCATCTTGAAGCTAACTGAGTTATGGTCACTAGTCCCAAAGTGCTCCCCCACTGACACATCAACCACCTACCCAGCCTCATTTCCTAAGACGAGGTCGAGTGTAGCCCCATCTCTAGTCGGGCCATCCACATACTGTTTTCGAAACTGCTCAGATACTGCCGCAATGGTTAGCACCGCAGCCTCACAGCTCCAGGGACACGGGTTCAATTCTGGGTACTGCCTGTGTGGAGTTTGCAAGTTCTCCCTGTGTCTGCGTGGGTTTTCTCCGGGCGCTCCGGTTTCCTCCCACAAGCCAAAAGACTTGCAGGTTGATAGGTAAATTGGACATTATAAATTGCCCCTAGTATAGGTAGGTGGTAGGGAAATATAGAGACAGGTGGGGATGTGGTAGGAATATGGGATTAGTGTAGGATTAGTATATATGGGAGGTTGATGGTCGGCACAGACTCGGTGGGCCGAAGGGCCTGTTTCAGTGCTGTATCTCTAAACTAAACTAAACTAAAACTATCCTGGACACACTGAACAAATTCTTCCCCATCTGATCCCTTAGCATTAAGGCAATCCCAGTCAATATTAGGGAAGTTAAAATCACCTACTATTACAACCCTATAATTCCTACACCTATCCGCGATTTCCCAACATATATACTCCTCCAATTCCCTCTGACTATTGCGGGGGTCTACAGTATAATCCCATCAAAGTGATCACCCCTTTCCTATTTCTAAGTTCTACCCATATGGTCTCGACGGACGTTCCCCCCGGGATATCCTCTCTAAATACTGCCGTGATGTCCTCCCTAATCAATAGTGCAACTCCCCCTCCTCTCTTACCTCCACCTCTGTCATGCCGGAAGCATTGGTACCCCAGTCCCTCAACCACATTTCCGTAATAGCTATAATTTCACAATCCCATGTACCGATTCACGCTCTGAGCCTTACCTATAAGGCTTCTTGCATTAAAGTAAATGCTGTTTAGCCTACCAGACCTTCCACGCTCCCTGCCCTGCCCCTGCCCGGCCTGCCTACTGGACTTGCTTGCTTTAACCTCTACATTTGCCTCAACTATCTCATCGAAGAGACTACTACTTTGGGTCCCACCCCCCTGCCAGACGAGCGTCAACCCTCCCGAGTAGTACTAGCAAACCTCCCCGCAAGGCTATTGGTCCCCTTCCAGTTTCGATGCAACCCGTCTTTCTTGTACAGGTCACCTCTGCACCAGAAGAGATCCCAATGATCCAAGTAGCTGAAGACCTCCTGCCGACACCAGCTCTTCAACCACACATTCATTTGCCTTATCCTCCTATTCCTACCCTCATTAGCACGTGGCACAAGGAGTAATACTGAGATTGCAACCCTAGAGGTCCTGCTTTTGAACCTTCTGCCGAACTCCCTATACTCACTTTGCAGGACCATGAGGTCTCTCTTCCTGCCTATGTCGTTTGTACCAAGATGGACCACGACCTCTGACTGCTCACCCTCCCCTTTCAGAATGTCCTGCAGCCGCTCCGAGACATCCTTGACCCGAGCACCAGGGAGGCAACCAACCATTCTGGAGCCTCGTTTGCGGCCACAGAAAAGCCTATCTGCACCCCTTACGATTGAAACCCCGATCAGCATTGCTCTTCCACCCTTTTTCCTCCTTGCTGTGCAGCAGAGCCCTCCGTGCTGCCAGGGACTTGGCTTTTTTTTTTATTCATTCATGGAATGTAGGCGTCATTGGCCAGGCCAGCATTTATTGCCCATCCCTAATTGCCCTTGAGAAGGTGGTGGTGAGCTGCCTTCTTGAACCGCTGCAGTCCATTTGGGGTAGGTATACCCACAGTGCTGTTAGGAAGGGAGTTCCAGGATTTTGACCCAGCGACAGTGAAATAACGGCGATAAAGTTCCAAATCACTATGGTGTGTGACTTGGAGGGGAACTTGCTGGTGGTGGTGTTCCCATGCATCCGCTGCCCTTGTCCTTCTAGTTGGTGGAGGTCGCGGGTGTGGAAGGTGCTGTCGAAGGAACCTTGGTGCATTGTTGCAGTGCATCTTGTAGATGGTACACATTACTGCCACTGTGCGTCGGTGGTGGAGAGAGTGAATGTTTGTAGATGGGTGCCAATCAAGCGGGCTGCTTTGTCCTGGATGGTGTCGAGCTTCTTGAGTGTTGTTGGAGCTGCACCCATCCAGGCATGTGGAGAGTATTCCATCACACTCCTGACTTTAGTTTTAGTTTTTAGTTTTAGAGATACAGCACTGAAACAGGCCCTTCGGCCCACCGAGTCTGTGCAGACCATCAACCACCCATTTTATACTAATCCTACATTAATTTCATATTCCTACCACATCCCCACCTATCCCTATATTTCCCTGCCAGCTACCTATACTGGGGGCAATTGCGAATGGCCAATTTACCTATCAACCTACAAGTCTTTGGCATGTGGGAGGAAACCGGAGCACCCGGAGGAAAACCACGCAGACACAGGGAGAACTTGCAAAGTCCACACAGGCAGTACCCAGAATTGAACCCGGGTCGCTGGAGCTGTGAGGCTGCGGTGCTAACCACTGCGCCACTTGTGCCTTGTAGATGGTGGACAGGCTTTGGGGAGTCAGCAGGTGAGTTACTCGCCTCAGGATTCCTAACCTCTGACCTGCTCTTGTAGCCACGGTATTAAAATGGCTACTCCAGTTCAGTTTCTGGTCAATGGTAGCCCCTAGGATGTTGATAGTGGGGGATTCAGCGATGGTAATGCCGTTGAATGTCAAGGGGAGATGGTTAGATTCTCTCTTGTTGGAGATGGTCATTGCCTGGCACTTGTGTGGCGCGAATGTTACTTGCCACTTATCAGCCCAAGCCTGGATATTGTCCAGGTCTTGCTGCATTTCTACGTGGACTGCTTCAGTATCTGAGGAGTCACGAACGATGCTGAACATTGTGCAATCATCAGCGAACATCCCCACTTCTGAACTTATGATTGAAGGAAGGTCATTGATGAAGCAGCTGAAGATGGTTGGGCCTAGGACACTACTCTGAGGAACTCCTGCAGTGATGTCCTGGAGCTCAAATGATTGACCTCCAACAACCACAACCATATTCCTTTGCGCTAGGTATGACTCCAGCCAGCGGAGGGTTTTGCCCTTGATTCCCATTGACCTCAGTTTTGCAAGGGCTCCTTAATGCCATACTCAGTCAAATGCTGCCTTGATGTCGAGGGCAGTCACTCTCACCTTACCTCTTGAGTTCAGCTCTTTTGTCCATGTTTGAACCAAGGCTGTAATGTGGTCAGGAGCTGAGTGGCCCTGGCAGAACCCAAACAGAACGTCACTGAGCAGGTTATTGCGAAGCTAGTGCCGCTTGATGGTACTGTTGATGACACCTTCCATCACTTTACTGATGATTGAGCATCAGCATGGGGTGGTCATTGGCTGGGTTGGACTTGGCCTGCTTTTTGTGTATAGGACATACCTGGACAATTTTCCACATTGCCGGGTAGATGCCAGTGTTGTAGCTGTACTGGAACAGCTTGGCTAGGGGCGCGGCAAGTTCTGGAGCACAGGTCTTCAGCACTATTGCCAGAATATTGTCAGGGCACATAGCTTTTGCAGTATCCAGTGCCTTTAGTCGTTTAGTTTAGTTTAGTTTAGAGATACAGCACGGAAACAGGCCCTTCGGCCCACCGAGTCTGTGCCGACCATCAACCACCCACTTACACTAATCCTACACTAATTCCATATTCCTACCACATCCCCACCTGTCCCTATATTTTCCCTACCACCTACCTATACTAGGGGCAATTTCTAATGGTCAATTTACCTATCAACCTGCAAGTCTTTGGCATATGGGAGGAAACCGGAGCACCCGGAGGAAACCCACGCAGACACAGGGAGAACTTGCGAACTCCACACAGGCAGTACCCAGAATTGAACCCGGGTCGCTGGAGCTGTGAGGCTGCGGTGCTAACCACTGCGCCACTGTGCCGCCCATGTTTCTTGATATCACGCGGAGTGAATCGAATTTACTGAAGTCTGGCATCTGTGATGCGGGGGGCTTCAGGAGGAGGCAGAGATGGATCATCAACTCAGCACTTCTGGCTGAAGATTGTTGCAAATGTTTCAGACTTATCTTTCGCACTGATGTGTTGGGCTCCCCCATCATTGAGGATGGGGATATTCTTGGAGCCACCTCCTCCAGTTAGTTGTTTAACTGTCCACCACCATTCACGGCTGGATGTGGCAGGACTGCAGAGCTTCGATCTGATCCGTTGGTTATGGGATCGCTTAGCTCTGTCTATTGCATGCTGCTTACGCAGTTTGGCATGCAAGTAGTCCTGGGTTGTCGCTTCACCAGGTTGACACCTCATTTTGAGGTATGCCTGGTGCTGCTCCTGGCATGCCCTCCTGCACTCTTCATTGAACCAGGGTTGGGCTCCTGGCTTGATGGTAATGGTAGAGTGGGGGATATGCCGGGCCATGAGGTTACAGATTGTGGTTGAGTACAATTCTGCTGCTGCTGATGGCCCACAGCGCCTCATGGATGCCCAGTTTTGCATTGCTAGATCTGTTCGAAATCTATCCCATTTAGCACGATGATAATGCCACACAACACGATGGACGGTATCCTCAATGTGAAGGCGGGACTTCGTCTCCACAAGGACTATGCGGTGGTCACTCCTACCAATACTGTCATGGACAGAAGCATCTGCGGCAGGCAGATCGGTGAGGACGAGGTCAAGTATGTTTTTCCCTCGTATTGGTTCCCCCACCACCTGCCGCAGACCCAGTCTAGCAGCTATGTCCTTTCGGACTCGGCCAGCTCGGTCAGTAGTGGTGCTACCGAGCCACTCTTGGTGATGGACATCGAAGTCCCCCACCCAGAGTACATTTTGTGCCCTTGCCACCCTCAGTGCTTCCTGCAAGTGGTGTTCAACATGGAGGAGTACTGAGTCATCAGTTGAGGGAGGGTGGTAGGTGGTAATCAGTAGGAGGTTACCTTGCCCATGTTTGACCTGATGCCATGAGACTTCATGGGGTCCAGAGTCGATGTTGAGGACTCCCAGGGCAACTCCCACCCTACTGTATACCACTGTGCCACCACCTCTGGTGGGTCTGTCCTGCTGGTGGAACAGGACATACCCAGGAATGGTGATGGAAGTGTCTGGGACATTGTCTGTTAGGTATGATTCAATGAGTATGGCTATGTCAGGCTGTTGCTTGATTAGTCTGTGGGACAGCTCTCCCAACTTTGGCACAAGCCCCCAGGTGTTAGTAAGGAGGACTTTGCAGGGTCGACAGGGCTGGGTTTGCTGTTGTCGTTTCTGGTGCCTTGGTCGATGCTGGGTGGTCCGTCCGGTTTCATTCCTTTTTATTGACTTCGTAGCAGTTAGCTACAACTGAGTGGCTTGCTGGGCCATTTCAGAGGGCATGTAAGAGTTAACTACATTGCTGTGGGTCTGGAGTCACATGTCGGCAAGACTAGGTCAGGACAGCAGATTTCCTTCCCGAAAGGACATTAGTGAACCAGATGGGTTTTTACAACAATTGACAATGGTTTCATGGCCATCATTAGACTAGCTTTTAATTCCAGATTTATTAATTAAATTCTAATTCCACCTTCTGTTGTGGTGGGATTTGAACCCACGTCCCCAGAGAAATACCCTGGGTCTCTGGGTTACTAGTCCAGTGATAATACCACTACGCCACCGCCTACTGGCTGCTGCTGCTTTCCCCTGGGAGGTCATCCCCCCCAACAGCGGTATATCTGTTTGAGAGGGGGATGGCCACAGGGGACTCCTGCACTACCTGCCTGCTCCTACTACTCCGCCTGGTGGTCACCCATCCCTTTTCTGCCTGTGCAGCCATTACCTGTGGCGTGACCACCTCGCTAAGCATGCTATCCACGATGTTCTCCGTAATGCGGGTAGCCAGTAGCTGCAGATGGATACACTTCCTGCACACATGATCATCAGGGACACTGGAAGCATCCCTGATTTCCCACATAGCACAGGAGGAGCATATTATAGGGCTGAGCTCTCCTGCCATGACTTACTCTTAGATTAATTAGTTACTCCCTTAATTAAAAAATACTAATTACACTAGGGGCCTTGTTCTACCCACTACAATCTAAAGTACACTGAATTAAAAAAAAACACTTTAGTAGTACTCACCTTATCACCAGAGGCTTTTTTTTCAACAAAAAAAAACTTTCCCCTTTTTTAAGCTATTTAAATGCACTAACAGCTGCTACTCACCCAACCAATCAACTTGCAGATTTCTCATGATGTCACTGTAAGTTTTTTTTCGAGTCTCAGCGCAGCGAGAGAGAGAGCAGATCCGCCAGCCGCCGCCACTCCTGTCTTCCCATGCAGGATCTTATCAAAAGCCTTACTGAAGTCCATGTAGACTACATCAACTGCTTTACCCTCATCTACACATCGAGTCACTTCCTCGAAAAATTCAATCTAGTTAGACACGATCTCCCCCTGACAAAGGCGTGCTGACTGTCCCTGATTATTCCCTGCCTCTCTAAGTGGAAATTAATCCTGTCCCTTAGAATTTTTTGCAGTAGTTTCCCAACCACTAATGTTAGACTCACCGGCCTGTAATTATCTGGTCTAACCCTGCTACCATTCTTGAATCATGGTACCACATTCATTGTCCTCCAGTCCTCTGGCACCTCTTCCGTGGCCAGAGAGGATCTGAACATTTGTGTTAGAGCCCCTGCTATCCCCTTCCTTGCCTCACATAGCCTGGGATACATCTCATCTGGGACTGGAGATTTATCCACTTTTAAGTTCACTAAAACATCTAATACTTCCTCCCCTTCAATGTTGATAAGTTCAAGTACATCACAATCCCCCTACCTGATCTGTACACCTACATCATCGTTCTCACAGTGAAAACAGATGAAAAGTAATCATTTTAAACCTCACTTGTGTCCTCTGGCTCCACACACACATTGCCACTTTGGTCCCTAATGGGCCCTACTCTTTCCCTGGTTATCCTCTTGCCCTTAATTTACTTAGAAAACGCCTTAGGATTTTCCTTTATCTTGCCTACTGATGTTTTTTCATGTCCCCTCTTCGCTCTCCTAATTACTTTTTTAAGTACCCCCCTACACTTTCAATACTCCTCTAATGCCTCCGCTGTTCTCAGCACTCCAAATCTGCCATAAGCCTCCTTTTTTTTCCTGATCCAAAACTCTATATGCTTTGATATCCAGGGGTCCCTGGATCTGATGGCCCGACTCTTCACCTTAACGGGTACATGTTGGCTCTGAACCCTCACTATTTCCTTTTTGAATGACTCCCACTGGCCTGATGTAGACTTTCCTAAAAGTAGCTGCTCCCAGTCCACTTTGGCCAGATCCTGCTTTGTCAAATTGAAATCGGCCTTCCCCCAATTCAGTACCTTTATTTCTGGCCCGTCTTTGTCCTTTTCCATAACTACCTTAAATCTTAGAGTTATGGTCACTATCTCCGAAATGCTCCCCACTGATACTTCTACCACTTGTCCAGCTTCATTCCCTAGGATCAGGTCCAGTACTGCCCCTTCTCTTGTAGGACTTTCTACGTACTGGCTCAAAAATTCTCCTGTATGCATTTTAAGAATTCCACCCTCTTTAAGCCTTTTGCACGAAAACTATCCCAGTTAATGTTAGGTAAGTTGAAATCACCTACTATTATTACCCTATTATTTTTACACCTCTCTGAGATTTGCCAACATATCTGTTCCTCGATCTCTCCCTGACTGTTTGGAGGTCTGTAGTACACGCTCAGCCAAGTGATTCCCCCTTTTGTTCTTAAGTTCTACCCATATGGCCTCATTTGAGGAACCTTCTAAGATATCAGCCTCCTTACTGCAGTAAATGACTCCTTGATCAACAGTGCAATGCCACCTCCTCTTTTATCCCCTCCCCTATCACACCTGAAGATTCTATACCCTGGAATATTGAGTTGCTAGACCTGCCTCTCCCTCAGCCATGTCTCTGTGATAGCAATAATATCATAATCCCATGTGCTAATCAATACCCTCAATTCATCTGCCTTATTAGTAAGACTCCTTGCATTAAAGTAAATGCAATCCAGCCTTGCACTTTTCACTTGTGCCTTAACAGGTCTATATTTGCTCTGCCTTCCAGACTGACTCAGTTTCTCTTCTATATTTGACTGTGCCTCACCCCTTACTATACCGCCACTCTGTATCCCATCCCCCTGCCAAATTAGTTTTAACTTCCCCCCCAACAGCACTAGCAAACCTCCCAGCAAGGATGTTGGTCCTATTCCGGTTCAGGTGCAACCCGTCCAACTTGTACAGGTCCCACCTTTGCCAGAAACAGACCCAGTGATCCAGGAAACTAAAGCCCTCCCTCCTGCACCATCTCCTTAGCCAAGCATTCATCAGCTCCATCCTCCTATTCCTATACTCGCTAGCACATGGCACAGGGAGTAATCCAGAGATTACAATCCTGCTTTTTAATCTGCTACCTCGCTCCCGAAATTCTTGTTGCAGGACCTCATCCCTCTTTCTACCTATGTCATTGGTACCAATGTGTATCACGACCTCTGACTGCTCACCCTCCCCCTTCAGAATGTCCTGTAGCCGCTACGTGACATCCTGACCCCAGCACCAGGGAGGCAACACACCATCCTGGAGTCTCATTTGTGGCCACAGAAATGCCTATCTGCAACCCTTACAATGGAATCCCCGACCACTATAGCTCTTCCACCCCTTTTCCTCCACTGCTGTGCAGCAGAGCCCTCCATGGTGCCACAAACTTGGCTGTTGCTGCTTTCCCCTGGGAGGTCATCCCCCCCAACAGCGGTATATCTGTTTGAGAGGGGGATGGCCACAGGGGACTCCTGCACTACCTGCCTGCGCCTACTACTCCGCCTGGTGGTCACCCATCCCTTTTCTGCCTGTGCAGCCATTACCTGCGGTGTGACCACCTCGCTAATCATGCTATCCACTATGTTCTCAGTATTGCGGATGCTCCACAGTGAATCCACCCGCAGCTCCAGCTCCGTAATGCGGGTAGCCAGTAGCTGCAGATAGATACACTTCCTGCACACATGGTCGTCAGGGACACTGGAAGTGTCCCTGATTTTCCACATAGCGCAGGAGGAGCATATCACGGGGCTGAGCTCTCCTGCCATGACTTACCCTTAGATTAATTAGTTACTCCCTTAATTAAAAAATACTAATTACTCTAGAGGCCTTCTTCTACCCGCAACTATCTAAAGTCCTTAATAAGTTATACTGAATTTAAAAAAAAACAATTTGGTAGTACTCACCTTCTCACTAGAGGTTTTTTTCCAACAAAAAAAACTTTCCCCTTTTTTAAGCTATTTAAATGCACTAACAACTGCCACTCACCCAACCAATCACCTTGCAAATTTCCCATGATGTCACTGTCAGTTTTTTTTCCGAGTCTCAGTGCGTGCCGAGAGAGAGAGAGCAGGTCCGCCAACCGCCGCCACTCCTGTCTTCAGGTAAGTGAGGGCCTCGAGCCCCACGCTCTCTTTTACAGCTCACGCTCCGGATCAGCTTCCATCCAGGTCCGCCAGCCGCCGCCGCTCCTGTCTTCAGGTAAGTGAGAGCCTCGAGCCCCGCACTCTCTTTTACAACTCTCGCTCCAGATCAGCTTCCATCCAGGTCCGCCAGCTGCCGCTACTCCTGTCTTCAGGTAAGTGAGGGCCTCGAGCCCCACACTCTCTTTTACAGCTCCTGCTCCGGATCAGCTTCCATCCAGGTCCGCCAGCTGCCGCTACTCCTGTCTTCAGGTAAGTGAGGGCCTCGAGCCCCACACTCTCTTTTACAGCTCCTGCTCCGGATCAGCTTCCGTCCAGGTCCGCCAGCCGCCGCCGCTCCTGTCTTCAGGTAAGTGAGAGCCTCGAGCCCCGCACTCTCTTTTACAACTCTCGCTCCAGATCAGCTTCCATCCAGGTCCGCCAGCTGCCGCTACTCCTGTCTTCAGGTAAGTGAGGGCCTCGAGCCCCACACTCTCTTTTACAGCTCCTGCTCCGGATCAGCTTCCGTCCAGGTCCGCCAGCCGCCGCCGCTCCTGTCTTCAGGTAAGTGGGGCATTGTGGGGGAGAGAGGGCAGAGGGAAAGAGGGACAGGGTGAGAGAGAGGGACAAGGAGAGAGAGGGACATGGTAAGAGAGAGAGGGACAGAGAGAGTGGGGGCAGAGAGAGAGAGATGGGGAGAGACAGAGAGAGAGAGAGGGACAGGGAGAGAGAGAGGGACAGAGAGAGATGGCCTGTGAGAGAGAGAGGGACAGAGGGAGAGGGACAGAGAGAGAGAGGGACAGAGTGATAGGGACAGAGAGAGAGAAGAACAGAGAGAGAAAGGGAGAGAGAGAGAGAGAGACAGAGTGATGGAGAGAGAGATGGACAGAGAGAGAGAGATGGACAGAGAGAGCAAGGGACACAGACAGAGCACGAGTGACAGAGAGAGAGGGTGGGACAGAGGGAGAGGGACAGAGAGGAAGAGAAAGCAGGAGAGAGAGAGAGAGAGAAAGGGGACAAGCAGAGAGAGAGAGTGGCAACAGAGAGAGGGGGGACAGAGAGAGAGGGGTCAGGGAGAGAAAGAGAGAGGGACCTGGTGAGAAAGAGAAGGACAGCGCGAGAGAGATCAGGGCAAGATAGAAGGGGCAGAGAGAAAGAGGGATAGAGAGAGAAGAAAGGAGAGAGAGATGGGGGAGAGAGAGATGGGGGAGAGAGAGAGGGGGAGAGTGAACGGGGTCAGAGAGAGAGAGAGCAGGGGACAGAGAGGGGACGGAGAGAGAGGGAGAGAAAGGGTGGGAGAGTGGGGGACAGAGAGATAGAGTGGCAGAGAGAGAGGGGCAGAAGGTGGGGTGGAAGAGAGAGAGAGGGGGACAAACAGAGAGAGGGAGAGACAGAAAGAGAGGGAGGGACAGAGAGAGGTGCAAGAGAGACAGAGAGGAAGGGTCAAAGAGGGAGGGACAGCTGGAGGACAGAGGGAGAAAGAGAGAGGGATGCAGAGAGAGAGGGACAGAGGGAGAGAGCGACAGCGGGAGAGAGACAGGAATACAGACAGAGACCTCGGCAGAGAGGAGGGGTGACAGAGAGTGAGAGGGAGAGGGACAGAGAGAGAGTGATAGAGAGGGGCAGGTACAGAGAGAGGGACGGGGAGAGGAGCATAGAGAGAGAGGGGCAGGTAGAGAGAGAGTGGCAGGGGAAGAGAGAGGAGCAGGGGAAGAGAGAGGGGCAGGAGAAAAGAGAGAGGGACAGGAGAAGAGAGAGGGACAGGAGAAGGGAGAGGGACAGAGCGAGAGTGGGACAGGGAGAGAGAGAGAGGGACAGAGGGAGAGAACGACTGAGGGAGAGAGAGAGGGGGATGGATAGAGACAGGGACAGAGAGAGGGGCGTGACAGAGAGAGAGAGGTATGGAGAGAGTCAGCTGGTCTGATTAGCACATTTGCGGACAACACAAAGGTTGGTGGAGTGGCGGATAGTGATGAGGATTGTCAGAGGATACAGCAGGATATAGATCGGTTGGAGACTTGGGCAGAGAAATGGCAGATGGAGTTTAATCCGGACAAATGTGAGGTAATGCATTTTGGAAGGTCTAGTGCAGGTGGGAAGTATACAGTCAATGGCAGAACCTTTAGGAGTATTGACAGGCAGAGAGATCTGGGCGTACAGGTCCACAGATCACTGAAAGTGGCAATGCAGGTGGATAAGGTAGTCAAGAAGGCGTACGGCATGCTTGCCTTCATCGGTCGGGGCATAGAGTCTAAAAAGTGGCAAATCATGCTGCAGCTGTACAGAACCTTAGTTAGGCCACACTTGGAGTATTGTGTACAATTCTGGTCGCCACACTACCAGAAGGACGTGGAGGCTTCGGAGAGGGTACAGAAGAGGTTTACCAGGATGTTGCCTGGTCTGGAGGGATTAGCTATGAGGAGAGGTTGGATAAACTCAGATTGTTTTCACTGGAACGACGGAGGTGGAGAGGCGACATGATAGAGGTTTACAAAGTTATGAGCGGCATGGACAGAATGAATAGTCAGAAGCTTTTTCCCAGGGTGGAAGAGTCAGTTACTAGGGGACATAGGTTTAAGGTGAGAGGGGTAAAGTTTAGAGGGGACGTACGAGGCAAGTTCTTCACACAGAGGGTGGTGAGTGCCTGGAACTTGCTATCGGGGGAGGTGGTGGAAGCAGGCACGATAGCGACGTTTAAGAGGCATCTTGACAAATACATGAATAGGATGGAAATAGAGGGATACGGTCCCTGGAAGTGCAGAAGGTTTTAGTTTAGGCAGGCATCAAGATCGGCGCAGGCTTGGAGGGCCGACTGGCCTGTTCCTGTGCTGTACTGTTCTTTGTTGTTGTTCTTTGATTTACGAAAGGGAAATCATGCTTGAGAAGTCTACTAGAATTCTTCGAGGATGTAACTAGTAGAGTTGATGAGGGGGAGCCAGTGGATGTGATTTATTTGGACTTTCAGAAGGCTCTTGACAAAGTCCTACATAAGAGGTTAGCATGTAAAATTAAAGTGCATGGGATTGGGGGTAGTGTATTGCAAAGGATAGAAAATTGGTTGGCAGACAGGAAATAAAGAGTAGGAATAAACGGGTCTTTTTCCGAATGGCAGGCAGTGACTAGTGGGCTACCGCAGGATTCGGTGCTAGGAGCCCAGCTATTCACAATATCTATTAATGATTTAGATGAGGGAACTAAATGTCATATCTCCAAATTTGCAGATGACACAAAACTGGGTGGGAGGGTGAGTTGTGAGGAGAATGCTGAGAGTCTTCAAGGTGATTTGGACAAGTTGAGTGAGTGGGCAAATGCATGGCAGATGCAGTATAATGTGGATAAATGTGAGGTTATCCACCTTGGTAGCAAAAACAGGAAGGCCAATTATTATCTGAACGGTTATAAACTGAGAGAGGGGATTATGCAACGAGACCTGGGTGTTCTCGTACACCAGTCGCTGAAGGTAAGCATGCAGGTGCAACAGGCAGTAAAAAGGGCAAATGGTTAGCCTTCATAGCGAGAGGATTCAAGTACAGGAGCAGGGATGTCTTGCTGCAATTATACAGGGCCTTGGTGAGGCCACACCTGGAATATTGTGTGCAGTTTTGGTCTCCTTATCTGAGGAAGGATGCTCTTGCTATAGAGGGAGTGCAGTGAAGGTTTACCAGACTGATTCCTGGAATGGCGGGACTGACGTATGACGAGAGATTGAGTCGGTTAGGATTATATTCCTTGGAGTTCAGAAGGGTGAGGGGGGATCTCATAGAAACCTACAAAGTTCTAACAGGACTTGACAGGGTAGATGCAGGAAGGATGTTCCCGATCGTGGGGGAGCCCAGAACCAGGGGTCGTAGTCTAAGGATATGGGGTAAACCTTTCAGGACTGAGATGAGGAGAAATGTCTTCACCTAGAGAGTGGTGAGCCTGTGGAATTCGTTGCCACAGAAAGCAGTTGAGGCCAAAACATTGTATGTTTTCAAGAAGGAGTTAGATATAGCTCTTGGGGCATAAGGGATCAAAGGATATGGGGGGAAAGCAATAACTGAGTTGGATGATCAGCCATGATCATAATGAATGGTGGAGCAGGCTTGAAGGGCCGAATGGCCTACTCCTGCTCCTATTTTCTATGTTTCTATGTATGGTGAATGAAACTCCTTTATTCAAAAAGGGAGGGAGACAGAAAGCAGGAAACTGTAGGCAAGTTAGCTTAACATCTGTCTTAGGGAAAATGTTAGAAGCAAAAATTAAAGACATTATCGCAGGGCACTTTGAAAAATTTAAGATAATCAGACAGAGTCAACATGGTTTGGTGAAAGGGAAATCATATTTAACAAATTTATTGGAGTTCTTTGAGGGAGTTAGATGTGTTGTGGGTGAAGGTGAACCGGTGCTGTACTTAGATTTCTGGAGGGCATTTGATAACGTGCCACATAAAAGGTTTAGTTTAGTTTAGAGATACAGCACTGAAACAGGCCCTTCGGCCCACCGAGTCTATGCTGACCATCAACCACCCATTTATACTAATCCTACACTAATTCCATATTCCTACCACATCCCCACCTGTCCCTATATTTCCCTACCACCTACCTATACTAGGGGCAATTTATACTGGCCAATTTACCTATCAACCTGCAAGTCTTTGGCATGTGGGAGGAAACCACAGCACCCAGAATAAACCCACACAGACACAGGGAGAACTTGCAAACTCCACACAGGCAGTACCCAAAATTGAACCCGGGTCGCTGGAGCTGTGAGGTTCCGGTGCTAACCACTGCGCCACTGTGTCTCTATCATGTTGTTAAAAATAAAAGCTCATGGTGTAGGGAGTATCATATTGGCATGAATAGAAGATTGGCTAGCTAACAGGAAACTGACAGTGGCATAAATGGTTCATTTTCTGGTTATAAGAACATAAGAAATAGGAGTACGAGTAGGCTATTTGGCCCCTCAAGCCTGCCCCACCATTAAATAAGATCATGGCTGATCTGCCCCAGACCTCAACTCCTCTTTCGTGCCAGCTCCTCATAGCCCTCAACTCCGTGATATTTCACAAATCTATCTACCTGCTCTTCAAATGCTTTCAGTGATCTCACCTTCACAACTCTCTGGGGTAGAGAATTCCAGAAATTCACTACCTTCTAAGAGAAGAAACTCCTCGCGTCTCAATTTTAAATGAGTGTCCCCTTATTCTGTAACTATGTCCCATAGTTCGAGATTCCCTCACTAGTGGAAACATCTTCTCAACATCTACCCCGTCAAGCCCGCTCAGAATCTTGTACGTTTCAATAAAATCATCCCTCATTCTTCTAAACTCTAATGAATAAAGGCCTAACCTGTTTAGCCATTCTTGATAAGTCAACCCCTTCATCCCAGGAATCAGCCTAGTGAATCTCGTTTGAACTGCCTCCAAAGCCAGTATATCCTTTCTTTAATACAGGGACCAAAACTATACACAGTACTCCAGGTGCAGCCTTACCAACACCCTGTACAGTTATAACAAAACTTACCTATTTTTAAACTCCAACCCCCTAGCAATAAAGGCCAAAATACCATTTGCCTTCTTAATTACTTGCTGTACCTGCATGCTAACGATTTGTGTTTCATGCGTAAGAAAACCCAGATCCCTCTGTGCTGCACTTTTTTGAAGTCTCTCTCCATTTAAATAATAGTCTGCCTTTTGATTCTTCAGACCAAAGTGTATGACCTCACATTTTCCTACATTAAACTCCATCTGCCAAGTCTTTGCCCACACACTCAACCTAACTATATCCCCTTGCAGATTCCTTATGTTCTCATCACAACATGCCCTCCCAACTATTTTTGTACCGTCAGAAAATTTGGATATATTAAACTCTGCCCCCTCCTCCAAGTCATTAATATAGATAGTAAATAATTAAGGCCCTAGGACTGATCCTTGTGGCACTCCACTAGTTACATCTTTCCAACTTGAAAAGACCCATCAATCTCGACTCTCTGTCTTCTGTGAGTTAACCAATCCTCAATCCATGCTCATACATTAACCCGTGAGCTCCCATCTTGTGCAATAATCTTTTTTGCACCCTCGTGAGCTTAATCACATCTTTCCTGTCGTGCGGCGACCAGAACTGCACACAGTACTCCAAATGCGGCCGAACCAACGTTATGTACAACTATAACATGATGTCCCAACTCTTGTACTCAATGCCTCAGCCAATAAAGGCAAGCATGCCATACACCTTCTTCACCACCCTGTCTACCCATGTTGCCACTTTCAGGGAACTATGTACTTGCACGTCAAGGGCTCTCTGCTCAACAACACTCCCCAGGGCCCTGCTATTCACTGTATATGTCCTGCCTTGGTTTAACTTCCCAAAATGCATCACTTCACACGAATTTGCGTTAAATTCCATTTGCCAACCCTTGCCCACCTTCCCAGTTGATCTATATCCTATTGTAACCTTAGACAACCTTCTTCACTGTCCACTGTACCACCAATTTTGGTGTCATCTGCAAACTTACGAATCATGCCTCCTACATTCACATCCAAGTCATTAATATATATGACAAACAACAGAGGGCCTAGCACCGATCCCTGCGGCACACCACTGGTCACCGGCCTCCAATCTGAAACCGGCCTTCTATCACCAAGCCAATTTTGTATCCAATGTGCTAGCTCACCCTGATCCCATGTGTTTGAACCCTCTGGATCAGCCTACCATGCGGGACCTTGTCAAAGGCCTTGCTAAAGTCCATGTAGACAACGTCCATCGCCCTGCCCTCCTCAATCCTCTTGGTCACCTCCTCGAAAAACTCAATCAAATTCAAGAGCCATGCTGACTATCCCTAATCAGACCATGCCTTTCCTGTAAATCCTGTCTCTCAGAATCCCTTCCAATAACTTTCCCACCACTGATGTAAGGCTCACCGACTTGTAGTTCCCTGGCTTATCCCTGCTGCCCTTCTTAAATAAAGGCACAACATTAGCTATCCTCCAGTCTTCTGGTATCTCACCCGTGGTGAGCGATGATACAAAAATCTCTGCCAGGGCCCCAGCAATCTCCTCCCTTGCTTCCCATAGCATCCGAGGATACACCTGGTCAAGCGCTGGGGATTTATCCACCTTAATGCACTTCAAAACCTCCAACACCTCCTCCTTTGTAATGATGATATTCTCAGGATATCGCTGTTCCCTCCCTTGAACTCACTAGCTTGCATAACCTTCTCCACGGTAAATACAGTCAAGAAGTATTCATTTAAGACCTCGCCCATTTCCCGTGGCTCCACAAATAGATTACCACACTGATCCTTAAGGGGACCTACTCTCTCCCTAACTACCCTTTTACTCTTAATATACTTACAGAATCTTTTAGGATTCTCCTTTATCTTATGTGCCAGGGAAATCTCATGGCCTCTTTTCGCCCCCCTAATTTCCTTCTTAAGTGTACTCCTACATCCCCTCTACTCCTCAAGGGACTCGCTTGATCCCAGCTGCCTATACCTGACATATGGCTCCTTCTTTGTCCTGACCAGACCCTCAATATCCCTCGTCAACCAATGTTCCCTAAACTTGCCAGCCTTGCCCTTCCATTTAACAGGAACATTCCGGCCCTGAACTCTTCCTGTCTCACTTTTGAAAGCCTCCCACTTGCCAGACGACCCTTTACCTGTAAGCATTCAACTTTTGAGAGTTCCTGTTTGATGCCATCGAAATTAGCCGTCCCCCAATTTAGGACTTCAGCCTGAGGACCAGTCCTATCTTTTTCCATAACTATTGAAGCTAATAGGCTTGTTGCCTCCCTGGTGCGAGGGTCAAGGATGTCGAGGAGTGGCAGGACATTCTGAAAGGGGAGGGTGAGCAGCCAGAGGTCGAGGTCCATATTGGTACTAACAAAATAGGCAGGAAGAGAGATGAGGTCCTGCAAAGTGAATATAGGGAGTTTGGCAGAAGGTTAAGAAGCAGGACCTCTAGGGTTGTAATCTCAGGATTACTCCCTGTGCCATGTGCTACTGAGGGTAGGAATAGGAGGGTAAGGCAAATGAATGCATGGCTGAAGAGCTGGTCTAGGCGGGAGGGCTTCAGCTACTTGGATCATTGGGATCTCTTCTGGTGCAGAGGTGACCTGTACTAGAGGACGGGTTGCATCTGAACTGGAAGGGGACCAATAGCCTTGTGGGGAGGTTTGCTCGTACTACTCGGGAGGGTATAAACTCGTCTTGCAGGAGGGTGTGACCCAATGTAGTAGTGTCTCCAATGAGATAGTTGCGGCTAATGTAGAGGTTAAAGCAAGCAAGTCCAGTAGGCAGGCCGGGCAGGGAGCGTGGAAGGTCTGGTAGGCTAAACTGCATTTACTTTAATGCAAGAAGCCTTACAGGTAAGGCAGATGAACTCAGAGCATGGATCGGTACATGGGATTGTGATATTATAGCTATTATGGAAACGTGTTTGAGGGATGGGCAGGACTGGCAGCTCAATGTTCCGGGGTACCAGAGATTGTTACAAGATCTTTCCTCCCATTAGCTCCTTGCTTATTTGATATCTGTGGGATGTTTATAGTTGCCTCCACCGTGAAGACCAATGCAAAATATTGATTTAAATTATCTGCCATTGCCCTGTTCCCCATTATCAATTCTCCAGTCGCATCCACCAAGGGTGCAACGCTCACTTTAGCTACTCTCTTTTTATATACCCGTAGAAGCTCTTGCTGTTTGTTTTTATATTTCTTGCCAATTTACTTTCATAATAAATTTTCTCCATCTTTATTAGCTTTTTAGTTATCCGCTGTTAATTCCTAAAACATTCCCAATCCTCTGGCGTACCACTCGTTTTCGCCAAGTTGTATGCCTTCATTTTTGATTGGATACTCTCCTTGACTCCCTTTGTTAACCATGGGTGGTTCATCCTTCTAATCGAGTCCTTCTTTTTCACCGGGATAAATTTTTGCTGAGAGTAATGAAATATCTGCTTCAATATCTGCTACTAACCTTCCCCTTAGTCTATTTTCCCAGCCCACTTTAGACAACTCTTTCTTCAGACCTCTGCAATTGCCCTTGTTTAAGTTGAGGACACTGGTTTGAGACCCGAGTTGTTCGTCCTTAAATTGAATTTGAAATTCTACCATGTTGTAATGGCTACCCCCGAGAGGATCCTTAACTACGATATCTCTTATTAATCCTACCTCATTACCCATTACTAGATCTAAAATAGCCTGTTCCCTGGTAGGTTCTGCAACGTATTGCTCTAAGTAACATTCCCTGATGCACTCTACTAATCCATGTTACCTCTGCCAATCTGTTTTGTCCAGTCAATATGCAGATTAAAATCACCCATGACAATTGTCGCGCCCTTCTTACACGCCTCTGTTATTTCCCGATTTATGCTTTTAACAAAGCTACCCCACCTCCTTCTCCTTTTTGCCTATTTTTCCAGAATGTCGAACACCCTTGAATATTGAGTTCCCAGTCTTGGTCACCCTGCAACCACGTCTCTGTAATTGCTATCAAGTCATACTCATTAATTTCTATTTGTGCCGTCAACTCTTGTTACAAATGCTGTGTGCATTCAGCTAAACAGCGTTAAGCTTTGACTTTTTGCCATTATTACTCATTCTGGTTCTAATTTCTGCTGCACTCTTCTGCTTATATTTTCTGCCCCTTCCTGTCATACTTTGATTACCTCTTCACTACCCTGCACCTCTGCTCTCTCGTTTCTTTTTGATTTTTTAAACATCCCTTCAATCGACCCCCCCCAGTCCCCCAATAATCAGTTTAAAGTCCTATCGACAACCCTAGTTATACGATTCGCCAAGACACTGGTCCCAGCATGGTTCAAATGGAGCCTGTCCCAACGGAACAGCTCTCTCCTTCCCCAGTACTGGTGCCAGTGCCCCATGAATCAGAACCCATTTCTCTTACACCAATCTTTGAGCCACGTGTTTACCTCTCTAATCTATTTACCGTACCCAATTTGCAAGTGGCTCAGGTAGTAATCTGGAGATTACCACCTTTGCGGTTCTGCTTTTTAATTTAGCCCCGAGCTGCTCATAGTCCCTCAGCAGAACCTCTTTCCTAGTCTTACCTATGTCGTTGGTACCTACGTGGACCATGACAACTGGGTCCATCCCCTCCCACTCCAAGTTCCTCTCCAGCCCAGAAGAGATGTCCTTAACCTTTGCACCAGGTAGGCAACACAGCTTTCAGGACTCCCTGTCTTTGCTGCCGAGAACAGTATCTATTCCCCTAAATATGCTGTCTCCTATTACTGCTACATTTCTCTTTCCTCACCCTAGTTGTGGTCAGTTCGCTCATCCTCCCTGCAGCCTGTTGGCAAGATGTAACGAGTGGTGTGCCACAGGGATCAATGCTGGGGCCTCAACTTTTTACAATTTACTTGGATGAAGGGACTGAAGATATGGTTGGTAAATTTTCTGATAACACAAAGATAGGTAGGAAAGTAAGTTGTGAAGAGGGAGTAAGGAGGCTACATAGGGATATAGATAGGTTAAGTGAGTGGGCAAAGATCTGGCAAATGGAGGATAATGTAGAAAAATGTGAAATTGTCCATTTTGGCAGGAAGAATAATGTTATGACCAGGTGAGATAGGGGTCTAAGGGTTCCCTCAGCCTTTGCCTGGTCTAACCGTAACAGGGTTTAATTTTAAAACACTGTGCTTTTAGCTCCCCCTCTGTGAATCCTTGTTCACTGCCTTCCAATTGTAAGGCAAAAATATCAGACAGGTTTTTCTTAGATTTAAGTAAGAAAGGTGGAAGTTTATTAATCTTCAACTCTAATTTGGTTAATGGGCTACGAATATGCAATGCAACCACTCTAGCATGCATACGCGATAAACACACACGTAGATAGAGACCCCGAGATTACGCTGCATCGAGGCAATTATCTGAAGTGGCTGAACCTGATCCTAGCAAAGTATAAGTGAAATTGATCCGGATGAAACTGACAAGCACAGCTGCCGATTCTTCAATCTCCGATCCTGCTGTCTTCACCGCCCAGAGTGTCTGCAGCCACGGCGTGCGGTAAGTCCATTGAGGTGAAGAAGGAGCAGCGGGACCCGAGAGAAGTCCTGAGAAAAGGTGCCCCGAACACCCAAAAAATCCACGAACGGCCCCCCCGGCCACAACTTCAAAGCGCCCGCGGGAGATGGCTCGGAGAGCATCTGCAGCGCACTGTCGGCAATACTGCATGCCTTTATTTAAACCACTGCAAAAAAAAACCCTTAGCAAATGTAATCACCTCTAAGTCTGCCAAATGATGCTTCACCTCCCGAAGGACGTGGATGAGCTTTCCGGACGTCAATGGTGGGCACTGAGGAAATGGCTTATTACCTGCACCAGCTTCCCCACCCCCCTCCCCCCCCTTTACCCCCCTTCGACACCCACCCCCCCTGTCCCCTTCCCTGCTCCACCCTCTCAGCTCACCCCCTCACAACCCCGTCCCAGCCCGCCACCCCCCCCTCGCACCATCTTCACCCTGCACCCCCTTCCCTTGCACCCCCCCCCACCCCCTCCCTCTACCCCTCCCCCTTGCATCCCCTCCTCCCACCGGCACCATCCTACACCTGTGTAGGGGCCCCAACAACCCCACTGCCTTGTGGGCGTCTCAGGAGAGACCAAGGCTAAGGGACCCTAACAGATAATCCGGAGCGGAACCCTGTAGGCGGTCATGTGTCACCTTTGGCATGTTTCCGGCAGTTCCTGCAGCCATACTGGTGCCAAACGTCGTGTCCTGCACTCCTTTGGACCCCACCAGAAAGGCCGAGAGGGGGGTTTTGACGACTGGGCAACTCTCAACCTCCATAAATTTGCCCAGGCATGCGCCATGGAGAGGTCACTCCATAGTTGCCTCACAGCGACTAAAACAACACGGAAGGCAGCAGTTACGGGTTATAAGTCCAGATAAATTGGCGTAGAAACTGGGCGCCACGGGTTGCCTTTGTCAGTGGGAGAGGTCATTGCACCTCACTGGACAGCTACCGCCCGCCTCAAACCGGGCAGCCCCCGGTCAATAAGGTTCTGTCCCGCCACAGTCTTCCTGCTTCAATGGGTGCTTGGAGCTCAGGGTCATTGCCCGAAAGGTGGACTGATACACCGCACCAAACAACATGAAAAAAGGAAAGAAGGTACCAGCCCTTCGCTTTGCAAGCTGGAACGTCAGAACTATGTGTCCTGGCCTGTCGGAAGACCTTACACAAATCAACGAATCTCGGAAGACCGCCATCATTAACAACGAGCTCAGTAGATTCAATGTGGACATTGCAGCACTTCAGGAGACTCGCCTCCCCGCGAGTGGCTCTCTAGCAGAGCAAGACTACACCTTCTTCTGGCAGGGCAGGGATCCTGAAGAACCAAGACAGCATGGAGTGGGCTTCGCCATCAGAAACTCCTTGCTCAGCATGATAGAGCCTCCCTCAAATGGCTCGGAACGCATACTGTCCATCCGACTGCTCACCACCTCTGGTCCAGTACACCTACTCAGCATCTATGCACCAACACTCTGCTCCCCACCTGAAGCTAAAGACCAGTTCTATGAACAACTCCATAACATCATTAGCAGCATCCCCAACACCGAACACCTCTTCCTGCTGGGGGACTTTAATGCCAGGGTTGGGGCCGACCATGACTCATGGCCCTCCTGCCTTGGGCGCTATGGCGTTGGAAGGATGAATGAGAATGGGCAGAGACTGCTTGAGTTGTGTACCTATCATAACCTCTGCATCACCAACTCGTTCTTTCACACTAAACCCTGTCACCAGGTTTCATGGAGGCACCCAAGATCGCGTCGTTGGCACCAGCTAGACCTCATTGTCACAAGGCGAGCCGCCTTAAACAGTGTTCAAATCACACGCAGCTTCCACAGTGCGGACTGCGACACCGACCACTCCCTGGTGTGCAGCAAGGTTAGACTCAGACCAAAGAAGTTGCATCATTCCAAGCAGAAGGGCCACCCGCGCATCAACACGAGCAGAATTTCTCACCCACAGCTGTTACAAAAATTTCTAAATTCACTTGTAACAGCCCTTCAAAACACTCCCACAGGGGATGCTGAGACCAAGTGGGCCCACATCAGAGACGCCATCTATGAGTCAGCTTTGACCACCTACGGCAAAAGTGCGAAGAGAAATGCAGACTGGTTTCAATCTCATAATGAAGAGCTGGAACCTGTCATAGCCGCTAAGCGCATTGCACTGTTGAACTACAAGAAAGCCCCCAGCGATTTAACATCCGCAGCACTTAAAGCAGCCAGAAGTACTGCACAAAGAACAGCTAGGTGTTGCGCAAACGACTACTGGCAACACCTATGCAGTCATATTCAGCTGGCCTCAGACACCGGAAACATCAGAGGAATGTATGATGGCATAAAGAGAGCTCTTGGGCCAACCATCAAGAAGATCGCCCCCCTCAAATCTAAATCGGGGGACAAAATCACTGACCAATGCAAACAGATGGACCGCTGGGTTGAGCACTACCTAGAACTGTACTCCAGGGAGAATGCTGTGACTGAGTCTGCCCTCAATGCAGCCCAGCCTCTACCAGTCATGGATGAGCTGGACATCCAGCCAACCAAATCGGAACTCAGTGATGCCATTGATTCTCTAGCCAGCGGAAAAGCCCCTGGGAAGGACAGCATTACCCCTGAAATAATCAAGAGTGCCAAGCCTGCTATACTCTCAGCACTACATGAACTGCTATGCCTGTGCTGGGACGAGGGAGCAGTACCCCAGGACATGCGCGATGCCAATATCGTCACCCTCTATAAAAACAAAGGTGACCGCGGTGACTGCAACAACTACCGTGGAATCTCCCTGCTCAGCATAGTGGGGAAAGTCTTTGCTCGAGTCGCTCTGAACAGGCTCCAGAAGCTGGCCGAGCGCATCTACCCTGAGGCACAGTGTGGCTTTCGTGCAGAGAGATCGACCATTGACATGCTGTTCTCCCTTCGTCAGATACAGGAGAAATGCCGTGAACAACAGATGCCCCTCTACATTGCTTTCATTGATCTCACCAAAGCCTTTGACCTCGTCAGCAGACGTGGTCTCTTCAGACTACTAGAAAAGATCGGATGTCCACCAAAGCTACTAAGTATCATCACCTCATTCCATGACAATATGAAAGGCACAATTCAACATGGTGGCTCCTCATCAGAGCCCTTTCCTATCCTGAGTGGTGTGAAACAGGGCTGTGTTCTCGCACCCACACTTTTTGGGATTTTCTTCTCCCTGCTGCTTTCACATGCGTTCAAGTCCTCTGAAGAATGAATTTTCCTCCACACAAGATCAGGGGGCAGGTTGTTCAACCTTGCCCGTCTAAGAGCGAAGTCCAAAGTACGGAAAGTCCTCATCAGAGAACTCCTCTTTGCTGACGATGTTGCTTTAACATCTCACACTGAAGAATGCCTGCAGAGTCTCATCGACAGGTTTGCGGCTGCCTGCAATGAATTTGGCCTAACCATCAGCCTCAAGAAAATGAACATCATGGGGCAGGACGTCAGAAATGCTCCATCCATCAATATTGGCAACCACGCTCTGGAAGTGGTTCAAGAGTTCACCTACCTAGGCTCAACTATCACCAGTAACCTGTCTCTAGATGCAGAAATCAACAAGCGCATGGGTAAGGCTTCCACTGCTATGTCCAGACTGGCCAAGAGAGTGTGGGAAAATGGCGCACTGACACGGAACACAAAAGTCCGAGTGTATCAGGCCTGTGTCCTCAGTACCTTGCTCTACGGCAGCGAGACCTGGACAACGTATGCCAGGCAAGAGCGACGTCTCAATTCATTCCATCTTCGCTGCCTTCGGAGAATACTTGGCATCAGGTGGCAGGACTATATCTCCAACACAGAAGTCCTTGAAGCGGCCAACACCCCCAGCTTATACACACTACTGAGTCAGCGGCGCTTGAGATGGCTTGGCCATGTGAGCCGCATGGAAGATGGCAGGATCCCCAAAGACACATTGTACAGCGAGCTCGCCACTGGTATCAGACCCACCGGCCGTCCATGTCTCCGCTATAAAGACGTCTGCAAACGCGACATGAAATCGTGTGACATTGATCACAAGTCGTGGGAGTCAGTTGCCAGCATTCGCCAGAGCTGGCGGGCAGCCATAAAGACAGGGCTAAATTGTGGTGAGTCGAAGAGACTTAGTAGTTGGCAGGAAAAAAGACAGAGGCGCAAGGTGAGAGCCAACTGTGCAACAGCCCCGACAAACAAATTTCTCTGCAGCACCTGTGGAAGAGCCTGTCACTCCAGAATTGGCCTTTATAGCCACTCCAGGCGCTGCTTCACAAGCCACTGACTACCTCCAGGTGCGTATCCATTGTCTCTCGAGATAAGGAGGCCCAAAAGAAAAGAAGATAGAGACAGATAAAATGGAAGGAATAAAGTGGAAATGTTTGAGGCAATATCTGATAGTTACAGTCCTTTGAGTTTGATGTTGAGTTTTTGGTTGCTGATAAGTCTTGCTATTCGGTGGGGCCCACTGCAAGCTTTAACTTGTTTTGATCTAGGAGTATTTTCTCTCAAGGTTTACGTGTCTTCAGTGGGTCCGGAGGCTTGTGAGAAAGTAATAGAGAGGCAGCCAGGAGAGAGGCTGTCTTGTTCCAGGTTCAGTTTGTCATGCAGGGCACCACCTGCCAAGAATGAGGCAAATTAATTTCGCCACTTAAACTTCTAATTGTTGCTGGGAAGAAAAGAGGGGCCTACTACAAGGAATTGCCAGGCCCCTAGTTGGAAAGACATTTTTGCATACGAGCAGACAGTGTTGGAACTAAGGAACCAGTCTCTGCTCCCAATACACAGAAGAGACCTAGTCAAACCAGTCGGTCACGTGACCATCTGTGGCCAACTAGGGGAGTTTTAAATTGGAGAAACAGTGTTTGAAGACAGAAAGCTCCTGGCTCCTGGATTGAGAACATCTCTCTCCTGTCTGCTCCCATCTTTCTCTCACCAGCTTTGGAATCCATTGAAGACACATGAACCACAAAACAGAAAAGTCTTCCACAGTGAACAAGGTTTAAGAAGAATACTGGGCCCCAACGAAAAGCATGCATTACCTACAAGCAAGAACTACCTACAAAAGGACTCTGCAGTGAGCTCAAAGCACAGTAACAAAAACTCTGTAGATATTGCCTCAAACCTCTCCACTTTATTTTTCTTCTGTTCTTTTCTGTCTCTATCTGCATGTGTGTATCGTTTATGCATGCTAGCATGGGCGCTTCGTATATCCGTTGGCGTTAACCAAATTAGAGTTTAAGTTTTAATAAATTTCATTTTTCTTCTTTAAACCTAAGGAAGCCTGTTTGTGCTCAATTCTTTGCCTTATAACTGGAAAGCGGTGAACAAGGATTCACCAAGGGGGAGCTCAAAACATACTGTTTAAAATAAAACCCTGTTGCAGTAAGACCAGGTGAAGGCTGAAAGGGACCCCCGGACAGCTTTCTCACCTGGTCCTAACAAGTTGCAAACTGACGTCTGACCAAACTGTCCTGTGAGCACAATTGAAAACTTCAAGTTGGCCAGCAGGTTAGTCATGTGACTGACTGTTTAAACAAACTTCTGCGTTTGTGGATTTCAAAGCTCTCGGTGGCAGGTGCAGTGCCATCTCCCACACCGACAAGATATGGATCACCATTGCCCAGATCAATCTCTGTTATTTGAATCAGTGAACAATTCTTTTGTCTCTCCAAACGCTGTATCTTAGTATGCAAATGTTCTTCCAGCCAAGTGTCTGGGGATCTCTTGTAAAACAAGTTATTTCTTCACTCCAGTTACAGTTTAAAATTAATGTTCATATGACAAAATTAATATGCCTCTTCATGAGACCTCCACACCCATCAGAATGTAATGTGATTTTTTTTTATAAGGGCATTTCATTCAAAGGGACCAGAGAGAAGATAAGTACAGGAAAACACACATGCATCTCTCTCATTCATTCAGAAATCCTAACAATTGTTACAGCCTGACTTTTATTGGTAGCAGTGTCGCTTTGAACTGCCCTTTTTGGCATCCCAATAAACACGTAGCTTTTGGGGAAGTTTTTCAGTTTGAACATTTCCATGACTGCCTCGGGTGTCTTTGTTCTTGTTGACATCTGCAAGGGGAGGGTTAGGTGTAATTAGCACTAGATTGGAGTTTAGTTCAGTGGGTGGTTCCACTCTGAACACTCTTTCAGTGCTTTGATGGGTGATGCAAGAGCTTTTCACCTTAGGTGAAGGCTGGTTCCCTTTCCCCTGACTGTGGGGGATGATTCTTTGCTAATCTTCCCTTTGTCCTCTGGGACACTCCTACTTGCAGGTATTTTCCCAGAATCTACTGCACTCCCCTGTGGCACTTCGACTAAGGAAGGCATCACCTTCACAGTTTCTCTGCCCTCTTGCAGACTTTCTTTGTCTCTGCAAGTTCCTATAAATGCTGTTAGCAACTCTGGTGGGTGCTTCTAGTGTCTATAGAGAGGGTTTAAACTGAATAATGGGGGAAATGGATCAAATTTGTGAAGATATGGTAAATCAAGGACTAGAGGCAAGGCAAGAGAGAAAGGTATGAATATGGGAAATGATAAACAGACTGTGACAGGAAGGGACAGAGCGCACAAATCTAAGAGTTAGTCAACAGATAAGGCTAGAGGTTACAAAAATAATAAAAGGACAAAACTAAAGGCTCTGTATCTGAATGCACGTAGAACAAAGAACAAAGAAAATTACAGCACAGGAACAGGCCCTTCGGCCCTCCAAGGCTGCGCCGATCCAGATCCTCTATCTAAACATGTCGCCTATTTTCTAAGGGTCTGCATCTCTTTGCTTCCTGCCCATTCATGTATCTGTCTAGATACATCTTAAAAGACGCTATCGTGCCCGCGTCTGCCACCTCCGCTGGCAACGCGTTCCAGGCACCCACCACCCTCTGCGTAAAGAACTTTCCACGTAGAATTGCTAATGTTGTCCCCTTGTTTAAGAAGGGTAGCAGGGATAATCCAGGTAATTATAGACCGGTGAGCCTGACGTCAGTGGTAGGGAAGCTGCTGGAGAAGATACTGAGGGATAGGATCTATTCCCATTTGGAAGAAAATGGGCTCATCAGTGATAGGCAACATGGTTTTGTGCAGGGAAGGTCATGTCTTACCAACTTAATAGAATTCTTTGAGGAAGTGACAAAGTTGATTGATGACGGAAGGGCTGTCGATGTCATATACATGGACTTCACTGAGGCGTTTGATAAGGTTCCCCATGGCAGGCTGATGGAGAAAGTGAAGGCGCTTGGGGTCCAAGGTGTACTAGCTAGATGGATAAAGAACTGGCTGGGCAACAGGAGACAGAGAGTAGCAGTAGAAGGGAGTTTCTCAAAATGGAGACGTGTGACCAGTGGTGTTCCACAGGGATCCGTGCTGGGACCACTGTTGTTTGTGATATACATTAATGATTTGGAGGAAAGTATAGGTGGACTGATTAGCAAATTTGCAGACGACACTAAGATTGGTGGAGTAGCAGATAGTGAAGGGGACTGTCAGAGAATACAGCAGAATATAGATAGACTGGAGAGTTGGGCAGAGAAATGGCAGATGGAGTTCAATCAGGGCAAATGCGAGGTGATGCATTTTGGAAGATCCAATTCAAGAGTGAACTATACAGTAAATGGAAAAGTCCTGGGGAAAATTGATGTCCAGAGAGATTTGGGTGTTCAGGTCCACTGTTCCCTGAAGGTGGCAACGCAGGTAAATAGAGTGGTCAAGAAGGCATACGGCATGCTTTCCTTCATCGGACGGGGCATTGAGTACAAGAGTTGGCAGGTCATGTTACAGTTGTATAGGACTTTGGTTCGGCCACATTTGGAATACTGCGTACAGTTCTGGTCGCCACATTATCAAAAGGATGTGGATGCTTTGGAGAGGGTGCAGAGGAGGTTCACCAGGATGTTGCCTGGTATGGAGGGCGCTAGCTATGAAGAGAGGTTGAGTAGATTAGGATTATTTTCATTAGAAAGACGGAGGTTGAGGGGGGACCTGATTGAGGTGTACAAAATCATGAGAGGTATAGACAGGGTGGATAGCAAGAAGCTTTTTCCCAGAGTGGGGGTTTCAATTACTAGAGGACACGAGTTCAAAGTGAAAGGGGAAAAGTTTAGGGGGGATATGCGTGGAAAGTTCTTTACGCAGAGGGTGGTGGGCACCTGGAACGCATTGCCAGCGGAGGTGGTAGATGCGGGCACGATGGAGTCTTTTAAGATGTATCTGGACAGATACATGAATGGGCAGGAAGAAAAGAGATACAGAAGCTTAGAAAATAGGCGACATGTTTAGAGAGAGGATCTGGATCGGCGCAGGCTTGGAGGGCCGAAGGGCCTGTTCCTGTGCTGTAATTATCTTTGTTCTTTGTTCTTTGTTCTTTGTATATCCCCCCTAAACTTTTCCCCTCTCACTTTGAACTCGTGACCCCTAGTAATTGAATCCCCCACTCTGGGAAAAAGCCTCTTGCTATCCTTACAAATTCTGCTCCATCTAGACCTCTAACACTAAGTGAATCCCAGTCAATGTTGGGAAAATTAAAATTTCCTATCACCACCACCCTGTTGCTCATACATCTTTCCATAATCTGTTTACATATTTGTACCTCTATCTCACGCACACTGTTGGGAGGCCTGTAGTACAGCCCCAACATTGTTACCGCACCCTTCCTATTTCTGAGTTCTGCCCATATTGCCTCACTGCTCGAGTCCTCCATGGTGCCCTCCTTCAGCACAGCTGTGATATCCTCTTTGACCAGTAATGCAACTCCTCCACCCCTTTTACCTCCCTCTCTATCCCGCCTGAAGCATCGATATCCTGGGATATTCAGTTGCCAATCATGCCCTTCCCTCAACCAAGTCTCAGTAATAGCAACAACTTCATACTGCCAGGTACTAATCCAAGCCCTAAGTTCATCTGTCTTACCTACTACACTCCTTGCATTAAAACAAATGCACCTCAGACCACCAGTCCCTTTGCGTTCATCATCTGCTCCCTGTCTACTCTTCTCCTTAGTCACGCTGACTTCATTATCTAGTTTCTTACAGGCTTTAGTTACTACCTCCTTACTGTCCACTGACCTGCTCATTTGGTTCCCATCCACCTGCCACATTAGTTTAAACCCTCCCCAACAGCGTTAGCAAAAGCACTCCCAAGGACATTGGTTCCAGTCCGGCCCAGGTGTCGACCGTCCAATTTGTAATTGTCCCACCTCCCCCAGAACCGGTCCCAATGTCCCAAAAATCTGAACCCCTCCCTCCTGCACCATCTCTCAAGCCACGCATTCATCCTGACTATTCTTTCATTTCTACTCTGACTATCATGTGGCACTGGTAGCAATCCTGAGATTACGACCTCTGAGGTCCTACTTTTTAACTTGGCTCCTAACTCCCTAAATTCTGCTTGTAGGACCTCATCCCGCTTTTTACCTATATCATTGGTGCCTATGTGCACAACGACAACTGGCTGTTCACCCTCCCCTTTCAGAATGTTCTGCAGCCGATCTGAGATATCCCTGACCCGTGCATCTGGGAGGCAACACAGCATTCGGGAGTCTCGCTTTCCACCACAGAACCGCCTATCTACTCCCCTTACAATCGAATCCCCTATGATTAAAGCCCTTCCACTCTTTTTCCCGCCCTTCCGAACAGCAGAGCCAGCCACGGTGCCATGAACCTGGCTACTGCTGCCTTCCCCTGGTGAGCCATCTCCCCCAACAGTATCCAAAACGGTATACCTGTTTTGGAGGGAGATGACCGCAGGGGACACCTGCACTGCCTTCCTGCTCTTTCTCTGCCTTTTGGTCACCCATTCCCTGTCTCCCTCAGAAATCCAAATCTGTGGTGTGACCAATTCGCTAAACGTGCTATCCACGACCTCCTCAGCATCGCGGATGCTCCAAAGTGAGTCCATCCACTGCTCCAGAGCCGTCATGCGGTCTAACAAGAGCTGCAGCTGGTCACACTTCCAGCACGTGAAGGAGTCAGGGACATCAGCCGTGTCCCTGAGCTCCCACATTGAGCAAGGGGAGCATAACACGGGTTAATAGGGCTGTTAAGAAGGCATATGGTGTGTTAGCTTTTATTAGTAGGGGGATCGAGTTTCGGAGCCACGGGGTCATGATGCAGCTGTACAAAACTCTGGTGAGGCCGCACCTGGAGTATTGCGTGCAGTTCTGGTCACCGCATTATAGGAAGGATGTCGAAGCTTTGGAAAGGGTGCAGAGGAGATTTACTAGGATGTTGCCTGGTATGAAAGGAAGGTCTTACGAGGAAAGGCTGAGGGACTTGGGGTTGTTTTCGTTAGAGAGAAGGAGGAGGAGAGGTGACTTAATAGAGACATACAAGATAATCAGAGGGTTAGATAGGGTGGATAGTGAGAGTCTTTTTCCTCGGATGAGGATGGCAAACACGAGGGGACATAGCTTTAAGTTGAGGGGTGAAAGATATAGGACAGATGTCAGAGGTAGTTTCTTTACGCAGAGAGTAGTAGGGGCGTGGAACGCCCTGCCTGCAACAGTAGTAGACTCGCCAACTTTAAGGGCATTTAAGTGGTCATTGGATAGACATATGGATGTAAATGGAATAGTGTAGGTCAGATGATCGGCGCAACATCGAGGGCCGAAGGGCCTGTACTGCGCTGTAATATTCTAATTCTAATTCTAATTCCTGCCATTTTTAATCTTAACTTAGATAAATGAAAAAGGAACGAAATGTTTTTACCAATCACAGGAAAAACAAATCGAAAAAGCCTTACCTTATCTGCACACCACCGAGTCCTTTTGTTTTGGTTAGAGGAGGAGGCCGGGTGGGAGACACTGCAGGTGTAGTGTCTCGGGTTCAGCCGCTGCCCAAATATATGGGACTTACTTACCCAGCTGCCACCTCGCTCTCCCTGTCGCCGCTGCAAAAAGAAACTGCCAAAACAAAAAGGTAAGTTTCTATAAGTTGTAAACTCACTTACCCAGCTACCACCTCGCTCTCCCTGTTGCCGCTGCAAAAAAAGCTAGCATTCAAAACAAAACAGATTAACTGAGAGCGCAAATAGAAATAAATAAGTACGATCTGATAGCCATTACAGAGAGTTGGCTGCAGGACGGCATAGATTGGGACCTGAATATTGAAGGGTACATGGCATTTAGGAAAGACAGGAAGCTCGGAAAACGTGAAGGGGTAGCTCTGTTAATTAATAATGGTATTAGCCCAATAGAAAGGGTTGACCTAAGTTCAGGAGACCAGGATGTAGAAGCAGTTTGGGTAGGGATGAGAAATCATAAAGGCAAGAAGTCACTTGTGGGAGTGGTGTACAGGCCAACTAACATTAATCATACTGTATGATGGGGTATAAAGGAAGAAATAATGGCAGCTTGTCAGAAAGGTACAGCAATAATTATGGGGGATTTTAACCCTCACATAGACTGGAAAAATCAGATGGGCAGAGGTAGCCGAGATGAGGAGTACATAGAATGTTTTTGGCATAATTTCTTGGAACAATATGTTCTGGAGCCAGAGAGCACACAATACTAGACCTGGTATTGTGCAACGAGATAGGATTAATTAATGACCTCGTAGTTAAGGCACCCCTAGGTAGCAGCAATCATAATACAATTGAATTTTACATTCAGTTTGAGGGAGAGAAGAGTGGGTCCAAGGCTAGTATTGTAAACTTAAATAAAGGCAATTATGAGGGCATGAAAGCAGAGCTAGCTAAAATGAACTGGCAAATCAGGTTAAGGAATAGGTCAATAAGATACAGTGGCAGACATTTAAGGGGATATTTCAGAATAGACAGAATGGATACATTTCAGCAAGGAAGAAAAATTCCAAGGTTGGGACCTTCCATCTGTGAACAAAGAGAACAAAGAGTACAGCACAGGAACTGGCCATTCGGCCCTCCAACCCTGCGCCGATCTTGATGCCTATCTGAACTAAAACCTTCTGCACTTCCGAGGACCGTATCCCTCTATTCCTATCCTATTCATGTATTTGTCAAGATGCCTCTTAAACGTCGCTATCGTACCTGCTTCCACCACTTCCCCCGGCAGCAAGTTCCAGGCACTCACCACCCTCTGTGTAAAGAACTTGCCTCGCACATCCCCTCTAAACCTTGCCCCTTGCACCTTAAACCTATGTCCCCTAGTAACTGATTAACAAAAAAGTCAAAGATAGTATCAAACTCAAACAAAAGGCCTATCATAGCACAAAGATAGGAGGCAGGTCAGAAGATTGGACAGAATATAAAAAACAGCAAAGAATGACTAAAAGATTGATAAGGAAGGTAAAATTAGACTAAGAGAGAATGCTAGCAAAAAATATAAAGACAGATAGTAAGAGTTTCTATAGATATTTAAAGAAAAGAGTTAACAAAGTGAATGTTGGTCCGATAAGAAGTGAGTCTGGGCAATTAATAATGAATAATAAGGAGATGGAAAATGAATTGAACAGATATTTTGCATCAGTCTTCACTATTGGGGATACAAGTAACATCCCAGTATCAACTGTAAGTCAGAAAATGGAAGGGAGGGAGGAACTCAAGAAAATTACTATCACCAGGGAAGTGGTACTGAACAAAGTGTTGGTGCTATGGGCTGAAAGGTCCCTGGGTCCTGATGGACTTCATCTAGGGTCTTAGAAGTGGCGGGTGAGATAGTTGATGAGTTAGTTTTAATTTTCCAAAATTCCCCAGATTCGGGGAAAGATCCATTAGATTGGAAAATAGCCAATGTAACTCCTTTGTTCAAAAAGGGAGACAGAAAGCAGTAAACTACAGAGCAGTTAGCTTAACATCTGTCTTATGGAAAATATTAGAAGCTATTATTAAAGATGTTATAGCAGGGCATTTAGAAAAATTCAAGGTAATCAGGAAAAGTCAACATGGTTTTGTGAATGGAAAATCATATTTAATCAATTTATTGGAGTTCTTTGAGGGTGCTACATGTGCCGTGGATAAAGGGGAACCGGTGGATGTATTGTACTTATATTTCCAGAAGGCATTTGATAAGGTGCCACATCAAAGGTTATTGCAGAAAATAAAAGCTCATGGTGTAGGGGGTAACATGTTGGCGTGGATAGAAGATTGGTTAGCTAACAGGAAACAGAGAGTAGGCATAAATGGGCAAGATGTAACGAATGGTGTACCACAGGGATCTGTGCTAGAGCCCCAACTTTTTACAATTTATATAAATTACTTAGATGACGGGACCAAAGGTATGGTTGCTAAATTTGCTGATGACACAAAGATAGGCAGGAAGTAACTTATGAAGAGGACATATGAGGGCTACAAAGGGATACGGATAGGTTAGGTGAGTGGGCAAATGGAGTATAATGTGGGAAAGTGTGAAATTGTCCACTTTGGCAGGAAGAATAAAAAAGCATATTAGCTAAATGGTGAGAGATTGCAGAGCTCTGGGATGCAGAGGGATCTGGGTGTCCTAGTACATGAATCGCAAAAGGTTAATATGCAGGTCCAGCACGTAATTAGGAAAGCTAATAGAATGTTATCATTTATCGTGAGGGAAATTGAATACAGAAGTGGGGAGGTTATGCTTCAGCTATACAGGGCATTGATGAGAAGCATAACCTCCCTACTGTGTACAGTACTGGTCTCCTTATTGAATGAAGGATGTAAATGCGTTGGAGGCAGTACAGAGAAGGTTAACTAGACTAATACCTGGAATGGGCGGGCTATTTTACGAGGAAAGAT
Source organism: Heterodontus francisci (assembly GCF_036365525.1). NCBI lineage: Eukaryota > Metazoa > Chordata > Chondrichthyes > Heterodontiformes > Heterodontidae > Heterodontus > Heterodontus francisci. Next base: position 40,888,895 of record NC_090383.1, read on the forward strand.
TGGATAGGCTAGGCTTGTATCGCTGGAATTTACAAGACTAAGAGGTTACTTGATTGAACCATATAAGATCCTGAGGGGTATTGAATGGGTGGATGTGGAAAGGATGTTTCTCCTTGTGGGAGAATCTAGAACTAGAGGTCACTGTTTAAAAATAAGGGGTCGCCCATTTAAGGCAGAGATGAGAAATTGTTTCTCTCAGAGGGTCATGAGTCTTTGGAATTCTCTTCCTCAAAAGGTAGCGGAAGCAAAGTCTTTGAATATTTGTAAGGCAGAGGTAGATAGATTCTTGATAAGCAGGAGGGTGAAAGGTTATCAGGGTTAGGTGGAAATGTGGAGTAATCAGTTTAGCCATGAACTTATTGAATGGCGAAGCAGGTTCGAAAGGCCGAGTGGCCAACTCCTGCTCCTAATTCGTATGTTCATATGTTTGTATTTTGGGAGAGGGAAAGAGAGAGAGGTGGACAGAGAGAGAGTGAGAGGGAGGGACAGAGAGAGAGAAGGTGGGCGACAGAGAGAGAGGGACGGAGAGTGAGAGCGGCGGAGAGAGAGCAGCAGACAGAGAGGGACAGAGGGAGTGGGACAGAGATAGAGAGGGAGAGACAGGGAGAGAAGGACAGGGAGAGAGAGAGGGAGAGAGAGATGGACAGTGAGAGGGACAGAGAGAGACAGAAGGAGAGAGAGGGGTGGAGAGAAGGGACAGAGAGTGAGAGAGAGAGACAAGGTGAGACAGAGGGACAGGGAGAACTGCAGAACCATAGAAAAATTACGGCAGAGAAGGAGACAATTCAGCCCGTCGTGTCCATGCTGGCCGAACAAACTAGCCGCCCAATCTAATCCCACCTTCCAGCATCTGGTTCATAACCTTGCAGGTTACAGCACTTCAGCTGCATGTCCAGGTATCTTTTAAAAGGATTGAGGGTTTCTGCCTCCATCACCAGTCCTGGCCGGGAATTCCAGACCCCCACCACCCTCTGGACAAAAATGTTTTTCCTCATGTCCCCTCTAATCCTTCAATCTGTGCCCCCGGTAATTGACTGCTCTGGTAAGGGAAACAGTTCCTTACTGTCTACTCTATCTAGGAACCGCATAATTTTGTACACCTTAGTTGAGTCACCCCTCAGCCTCCTCTGTTCTAAGGAAAACAATTCTAGCCCATCAAATCTTTCCTCATAGCTGCAACTTTCAAGCCCTAGTAACATTCTTGTAAATCACAGAAACATAGAAAATAGGAGCAAGAGTAAGCCATTCGGCCCTTCGAGCCTGCTCCACCATTCATTATCATCATGGCTGATCATCCAACTCAGTAGCCTGTTCCCACTTTCGCCCCATACCCTTTGATCCCTTCAAACCCAAGAGCTATATCGAACTCCTTTTTGAAAACATACAATGTTTTGGCCTCAACTGCTTTCTGTGGTAGTGAATTCCACAGGCTCACCACTCGCTGGGTGAAGAAATTTCTCCTCATCTCAGTCCTGAAAGGTTTACCCCGTATCTTTAGACTATGGCCCCTGGTTCTGGACTCCCCCACCATTGGGAACATCCTTCTTGCATCTACCCTGTCAAGTCCTATTAGAATTTTATAGGTTTCTATGAGATCCCCCCTCACTCTTCTGAACTCCAGCGAATATAATCCTAACTGACTCAATCTCTCCTCATATGTCATTCCTGCCATCCCAGGAATCAGTCTGGTAAACCTTCGCTGCACTCCCTCCATAATCCCTCTGTACTCTCTCCAGAGCAATGTTCTTTCTGACCAGAACTGTATGCAATACTCCAGCTGTTGCCGAGCCAGCATTTTATACAGTTCCAGCATTACCTCAGCCAATAAAGGAAAGCATTCCATAAGCCTTCTTCACCACTCTGTCTACTTGTCCTGACCACCTTCAAGGACCTGTGGACATGCATTCCAAGGTCTCTCATTTCTTCTACCCCTCTCAATATCCTCCCGTTCATTGTGTATTCCCTCCCTTTATTTGCCCTTCCCAAATGCATTACCTCACACTTATCTTGATTCAATTCCATTTGCCACTTTTCTGCCCACTCAACCAAACCATTGATATCATCCTGGAGTCTATGGCTATCCTCTTCACTATCAGCTGCACTGCCAATTTTTGTGTCATAAGCAAATTTCCCAATCATGCCTTCCACAGTTAAGTCCAAATCATTTATATCACAAACAACAAGGGAACCAGCACTGAGCCCTGTGGAACGCCACTGGAAACAGCTTTCCACTTGCAAAAACATCTGTCGACTACTACCCTTTGTTTCCTGTCCCTGAGCCAATTCTGGATCCAACCTGCCACATTTCCCTGTATCCCATTGGCTTTCATTTTACTGACCAGTCTGCCATGCAGGACCTTGTCAAATACCTTACTGAAAGCCATGTAGACCACATCCACTGCACTACTCTCATCAATCCTCCTTGTTACTTCCTCAAAAAACTCAATTAAGTTAGTAAGACATGACCAAATCCATTTAACCCTCACAACATTTAAGAAGTATTTAGATGAGCACTTGAAATGCCATAGTTTACCACGCTGCGGGTCAAGTGCTGGAAAATGGTATTAGACTAGATAGGCTTGATGGCCGGTGCAGACACAGTGGGCCGAAGGGCCTGTTTCTGTGCTGTATAACTCTATGACTCTATGACAGTGTGAGGGAGGGACAGAGGGAGAGAGAGATGGACAGAGAGAGAGTTGGACAGAGAGAGAGAGTTGGACAGGGAGAGAGAGGGACAGAGGGAGAGAAAGAGTGGGGGACGGAAAGAGATGGGTAGAGAGAGAGAGAGGATGGAGAGAGGGGCAGGGCAGGAAAGAGAGAGAGGGGACAGAAAGAGAGAGGAAGAGAGAGAGATAGGGAAAGGGCGAGAGGGTGGGACAAGGAGAGCTGGAGACAGTTAAAGAAGACAGGCAGAGAGAAAAAGAGGGACAGGGAGAGAGAGAGGAACAGGGAGAGAGTGACAGAGAGGGAGAGAAAGACAGGGATAGTGACAGAGAGAGCCGGACTGAGGGAACGAGAGAGGGACAGAGGGAAGTAGAGAGTGGGACAGGGAGAGAGAGGGGCTGGGAGAAAGGGGCAGAGAGAGGGGGGACTGAGAGAGAGAGAGGGAGGGAGGGAGAAGGACAGGGCAAGAGAGAGGGTCAGGGAGAGAGACAGACTGACAGAGACAGAGAGGGGCACAGAGAGGTGGAGGTGGTGCACAAAGAGAGAGGAGACCAAGAGAGAGAGAGGGAGAGGGTGAGAGAGACAGAAAGGGCGTGATAGAGGGACAGGAAGTGAGAGGGGGGGGGCAGGCTTAGAGAGCGTGGGACACAGAAAGTCTGACAGAGACGGAGCGAGTGGGGGACACGGAGAGAGTGAGGGACAGAGAGAGAGGGAAAGAAGGAGAGTGGGCGAGGTACAGGGGGAGAGAGAGAGGGAGACAGGGCGAGATAGGGACAAAAAGATAGAGAGGCACAGAGAGGGACAGAGAGAGAAAAGGGGGCACAGAGAGAGAGGAAGAAGGGAGAGGGAGAAAGAGAGAGTGACAGGGTGAGAAAGAGACTGACAGAGGGAGAGTGGCAGTGGGGGGGCGGAAATGAGAGAAAGAGAGAGAGTGTACAGAGAGGGGGGCAACAGATTGAAAGGGGGTACAGAGAGAGGGGGTCCGGAGAGAGAGAGAGGGACAGGGAGAGAGAGGGGGACGGGGTGGGGGGGGGGGGAAGAGAGAGGGACAGTGAGAGAGAGAGAGACAGAGAGGCTACAGAGAGAGAGATAGAGGGAGGGAGTGACAGATAGAAAGGGGGTACTGAGGGAGGGGATCTGGAGAGAGGGAGGGACAGGTAGAGAGAGGGAAGGACAGAGAGATGGAGAGAGGGACAGGGAGAGAGATACGGGCATACAGAGAGGGAGTCAGGGAGAGAGAGAGAGAGACAGTCAGGGATAGAGAGCGGCAGTCAGAGAGGCAGAGACAGGAAGAGAGAGAGGACAGGGAGAGTGAGACGGACAGAGAGAGAGTGTGAGAGAGAGAGAGAGAGAGAGAGAGACAGAGAGGAACAGAGAGAGAGAGGGACAAAGCGAAAGACAGGTGCAAGAGGGACAGAGAGGGACTGAGATGGACAGTGAGATAGAGAGAGCGGGACTGAGGGAACGAGAGACGGGTAAGTAGAGAGAGGGACAGGGCAAGAGAGAGGGCCAGGGAGAGAGATAGAGGGACAGGGTGAGAGACAGAGGGAGAGGGAGAGAAGGAGAGGGGTACAGATAGAGGGAAGGGAGTGCGAGAGCGTCAGAAAGATCGGGGTTCAGGGATAGAGAGAGAGGGAGACAGGGCGAGATAGGGACATAGAGAGGTGCAAGAAGGACAGAGAGAGAGGGAGGGACAGAGAGAGAGGGAGGGATGAGGAGAGAGTGAGAGAGGCAGAGAGAGGGGGATAGAGAGAGAGAGAGGAGACAGAAGGGAGAGAAGGACAGAGAGAGAGAGAGTGAGAAAGGGTCAGTGAGTTAGAAGGGGACAGCGAGAGAGAGGAAGAGAGAGAGAGAGGGAAAGGGCGAGAGGGTGGGACAGGGAGAGCTGGAGACAGTTAAAGAAGACAGGCAGAGAGAAAAAGAGGGACAGGGAGAGAGAGAGGAACAGGGAGAGAGTGACAGAGAGGGAGAGAAAGACAGGGATAGTGAGAGAGAGAGCCGGACTGAGGGAATGAGAGAGGGACAGAGGGAAGTAGAGAGTGGGACAGGGAGAGAGAGGGGCTGGGAGAAAGGGGCAGAGAGAGGGGGGACTGAGAGAGAGAGAGAGAGGGAGGGAGAAGGACAGGGCAAGAGAGAGGGTCAGGGAGAGAGATAGAGGGTCAGGGTGAGAGACAGACTGACAGAGAGACAGAGAGGGGAACAGAGAGGTAGATGTGCTGCACAAAGAGACAGGAGACAGAGAGGGAGAGAGGGACAGACAGAGAGAGGGAGACAGAGAGGGAGAGAGGGACAGACAGAGAGAGGGAGAGAGGAAGTGGAAAGAGATAGGGAGAGGGTCAGTGAGAGAGAAGGGATAGAGAGAGAGGGATAGAGAAAGTGAGAGGGACAGGGTTCGAGATGGAGCAGGGATAAAGAGAGAGTGACGGAGGGGACAGAGAGGGAGAGAGGGAGAGACAGAGAGAGAGAGAGGGGACAGAGAGAGAGAGAGTCAGTGAGAGAGAAGAGGACAGAGAGAGGGACAGAGAGAGAGAGGGATAGGGCGAGAGAGACGGAAAGGGCGTGATAGTGGGACAGGAAGTGAGAGAGGGGGCAGGTTTAGAGAGAGAGGGACAGGGAGAGACTGACAGGGACGGAGAGAGGGGGGGACACAGAGAGAGGGGGGGACACGGAGAGAGTGAGGGACAGAGAGAGAGGGAAAGAAGGAGAGTGGGCGAGGTACAGGGGGAGAGAGAGAGAGAGGCACAGAGAGGGACAGAGAGAGAGAAGGGGGCACAGAGAGAGAGGAATAGAGACAGAGAGAGGGGTCAGAGAGAGAGAGGGGGGGCACAGAGACAGGGAGAGAGAGCGGGTGGTGCACAGAGAGAGAAGCAGAGAGATGGGGACAGAGAGAGAGAGAGAGGGGACAGACAGAGAGAATGGACAGACAGATACAGAGAGGGTGAGTGAAAGAGAAGGGGACAGAGAGAGAGGGATAGAGAGAGAGAGAGAGAGAGGGACAGGGTGATAAAGAAGGACATGGATTGAGAGACGGAGCAGGAATACAGAGAGAGTGACAGGGAGAGAGAGACAGGGGAAAAAGAGAGAGAGAGGGATAGGGCGAAAGAGAGGGTCAGGGAGTGAGAGAGGAGGCAGGGATAGAGAGAGATGGACAGGGAGACACTGACAGAGATGGAGAGAGATGGACAGTGAGAGAGAGAGGCAGGGAGAGGGAGAGGGACAGAGAAAGACTGACAGAGAGGGTGAGAGAGAGAGGGGATAGTGAGAGAGAGGGACAGAGAGAGAAGGAAGGACAGAGAGGGACAGGAAGTGAGAGAGGGAGAGTGAGAGGGGGTCAGGGAGAGAGATGGAGAGAGAGAGAGAGAGAGAGAGGTGCAAGAGGAACAGAGAGAGAGGAATGGAGAGAGAGGGACGGAGAGAGAGAGGGACAGAGAGAAAGAGGGACAGAGAGAGAGGGGGACAGAGAGAGAGACAGAGAGAGAGAGGGACATATGGAGAGACAAGTGCAAGAGGAACAAAGAGAGAGGAACAGGGAGAGAGAGGCAGGGAGAGAGGGGGACTGAGAGGGTGATGGGGACAGCAAGGGAGAGAGAGAGCGAGGGACAGGGCAAGAGAGAGGGTGAGGGAGAAAGAGAGAGTGACAGGGTGAGAGAGAGACTGACAGAGGGAGAGGGACGGTGGGGGGTGGAATGAGAGAAAGAGAGAGAGAGTGTACAGAGAGAGTGGGCAGCAACAGATTGAAAGGGGGTATAGAGAGAGGGGGTCTGGAGAGAGAGGGGGACGGGGGTGGGGTGGGGGAGAGAGAGTGACAGTGAGAGAGAGAGGGACAGAGAGGCTACAGAGAGAGAAATAGAGGGAGGGAGTGACAGAAAGAAAGGGAGTACTGAGAGAGGGGGTCTGGAGAGAGAGGGAGGGACAGGTCGAGAGAGGGAAGGACAGAGAGATGGAGAGAGGGACAGGGAGAGAGATACGGGCAGACAGTGGGGGAGTCAGGGAGAGAGAGAGAGAGAGACAGTCAGGGAGAGAGAGCGGGAGTCAGAGAGGCAGAGACAGGGAGAGAGAGAGGACAGGGAGAGTGAGAGGGACAGAGAGAGAGAGTGAGGGAGAGAGAGGGAGACAGAGAGGTACAGAGAGAGAGGGACATAGAGAAAGACAGGTGCAAGAGGGACAGAGAGGGACTGAGAGGGACAGTGAGAGAGAGAGAGCGAGAGAGCGGGACTGAGGGAACGAGAGACGGACAGAGAGAAGTAGAGGGAGGAACAGGGCAAGGGAGAGGGACTGGGAGAGAGATAGAGGGACAGGGTGAGAGACAGACTGACAGGGAGAGAAAGAGAGGGGGATAGAGAGAGGGAAGGGAGTGAGAGAGCGACAGAAAGATCGGGGTTCAGTGACAGAGAGAGAGGGAGACAGGGTGAGACAGGGACATAGAGAGAGGTGCAAGAAGGACAGAGAGAGAGGGACAGAGAAAGAGAGGGACAGAGAGAGAGAGAGAGGGACAGAGAGAGAGACGGACAGAGAGAGAGAGAAGGATGAGGAGAGAGAGAGGGAGAGAGAGAGAGAGCGGCAGAGTTAGGGTGACAGAGAGAGAGAGAGGAGACAGAGAGGGAGAGAAGGACAGAGAGAGAGAGAGTGAGAGAGGGTCAGTGAGAGAGAAGGGGACAGCAATAGAGAGGAAGAGGGAGAGGGAAAGGGCGAGAGGGTGGGACAGGGAGAGCTGGAGACAGTTAAAGTTGACAGGCAGAGAGAGAGAGAGGAACAGGGAGAGAGAGAGGAACAGGGAGAGAGTGACACAGAGGGAGAGAAAGACAGGGATAGTGAGAGAGAGAGCCGGACTGAGTGAACGAGAGAGGGACAGAGGGAAGTAGAGAGTGGGACAGGGAGAGAGAGAGGGGCAGGAAGAAAGGGGCAGAGAGAGGGGGGACTTAGAGAGAGAGAGAGAGAGGGAGGGAGAAGGACAGGGCAAGGGGGAGGATCAGGGAGTGAGATAGAGGGTCAGGGTGAGAGACAGACTGACAGAGAGAGAGAGAGAGAGAGAGGGGCACAGAGAGGTGGAGGTGGTACACAGAGAGAGAGAGGAGACAGAGAGGGAGAGAGAGACAGACAGAGAGAGGGACAGAAAGAGAGAGGGAGTGGACAGAGATAGGGAGAGGGTCAGTGAGAGAGAAGGGGACAGTGAGAGAGAGGTATAGAGAAAGAGAGAGGGACAGGGTGCGAGACGGAGCAGGGATAAAGACAGAGTGATGGGGGGGACAGAGAGGGAGAGAGGGAGGGAGGGAGAAGGACAGGGCAAGAGAGAGGGTCAGGGAGAGAGATAGAGCGTCAGGGTGAGGGACTGACTGACAGAGAGAGAGGGAGGGGCACAGAGAGGTGGAGGTGGTGCACAGAGAGAGAGAGGAGACAGAGAGGGAGAGAGGGACAGACAGAGAGAGGGAGAGAGGGAAAGACAGAGAGAGGGAGTGGACAGAGATAAGGAGAGGGTCAGTGAGAGAGAAGGGGAAAGAGAGAGAGAGAGTCAGTGAGAGAGGAGGGGACAGAGAGAGAGAGGGTAGGGCAAGAGAGACGGAAAGGGCGTGATAGAGGGACAGGAAGTGAGACAGGGGGCAGGTTTAGAGAGAGAGAGACAGGGAGACTGACAGAGACGGAGAGAGGGGGTGACACGGAGAGAGTGAGGGACAGAGAGAGAGGGAAAGGAGAGTGGGAGAGGTACGGGGGAGAGAGAGAGAGGCACAGAGAGGGACAGAGAGAGAGAAGGGGGCACAGAGATAGAGGAAAAGAGACAGAGAGAGGGGTCAGAGAGAGAGGGCGAGAGAGAGAGAGGAGGACACAGAGGGAGTGAGAGAGAGGGGGTGGTGCACAGAGAGAGAGGCAGAGAGAGGGGGACAGAGAGTGAGAGTGGGGGCAGATTTTGAGAGAGAGGGACAGGGAGAGAGGGACAGAGAGAGTGGGAAAGAAGGAGAGTGAGAGAGGTACAGGGGGAGAGAGAGAGAGAGAGAGAGGCACAGAGACGGACAGAGAGAGAGACGGGGGCACAGAGAGAGAGGAACAGAGACAGAGAGAGGGGTCAGAGAGAGAGGGCGAGAGAGAGAGAGGACACAGAGGGAGGGAGAGGGGGTGGTGCACAGAGAGAGAGAGGCAGAGAGAGAGAAGGGACAGACAGAGAGAGAATGAACAGACAGATACAGAGAGGGTGAGTGACAGAGAAGGGGACAGAGAGAGAGGGATAGAGAGAGAGAGAGAGGGACAGGGTGATAAAGAGGGACATGGATTGAGAGACGGAGCAGGAATACAGAGAGAGTGACAGGGAGAGAGAGACAGGGGAAAAAGAGAGAGAGAGGGATCGGGCGAAAGAGAGGGTCAGGGAGTGAGAGAGGAGGCAGGGATAGAGAGAGATGGACAGGGAGACACTGACAGAGATGGAGAGAGATGGACAGTGAGAGAGAGAGGCAGGGAGAGGGAGAGGGACAGAGAAAGACTGACAGAGAGGGTGAGAGAGAGAGGGGATAGTGAGAGAGAGGGACAGAGAGAGAAGGAAGGACAGAGAGGGACAGGAAGTGAGAGAGGGAGAGTGATAGGGGGTCAGGGAGAGAGATGGAGAGAGAGAGAGAGAGAGAGAGGTGCAAGAGGAACAGAGAGAGAGGAATGGAGAGAGAGGGACGGAGAGAGAGAGGGACAGAGAGAAAGAGGGACAGAGAGAGAGGGGGACAGAGAGAGAGGGGGGCAGAGAGAGAGTGGGGCAGGGGGAGAGAAGTATAGGGGGAGAGAAGGATAGGGGGAGAGAAGGACAGGGAGAGAGAAGGACAGGTGGAGAGAGGGAGAGAGGGATAGAGAAGGGGGGGGAACAGAGAGAGGTGGAGGTGGTGCACAGAGAGACAGAGGAGACAGAGAGGGAGAGAGGGACAGACAGAGAGAGGGAGAGAGGGACAGCCAAAGAGAGGGAGAGAGGGACAGACAGAGAGAGGGAGTGCACAGAGATAAGGAGAGGGTCAGTGAGAGAGAAGGGGACAGAGAGAGGGATAGAGAAAGAGAGAGGGACAGGGTGAGAGATGGGGCAGGGATAAACAGAGAGTGACAGGGGAGGACAGAGAGGGAGGGACAGAGAAAGAGCAAGGGGACAGAGAGAAAGAGGGACAGAGAGAGAGGGGGACAGGGTGAGAGAAGGATAGGGGGAGAGAAGGACAGGGGGAGGGAAAGACAGGGAGAGAGAGAGAGAGAGGGACAGTGAGAGAGAGGGGGGGACAGAGAGAGGGGGACTGAGAGAAGGGACAGAGAGAGAGGGGACAGAGAGTGATAGGGATAGAGCGATAGGGTGGGACAGGGAGAGAGGGAGTCAGTGAGAGAGGACAGGCAGAGAGAAAAAGAGGGACAGGGAAAGAGAAAGTGACAGAGAGGGAGAGAGAGACAGGGACAGTGAGAGAGCCGGACTGAGGGAACGAGAGAGGGACAGAGGGATATAGAGAGTGGGACAGGGAGAGAGTGGCTGAGAGAGAGGGAGACTGAGAGACAGAGAGAGAGAGAGGGACAGGGCAAGGGAGAGGGTCAGGGAGAGATAGAGGGACAGGGTGAGAGAGAGACTGACAGGGAGAGAGAAGGAGGGGGACAGAGAGGCTACAGAGAAAGAGACAGAGATGGGGGGGTGATAGATAGAAATGGTGTACACAGAGAGGGGGTCTGGAGGGACAGGGAGCGAGAGGGAAGGACAAAGAGATGGAGAGAGGGACAGGGATACAGATACGGCCAGAGAGATGGTCGGGGAGAGCGAAATAGAGGCGTTCAGGGAGGGAGAGAGAGAGAGAGAGAGGACAGGGAGAGAGAGGGACAGGGAGAGAGAGAGGGATAGGGCGAGTGGGTGGGACAGGGAGAAAGGGTAACAGTGAGAGAGAGAAGGACAGGCAGAGAAAGAGAGGGGCACGAAGAGAGATAGGGAGAGAGAGCGAGAGACATGGAGGGAGAGAGAAAGAAAGAGAGAGAGAGAGAGAGACAGTGAGAGAGAGGACAGGGAGAGAGAGATGGACAGAGAGAGAGGGACATAGAGAGAGGTGCAAGAGGGACAGAGAGGGGGCAGAGAACAATGAGAGAGTGAGGGACAAGGAAAGAGGGACAGAGACAGAGAGAGTGAGAGAGACACAGAGAGAAGGGGGCAGAGACAGAGAGGAACACAGACAGAGAGAGGGGTCAGAGAGAGAGAGCGCTTGAGGGAGGTGCACAGAGAGAGGGAGAGGCAGAGAAGGGGAGAGAGTGAGAGAGAGAGAGGGGACAGAGAGAGAGAGAGGATCAGTGAGACAGAAGGGGACAAAGAGAGAAAGGGACAGAACGAGACAGAGGGACAGGGAATGAGAGACGGACAGAGGGAAGGAGAGAGAGGGACAGGGAGTGAGCAAGAGGGACAGGGAGTGAGGGGCAGAGAGGGAGAGAGGGACTCTGAGTGAGAGAGAAGGACAGAGAGAGAGAGGGACATAGAGAGAGAGGTGCAAGAGGGACAGAGAGAGAGGGACGGAAACAGCGGGACAGAGAGCACCATGGACAGTGAGAGAGAGAGGGACAGAGAGAGAGAGTGATAGAGGGAGAGAAAGAGAGAAGGGGGCTGAGAGAGAGAGAAACAGAGACAGAGAGTGAGGTCAGAGGGAGGGGGGGCACAGAGATTTGGGGTGCACAGAGAAAGAGAGGCAGAGAGAGAGGCAGGGGACAGAGAGAGAGACAGGGTCAATGACAGAGAAGGCGACAGAGAGAGTGATAGAGAGAGAGAGGGATAGGTGAGAGAGAGCGATAGGGCAGCAGAGAGGGACAGGGAGACAGAGAGACAGGCAGGGAGAGTGAGAGGTACAAGAAGTGAGAGAGGGGGACAGAGAGAGACTGACAAAGATGGAAAGGGAGAGGGACAGTAGAGAGAGAGGGACAGAGAGAGAGGGAAGGACAGAGAGAGGGGCAGGAAGGGAGAGGGGGACAGGGAGAGAGAGAGAGGGACACAGGGAGAGTAACAGATGGGGAGAGAGAGACAGGGACAGTGAGAGGGAGAGCTGCACTGAGGGAATGAGAGAGGGACAGAAGGAAATAGAGAGAAGGACAGGGAGAGAGAGGAACAGAGAGAGAGAGAGAGGGACAGTGCGAGAAGGTGGGACAGGGACAGAGGGAGACAGTGAGAGAGAGAAGGACGTGCTGAGACAAAGAGAGGGGCAGGGAGAGAGAGAGGGACAGTGAGAGGGAGAGAGAGGAACACAGAGAGAGTGACAGGGAGAGAGAGACAGGGACAGTGAGAGGGAGAGTGGGACTGAGGGAATGAGAGAGGGACAGAGGGAAGAAGAGAGAAGGAAAGGGAGAGAGAGGAACAGAGAGCGAGAGGGGGACAGTGCAAAGAGGGTGGGACAGGGAGAGCGGGAGACAGTGAGAGAGAGGACGTGCAGAGACAAAGAGAGGGGCAGGGAAAGAGAGAGAGGGACAGTGAGAGGGAGAGCGAGGGACACAGAGAGAGTGACAGGGAGAGCGAGACAGGGACAGTGAGAGAGAGCAGGACTCAGGGAACGAGAGAGGGACAGAGGGAAGTAGAGAGAGTGACAGGGTAAGAGAGAGGGTGAGGGAGAAAGAGAGAGGGACACGGTAAGAGACAGACTGACAGGGAAAGATAGAGGGGGACAGAGAGACTACAGAGAGAGAGAGGGAGGGGGTGACAGATAGAAAGTGTGTACAGAGAGAGGGGGTCTGGAGAGAGAGGGAGGGACAGAGAGAGAGAGGGAGAGGGGGACAGGGAGAGAGATACATGCAGACAGAGAGGTAGTCAGGGAGAGAGAGAGAGAGTGTGTGTTGGGGGAGAGAGAGGGAGAGAGACAGGGAGAGGGAGAGAGAGAATAAGGGACAGAGAAAGAGACAGAGAGGGACAGAGAGAGATAGGGATATAGGGAGAGACAGGTGCAAGAAGGACCGAGAGAGGGGGACAGGGAGAGAGGGGCAGAGAGGGGGACTGAGAGATTGATGGGGACAGCAAGAGAGAGAGAGGGAGAAAGAGAGAAGGACAGGGTAAGAGACAGACTGATAGTCAGAGAGAGAGGGACGGGGGGGGGGGGGGGGGTGGGGGTGGAAACTGAGAGAAAGAGAGAGAGAGATTTTAGGGGGGGGCAATAGCAAAAAAGGAGGGACAGAGAGAGGGGGTCCGGAGAGTGAGAGGGGCAGGGGAGAGAGAGAGAGGGGCAGGGAGATTGAAAGGGACAGAGAGAGAGAGAAAGAGAGAGAGAGAGGGACAGTGAGAGAGAGGGACAGAGGGACAGTGAGAGAGAGGAACAGGGAGAGCGCGAGAGGGGCAGGGAATGAGAGGGGCAGAGAGAGAGAGAGAGGGACAGGGAGACAGAGAGAGGGACAGGGTGAGAGACAGACTGACAGGGGGAGAGAGAGAGAGAGAGAGGGACAGAGAGGCTACAGAGAGAGAGATAGAGGGAGGGGGTGACAGACAGAAAGGAGGTAATGAGAGAGGGGGTCTGGAGAGAGAGGGAGGGACAGGTAGAGAGAGGGAAGGACAGAGAGATGGAGAGAGGGACAGGGGGCAAGATATGGGCAGACAGAGAGGGAATCAGGGAGAGAGGGAGGACTGGGAAAGTGAGAGGGACCAAGAGAGAGAGTGAGGGACAGAGAGAGAGACAGAGAGGAACAGAGGGAGGGACATCGAGAGAGACAGGTGCAAGAGGGACAGAGAGAGGGACAGAGGAAGAGAGGTACAGAGGAAGAGAGGTACAGGGGGAGAGAGAGAGGGACAGAGAGAGAGAAGGGGGCAGAGAGAGAGGGGAACAGAGAGGGGAACAGAGACACAGAGAAGGGTCAGAGAGAGAGAGCGAGAGAAAGAGGGGACAGAGAGATAGACAGAGAGAGAGTGGATAGAGAGAGAGAGAGTGTGTCAGTGAGAGAGAAGGGACAGAGAGAGGGGGACGGAGTGAGAAACGGAGCAGGGATAAAGAGAGACGGGGGAGAGAGAGGGACAGAGAGAGAATGACAGAGATGGAGATGGACAGTGAGAGAGAGAGGCGCAGGGAGAGGGTGAGGGACAAAGAGAGAGAGGGACAGAGTTAGAGTGACGGAGAGGGTGAGAGAGAGAGAGACAGTGAGAGTGAGAGGGACAACGGGAAGGAGAGAGAGGGACAGAGAGAAGGAGAAGGACAGGGAGTGAGCTTGAGGGACAAGGTGAGAGAGAGAGAGGCAGGGAGGGAGGGGGACAGGGAGAGAGAGGGACAGGGAGAGAGCGAGAGGGACAGGGAGAGAGAGAGACAGGGAGGGAGGGGGACAGGGAGAGAAGGGGACAGGGAGTGAGGGGGAGGAAGAGAGAGAGAGGGAGAGAGAGCGAGAGAGGGAGAGAGACAGGGAGGGAGAGAGAGTAACAGGGAGAGAGACGGGGACAGGGAGAGAGGGTCCAAGAGAGAGAGGGACAGAGAGTGAGTGAGGGACAGAGAGAGAGCCAGAGAGGGACAAAGACAGAGAGGGACATAGGGAGAGGGAGAGGTGGAAGAGGGACGGAGAGAGAGGGATGGAGAGAGTGAGGGATAGAGAGAAAGACTGACAGGGAGAGAGAGAGAGGGACAGAGAGCCTACAGAGACTCAGTTACGGACTTGGGCGGCAGTTAAGCTATATATAAAGTCTATAGCCAATCTAATGCCATCAAAACACATTTCTTCCTATATGTAAAATAGCTAAGCATACAAACATCAATGGAGAGCAGCACAGCCGTATTAGCCACCTTGCAAGCAAAACAGTATGCAATGCCAATGTGAATTAATTTTGTCGACAGAATAGAGCTAGCTACACCATGTCACAATGATCAGTGCTGGAACCACTGCTGTTCACAATTTACATTAACAATTTGGACTTTGGAATCAAAAACACAATTTCTTAATCTGTGAATGACACCTAATTGGAGGGAATAGTCAATACTGAGGAGGACTGCAACAAATTACAGGAGGACATTAACAAGCTTGTAGAATGGACAAATAATTGGCAAATAAAGTTTAACACAGACAAATGTGAGGTAGTACATTTTGGTAGGTAGGGTAAGGATATCATTTATTACTTGGAATGTGTGAGTCTAGGTTGGGTAGAGGAACAAAGGGATCAATCAGTACAAATACACCAATCACTAAAGGTTGCGCCACAGCAATGCCATAAAAAAAGCAAATCAAGCACTGGACTTTATTTCTAGAGGGAAGAATTGAAAGTAAGGAAGTCATGCTAAACCTGTACTGAACCTTGGTTAGACCACAGTTGGAGTACTGCATGCAGTCTGGTTGCCATTTTATAAAAAAGACATACAGGTACTGGAGAGGGTGCAGAAAAGATTTACAAGGATGATACCACAAATGTGTAGGTGTACATATCAGGAAAGGACAAACAGGCTGGGTCTCTTTTGAAGAAAGAAGGTTGAGGGGTGACCTAATTGAGGGCTTTAAAATTATGGAAGGTTTTGATAGAGTGGAAAGAGAGAGAATGTTTCCACTTGTAGGGAACAACTAGAGACCATCAGGACAAGATAGTCACCAAGAAATCCAAAAGGAAATTCAGAAGAAACTTCAGTGTTGACTGGTTGGGCCGAAAGACCTGTTTCTGTGCAGTATATCCTGTAAAATCTTAAGTAATCCTATGAATTGGCACAAGAGCAACATGACAGCTGGGAGATACTTCTTGAATGCATTCATGTCCTTATTCATTATTGCCATCTTCATCCAATCGATGCAGGATCCCATCATTTCAACCAACACACCCACAATCTCATCCAGTATCTCAGCTATCTCATTCTCACCATGGCGTAGAACACAGCCCTGCCCCTGCCAACATTGTCCTGAACCATCACCTGATACAGGGGCTTGCTATACTTGTTGATTTTGTATGGCCCATCAATGAACAGCAGTTCAGGAAAGGTCTCCAGACATGACTTCATTGTCAGTGTCATGAATGTAATGAACTTGGTGTTGTTTGCTCACAGATCAATACGCCCATTGCCCCATTCTGTTGAATCTTTTCCAGAGTATCATGGAGTGCGTCCATGCTGTCATCACCCGCTTTGAGCTGTCTTTATATTTCTGATGTCGCTCAGGTTTACAGTCTTATAGAACGCCCACCGAATATAATCCTACAGCTGCTTGTTCCTGGCCTGCAGCTTTACTAATTCTTCTACCTTCCACATGTCAACCTGATTGAGTAGTTGTCTGCTGGTGTTGAAGCATAAACATTCCAGATCTAGCATATGGCTGGTATGTACAAGATAGTACAAAGTGGCACACAGCCTATCCTTGGTCGCATTAATTTAAATGTCATGATGGCCTCACATAGTGAGATACATAAGAACATAGGAACATAGGAGCAGGAGTCAGCCATTCAGCCCATCGAGCCTGCTGCGCCACTCAATACAATTATGGCTGATCACCCCCTCCAATGCCTTTTTAACACACTATCCCCAAATTGCTTTATGTCATTGGTATTTAGAAATCTGTCAATCTCTGCTTTAAACATACTTAATGACTGAGCTTCCACAGCCCTCTGGGGTAGAGAATTCCAAAGATTCACAATCTGGCAAATAAAGTGGCAAGTCAATGAACAATCCCGAGATTAAAATCTATGAAGGTCTGCATTCAATTTTAAACCAAAGTTCTTCAAACTCTCAGCAGAACCTCATTCCTAGTTGTGCATATGTCAATGGTTCCATCGCAGACATCAGCACCTCAGGGTGGCTATAAGTAGGTCACAAGAGAAACAAAAAATAAGTTAACATGTTGCAGAATTTAGTGGTCAAGATAAACTCCATAAGTGGAAGAAAAATGAATTATAATGCAGGAAAATCAATTCCTGACCATGAAACATAGGATAGGAAGATAAAAATGGTAAGCCAGCAGCACACAATCAGTGATCGGCAGTGGTGGAAGCCTCATTTAGACGTGGTTGTTGGAAGTAACATTAAAATACAAAACTTGACTAAAATATACTAATTATTAGAGACAGAGGAACTTAGACAATGGCAGAGAGACCATTGGGGAAGGAAGAGATGAAGCATAGCAATGGATGGACACGGATTCAGATCCACAACAAAGGAGCACATAGCCCCAGAGTCATGGAACCTCTCACAGATAGCAAGTTCTGATTTTTAATTAAGCACAATGAACAAATACATCTGAAACAATTTCATGTTTTAAAGATAAACTTAAAATCTTCAATGACTTTGTGGTGGAATTTCCAGTTTGAAAGTTTCAGAACTTCTGCTGATGAATACTGGTGCATGACGATGTCACTACGCAAATGCTGGTGTGCGACGGTGTCATTTTGTGAGTGCTGGTGTGAGAGATGTCGCTACGCGAGTGCTGGTGCATGGTGATGTTACTACACAAATACTGGTAGGTGATGCTGTCAGCATGTAGCCCTTTCTGCCTTGCCTGCCATTCTGCACATGTACACACTGCTACTGGCATTGGTACATGGCAGAAGGATGCCCTCTGATGACTTCACTGGAAACCAGTGCATGCGCGGGCAGGTACAATACTGGCCGTCTGTGTGCGCCAAAATGCGCATGCGCAGAAGTGACTTCCAATTCAGCATCAGGAATTACAGTGAATCAAATATTCTAACTGACACTGGTTAGGACCCTGTGCTCCTCATTAACAATTCTTCAATCTGATTGGTTTAGGAGATAGACAGTTGCTTGCCCCGTTTGCAATGGTTCCAGATGTTTTTCTGTAGAGGGTGCTGCACTTTTTTGACAGAGAGTTGACAGGAATTTTCAGGGCAAAAGTCCATGGGCAAGTGCAAGTGGAACAAATAGCAGTCTGTGCTGAGCACAAAATCCGACCCAATGAGTTGGAGACAGGAGAACTGTCATTTTTTTTGGAGAGAAGGAGCTGAAACAAACCCTCCAAGTTGCTTTGAGTACAATGGGAATCGTTTGCAAACTCTGCAACTTATGCAAGATCAACTTGGGAAGGCAGAAACAAAAACTGGGGCGGCGAGAGAGAGAAAGAGAAATAAAAAAACTGGGTAGCGAGGGAGAAACACAAACTGGAATGTCGTCTTGTGATGCGTGCTGTTGTACAATGTGTTTTATTACAAGAATCAGTCAGCGGTGGTGCTGATCCCTGAAGATTGAGACCACAAAATTGGACTCTGCAGCTCCACTGGTGTTAGTGCTACAGGAACCCAGAGTTGCAGAAAATGGTGGCTGATCTGCTTTGGAACACTTCCAGCACAGCTCATGTCAAATGCCAAGTTGGGAAGGATGATAGCGTGATATGTCATGCGTGCGCTGGAAACATGCAGAGTGGGCAGATCGGGACATCACTCAGCATCTATCCCTGATTTGATGCTTGACCTGCCATTTTGGACCTTGCAAGTTCTGTTAACTGTAATATTCTGTGTACTATTAGTTGAATTCAGAATATCTAAAGAGTCAGCAGGGTTAAAAGAAACAGGAGCTTTATTGAAACATGTCTTACTGCTATGGCTTACATCTTGCAACAGACTGCACGAGGGAGCCATGCTACATGGTGTTATATCACTTCCTGTGATGAGGTACACAGCATATTAACCCAGTAACAACCCAATCTCCAGTATATCACATTATATTACATTAACACCCTCTCTTAAACGCTCACAGCTGAATCTGAGTTCAGCTGTAGTAAGCTGTACTCTGGCCTCCCCCACTCCCACTATTGTCAGTATGATCAGTATGGGACTTCCAGGTTGAGGAACTTTTGACTTTCTTTTGCTGCTGCAGAGTTAGTGAAAGTACTGTGCACTGTATTGATAGAGGAGCTGTTGCACGTTGTTCGAGCCAGAAGGTAGTGGTGCTGGACTTCTCCAAGGAGTTCAGTAGTGTTTCAAGGCCTCTGAGCTGAAAGCCTGCTAACATTCTTGAGGGCTATAGTTGCACCCATCCTGCAGTGTGACAGAGAGATGGAGCAGAGACAGCAGAGAGAAGCTGTACACAGAGGGAGAAGGAGGGCACTCAACAGAAGGCCTACCCACCAGGGTTTTCAGAGAGCAGTTCTCCTACCTCTGCCTCAGCCAGGAGCGGTGTCTGCAGCGGTTAAGATCCATCAAGGAGATGGTCACTGAACCTCCTCAAAACAGAACTACAGCTGCGGAGCGGGCAAGGAATGTGATGTCTGTAGCCACGAAGATCACTGTGGTGTTCAATTTCTATGCCTCAGGATCCTTCCAGGCTAGAACCGGTGACATTGCCAACACCTCACACTTTGCCATGCATCAGGGAGGTCACAGAGACCCTGCAAGGAGAGGGGACTTCATAGCTTTCTCTTTAAGCAGTGAGAAACAGGAGAAGCTGGCTCATGGTTTTGCTAAGGTAGCGGGATTCCCAATGGTGCAGGAAACTATCAGCAGAATGTGGCTCCCAGGTGCCACACTCCCTTAACCTGCAATTGGTGTGCGACCATACACAGAGCATTATGCTGATTGATGCCCTCTATCCTAACCACAGTCACAATGCTTTTATCCTGCACCAGTCAGCCATTCCCACCATTTTCAAGCCACCACAATGAACTTGTCCACTTTGGAAGGAAGAATAGAAAAGTTATTTAAATGGAGACCAATTGCAGAACTCAGTGGTACAGAGGGATGTGGGTGTCCGGGTACATAAATCACAAAAAGTTAGTCTGTAGGTACAGCAAGTGATTAGGAAGGCAAATGGAATGTTGGCATTTATTGCAAGGGGAATCGAGTATAAAAGTAATGAAGTTTTACTGCAGCTGTACGGGACCTTGGTGAGAATACATCTGGAGCACTGTCTGCAATTTTGGTCTCTTTATTTGAAAAAGGATATAAATGCATTAGAAGCAGTTCACAGAAGGTTCACTTGTCTCATTCAGTGGATGAGGGGCTTATCTTATGAAGAAAGGTTGCACAGGTTGAGCCTGTACCCATTGAGTTTAGAAAAATGAGAGGTGATCTTATTGAAACATCAAAGATCCTGAGGGGACTTGATAGAGTGGATACAAGGAGGATGTTTCCTCTTGTGGAGGAGTTAAGAAGAACTAGGGGACACAGTTTAAGAATGAGGTCTCCCTTTTAAGACTGAGAGGAGATGTTTTTTTTTCTCAAAGGGTTGTTAGTCTGTGGAATTCTTTTCCCCAGAAAGCAGTGGAGGCTGCGTCATTGAATTTATTCAGGGCTGTGTTAGATTTTTGATAGACAAGGGTGTCAAGGTTTATGGGGGGCAGACAGAAAAGTGGAGTTGAAACCACGACCAGATCAGCCATGGTCTTATCGAATGGCAGTGCAGGCTCAAAATAACCTACTCCTGCTTCTAAGTCCTATGTTCATATGTTCCTAACCAGACAGGTCCACCTGTTTACACATGGTTCATGACCCCCCTCCATCACCTGACCACATATGGACAACACATTTACATCAATATTCCAACAGCCACCTCAGCTACACTTCCTAACACCACACTTCCTATAAGGACTCTGTTCCATTCTCCCAGTTTCTCTGACTCCGTTGCATCTATTCTGATGATGCAAACTTCTATAACAGCACTTCTGATATGTCTTCCTTTTTCCGCAACCTATGATTTCCCCCACCATGGTTGACAGGGCCCTTGACTGTGCCCCTTTCATTTTCTACACTTCTGCTCTCACCCTTTCCCCTCCGTCCCACAACCGTGGTAGAGTTCCCCTTGTCCTCACAAGATTCCACATGCCTCCGTATTCAACGGACCATCCTCCTCTATTTCCACCACATCCAGTGTGACGCCTCCACAAAACAAATTTTCCCTTGCACTCCCCTTTCAGCATTTTGACAAGACTATTTCCTCATTGATAGTCTGGTCCACTCCTCTTTCACCTCAACACCTCCTCCTCATTCCATGCAATTGCAGGAGATGCAACACTTCCCTTTTTATGTCCTCCCTTCTCACCATTCAAGGCTCCAAACACTTCTTCCAGGTGTGTTTATGTGTACTTCTTTCAATTTAGTTTAGTTTAGTTTAGTTTAGAGATACAGCACTGAAACAGTATACTGTATTCGCTGCTGATGATGTGGTCTCCTCTACACTGGGGAGACCAAATGCAGATTGGGTGACTGCTTTGCGGAGTACCTCCATTTAGTCTGCAAACATGACCCTGGACTTTATGCTCTCCCCCATGGTGGGAATGGAGGTGGGGATAGGATAAAATCGGGTGGGATGGTAGCAGGCAGGGTTCTGCCACCATCTCACCTCCACCAAAATTTAATCTTGGGTGGGAAGGCCTATGAACGGCCTTCCCACCCTACCACCAATTAAGGCTTTAACTGGGCAATTAATCCCCAATTAAGGGCTAATCCCACTGTTAGCCATGCAGCGGTTGGCCCTGTCGCTGCTTGGAATGCATGGCACGAGAAACCATGTGGGCTGCTTGCTGGTTCCAGAGGGTGGGGGGAGGGGGGATTCCTCGTTAAAGGCACTTAGTGCCTGAACGAGGGAACCGGCATTGGGAACGGGGTGCCTGCGGAAAACCACGACCTTGCCCTTGCTAGTGATCCCCTACACCCCCTCCCCACGACCCTCACCCCGCAAGACCCCTCCTGCCATGACCTATCTGTGGCCTGGTCCAGCAGCGCACCTGAGCCTTTGGCAGGTGCTCCTCCAGCAGTAACCGTCACCACCGTGGTGACACTGCTCAGGGGAAGAGCCTTTGATTGGCCGGCAGCTCTCCAAGGGCGGAACTTCCAGCAATGGGGTCCTTGATCCTGCAGAAGGCCTGCCACTGTCCACTTAAGTGCCCAATTGGCACTGGATTTGGCGAGCCTTTTTGAAAAAAAAAAGCCAACATGGACATCACAGGAAGGCTGCAAGGTGATTGGTTGGTGACTGACTGCTGTTAAGGAATAGCTCTAAATAGCTGGATAAGTATCTAAGGTAAGAAAGGTTTCAGTTTATTTTCATATATAGTAAGTAGTGTTTTTTAGGGAGTTCTGTAGTAACGAGGACCAGGGAAGAAGGGCCCTAGAGTAATTGATATTATTTGATATTAAGATTTTCCAATAGGTTTAATTTAAAGGGTTAAGTCATGGCAGGAGAGCTCAAAGCCGTGGTGTGCTCTATGTGGGAAGCCGGGAACAACTCTAGTGCCCAGGACCAGCATGTGTGTAGGAAGTGTCTCCAGCTGCAGCTCCTGGAAGCCCGGGTTTCGGAGCTGGAGCGGCAGCTGGGGACACTGTGGAGCATCCACGAGGCGGAGCATATCGTGGATAGCACGTATAGAGAGGTGGTCACACCGAAGGCTCAGACCCCACAGGCAGGAAGGGAATGGGTGACCACCATGCAGAGCAAGAGGACTAGGCAGGCAGTGTAGGAATCTCCTGTGGCTATTCCCCTGCAAAACAGATATACTGCTTTGGATACTGTTGGGGGGAATGGCCTCTCAGGGGAAAGCAGCAACAGCCCAATTCGTTACGCCACGGTTGGCTCTGCTGCACAGGGGAGGAGTACAAAGTGTGGGAATGCAATAGTCATAGGGGATTCAATTGTAAGGGGAATAGACAGGCGTTTCTGTGGCTGCAAAAGAGACTCCAGGATGGTATGTTGCCTCCCTGGTGCTAGGGTCAAGGATGTCTCTGAGCAATTACAGGACATTCTGAAGGGGG
This sequence comes from Heterodontus francisci, assembly GCF_036365525.1. Classification (NCBI taxonomy): domain Eukaryota; kingdom Metazoa; phylum Chordata; class Chondrichthyes; order Heterodontiformes; family Heterodontidae; genus Heterodontus; species Heterodontus francisci. Next base: position 40,911,150 of record NC_090383.1, read on the forward strand.
AGGGTGAACAACCAGTGGTCGTGGTACACATTGGTAAAAATGATGTAGGTTAAAAAAAAGGATGCAGTCCTAAAAGCAGAATATAGGGAGTTAGGAAGTAAGTTGAAAAGTAGGACCTCGAAGGTAGTGATCTCAGGATTACTAGCAGTGCCACGTGCTAGTCAGAGTAGAAATAGCAGGATATATCGGATGAATACGTGGCTGCAGAGATGGTGTGAGGGGGAGGGTTTTAGATTCCTGGGACATTGGGACCGGTTCTGGGGGAGGTGGGACCAGTACAAACTGGACGGGTTACACCTGGGCAGGACCGGGACTGATGTCCTAGGGGGAGCATTTGCTAGAGTGGTTGGGGAAGGTTTAAACTAAAATGGCAGGGGGATGGGAACCTTTGCAAGGAGTCAAAGGAGGGGGATCAAAGACAAGAACAAAAGACAGTAAGGGGAATAAGAAAAGTGATAGGCAGAGAAATTAAGGGCCAGAATCAAACAGGGTCACAGTGAAAAATAGTGGGAAGGGGCCAAGCAATGTTAAAAAGACAAGCCTTAAGGCTTTGTGCCTTAAAGCGCGGAGCATTTGCAATAAAGTGGATGAATTAATCATGCAAATAGATGTAAACGGGTATGATATAGTCGGGATTATGGAGACATGGCTGCAAGGTGACCAGGGATGGGAAATGAACATCCAGGGGTATTCAGTATTTAGGAAGGACAGACAAAAAGCAAAAGGCGGTGGAGTTGCATTGCTGGTTAAAGAGGAAATTAACGCAATAGTGAGGAAAGATATTAGCTCTGACAATGCGGCACAGTGGCGCAGTGGTTAGCACTGTAGCCTCACAGCTCCAGGGACCCGGGTTCGATTCTGGGCACTGCCTGTGTGGAGTTTGCAAGTTCTCCCTGTATCTGCGTGGGTTTTCTCCGGGTGCTCCGGTTTCCTCCCACAAGCCAAAAGACTTGCAGGTTGGTAGGTAAATTGGCCATTATAAATTGTCACTAGTATAGGTAGGTGGTAGGGAAATATAGGGACAGATGGGGATGTTTGGTAGGAATATGGGATTAGCATAGGATTAGTATAACATTGCTTTCATTGATCTCACCAAAGCCTTTGACCTCGTCAGCAGACGTGGTCTCTTCAGACTACTAGAAAAGATCGGATGTCCACCAAAGCTACTAAGTATCATCACCTCATTCCATGACAATATGAAAGGCACAATTCAACATGGTGGCTCCTCATCAGAGCCCTTTCCTATCCTGAGTGGTGTGAAACAGGGCTGTGTTCTCGCACCCACACTTTTTGGGATTTTCTTCTCCCTGCTGCTTTCACATGCGTTCAAATCCTCTGAAGAAGGAATTTTCCTCCACACAAGATCAGGGGGCAGGTTGTTCAACCTTGCCCGTCTAAGAGCGAAGTCCAAAGTACGGAAAGTCCTCATCAGAGAACTCCTCTTTGCTGACGATGCTGCTTTAACATCTCACACTGAAGAATGCCTGCAGAGTCTCATCGACAGGTTTGCGTCTGCCTGCAATGAATTTGGCCTAACCATCAGCCTCAAGAAAACGAACATCATGGGGCAGGATGTCAGAAATGCTCCATCCATCAATATTGGCGACCACGCTCTGGAAGTGGTTCAAGAGTTCACCTACCTAGGCTCAACTATCACCAGTAACCTGTCTCTAGATGCAGAAATCAACAAGCGCATGGGTAAGGCTTCCACTGCTATGTTCAGACTGGCCAAGAGAGTGTGGGAAAATGGCGCACTGACACGGAACACAAAAGTCCGAGTGTATCAGGCCTGTGTCCTCAGTACCTTGCTCTACGGCAGCGAGGCCTGGACAACGTATGCCAGCCAAGAGCGACGTCTCAATTCATTCCATCTTCGCTGCCTTCGGAGAATACTTGGCATCAGGTGGCAGGACTATATCTCCAACACAGAAGTCCTTGAAGCGGCCAACATCCCCAGCTTATACACACTACTGAGTCAGCGGCGCTTGAGATGGCTTGGCCATGTGAGCCGCATGGAAGATGGCAGGATCCCCAAAGACACATTGTACAGCGAGCTCGCCACTGGTATCAGACCCACCGGCCGTCCATGTCTCCGTTATAAAGACGTCTGCAAACGTGACATGAAATCGTGTGACATTGATCACAAGTCGTGGGAGTCAGTTGCCAGCATTCGCCAGAGCTGGCGGGCAGCCATAAAGACAGGGCTAAATTGTGGCGAGTCGAAGAGACTTAGTGGTTGGCAGGAAGAAAGACAGAGGCGCAAGGGGAGAGCCAACTGTGCAACAGCCCCAACAAACAAATTTCTCTGCAGCACCTGTGGAAGAGCCTGTCACTCCAGAATTGGCCTTTATAGCCACTCCAGGCGCTGCTTCACAAACCACTGACCACCTCCAGGCGCGTATCCATTGTCTCTCGAGATAAGGAGGCCCAAAAGAAGTATAAATGGGTGGTTGATGGTCGGCACAGACTCGGTGGGCCGAAGGGCCTGTTTCAGTGCTGTATCTCTAATCTAATCTAATCTAATGTGGAATCTGTATGGGTAGAGCTGAGAAACACTAAGCAGAAAAAAATGTTAGTGGGGGTTGTATATAGACCCCCAAACTGTCGTGGTGATGTTGGGAATGGCATTAAACAGGAAATTAGAGATGCATGTGATAAAGGAACATCTGTAATTATGGGTAACCTTAATCTGCATATAGATTGGGCAAATCAATTTAGTCACAATACCATAGAGGAGGACTTCTTGGAGTGTATACGGGATGGTTTTCTGGACCGATACGTTGAGGAACCAACTAGAGAACAGACCATCCTAGACTGGGTATTGTGTAATGAGAGAGGAATAATTGACAATCTAGTTGTGCGAGACCCCTTGGGGATGGGCAACCATAATATGATAGAATTCTTCATCAAGAAAATGCCCACTAACATTTAGCTTTTATTAGTAGGGGGATCGAGTTTCGGAGCCACGAGGTCATGCTGCAGCTGTACAAAACTCTGGTGAGGCCACACCTGGAGTATTGTGTGCAGTTCTGGTCACCGCATTATAGGAAGGATGTGGAAGCTTTGGAAAGGGTGCAGAGGAGATTTACTAGGATGTTGCCTTGTATGGAGGGAAGGTCTTACGAGGAAAGGCTGAGGGACTTGAGGTTGTTTTCGTTGGAGAGAAGGAGGAGGAGAGGTGACTTAATAGAGACATATAAGATAATCAGAGGGTTGGATAGGGTGGATAGTGAGAGTCTTTTTCCTCGGATGGTGATGACAAACACGAGGGGGCATAGCTTTAAGTTGAGGGGTGATAGATATAGGACAGATGTTAGAGGTAGTTTCTTTACTCAGAGAGTAGTAGGGGCGTGGAACGCCCTGCCTGCAACAGTAGTAGACTCGCCGACTTTAAGGGCATTTAAGTGGTCATTGGATAGACATATGGATGAAAATGGAATAGTGTAGGTCAGATGGTTTCACAGGTCGGCGCAACATCGAGGGCCGAAGGGCCTGTACTGCGCTGTAATGTCCTAAAAAAAAAAGATGGAGCGTGATGTAGTTGATTCTGAGACTAGGGTCCTGAATCTTAGTAAAGGAAACTGTGAAGGTATGAGGCGCAAGTTCGCTATGTTGGATTGGGAAACGTTACTTAAAGGGACGATGGTGGAAAGGCACTGGCAAACATTTAAAGAGCACATGGATGAACTGCAACAATTGTTTATTCCTGTCCGGCGCAAAAGTAAAATGGGAAAGGTAGCCAAACCATGGCTTACAAGGGAAATTAGAGATAGCATTAGATCCAAGGAAGAGGCATATAAATTTGACAGAAAAAACAACAGACCTGAGGATTGGGAGCAGCTCAGAATTCAGCTAAGGAGGATCAAGGGATTGATTAAGAAGGGGAAAATAGAATACGAGAGCAAGCTTGCAGGGAAGATAAAAACTGACTGTAAAGGTTTCTATAGGTATGTGAAGAGAAAAAGATTAGTGAGACAAATGTAGGTCCCTTACAGTCAAAAACAGGGGAATTTATTATGGGGAACAAAGATGTGGCTGACCAACTAAATGCATACTTTGGTTCATTCTTCACAAAGGAGGACATAAATATCATACCACACAGTGGCGCAGTGGTTAGCACCGCAGCCTCACAGCTCCAGCGACCCGGGTTCAATTCTGGGTACTGCCTGTGTGGAGTTTGCAAGTTCTCCCTGTGTCTGCGTGGGTTTCCTCCCTCATGCCAAAGACTTGTAGGTTGATAGGTAAATTGGCCATTATAAATTGCCCCTAGTATAGGTAGGTGGTAGGAGAATATAGGAAAGGTAGGGATGTGGTAGGAATGTGGGATTAGCGTAGGATTAGTATAAATGGGTGGTTGATGGTCGGCACAGACTCGGTGGGCCGAAGGGCCTGTTTCAGTGCTGTATCTCTAAATAAAAATAAATAAAAGTAATATATCCAAATTTGCAGATGACACAAAACTGGGTGGGAGGGTGAGCAGAGAGGCTTCAAGGTGATTTGGACAAGTTGAGTGAGTGGGCTAATGGATGGCTGATGCAATATTATGTGGATAAATGTGAGGTTATCCATTTTGGTAGCAAAAACAGGAAGGAAGATTACCTGAACGGCTATAAACTGAGAGAGGGGAATATGAAGGTAAGCATGCAAGTCCAACAGGCGGTACAAAAGGCAAATGGTTTGTTGGCCTTCATAGCGAGAGGATTCAAGTCCAGGAGCAGGGATGTCTTGCTGCAATTATACAGGGCCTTGGTGAGGCCACGCCTGGAATATTGTGTGCAATTTTGGTCTCCTTCTCTGAGGAAGGATGTTCTTGCTATAGAGGGAGTGCAGCGAAGGTTTACCAGACTGATTCCTAGGATGGCAAGACTGCCGTATGAGAAGAGATTTAGTCAGTTCAGATTATATGCGCTGGAGTTCAGAAGAGTGAGGGGGGAATCTCATAGAAACCTATAAAATTCTAACAGGACTTGACAGGGTAGATGCAGGAAGGATGTTCCCGATGGAGGGGGAGTCCAGAACCAGGGGTCATAGTTTAAGGATACAGGGTAAACCATTCAGGACTGAGATGAGGAGAAATTTCTTCACCCAGAGTGGTGAACCTCTGGAATTCGCTACCGCAGAAAGTAGCTGAGGCCAAAACATTGTATGTTTTCAAGATGGAGTTAGATATAGCTCTTGGGTTTGAAGGGATCAGAAGATATGGGGCAAGGTTACTGAGTTGGATGATCAGCTATTATCATAATGATTGGCGGAGCAAGCTCGAAGGGCCGAATGGCCTACTACTGCTACTATTTTCTATGTTTCTATGAGCCTTCCAGAGAAGAGGCAATGCGGGGCTCTCAGCCTTCATCTTTTGATCAGGCACTTTACAGCCATCAGACTCAGCATTGATTGAACAATTTCAGATCATAACCTCTGTGATTTTTGTGCTTTTTTATTTTTGGATGGTAGCTGTTGGTGGTTATTCAGTTTTTTTTACCATTTACACTTCCTCTAGGCAAATCCTTTGTTTCTTTACTTCTTCCATAGCATCCATTTTTGCCTTGCACCATCATTCCTTCCAGACATGCCCTTTTGTTCTTTCCTCCTCTTCCCCTTACCCTGCCTCTGTACTTACTTAAAACTGGTTACAGCTCTAACTTTTTCCAGTTCTGATGAAAGGTCATCATTCTAAAACATTAATGCCGGAATTTTATTCTGGCGGCGGGGTTCTCGTCATTTGGAAAAAGCGACACTGAGATCCCCGCCTCGGCTCATCTCCAGAAGGCCCACAGAATCTCGTGCCAATTAGACACTAAAGTGGACAGTGGCGGCCCTTCCACAGGATCAAGCTCCCTGTCGCCAGAGGCCAGCAACTCTTCCCCGAGCAGCGCCACCATGGAGACGGTGTCTGCTGCTGGAGGAGTGTCGCTGGGCCCAGGCCACAAGTAGGTCAGGGAGGGGTCTCGCGGGGTCCGTGTTGTGAGGAAGGAGGGGAAGACCTCCTCCTTCCTAAGTGCCTTTTAATGAGGGACCCACTTACCAGAGCCAGCAAACAGCCTGCACAGATTTTTGTGCCGTGCTGCCCGTGCGGTGACAGAGCCATCTGCCGCATGGCTAATTGTGGCTGTGGTGGGAAGCGGCCCTTAATTGGGGTTAACTGCTCAGATAAGGGCCTCAATTGGCAGTGGGGCAGGCAGTCCATTGACAGGACTTCCCGCCTTGGACTAAGTTTTAGCGGAGGTAGGATGGTGGTGGGAACCATCCCTGCCACCATCCCACCCGATTTTACATTTTCCCCTCTCCAAAACCACCATGGGCAAGAACATAAAATTTCCCCCCAACTGTTTTTTTCACCACAAATGCTGCCAAACCTGCAGAGTATTTCCAGCATTTTCTGTTTTTATTTCAGATTTCCAGCATTTGCAGTATTTTGCTTTTGTATCTTTCAGCCTGGTCTTTCAGCAGGAGTATCCTCCTTGCCCCTCTTCTGCAGTTAGAGCTATCAAATGATCCTGCTCTCCCATCTCATCATTTTCCATGGACTGACACAGTAGTACAGTGGTCCAGTGTTGCCTCCTCTGTGGGGGTCAGGGTGTGGAGCTGTGGCTCCAGAGAGTACTGGGTCACTGAAGATATTCAAGGCTGAGTTAGACAGAGTTTTGATCTATAAGGGAGTCAAGGGTTATGGGGGTCAGGCAGGAAAGAGGAGATAAGGCCACAGTCAGATCATCCATGATCTTATTGAATGGTGGAACAGGCTGGAGGGGCCAAATGGCCTATTCCTGCTCCTATTTCTTATGAACTTATGATCACCATCACCCATCTGAGACGTTTCTCTCAAATTAGGCACCCTCTTCTCCTATGGGATGAAGAGAGAAAGATTTATGAGTAGGTTGGTCTCCCTCACCTATTCCAGCATGATATCCCCATGAGATGTTATGCTCCTCAGTGATGCCCCCTGTTGAACTGTGCCCTAGATGTTAGGGTCGCTGACACCTCAGTGATGCAACTTGCCATTTGATCTGATAATGTTGAGGAGAAGTATGGGCACTCAGTCTGCTCAGCTCATGTGTATGCTGGTGTGTACAGAGTTAGAGACCTGTCACCCGGGTGTCACTGGCCACTCACCTTTCCAGACCTTATCAGGTCATTGAATCGCTTTCTGCACTGGACCCACATCCTTCTGGTAACTCCCCAACTGCTGACCTTCGTCACCACCTCCATCCATTCCCTCTCTGTTTCTCTGGGCAGATTTCTTCTTCGGGACCGACTCCTGTCAATCGATCGACCCGTTAAAGCCTCAATGGAGGTATCTGAAAATCATGGGGACACTGCCCATGCCAGTGCTGTCCCTCTGGGGTCCCTGCTGCTCCATTGCTTCAGTGCCTTTGCCTCCAATTGCTTTTTCAAAGGGCTGTCCGTTCCTGGATCCTGCCTCCAGGCCGCTCCCAGCACCACTAGTTGAGCGCCAAACTCGCCCTTGGGTCAATTAGGCCCTTTGCATTTCAAAATCGCATTGCATCACTGAGACTGACAAGACACAGGGTCAGGATCTGGAAATTATCTGGGCATCAGGTTTCCAACCCGAGATTGAAAATCCAGCCCATGGAGTCTGACAATGAGGCACCACATATCTGACTGGCCAAATGTGAACATGAAGTGAACGTAAATCAAAATCATATGCGAATGAGAAACTGGCAGGAAACTGACCTATTAAATCTTTCAAATTGTTCTCATGAACCATTCCCCTAACAGGCAAGTGATACAAAACTGTTCATTTCCTCAAATAATCTGTAATTCATCTGTCATTTTTCTTCTGAGAATTTTAACTCTGTGGATTAATTCTGTATATAAAAGATGTATCTGGGCCACTCTCAAGCACCTTCTAACAATCATTTACTGAGTGACATTTACAAAGGTCAGGGTCCAGGTAGCTAGGCACCTCTCAAAGCTGTGTGCTTTGGTTGGAAACAAGTTACATTTTTAAAAGTCCAGAAAATAAAATGACTAAAAATAAAAACTCTGTCTACTATTATCAAATGAATCTATATTAATTCATTGCAATTTGGGTAGGGGAAAACTATTTATTTGGGCAGTTTTAAAATCTTTGTCTTTTGCGAGGAGCAGCCTTGACAGAACGAGGTGCGGAGCGGACTTTCAGCTGAGCGGTCAATTTCAGTAAGTTGCAAGTTAATCCCTTTTTTGTTTCGGAGGACCGGGGACTGCTGGGTAGGGGAAAACTATTTATTTGGGCAGTGGCAGTACCCGAGACACTACACGTGTAGTGTCTCCCACCCACCCTCCTCCTCTAACCAAAAAAAAAGGACTCTAGTGTGTTGATAAGGTAAGCTTTTTATTTAAAAAGTTCAGTCCGTCGGATTGCTAAGCGAACAAGTTTTGACTTTTTTTTTTCGTTTGGTTTTTCAGTAGATTTATTGGGAATCTAGAATAGTGGGAATGGAGGTAAAGGCAGTTGTATGTTCCTCCTGCAGAATGTGGGAGGTAGGGGTCGCCAAGAGTGTCCCTGCTGACTGCATCTCCGGGAAGTGCACCCAACTCCAGCTCCTCGCAGACCGCGTTAGGGAACTGGAGCTGGAGCTGGATGAACTTCGGATCATTCGGGAGGCGGAGGGGATTATTGACAGGAGTTATAGGGAGGCAGTCACACCTCAGGTAAAAGAAGTAGGTAGATGGGTTACCGTCAGGGGAAGGAAAGGGAACCAGCAGGCAGTGCAGGGATCCCCTGTGGCCGTTTCCCTCAACAACAGGTATACCGTTTTGGATACTGTTGGGGGGGACGACTTACCAGGGGTAAGCAATGGGGTGCAGGTCTCTGGCACAGAGTCTGTCCCTGTTGCTCAGAAGGGAAAAGGGAAGAGGAGCAGAGCATTAGTCATTGGGGACTCCATAGTTAGGGGAACAGATAGGAGGTTCTGTGGGAACGAGAGAGACTCACGGTTGGTGTGTTGCCTCCCAGGTGCCAGGGTACGTGATGTCTCCGATCGTGTTTTTGGGATCCTTAAGGGGGAGGGGGAGCACCCCCAAGTCGTGGTCCACATAGGCACCAACGACATAGGTAGGAAGAGAGATGGGGATTTAAGGCAGAAATTCAGGGAGCTAGGGTGGAAGCTTAGAGCGAGAACAACCAGAGTTGTTATCTCTGGGTTGTTGCCTGTGCCACGTGCTAGCGAAGAGAGGAATAGGGAGAGAGAGGAGTTGAACACGTGGCTGCAGGGATGGTGCAGGAGGGAGGGTTTTGGTTTCCTGGATAATTGGGGCTCTTTCTGGGGTAGGTGGGACCTCTACAAACAGGATGGTCTTCACCTAAACCAGAGGGGTACCAATATCCTGGGGGGGAGATTTGTTAGTGCTCTTCGGGGGGGTTTAAACTAAATCAGCAGGGGAATGGGAACCTAAATTGTAGTTCCAGTGTACAGGCTGTTGAGAGTAGTGAGGTAGGGGATAAGGTTACAGGGACGCAAGAGGGCACTGGCAAGCAAGAACTTGGTTTAAAGTGTGTCTACTTCAACGCCAGGAGCATCCGGAATAAGGTGGGTGAGCTTGCAGCATGGGTTGGTACCTGGGATCCTGATGTTGTGGCCATTTCAGAGACATGGGTAGAGCAGGGGCAGGAATGGATGTTGCAGGTTCCGGGATTTAGATGTTTCAGAAAGAACAGAGAAGAGGGTAAAAGAGGGGGGGGTGTGGCATTGTTAATCAAGGAAAGTATTACAGCGGCAGAAAGGACGTTTGAGGACTCGTCTACTGAGGTAGTATGGGCCGAGGTTAGAAACAGGAGAGGAGAGGTCACCCTGTTGGGAGTTTTCTATAGACCTCCGAATAGTTCCAGAGATGTAGAGGAAAGGAGAGCGAAGATGATTCTCGACAGGAGCGAGAGTAACAGGGTAGTGGTTATGGGGGACTTTAACTTTCCAAATATTGACTGGAAATACTATAGTTCGAGTACTTTAGATGGGTCTGTTTTTGTCCAGTGTGTGCAGGAGGGTTTTCTGACACAGTATGTGGACAGGCCAACCAGGGGCGATGCCACATTGGATTTGGTACTGGGTAATGAACCCGGCCAGGTGTTCGATTTAGATGTAGGTGAGCACTTTGGCGATAGTGATCACAATTCGGTTAGGTTTACCTTAGCGATGGGCAGGGACAGGTATATACCGCAGGGCAAGAATTATAGCTGGGGGAAAGGAAATTATGACGCGATTAGGCAAGATTTAGGATGTGTAGGATGGGGAAGGAAACTGCAGGGGATGGGCACAAACGAAATGTGGAGCTTATTCAAGGAGCAGCTAATGCGTGTCCTTGATAAGTATGTACCTGTCAGGCAGGGAGGAAGTTGTCGAGCGAGGGAGCCGTGGTTTACTCAAGAAGTTGAAGCGCTTGTCAAGAGGAAGAGGGCGGCTTATGTTAGGATGAGACGTGAAGGCTCAGTGAGGGCGCTTGAGAGTTACAAGCTAGCCAGGAAGGATCTAAAGGGAGGGCTAAGAAGAGCAAGGAGAGGACACGAGAAGTCATTGGCGGATAGGATCAAAGAAAACCCTAAGGCTTTCTATAGGTATATCAGGAATAAACGAATGATAAGAGTTAGAACAGGGCCAATCAAGGATAGTAGTGGGAAGTTGTGTGCGGAATCAGAGGAGATAGGGGAAGCGTTAAATGAATATTTTTCGTCAGTATTTACAGTAGAAAAAGAAAATGTTGCCGAGGAGATTACTGAGATACAGCCTACTAGGCTAGATGGGATTGAGATTCACAAGGAGGAGGTGTTAGCAATTTTGGAAAGAGTGAAAATAGATAAGTCCCCTGGGCCAGATGGGATTTATCCTAGGATTCTCTGGGAAGCCAGGGAGGAGATTGCAGAGCCGCTGTTGTTGATCTTTAAGTCGTCATTGTCGACAGGAGTAGTGCCGGAGGACTGGAGGATAGCAAATGTTGTCCCCTTGTTCAAGAAGGGGAGTAGAGACAGCCCTGGTAATTATAGACCTGTGAGCCTTACTTCGGTTGTGGGTAAAATGTTGGAAAAGGTTATAAGAGACAGGATTTATAATCATCTTGAAAAGAATAAGTTCATTTGCGATAGTCAGCACGGTTTTGTGAAAGGTAGGTCGTGCCTCACAAACCTTATTGAGTTTTTCGAGAAGGTGACCAAACAGGTGGATGAGGGTAAAGCCGTGGATGTGGTGTATATGGATTTCAGTAAGGCGTTTGATAAGGTTCCCCACGGTAGGCTATTGCAGAAAATACGGAAGTATGGGGTTGAAGGTGATTTAGAGCTTTGGATCAGAAATTGGCTAGCTGAAAGAAGACAGAGGGTGGTGGTTGATGGCAAATGTTCATCCTGGAGTTTAGTTACTAGTGGTGTACCGCAAGGTTCTGTTTTGGGGCCACTGCTGTTTGTCATTTTTATAAACGACCTGGATGAGGGTGTAGAAGGGTGGGTTAGTAAATTTGCGGATGACACGAAGGTCGGTGGAGTTGTGGATAGTGTCGAAGGGTGTTGTAGGGTACAGAGGGACATAGATAGGCTGCAGAGCTGGGCTGAGAGATGGCAAATGGAGTTTAATGCGGAGAAGTGTGAGGTGATTCACTTTGGAAGGAGTAACAGCAATGCAGAGTACTGGGCTAATGGGAAGATTCTTGGTAGTGTAGATGAGCAGAGAGATCTTGGTATCCAGGTACATAAATCCCTGAAAGTTGCTACCCAGGTTAATAGGGCTGTTAAGAAGGCATATGGTGTGTTAGCCTTTATTAGTAGGGGGATCGAGTTTCGGAGCCACGGGGTCATGATGCAGCTGTACAAAACTCTGGTGAGGCCGCACCTGGAGTATTGCGTGCAATTCTGGTCACCGCATTATAGGAAGGATGTCGAAGCTTTGGAAAGGGTGCAGAGGAGATTTACTAGGATGTTGCCTGGTATGGAAGGAAGGTCTTACGAGGAAAGGCTGAGGGACTTGGGGTTGTTTTCGTTAGAGAGAAGGAGGAGGAGAGGTGACTTAATAGAGACATACAAGATAATCAGAGGGTTAGATAGGGTGGATAGTGAGAGTCTTTTTCCTCGGATGAGGATGGCAAACACGAGGGGACATAGCTTTAAGTTGAGGGGTGAAAGATATAGGACAGATGTCAGAGGTAGTTTCTTTACGCAGAGAGTAGTAGGGGCGTGGAACGCCCTGCCTGCAACAGTAGTAGACTCGCCAACTTTAAGGGCATTTAAGTGGTCATTGGATAGACATATGGATGTAAATGGAATAGTGTAGGTCAGATGATCGGCGCAACATCGAGGGCCGAAGGGCCTGTACTGCGCTGTAATATTCTAATTCTAATTCTAATTCTAATTTGCTCTGTTGTGATTTACTACCCATCTTTTAGTCACTTAGACTGAATGGTTTTATGTTTTTGTCAATTAAAGTTGAATCATCCCCTTACAATCTAATAGCTGTTGAATCAGTTTCGATCCTTCCCCTAGTCTTCAATTTCAGATGATATAGTTTTAATAAAAGTTAACATTTCTCTTAAAGCTCTTGGATTTCCTCCATTCTAAATCTCATATTTTGATATTTCCATGAGTTGAGAGCGCCCCCAGTGTCTTGGTAACCCACTATTGGACATATTACACAAGATGAGGTTTGACCAGACCATTCTACAATTTTAGCATTTATTTCTCTGACTTTTACTCTGTTGATTTAGCAGGATATATTTGAATGGTTTGTTTAATTGGTCAATTGTTATACTGTTCTTGAGAAGCTAAAGGCTGAGCCCAGTAACACCCCAGATGTCTTTGAGCATCACATAAGTGGCAGATGTGGGTCCAAACCCAAACCTTTATCACTTCTTCTCCTGCCCCCAAAATTTGATTTTGCCTAATATCAAACCATTTACTAGACTGAATATCACGCTTGCCACTTACTTGCATATTCCATTCATATTAAAGTGCCTCAAGTACTAGGAAATGGAATCAGTTCATCTTTCAAATGCAGTTTTATTACTGTACTATTGTTCATGGATGCTCCACAATGTTTCACGTAGTTGGGCCAATCTCAGCTAGATTAATAGAAGTTTGTAATTATGACAGGCTGTGGGACATTAGGGCTGGATAGTATGCAAGAGGCAGGGCTCCTGGCGCTTGGCCAAAAGGATGGGGGGATCTGAACTCTTTCAGACTCCCAGAGCGATCCTCCGGTCTTTTGGGGTTAAAGTTTAAGGAGGCAGGATCCCCATCCATTTAAACACGTAATAGAAACGGGGATCCCGCCCCGAAGAGCTGCCAGCCGATCACAGTGCCGGCAGCTCGACAGTATCAGCAGTGGCACTAGGAGCAGTGGCCACTGCTGGTACTGCAGAGGCCTCAGAACCAGGCCCAGCATTGGAACCCCGGACCCAAGGTAGGTGAGGTGGGGTCGCCAGGTCAGTCTGGAAGGCCCCGGTGAGGTGGGGTGGGCATTTGGTCCAGGGGAAAGGGTGTTCCAGGGGGTACAGTGGTTCCCAGGTGGGTCCTCCATGGGCCATGAATTTCCCACAAAGAAGAGACCCCCCACAAGCCCGCAGGGAGGGTGCCTAATTTTCCAAGGCATCCTCCCCCCGCAGGAGGCCCCCCCATCGCCGCTGCTAAGATCCCAACTGGCCTCTGGGCAGGAAGGTTGGCGTCGGCCTATCCCGCTCCTGGCAAGATCGGTGTCAGGTTCCGTGGTGGACATTGCCACTCTGATTCTGTGCCCCAGCCCCCACCCCCTGCCACGGAACCCAATGTCAGGTTCGGAACAAAATCCAGGCCTATAACTGGAGCTGGAGTTCTTTTCTGATCAGAGGGATATCTTACGCAGTCAGAGGAACCTCAGCCGATTGGGATTTTAGAAGCTGCCCTGTTTGTTGGACGGCTGTTAACTGTTTTGATACACAATTCTCTGCCTTGAGTCAAGTTGCTCTTTACCAGTAATATGTTAATGACTGCTTGCACCCGAGTCATATCCAATTCAGAATCTCAGAATGATACAGTGCAGAAAAGGCCCTTCGGCCCATCGAGTCTGCACCGATGCATTAAAGACACCTGGCCTGTCTACCTAATCTCATTTGCCAGCACTTGGCCCATAGCCTTGAATGTTATGATGTGCCAAGTGCTCATCCAGGTACTTTTTAAAGGATGTGAGGTAACCCGCCTCTACCACCCTCCCAGGCAGTGCATTCTGGACCGTCACCACCATCTGGGTAAAAAAGTTCTTCCCCAAATCCCCCTTAAACATCCTCTCCCTCACCTTAAACTTGTGTCCCTTCAACTAAGGGGAACAGCTGCTCCCTATCCACCCTCATAATCTTGTATACCTTGATCAGGTCACCCCACAGTCTTCTCTGCTCCAGTGAAAACAACCCAAGCCGATCCAACCTCTCTTCAGAGCTTAAATGTTCCATCCCAGGCAACATCCTGGTGAATCGCCTCTGCACCCCCTCCAGTGCAATCACATCCTTCCTATAATGTGGTGACCAGAATTGCACACAGTACTCCAGCTGTGGCCTTACCAAAGTTCTGTACAACTCCAACATGACCACCCTGCTTTTGTAATCTACGCCTCGATTGATAAAGGCAAGTGTCCCATCTGCCTTTTTCACCACCCTACTAACCTGCCCTTCTGCCTTTAGAGATCTATGGACAAACATGCCAAGGTCCCTTTGTTCCTCCAACTTCCCAGTGTCAGGCCATTCATTGAATACTTCCGTGTCACATTACTCCTTCCAAAAGTGTATCACCTCACTTTTCAGGGTTAAATTCCATCTGCCACTTTTCTGCCCATTTGACCATCCCGTCTATATCTTCCTGTAACCCAAGACACTCCACCTCACTGTTAACCACTTGGCCAATCCTTGTGTCATCCGAACTTACTGATCCTACCCCCCACACAGTCATCTATGTCGTTTATATAAATGACAAACAATAGGGGACCCAGCACAGATCCCTGTGGTATGCCACTGGACACTGGCTTCCAGTCACTAAAACAGCCATCTGTCATCACTCTCTGTCTCCTACAGTTTAGTGTTTTAGTTTAGTTTAGAGATAGAGCACTGAAACAGGCCCTTTGGCCCACCGAGTCTGTGCCGACCATCAACCACCCATTTATACTAATCCTACACTAATCCCAGATTCCTACTGCATCCTCACCTGTCCCTCCATTTCCCTACCACCTACCTATACTAGGGGCAATTTTATAATGGCCAATTAACCTATCAACCTGCAAGTCTTTGGCATGTGGGAGGAAACCGGAGCACCCGCAGGAAACCCACGCAGACACAGGGAGAACTTGCAAACTCCACACAGGCAGTATCCAGAATCGAACCCGGGTCCCTGGAGCTGTGAGGCTGCGGTGCTAACCACTGCACCACTGTGCTGCCCCTATAGCCAAGCCAATTTTGAATCGACCTTATCAAGTTACCCTGTATCCCATGTGCATTTGCTTTCTTGATAAGTCTCCCATGTGGGACCTTGGCAAAGGCTTTGTTGAAATCCATGTAAACTACATCAACTGCACTACCCTCATCTACATACCTGGTCACCTGCTCAAAAAATCAATCAAATTTGTTCGGCATGACCTCCCTCTGACAACGCCATGCTTACTATTCCTAATCAAATTTTGCCTCTCCAAGTGGAGATAGATTCTCTCCTTCAGAATTTTCTCCAATAGTTTCCCTACCACTGACATGAGACTCACTGGTCTATAGCTCCCTGGTTTAACTCTGCAACCTTTCTTAAATAGTGGGACCACATTAGCTGTTCTCCAGTCCTCTGGCACCTCCCGCGTGGCCAGAGAGGAATTAAAAATTCGGGTCAGAGCCCCTGCAATCTCCACCCTCACCTCCCACAGCATCCTCGGACATAAATCGTCTGGACCTGGAGATTTGTCCACTTTTAAGCCTTCTAAAACCTCCAATACCTTGTCACTCCCTATGACAATTTGCTCAAGAACCTCAGTCTCTCTCTCTGAGTTCCATATCTACATCCTCATTCTCTTGGGTGAAGACAGATGTGAAGTATTCGTTCAACACCCTACCAATGTCCTATGGCTCCACCCACAGATTTCCCCCTTGGACCCTATTGGGTCCTACTCTTTCCCTGTTTATCCTCTTCCTATTGATATACTTATAGAATATCTTGG
Organism: Heterodontus francisci; assembly: GCF_036365525.1. Taxonomy (NCBI): domain Eukaryota; kingdom Metazoa; phylum Chordata; class Chondrichthyes; order Heterodontiformes; family Heterodontidae; genus Heterodontus; species Heterodontus francisci. The sequence continues at coordinate 40,927,289 of NC_090383.1, forward strand.
GATTTTCCCTACCTTTACCAGCCAGAGCTTTCTCATATCCCCTTTTGTTCTCCTAATTGCTTTCTTAAGCTCCATCCTACACTTTATGTACTCCACTAATGCTTCCGTTGATTTGCTCTCCGTGTATTTGCTAAAAGCCTCTCTTTTCCTTCTCATCGTAACCTGAATGTTTCTGGTCATCCATGGTTCTCTGGGCTTGTTGTTCCTACCTATTACCCTGGAGGGAACATGTTGGGCCTGTACCCTCCCCATTTCCTTTTTGAATGCCCCCCGCTGCTCTTCTGTAGATTTCCCGACAAGTAACTCTTTCCAGGCTACCTTGGCCAGATTCTGCCTTATTTTACTAAAATTCGCTTTCCCCCAATCCAAAATCTATTTTTGCAACCTGTCTATTTCTTTCTCCATAACAAGCTTAAATTGTACCATGTTGTGATCGCTATCACCAAAATGCTCACCCACCAACACATCAACCACCTGTCCGGCTTCATTCCCCAGAATTAGGTCCAGCACTGCACCCTCCCTTGTTGGATCCTCCACATATTGAGATAAAAAGTTCTCCTGTATACATTTTAAGAACTCCACTCCATCTAAGCCCTTAATATGATTACTATCCCAATTAATGTTGGGAAAATTGAAATCACCTAATATAATTACCCTATTATTATTTTTACACACCTCTGCGAATTGCGCACATATTTGCTCCTCAATTTCCCGCTGACTGTCTGGGGGTCTATAATAAACACCTAGCAATGTGGCTGTCCCTTTTTTATTCCTAAACTCTACCCATAAAGCTTCATTTGATGCCCCCTCCAAGATATCATCTCTCCATACTGCAGTAACTGACTCCTTAACTAATATTGCAATGCCTCCTCCTCTTTTACCAACTCCTCTGTCTCGCCTGAAGATTCTATATCCCGGGATATTGAGCTGCCAATCCTGCCCCTCCCTCAACCATGTCTCCGTGATGGCTACTATATCACAATTCCACATGTCAATCCTTGCCCTTAACTCATCCGTTTTACCTGTAATACTCCTGGCATTAAAGTAGAGGCCATCCATCCTGGTCTTACTCCCTTGAAACTTACTTCCGCTGTATTCCCTCTGACTTGTTTGCTTTCCTGTGTTTAGCTGTGTCCCTATTCTGCTAGGAGTCTGTGTCCCCTCCCCCTGCCAAATTAGTTTAAACTCCTCCCAACAGCACTAGCAAATCCGCCAGCAAGGATATTAGTCCCCCTTTGGTTCAGATGTAGACCGTCCCGCTTGTACAGGTCCCACCTTCCCCAGAAACGGTCCCAGTGGTCCAGGAATCTAAAACCCTCCGTCCTGCACCAACTCTTAAGCCAAACATCCAGAATTAGAATTAGAACATTACAGCGCAGTACAGGCCCTTCGGCCCTCGATGTTGCGCCGACCTGTGAAACCATCTGACCTACACTATTCCATTTTCATCCATATGTCTATCCAATGACCACTTAAATGCCCTTAAAGTTGGCGAGTCTACTACTGTTGCAGGCAGGGCGTTCCACGCCCCTACTACTTTCTGAGTAAAGAAACTACCTCTGACATCTGTCCTATATCTATCACCCCTCAACTTAAAGCTATGGCCCCTCGTGTTTGCCATCACCATCAGAGGAAAAAGACTCTCACTATCCACCCTATCTAACCCTCTGATTATCTTATATGTCTCTATTAAGTCACCTCTCCTCCTCCTTCTCGCCAATGAAAACAACCTCAAGTCCCTCAGCCTTTCCTCGTAAGACCTTCCCTCCATACCAGGCAACATCCTAGTAAATCTCCTCTGCACCCTTTCCATAGCTTCCACATCCTTCCTATAATGCGGTGACCAGAACTGCACGCAATACTCCAGGTGCGGTCTCACCAGAGTTTTGTACAGCTGCAGCATGACCTCGTGGCTCCGAAACTCGATCCCCCTACTAATAAAAGCTAACACACCATATGCCTTCTTAACAGCCCTATTAACCTGGGTAGCAACCTTCAGGGATTTATGCACCTGGACACCAAGATCTCTCTGATCATCTACACTACCAAGAATCTTCCCATTAGCCCAGTACTCTGCATTCCTGTTACTCCTTCCAAAGTGAATCACCTCGCACTTTTCCGCATTAAACTCCATTTGCCATCTCTCAGCCCAGCTCTGCAGCCTATCTATGTCCCTCTGTACCCTACAACATCCTTCGGCACTATCCACAACTCCACCGACCTTAGTGTCATCCGCAAATTTACTAACCCACCCTTCTGCACCCTCTTCCAGGTGATTTATAAAAATGACAAACAGCAGTGGCCCCAAAACAGATCCTTGCGGTACACCACTAGTAACTAAACTCCAGGATGAACATTTGCCATCAACCACCACCCTCTGACTTCTTTCAGCTAGCCAATTTCTGATCCAAAGCTCTAAATCACCTTCAACCCCATACGTCCGTATTTTCTGCAATAGCCTACCATGGGGAACCTTATCAAACGCCTTACTGAAATCCATATACACCACATCCACTGCTTTACCCTCATCCACCTGTTTGATTACCTTCTCGAAAAACTCAATAAGGTTTGTGAGGCATGACCTACCCGTCACAAAACCGTGCTGACTATCGCTAATGAACTTATTCTTTTCAAGATGATTATAAATCCTGTCTCTTATAACCTTTTCCAACATTTTACCCACAACCGAAGTAAGGCTCACAGGTCTATAATTACCAGGGCTGTCTCTACTCCCCTTCTTGAACAAGGGGACAACATTTGCTATCCTCCAGTCTTCCGGCACTATTCCTGTCGACAATGACGACATAAAGATCAAGGACAAAGGCTCTGCAATCTCCTCCCTAGCTTCCCAGAGAATCCTAGGATAAATCCCATCTGGCCCAGGGGACTTATCTATTTTCACACTTTCCAAAATTGATAACACCTCCTCCTTGTGAACCTCAATCCCATCTAGCCTAGTGACCTGAATCTCAGTATTCTCCTCGACAACATTTTCTTTCTCTACTGTAAATACTGACGCAAAATATTCATTTAACACTTCCCCTACCTCCTCTGATTCCACACACAACTTCCCACTACTATCCTTGATTGGCCCTCATCTAACTCTAGTCATTCTTTTATTCCTGATATACCTATAGAAAGCCTTAGGGTTTTCCCTGATCCTATCCGCCAATGACTTCTCGTGTCCTCTCCTTACTCTTCTTAGCTCTCCCTTTAGATCCTTCCTGGCTAGCTTGTAACTCTCATCTGTGCTATTCTCCTATTTCTATACTCGCTAGCACGTGGCACTGGGAGTAATCCAGAGATTACAACCCGAGAGGTCCTGCTTTTTAGTCTACTGCCTAACTCCCTGAATTCTTGATGCAAGACCTCATCCCTCTTTCTACCAATATCACTGGTACCAACATGTCCCATGACCTCTGCCTTATCACCCTCCCCTTTCAGAATGTCCTGCAGCCGTTCAGTGACATCCCGGACCCTGCCACCAGGGAGGCAACACACCATCCTGGAGTCACATTGACGGTCACAGTGGCACCTATCTGTTCCCCTGACTATAGAATCCCCTATTACTATTGCTCTTCCTCTCTTTCCCCCTTCCTGTGCAGACAGGCTGCTTGTGGTGCCAGAAGCTTGGCACTCCCTGGCGGAACCAGTCTCATCAGCCTCCAAAATGGAATACCGATGTGCAAGCAGGACACCCGGGGACTCCTGAACTACCTGCCTGTTTCTCTTGGACTGCCTGGTGGTCACCCATTCCCTTCCTTCCTCAGGTCCCTTCAGCTACGGTGTGACCACCTCTCTAAATGTGCTATCCATGATGCTCTCAGACTCAATTGTTAATTGATTCTTGTTCTATTCATGTTATTCATAGAATGGGGGCTACAGCGTAAACAAGCAAGGGTAATGTGCTTTTTATACTTTATCAAATAGTTCTGATTTATAATCATGATTGTATCTTTTGTGTCATTGGTAATCCTTTGCCCCAATTGCAGTTAATGCTTCTATTTATCACTCTAGTAAATGACACCATATCTTTTATGTGTTTGCTGCATGATATCGCAGCAGTATCATGAAGAGACCATTTTAAATAGATTATACATCAATAGGATGTGTGTCCTGCTGGGTTGTACCCCAATTTACTCAAGGAAATGAGTGAGGAAGCGAGTCGAAGTCTGATTTAAAAATAAACTTTTAGGAGTTTACATTGTAGCTGAGGACTGGAGGATGAGTGAGAAATTGATATTCAAGAAATTAATGGAATATAAACTGTGGACCAGTTAGTGTATGTATTTTCTGTGTTTTAGGAAAATAGAAGGAACCGGTAAAGGCCTGCTACCCGACCTGAACCCGACGGGACCAATGACATGTGTCGGGTTTGGGTCGGGTCGGGTCACTCTTCCAGGTCTGGCTTTCGGGCTTGGGTCAGATTGGGGCGGGTCTGGGTTGGACATATGCAGTAAGTATTGCATTTTGCTCAGCTGGTTAAGTGTCAAAAGTTGAAAAACCTACCTGAGCTGGGAGTCCGGGTCGTCAAGGAGGGTAACTTTGAGACTGCGCAATGAGCATCTCTCTGATGTCATCGCGCTCATGCTGCAGCTTCCTGCAGATTCGTAATTGGAAGGCAGGTAAAGTGAACATTCTGGGGGTCAGGTCGGGTCGGGTTGGACTCAGGTCTGGTCAGGCGCGGGAAAAAATGGAGGGACTCGAGCCTGGTCGCGCTCGGGTCCGATGTGGTTCTGTCTAGTTCGGGTCAGGTTTTTTCCCTGACCTGAGAAGCCTTTAGGAACAGGTGCAGCCCATTCAGCCCTTCAAGCCGATTATGCCACTATTATGTCTAATCTATATCTCTACTCCATTTACCCACCTTGGTTGGTAAATCCATGTTATGTCTCATGTCATCCCTTAATGTCCTTACTGAGCAAAAATCTCAGTTTAATTGACCTGGCTCAACAGAGTTTTGAGGAGAGAGTTCCAGATTTTCACTACCCTTTATGCAAGAAATGATTTCTGACATCGCCCCTGACAGCCAAGCTCTAATTTTAAAATTATGCCTCCTTATTCTAGAATCTCCCATCAGAGGAAATTGTTTCTTTCTATCGATGAAATCCTTTAATCATCTTAAACACCTCAATTCAATCAGTGCTTAATCCTCTATGCTCAAGGTAATGCAAGACTAGCCTATGCAACCTGTCTTCATAATTTAACCATTTAAGCCCCAGTATCATTCTGGTGAATCTGCGCTGTACCCCATCCAAGGCCAATATATCCAACGTAAGCTGCACTGCCTAGAATTGAACACAGTACTCCAGAGCTTTATACAACTATACAACTGGCAGATGAAATAATTCAGAGAAGTGTGAAGTGATACATTTTGGTAGGACAAATAAGGAGGGCAATATAAACGACAGTGTACGATTCTAAAGAAGGTGCACTCTTATCTATACTGTCATGGACAGATGCTTCTGCAACAGGTAGATTGGTGTAGACAAGGTTTTTCCCTCTTGTTGGTTCCTCACAAAGTGCCGCAGGCCCAGTCATAAGGTCTCTGCCAGCTTGGTCAGTAATGGTGCTTACGAGACACTCTTGGTGATCGACATTGAAGTTCCTCACCCAGAGTGCCTTTGCCATCTTCAGTGCTTTCTCCAAGTAGTGTTCAACATGGAGGAGTACTGATTCATCAGCTGAGGGAGGGCGGTAGGTGGTAATCAGTAGCAAGTTTCTTTGCCCAGGTTTGACCTGATGCCATGAAATTTCATGGAGTCCGGAGTCAATGTTGAGAGCTCCCAGGACAATTCCCTCCTGACTGTATGCCACTGTGTCGCCACCTCTGCTAGGTCTGTCCTGCCGGTGGGACAGGATATTCCCAGGGATAGTGATGGTGGTGTCCAGGACATTTGCCAAAATGTATGATTATGTGAGTATGACTATGTCAGGCTGTTGATTGACAAGTCTGTGGGACAGCTCTCCCAGTTTTGGCACAAGCCTTCACGTGTTAGTAAGGGTTGGGTGTGCCATTGTTGTTTCCAGTGTCTAAGTCGATGCCAGATGGTCTGTCTGGTTTTATTCCTTTTTAACTTTTCTGAATCAGTTTTGGACAACTGAGTTGCTTGCTAGGCTATTTCAGAGGACATTTAAGAGTCATCCACATTTAATGCTTGGAATCCAGGTATCATTCTGGTAAACCTATGCTGCACTCCCTAGAACGTATGGTGTCCAGGACTGCTCACAGTACTCCAGGTGTGGTCTAATCAGGATATTGTATAACTGAAGCATGACTTCTACCCCTTTGTATTCTAATCCTTTTGATATAAAGGCGAGCATTCCATTTGGCTTTTTGATTATTTTCTGTACCTGTTTGTGACAATTCAACAATCTATGTAACGAACGGGAAGGTTTAAACTAGTTTGGCAGGGGGGTGGGAACTGGAGCTACGGAACAGTGGATGGGGTAGCTGTTGAACAGGCAGATACAGAGTGCAGAGAGTCTGTGAGGAAGGTTAGACAGTTGACAGGGCAAAGTTGCAGCCAGTATGATGGGTTGAAGTGTGTCTATTTTAACGCAAGAAGTGTCAGGAATAAGGGTATAATAAAAGCAAAATACTGCGGATGCTGGAAATCTGAAACAAAAACAAGAATTGCTGGAATCACTCAGCAGGTCTGACAGCATCTGTGGAAAGAGAAGCAGAGTTAACGTTTCGGGTCAGTGACCCTTCTTCGGAACTGAAGGGTCACTGACCCGAAACGTTAACTCTGCTTCTCTTTCCACAGATGCTGCCAGACCTGCTGAGTGATTCCAGCAATTCTTGTTTTTGTTTCAGGAATAAGGGTGATGAACATGGAGCATGGATCAGTACTTGGAGCTACTATGTTGTGGCCATTACGGAGACTTGGATATCACAGGGGCAGGAATGGATGTTGGATGTTCCGGGGTTTAGATGTTTCAAAAGGAATAGGGAGGGAGGTAAAAGAGGTGGGGGAGTGGCATTGCTAATCAGGGATAGTATCACAGCTGCAGAAAGGGAGGTCGTCGAGGAGGGTTTGTCTACTGAGTCATTATGGGTGGAAGTCAGAAACAGGAAAGGAGCAGTCACTTTATTGGGAGTTTTCTATAGACCCCCCAATAGCAACAGAGACACGGAGGAACAGATTGGGAGGCAGATTTTGGAAAGGTGCAGAAGTAATAGGGTTGTTGTCATGGGTGACTTCAACTTCCCTAATATTGATTGGAACCTCCTTAGTGCAAATAGTTTTGATGGAGCAGTTTTTGTCAGCTGTGTCCAGGAAAGTTTCCTGACTCAATATGTAGATAGGTCGACTAGAGGGGAGGCGATGTTGGATTTGGTGCTTGGCAACGAACCAGGCCAGGTGGCAGATCTCTCGATGGGAGAGCATTTCGGTGATAGTGATCACAACTCCCTGACCTTTACTATAGTCACGGACAGGGGCAGGAGCAGACGGGATGGGAAAATATTTAATTGGAGGAGGGGGAATTACAATGCTATTAGGCAGGAACTGGGGAGCATAAATTGGGAACAGATGTTCTCAGGGAAATGCACGACAGAAATGTGGAGGTTGTTCAGGGAGCACTTGCTGCGACTGCTGGATAGGTTTGTCCCGATGAGGCAAGGAAGGGATGGGAGGGTGAAGGAACCTTGGATGACAAGAGATGTGGAACAGCAAGTCAAGAGGAAGAAGGAAGCTTACTTAAGGTTGAGGAAGCAAGGATCAGACAGGGCTCTAGAGGGTTACAAGGTAGCCAGGAAGGAACTGAAGAATGGACTTAGGAGAGCCAGAAGGGAACATGAAAAAGTCTTGGCGGGTAGGATTAAGGAAAATCCCAAGGCGTTCTACACTTATGTGAGGAACAAGAGGATGGCCAGAGTGAGGGTAGGGCCGATCAGGGATAGTGGAGGGAACTTGTGCCTGGTGTCGGAGGAGGTAGGGGAGGTCCGATATGAATACTTTGCTTCAGTATTCACCAGTGAGCGGGACCTGGTCCTTTGTGAGGACAGCGTGAAACAGGCTGATATGCTCGAACAGGTTGATGTTGAGAGGGAGGATGTGCTGGAAATTTTGAAAGACATGAGGACAGATAAGTCCCCGGGGCCAGACAGGATATACCCAAGGATACTAAGGGAAGCGAGGGAAGAGATTGCTGCGCCTTTGGCGATGATCTTTGCATCCTCACTGTCCACTGGAGTAGTACCAGATGATTGGAGGGTGGCAAATGTTATTCCCTTGTTCAAGAAAGGGAATAGGGATAACCCTGGGAATTATAGACCAGTCAATCTTACATCGATGGTGGGCACATTCTTGGAGAGGATTCTGAGAGAAAGGATTTATGATTATTTGGAAAAGCATGGTTTGATTAGAGGCAGTCAGCATGGCTTTTTGAGGGGCAGGTCATGCCTCACAAGCCTTATTGAATTCTTTGAAGATGTGACAAAACACATTGATGAAGGAAGAGCAGTGGATGTGGTGTATATGGATTTTAGCAAGGCGTTTGATAAGGTTCCCCATGGTAGGCTCATTCAGAAAGTAAGGAGGCATGGGATACAGGGAAAGTTGGCTGTCTGGATACAGAATTGGCTGGCCCATAGAAGACAGAGGGTGGAAGTAAATGGAAAGTATTCAGCCTGGAGCTCGGTGACCAGTGGTGTTCCGCAGGGATCTGTTCTGGGACCTCTGCTCTTTGTAATTTTTATAAATGATTTGGATGAGGAAGTGGAAGGCTGGGTTAGTAAGTCTGCCGATGACACAAAGGTTGCTGGAGTTGTGGATAGTGTGGAAGGCTGTTGGAGGTTGCAACGGGACATTGACAGGATGCAGAGATGGGCTGAGAAGTGGCAGATGGAGTTCAACCTGGAAAAGTGTGAAGTGATTCATTTTGGAAGGTCGAATTTGAATGCAGAAGACAGGCTTAAAGACAGGATTCTTGGTAGTGTGGAGGAATCTTGGGATCCATGTCCATAGATCGCTCAAAGTTGCCACCCAAATTGATAGGGTTGTTAAGAAGGCGTACGGTGTGTTGGCTTTCATTAACAGGGGGATTGAGTTTAAGAGCCGCGAGGTAACAATGTTGGGGCTGTACTGCAGGCCTCCCAACAGCGAGCGTGAGATAGAGATACAAATATGTAAACAGATTATGGAAAGATGTAGGAGCAACAGGGTGGTGGTGATTGGAGATTTTAATTTTTCCCAACATTGACTGGGATTCACTTAGTGTTAGAGGTCTAGATGGAGCAGAATTTGTAAGGAGCATCCAGGACGGTTTTCTGGAGCAGTATGTAAATAGTCCAACTCGGGAAGGGGCCATACTGGTCCTGGGAAATGAGCCCGGCCAGGTGGTTGAAGTTTCAATAGGGGACTACTTTGGGAATAGTGATCACAATTCCGTAAGTTTTAGAATACTCATGGACAAAGACGAGAGTGGTCCTAAAGGAAGAGTGCGAAATTGGGGGAAGGCCAACTATACCGAAATTCGGCAGGAGCTGGGGAATGTAGATTGGGAGCAGCTGTTTGAAGGTAAATCCACATGTGATATGTGGGAGGCTTTTAAAGAGAGGTTGATTAGCGTGCAGGAGAAACATGTTCCTGTGAAAATGAAGGATAGAAATGGCAAGATTAGGGAACCATGGATGACAGGTGAAATTGTGAGACTAGTTAAGAGGAAAAAGGAAGCAGACATCAGGTCTAGGCGGCTGAAGAAAGACGAAGCTTTGAAAGAATATCGGGATTGTAGGCGCAATCTGAAACGAGGAATTAAGAGGGCTAAAAGGGGTCATGAAATATCCTTCGCAAACAGGGTTAAGGAAAATCCCAAAGCCTTTTATTCATATCTAAGGAGTAAGAGGGTAACTCGAGAAAGGATTGGCCCACTCAAGGACAAAGGAGGAAAGTTATGCGTGGAGTCAGAGAAAATGGGTAAGATTCTAAACAAGTACTTTGCATCGTTATTCACCGAGGAGAGGGACATGACGGATGTTGAGGTTAGGGTCAGATGTTTGATTACTCTAGGTCAAGTCGGCATAAGGAGGGAGGAAGTGTTGGGTATTCTAAAAGGCATTAAGGTGGACAAGTCCCCAAGTCCGGATGGGATCTATCCCAGGTTACTGTGGGAAGTGAGAGAGGAAATAGCTGGGGCCTTAACAGATATCTTTGCAACATCCTTAAACACGGGTGAGGTCCTGGAGGACTGGAGAATTGCTAATGTTGTCCCCTTGTTTAAGAAGGGTAGCAAGGATAATCCAGGTAATTATAGACCGGTGAGCCTGACGTCAGTGGTAGGGAAGCTGCTGGAGAAGATACTGAGGGATAGGATCTATTCCCATTTGGAAGAAAATGGGCTTATCAGAGATAGGCAACATGGTTTTGTGCAGGGAAGGTCATGTCTTACCAACTTAATAGAATTCTTTGAGGAAGTGACAAAGTTGATTGATGAGGGAAGGGCTGCAGATGTCATATACATGGACTTCACTGAGGCGTTTGATAAGGTTCCCCATGGTAGGCTGATGGAGAAAGTGAAGGCGCATGGGGTCCAAGGTGTACTAGCTAGATGGATAAAGAACTGGATGGGCAACAGGAGACAGAGAGGAGCAGTGGAAGGGAGTTTCTCAAAATGGAGACGTGTAACCAGTGGTGTTCCACAGGGATCCGTGCTGGGACCACTGTTGTTTGTGATATACATAAATGATTTGGAGGAAAGTATAGGTGGTCTGATTAGCAAGTTTGCAGACGACACTAAGATTGGTGGAGTAGCAGGTAGTGAAGGGGACTGTCAGAGAATACAGCAGAATATAGATAGACTGGAGAGTTGGGCAGAGAAAGGGCAGATGGCGTTCAATCAGGGCAAATGCGAGGTGATGCATTTTGGAAGATCCAATTCAAGAGTGAACTATACAGTAAATGGAAAAGACCAGGGGAAAATTGATGTACAGAGAGATTTGGGTGTTCAGGTCCATTGTTCCCTGAAGGTGGCAACGCAGGTCAATAGAGTGGTCAAGAAGGCATACGGCATGCTTTCCTTCATCGGACGGGGTATTGAGTACAAGAGTTGGCAGGTCATGTTACAGTTGAATAGGGCTTTGGTTCGGCCACATTTGGAATACTGCGTGCAGTTCTGGTCGCCACATTACCAAAAGGATGTGGATGCTTTGGAGAGGGTGCAGAGGAGGTTCACCAGGATGTTGCCTGGTATGGAGGGTGCTAGCTACGAAGAGAGGTTGAGTAGATTAGGATTATTTTCATTAGAAAGACGGAGGTTGAGTGGGGACCTGATTCAGGTGTACAAAATCATGAGAGGTATAGACAGGTTGGATAGCAAGAAGCTTTTTCCCAGAGTGGGGGATTCAATTACTCGGGGACACGAGTTCAAAGTGAAAGGGGAAACGTTTAGGGGGGATATGCGTGGAAAGTTCTTTACGCAGAGGGTGGTGGGTGCCTGGAACACGTTGCCAGCGGAGGTGGTAGACGCGGGCACGATAGTTTCTTTTAAGATGTATCTAGACAGATACATGAATGGGCAGGAAGTAAAGAGATACAGACCCTTAGAAAATAGGGGACAGGTTTAGATAGAGGATCTGGATCGGCGTAGGCTTGGAGGGCCGAAGGGCCTGTTCCTGTGCTGTAATTTTCTTTGTTCTTCTTTGTTCTCTTTGTTATGCTGCAGCTCTATAAAGCCCTGGTTGGACCACACTTGGAATATTGTTTTCAGTTCTGGTCACCTCATTATAGGAAGGATGTGGAAGCTTTAGAGAGGGTGCAGAGGAGATTTACCAGGATGCTGCCTGGACTGGAGGGCATGTCTTACGAAGAAAGGTTGAGGGTGCTAGGGCTTTTCTCATTGGAACGAAGAAAGATGAGAGGTGACTTGATAGAGGGGTACAAGATGATGAGAGGCATAGATAGAGTGGATAGCCAGAGACTTTTTCCCAGGGCGGAAAGGGCTATCACCAGGGGGCATAATTTTAAGGTGATTGGAGGAAGGTTTCGGGGAGATGTCAGAGGTAGGTTCTTTACACAGAGAGTGGTGGGTGTGTGCAATGCACTGCCAGCGGTGGTAGTAGAAGCAGATACATTAGGGACATTTAAGCGACTCTTGGATAGGTGCATGGATGATAGTAGAATGAAGGGTATGTAGGTAGTTTGATCTTAGAGTAGGTTTAAGGTTCGGCACAACATCGTGGGCTGAAGGGCCTGTACTGTGCTGTACTGTTCTATGTTCTATGTACCTGAACCCCCTTGTCTCTTCAGACCTCTACTGTTTCTACCCTTTAACCATTTGGAAAGTATCCTGCTCTATCCTTTTTAGGTCCAAAATGGATGACCTTACATTTTCCTACATTGAAATCCATTTGCCACAGTTTTGTTCATTCACTTCATCTGTCAATACTTCTTTGTAATTTTACATTTCCAGCTACACTATTTACAATGTCACCTATCTTTATGTCATCACCAAATTTGGGTATGTGGCTTTCTTTCCAATCATCTAAGTAATTAGTAAATGCAGTGAATATTTGAGGACCACACAGATCCTTGCAGGACATCACTAGTCAAATCTTGTCAATTAGAGTACCTGCCAATTATTCCAAATCTCTGTCATCTTCACTCAGCTCGTTTCCTAACCATGTCAATAATTTTCCTTCAATTCCATAGGGTTCAACTTTAGGTCTTATGAGGGACTTTTTCAAATGCTTTCTGGAAGTTCATATAAATAACATCCATAGACATTGCGCTGTCCATTACTTTAGTCACTTCTTCAAAAAATTCTATCAGGTTCATCAGGCCTGACCCATCCTTTATAAAACTATGCTGGCTCTCTCGGATAAGCTGAAAATTTTTAAGCTGTTCAGTCATTCTATCCTTATAGATTCTAGTAATTTCCTGACCACAGATTTTTGGCTAACTGGTCTACGATTCCCTGGTTCCCCTTTCTCACCTTTCTTAAGCAGCAAAGTGACATGCACAATTTTCCAATCTAAAGGAACGAATCGAGAGAATGTTGGAAGTTTATAGTTAGGGCATTTGCAATGCTCTCACCTACTTCCTTTAAAATGCTGGGGTGGAAGTTATCTGATCCTGGGAATTTGTTACTCTTTACAGTCGTAGAGTCATTACGCACAGAAGGAGGCCATTCGGCCATTATTGTCCTCATTGCTGTTATTTAACTTACATTAATTTTCGTGAGTCACTGATTCAATATTAGTTTCTTTGGTATTTCTGGCACGCTGACCTCCTTTACTGTTAATACTGATGCAAAGTAATTCTTCAGAATGTCCATCATTTCCTTACTTTCCTTGAAAATATCACCATTATCAGTTTTCAAGGGACCCACATTGCTCCTGACCACCCTCTTTTTCCTAAAATACTTGTAAAAAAAATTGTGATAATTTTGACATCCCTGACAACGCTCTTTTCATTCTCCGTTTTTGTAACTCTTACTTTCTGTTTTGTCACCCTTTACCGTTATTTGTATCTTGTCCATTCACCTGTGCATTTGTGCATTTGTTTTTGCATTTTTGTATGCTTTTTTTCATTTTATGTTGTTTCCTACCTCTTTAGTTGTCCATGGCTGTTTTGTTTTGGCAAGTAGAGTATATAACGTGTACCCCTCTTAGGGGTATAAACTGATTCTGTATCAAATTAAGTTCTTTTTTGAACCCCTTCCACTGATCTTCTGTGGCTTTCCCCATTAATAGACTTGGGCAGTTTAGTGTGGGCAGTCCCACTGAAGTCAGCTTTACCTAATTCTATAATCTTAGGAGCTGTTTTGCATTTCTTCCTTTCAAACATGATGTTGAACTCGATCATATTATGATAAATGTTCAGGCACCGTTAGGCTGTTAATTAAATCTGGTTCATTACTCATTACTAAATTTAATGAACCCTTTGTTGGTTCCAGAGCATATTGTTGCAGAAATCTATCCTCGACACACTCAAGAAATTCTCTACCTTTGTGACATGTGCTTGCTGCTTGTGCCAATCTATATGAAAGTTAAAGTCTCCTATAAAAATCTCCATGCTCATCTGATCTCCGAATTTATGTAATTGACCATTTCACAGCTGCTACCAGAGGGCCTATACACAACTCCCACATCCTATTCTATTTCTTAATTCTACCTGTAAAGCCTCCACTGCCTGCTTATCTCATTATATCCTCTCATCATTGAACTGATCTCATCCTTAATCACTAAGGATACTCCTCCTCCTCTCTCAATGTCCCTATATTCCCTTATAACCTGGTATATTTAGTTCCCAATCCTGACTGTCTTGCAGGCATGTCTCAGTAATGTCATACCCTTCAAGTTGAATTGACATTTGCAATTCATGCAATTTGTTCCTTATACTGCGTGCATTTGGATAAAGAATGTTCAGTTTGGCCACACACCATAACCTCTCCTTGAACTCCAATGTTTTGCTCACATGTTCCTTATTTCTCTCTCCTGTTTTAATCAGTTTAAATCTTTTCGTTTCCCCTTTACCTGTAGTGCCTAAATCACAATTTCTGACTGTTATTCTACTCTCTTCTCTCTCGTTTGTTGTTGAACCATTATTAATAGTACCTTTTTACCAAGCCCTTTCCTCCACTTATTAGTTAAAGTCCTCATGACGCCCTATTTATCCTTTCTGCCGGGACTCTGGTTGCAGTCCGCTTCAGGTGGAGAGAGTGTAGAGGAGATTCACCAGGATGTTGCCTGGGCTGGAGCATTTCAGCTATGAAGAGAGACTGAAAAGGCTAGGGTTGTTTTCCTTAGAGCAGAGAAGGCTGAAGGGAGATATGATTGAGGTATACAAAATTATGAGGGGCATTGATAGGTTAGATAGGAAGAAACCATTTCCCTTAGTGGACGGGTCAATAACCAGGGGGCATAGATTTAAGGTAAGGTGCAGGGAGGTTTAGAGGGGATTTGAGGAAAACATTTTTCACCCAGAGGGTGGTTGGAATCTGGAACGTACTGCCTGAAGAGGTGGTAGAGGCAGGAACCATCACAACGTTTAAGAAGTATTTAGATGAGCACTTGAAATGCCATAGCATACAAAGCTACGGGCCAAGTGCTAGAAAACGGGATTAGAATGTTTGGTGCCTGATGGCCGGCACAGACACAATGGGCCAAAGGGCCTGTTTCTGTGCTGTATAACTCTATGACTGTAAGTGGAGCCCATCTCTACGCTAAAGTCCTCTTTGTCCCAGTACTGGTGCCGGTGTCCCATGAAATGGAACCCCTCTTTCCCACACCACTCCTTCAGTCACGTGTTCTCCTTAATCTGCTTATCTCTATGCCAATTTGCACATGGCTCAGATAATAGTCCAGAGAATACTACCTTTGAGGTCCTGTCCTTTAATTTAGCTCCTAATTCCTGGTACTCTCCAAACAGGGCCTCTTGCCTATTCTTCCCAATGTTGTTGGTTCCAACATGGATCACATTGACTTGATCCTCTCCCTCCCTCTCCAATATTCTTTCAAGCTGATTTGAGATGTTTCTCACCCTGGCACCAGGAAGGCTATTTAACATGCAAGACTCTCGGTCCTGCTTACAAAGGATGTTCTCTGTCCCCTAATTATTGAATCCCCTACAACTATCACATTACACTTCCCCTCTTCCTGCTCCCCCCACTTTGGACAGCCTCCTGCTCGAAGGTGCCATGCTCTGCATTCTGGTTGTTCTTTTGACAGTCTTTATCCTTATATTCACAGGAAGCAAGTACATTGCACCTGTTGGATGGAATCAATTTTTGGGTTCCTCATTCTCTAACATACCTGAGTTCCCTTTACTCTGTACACTACCCGTCATATTAACTGAACACCCGTTCTGACCAAAGTCTGGAGCAAACTGTCCAGATGCTGTTTATCCTCACTTATCTGTTGGAATATCTCCAACTGGCATTCCAGCTCACTGACTCTGAGTCAGAGAGATTCAAGCAGAGACATCTGCTGCAGATATGTTCCATCAGGACAAACTCCCATGTACGACAGTCCAAACACACAACCTGCTCTGCTATATCTAAGTCTATATTATTTATATCAGCTTTTTGTTTGTTGTAAGGTTTTTTTTCTTGAACTACACGTTAACTTGCATTAAGCACAAAAGCACTGGAGAAAAAAATTTAATATCTACTGCCTGAAGCTCACATGAACCATTGAAAGTATTGGAGGTAAAAGAGCCCTTCTTTGTACTCTGACGTAACTTCTCAATTTTTCTCCCATGCCACTCTTGCTCTTGTCCTTTTCTTCGATCTTAGGTCTATTTGTTTACCTAAAGGACACTACATTCTTAATTCATAGATAAATGATAAATTAACACTTAACTTTGATTCCCCAGCTCCCGCAGCTCCTGATCTTACGGTCTACACCTGGGCCGGACTGGAACCAATGTCCTTCGGAGTGCTTTTGCCAACACTGTTGGGGAGGGTTTAAACTAATGTGGCAGGGGGATTGGAACCAAATGAGGAGGTCAGTGGACAGTAAGAAGGTAGTAACGAAAGCCTGTAAGGAACTAGATAATGAAGTCAGCGTGACTAAGGGGAAGAGTAGGCAGGGAGCAGATGATGAACGCAAAGGGAGTGGTGGTCTGAGGTGCATTTGTTTTAACGCAAGAAGTGTAGTAGGTAAGGCAGATGAACTTAAGGCTTGGATTAGTACCTGGGAGTATGATGTTATTGCTATTACTGAGACTTGGTTGAGGGAAGGGCATGATTGGCAACTGAACATCCCAGGATATCGATGCTTCAGGTGGGATAGAGAGGGAGGTAAAAGGGGTGGAGGAGTTGCATTACTGGTCAAAGAGGATATCACAGCTGTGCTGAAGGAAGGCGCTATGGAGGACTCGAGCAGTGAGGCAATATGGGCAGAACTGAGAAATAGGAAGGGTGCGGTAACAATGTTGGGGCTATACTACAGGCCTCCCAACAGCGAGCGTGAGATAGAGGTACAAATATGTAAACAGATTATGGAAAGATGTAGGAGCAACAGGGTGGTGGTGGTAGGAGATTTTAATTTTCCCAACATTGACTGGGATTCACTTAGTGTTAGAGGTCTAGATGGAGCAGAATTTGTAAGGAGCATCCAGGAGGGTTTTCTAGAGCAGTATGTAAATAGTCCAACTCGGGAAGGGGCCATACTGGACCTGGTGTTGGGGAATGAGCACGGCCAGGTGGTTGAAGTTTCAGTAGGGGACTACTTTGGGAATAGTGATCACAATTCCGTAAGCTTTAAAATACTCATGGACAAAGACGAGAGTGGTCTCAAAGGAAGAGTGCTAAATTGGGGGAAGGCCAACTATACCAAAATTCGGCAGGAGCTGGGGAATGTAGATTGGGAGCAGCTGTTTGAAGGTAAATCCACATTTGATATGTGGGAGGCTTTTAAAGAGAGGTTGATTAGTGTGCAGGAGAGACATGTTCCTGTGAAAATGAGGGATAGAAATGGCAAGATTAGGGAACCATGGATGACAGGTAAAATTGTGAGACTAGCTAAGAGGAAAAAGGAAGCATACATAAGGTCGAGGCGGCTGAAGAAAGACGAAGCTTTGAAAGAATATCGGGAATGTAGGACCAATCTGAAACGAGGAATTAAGAGGGCTAAAAGGGTCATGAAATATCTTTAGCAAACAGGGTTAAGGAAAACCCCAAAGCCTTTTATTCATATATAAGGAGCAAGAGGGTAACTAGAGAAAGGATTGGCCCACTCAAGGACAAAGGAGGAAAGTTATGCGTGGAGTCAGAGAAAATGGGTGAGATTCTAAACGAGTACTTTCAATCGGTATTCACCAAGGAGAGGGACATGAAGGATGTTGAGGTTAGTAACAGATGTTTGATTACTCTAGGTCAAGTCGGCATAAGGAGGGAGGAAGTGTTGGGTATTCTAAAAGGCATTAAGGTGGACAAGTCCCCAGGTCCGGATGGGATCTATCCCAGGTTACTGTGGGAGGTGAGAGGGGAAATAGCTGGGGCCTTAACAGATATCTTTGCAGCATCTTTAAACACGGGTGAGGTCCCGGAGGACTGGAGAATTGCTAATGTTGTCCCCTTGTTTAAGAAGGGTAGCAGGGATAATCCAGGTAATTATCGACCGGTGAGCCTGACGTCAGTGGTAGGGAAGCTGCTGGAGAAGTTACTGAGGGATAGGATCTATTCCCATTTGGAAGAAAAATGGCTTATCAGTGATAGGCAACATGGTTTTGTGCAGGGAAGGTCATGTCTTACCAACTTAATAGAATTCTCTGAGGAAGTGACAAAGTTGATTGATGAGGGAAGGGCTGTAGATGTCATATACATGGACTTCAGTAAGGCGTTTGATAAGGTTCCCCATGATAGGCTGATGGAGAAAGTGAAGGCGCATGGGGTCCAAGGTGTACTAGCTAGATGGATAAAGAACTGGCTGGGGAACAGGAGACAGAGAGCAGCAGTGGAAGGGAGTTTCTCAAAATGGAGACGTGTGACCAGTGGTGTTCCACAGGGATCCGTGCTGGGACCACTGTTGTTTGTGATATACATAAATGATTTGGAGGAAAGTATAGGTGGTCTGATTAGCAAGTTTGCAGACGACACTAAGATTGGTGGAGTAGCAGATAGTGAAGGGGACTGTCAGAGAATACAGCAGAATATAGATAGACTGGAGAGTTGGGCAGAGAAATGGCAGATGGAGTTCAATCAGGGCAAATGCGAGGTGATGCATTTTGGAAGATCCAATTCAAGAGTGAACTATACAGTAAATGGAAAAGTCCAGGGGAAAATTGATGTACAGAGAGATTTGGGTGTTCAGGTCCATTGTTCCCTGAAGGTGGCAACCCAGGTCAATAGAGTGGTCAAGAAGGCATACGGCATGCTTTCCTTCATCGGACGGGGTATTGAGTACAAGAGTTGGCAGGTCATGTTACAGTTGAATAGGACTTTGGTTCAGCCACATTTGGAATACTGCGTGCAGTTCTGGTCGCCACATTACCAAAAGGATGTGGATGCTTTGGAGAGGGTGCAGAGGAGGTTCACCAGGATGTTGCCTGGTATGGAGGGCGCTAGCTATGAAGAGAGGTTGAGTAGATTAGGATTATTTTCATTAGAAAGACGGAGGTTGAGGGGGGACCTGATTGAGGTGTACAAAATCATGAGAGGTATAGACAGGGTGGATAGCAAGAAGCTTTTTCCCAGAGTGGGGGATTCAATTACTCGGGGTCACGAGTACAAAGTGAAAGGGGAAACGTTTAGGGGGGGGATATGCGTGGAAAGTTCTTTACGCAGAGGGTGGTGGGTGCCTGGAACGTGTTGCCAGCGGAGGTGGTAGACGCGGGCACGATAGCGTCTTTTAAGATGTATCTAGACAGATACATGAATGGGAAGGAAGTAAAGAGATACAGACCCTTAGAAAATAGGCATCATGTTTAGATAGAGGATCTGGATCGGCGCAGGCTTGGAGGGCCGAAGGGCCTGTTCCTGTGCTGTAATTTTCTTTGTTCTTTGTCCTTTATTCCTTCAGATTTAACACCTCCATTACAGGCTGCCAGGGCACAGGAACCTGACTAGTAAAAAAGTGGTAAGTTTCAGGTGACCCCACTTCATCGGAGTCTATCAAATTCAGTTGGCCTAAACTTAATAAATGTTCAATTATTACAGCCAATTTGCCAATTCTCCCTGACAAGCATTAGCAGAGAGTTCATGTCACCATACAGATATTAGAGAACTTTGGAGGCTCTCTAACAGCCAGCAGCAAGATGGGGGGTTTGTTGGATGCTTTTGAGAGAACATCAGAAGAGGAAGACAATCACCATCCATGGCAGCAATGATATGCTGTGGCAGGATCAGCAGCTTCGCAGGAGAGAGGTGCACACAAGAGAGACCAAGAGCGCAGGAGGCACTACCCATGCAGCAGGATGTACGGACAGTAGCTCAGCTTCCTTGCCATCTTAGAAGAATGCAACTCAGCTGCAGAGAATATTCTAAAACATTTACCACAAAACCTGTCACACAGATATACAGTCCTCTGTGCCCAATCTCACAATCCATCAAAAATTACTAACAAGTCTATGCACAAGGAGTGCATCCATGCAAAATTTACCGCGATGTGAACATGGTCAAGTGGCAGCAAATTAGAGGGATACTGATGGATCTGTCCATGATCCCTGTGTGTTCTTGAAGTCTTCCTGGTGAGACATCTATCTAGTATATTAAAAGTCCTTCATGTGCACTTACTGTTCAATTTTTCAACTTTCTAGTGTCATAATCTGTCACACTTTTATGTCAATGTTTAACATTGAAACATACCTGTATAAACATTTCCAGTTTAAATTTGATAAGGAAGCAGTTGCCTGAAATGATGTAGCTGTATACTCTGGCCATTAGGTGGCAATTGCATAAAATACCACGAGCAAGTGCAGAAAATAATCAAAAAGGCTAATGGAATGCTAGCCTTTATATCTAGAGGATTGGAGTATAAAGACACAGAAGTTATACTGCAGCTGTACAAAACCCTGGTTAGACCCCTCGGAGTACTGTGAGCAGTTCTGGGCACCACCTTAGAAAGGATATATTGGCCTTGGAGGGAGTGCAACGTAGGTTTACAAGAATGATACCT
Organism: Heterodontus francisci; assembly: GCF_036365525.1. Taxonomy (NCBI): domain Eukaryota; kingdom Metazoa; phylum Chordata; class Chondrichthyes; order Heterodontiformes; family Heterodontidae; genus Heterodontus; species Heterodontus francisci. Next base: position 40,947,852 of record NC_090383.1, read on the forward strand.
GGACTACATGGGTTAAGTTACGAGGAGAGATTACACAAATCAGGCCTGTTTTCGCTAGAATTTAGAAGGTTAAGGGGTGATCTGATTGAAGCCTTCAAGATATTAACAGGAAAAGACAGGATAAAGATAAACTATTTCCACTGGTTGGAGATTCATAAACTAGGGGGCATTGTCTAAAAATTAGGAGCAGACCGTTCAGGAGACATGTTCGGAAGCACTTCAAGCAAAGGGTGGTAGAGGTTTGGAACTCTCTCCCACAAACAGCAGTTGAAGCTAGAACAGGGAAGGCAGTGGCATTGTCACTGGACTAGTAACCCAGAGACCCAGGGTATTGCTCTGGGGACATGGGTTCAAATGCCATCACAGCAGAAGGTGGAATTTGAATTCAATGAATAAATCTGGAATTATAAAGCTAGTTTTTATGATGGCCATGAGACCATTGTTGATTGTTGTAAAAACCCATCTGGTTCACTAATGTCCTTCAGGGAAGGAAATCTGCTGTCCTTACCTGGTCTGGCATACATGTGACTCCAGACCCACAGCAATGTGGTGACATTGCCCTCTGAAATGGCCTCTTACATGCCCTCTGAAATGGCCTAGCAAGCCACTCAGTTGTATCTAACCACTACGAAGTCAACCCCAAATGGACTGCTGCGGTTCAAGAAGGCATTTCACCACCACCTTCTCAAGGGCAATTAGGGATGGGCAATAAATACTGGCCTAGCCAGCGATGCCCAAATCCCATGAAAGAATAAAAACAAAATTTAAATCTGAGATAGATTTTTGTTAAGCAAAGATATTAAGGGATATGGGCCAAAGGCAGGTATATGAAATTAGGACGCGGATCAGCCATGATCTCATTGAATGGCGGGACAAGCTCGAGGGGCTGAATGGCCTACTCCTGTTCCTATCTTCCTATGTTCCTATAATTTGGAGGCAGGTTTTTGAAGTTGCCCAATTATGTTGGCCATTTTGTTTCTCGCAAGTGATTTTTTTTTCCTGTCAGATATTAATCTTTTAAATGTGATTTTTTAAATATATTTTTCTTCCACCCCTCTGGCTTTGAAAAAAAATGATGCCCCTCAAGCAGTCTTGCCATTTCAGTAGAACCAGCCAACCTCATACTCTCTAGTGTCCCATTCTGAGTCTTTGTAGGCAATAGCATTGTTTCTGTTGGGATGATGTATCCCATTCAGCTTTTGGCTTTCCAATTGGGCACAGCTTTACCCCACCCCCCCCTAACATGAACAAATATTTTACTGGTCAATATTAAGGAAAATAAATGGCCTCTGTGCAAACAAATACATATTTGCTTGGAGGTGATGTTGCCATCTCTTTATGCATTTTCCAAGTATTTTTATACTTTTACTTATAAAGTACACTCTTTTGAAGAAAAATCCATTCATGTAGCACCGCTTCTAGCAGTGCTATGTAGACCAGCGGCAGATAGTGCTGTGGGCCGTGACCTGCATAGTCCACACAGTATTCAGCACATTTTAAATTCATTTTCATGCGATGTGGGCATCGCTGGCAAAGCCAGCATTTGTTGTACGACCCTAACTGCCCTTTAGAAGCTACCTTCTTGAATCGCTGCAGTCCATTTGGTGAGCTTGGAACAGCACGTCTGGAGCCAACCAGCGAGCGGGCTATAGTAGACCAGGTATTAAAGGCCTGCTCAAGTCACAAAACAAAACCTGACCCGAACCCGATGGAACCACATCGGATCCTGAGCCCAACCTGGCCCGAGTCCCTCCATTCCACACCCACCCGACCGCACCCACCCCGCGCCTGACCCGACCCAAGCCCGATCCCATCCGACCCGAGCCCGACCTGACCACCGGAATGTTCCCTTTACTTACCTTGCGACTCCCAATCTTCAGGAAGCTGCAGCATGAGCGTAATGACGTCATAGAGACGATCACTCGCTCACTGCCCAGACTCAGTTTCCTTCTTTGACGTCCCAGACTCGCAGCTCAGGTAAGTTTTTTTACTTTTAACACATACCTGCAATTCTTGCTGTGTGTTTCCGACCCGGACCCGGCCGCGGCTCAACCCAAACCCAAAAGCCAGACCCAGAAGAGTGGCCCGACCTGACCCAAACCCAACACGTCATTGGGTCCCGTCAGGTTTGAGTCGGGTAGCAGGCCTTTACCTGGTATTGTGCAACGAGATAGAATTAATTGATGATGTCATAATGAAGGCGCTCCTAGGCAGCAGCAATCATAATATGATTGAATTTTACATTCAGTTTGAGGGAAAGAAAAGTGAGTCTAAGACTAGTATTTTAAACTTAAATAAGGGGAACTGCGAGGGCATGAAAGCAGAGCTAACAAAAATGAACTGGCAAAGTAGTTTAAGGGATAGGTCAATAGAGAGGCAGTGGCAGACATTTAAGGGGATATTTCAGAAGACACAGATTAGATACATTCCAATGAGAAAGAAAAATTCCAATGTGAGGACCCACCACCCGTGGTGAATTAAAAGTTAAAGATAGCATCAAACTTAAAGAAAAAGCATACAATTGCAGAAAGATGGTTGGCAGGTCAGAAGATTTGACAGAATATAAAATGCAGCAAAAAATAACTAAAAGATTAATAAGGAGGGAAAAAATTAGAGCACAAGAGAAAGCTGACTAGAACTATAAAGACAGATAGTAAGAGTTTCTATAGATATTTAAAAAAAGAAGTGAGTTAACAAAATGAGCATTGGTCTTATAAAATGTGAGTCTGGGGAATTAATAAGGGAAAATAAGGAGATGGCAGATGAATTGAACAGGTATTTTGCAGCGATCTTCACCATAGAGGATACAACTAACATCCCAGAAATAGCTGTAAATCAGGAAATGGAAGGGAGGGAGGAACTCAAGAAAATTACAATCACCAGAGAATTGATAGTGAGCAAATTGTTGGAGTTGTGGGCTGACAAGTCCCAGGGTCCTGATGGACTTCATCCGAGGGTCTTAAAAGAAGTGGCCTGTGAGATACTTGATGCGTTAGTTTTAATTTTCCAAAATTCCCTGGGTTCGGGGAAGGTTCCATTAGATTGGAAAATAGCCAATGTAACTCCTTTATCCAAAAAGGGACAGAGATAGAAAGCAGGAAACTACAGGTCAGTTAGCACAACATCTGTCTTCGGGAAAACTTTAGAAGCTATTATTAAATACATTATAACAGGGCACTTAGAAAATTTCAAGGTAATCAGGAAGAGTCAACATAGTTTTGTGAATGGGAAATTCATTGGAGTTCTTTGAAGAAGTAACCGTGCTCTGGATAAAGGGGAACTGTACTGTACTTAGATTTCCAGAAGGCATTTGGTAAGGTGCCACATCAAAGGTTATTGCGGAAAATGAAAGCTCATGGTGTAGGGGTTAACATTTTGGCATGGATAGAAGATTGGCTAGCTAACAGGTAACAGAGAGTCGGCATAAATGGGTAATTGTATGGCTGGCAAGATGTAACGAGTGGTGTGCCCCAGGGATCAGTGCTGGGGCCTCAACTTTTTACAATTTATATAAATGACTTAGATGAAGGGACCGAAGGTGTGGATGCTATATTTGCTGATGACACAAAGATGGGTAGGAAAGTAAGCTGTGAAGAGGACATTAGGAGTCCACAAAGGGATATAGATAGGTTAAGTGAGTGGGCAAAGATCTGGCAAATGGAGTATAATGTGGGAAAATGCGAAATAGTCCATTTTGGCAGGAAAATAAAAAAGAATATTATCTCAATGGTGAGAGATTGCAGAGCTCTGAGATGCAGAGGGATTTGGCTGTCCTAGTGTATGAATCACAAAAGGCTAGTATGCAGGTACAGAAGTAATTAGGAAAGCTAATATAATATTGTCATTTATTACGAGGGGAACTGAATACAAAAGTAGGGAGGTTATGCTTCAGTTATACAGGGCAAAGGTGAGATCACATCTGGAGCACTGTGTACAGTATTGGTCTCCTTACTTAAGGATGTAAATGTGTTGGAAGCAGTTCAGAGAAGGTTTACTAGACTAATACCTGGAATGGCTGGGTTGCCTTATGAGGAAAGGTTGGACAGGCTAGGCTTGTATGCGCTGGAATTTAGAAGAGTAAGAGGCGACTTCATTGAAAAATATAAGATTGTGAGGGGTCTTGACAGGGTGGATGTGGAAAGGATGTTTCCTCCTGTGGGAGAATCTAGAACTAGGGGTCACTGTTTAAAAATAAGGGGTCATACATTTAAGACAAGATGAGGAGATTTTTTTTCCTCTCAGAGGGTCGTGAGTCTTTGGAACTCACTTCGTTAAAAGGCGGTGGAAGCAGAGTCTTTGAATATTTTTGAAGTAGAGGTAGATCTATTCTTGATAAGCAAGTGGGTGAAAGTTTATTGAGGGTAGGTGGGAATGTGGAGTTGAAGTTACAATCAGATTAGCCATGATCTTATTGAACGGCGGAACAGGCTTTAGGGACTGAGTGGCCTATTCCTGCTCCAAATTCAAATATTCGTATGCAGGTAGTCCCTCAGTGCTGTTAGGGAGGAAGTTCCAGGATTTGGTCCAATGACAATGAATGGGTGGTGTGTGGCTTCGAGAGGAATTTGCATATGGTGGTTTTCTCATGCGTCTGCTGCCCTTGTCCTTCTAGGCGGAAGAGGTCATGGTTATGGAAGGTGCTGTTGTAGGAGGCATGGTGAGTTACTGCAGTGTAGATGCTACACATGATGCCACTCTGCATCAGTGGTGGAGGGAGTGAATGTTTAAGGTGGTGGATGGAGTGTCTTTCAAGTGGGCTGCTTTGTTCTGGACATTGTTGAGATTCCTGAGTGTTGTTGGAGACGCACTCATCCAGGCAGGGTAATCCATCACTCTCCTGAATTGAGCATTGTAGATGGTGGATGGCTTTGGGAGTCAGGAGCTGGATTACTTGCCTCAGAATTCCCAGCCTCTGGCCTGCTGTTGTAGGCATAGTATTTATGGAACTGCTCCAGTTATGTTTCTGGTCAATGATAACCCCCAGAATGTTGATAGTGGGGGAATTCAGCGATGGTAATGCCAAGGGGACACAGAACACAGAACACAGAAAATTACAGCACAGGAACAGGCCCTTCGGTCCTCCAAGCCTGCGCCGATCCAGATCCTCTATCTAAACATGACGCCTATTTTCTAAGGGTCTGTATCTCTTTGCTTCCTGCCCATTCATGTATCTGTCTAGATACATCTTAAAAGACGCTATCGTGCCCGCGTCTACCACCTCCGCCGGCAATGCGTTCCAGGCACCCACCACCCTCAGCGTAAAGAACTTTCCACGCATATCCCCCCTAAACTTTTCCCCTCTCACTTTGAACTCGTGTCCCCTAGTAATTGAATCCCCCACTCTGGGAAAAAGCTTCTTGCTATCCACCCTGTCTATACCTCTCATGATTTTGTACACCTCAATCAGGTCCCCACTCAACCTCCGTCTTTCTAATGAAAATAATCCTAATCTACTCAACCTCTCTTCATAGCGAGCGCCCTCCATACCAGGCAACATCCTGGTGAACCTCCTCCGCACCCTCTCCAAAGCATCTACATCCTTTTGGTAATGTGGCGACCAGAACTGCACGCAGTATTCCAAATGTGGCCGAACCAAAGTCTTATACAACTGTAACATGACCTGCCAACACTTGTACTCAATACCCCGTCCGATGAAGGAAAGCATGCCGTATGCCTTCTTGACCACTCCATTGACCTGCGTTGCCACCTTCAGGGAACAATGGACCTGAACACCCAAGTCTCTCTGTACATCAATTTTCCCCAGGACTTTTCCATTTACTGGATAATTCACTCTTGAATTGGATCTTCCAAAATGCATCACCTCGCATTTGCCCTGATTGAACTCCATCTGCCATTTTTCTGCCCAACTCTCCAATCTATTTATATTCTGCTGTATTCTCTCACAGTCCCCTTCACTATCTGCTACTCCACCAATCTTAGTGTCGTCTGCAAACTTGCTAATCAGACCACCTATACTTTCCTCCAAATCATTTATGCATATCACAAACAACTGTGGTCCCAGCACGGATCCCTGTGGAACACCACTGGTCACACGTCTCCATTTTGAGAAACTCCCTTCCACTGCTACTCTCTGTCTCCTGTTGCCCAGCCAGTTCTTTATCCATCTAGCTAGTACACCCTGGATCCCATGCGACTTCACTTTCTCCATCAGCCTACCATGGGGAACCTTATCAAACGCCTTACTGAAGTCCATGTCTATGACATCTACAGCCCTTCCCTCATCAATCAACTTTGTCACTTCCTCAAAGAATTCTATTAAGTTGGTAAGACATGACCTTCCCTGCACAAAACCATGTTGCCTATCACTGATAAGCCCATTTTCTTCCAAATGGGAATAGATCCTATCCCTCAGTATCTTCTCCAGCAGCTTCCCTACCACTGACGTCAGGCTCACCGGTCGACAATTACCTGGATTATCCCTGCTACCCTTCTTAAACAAGGGGACAACATTAGCAATTCTCCAGTCCTCCGGGACCTCACCCGTGTTTAAGGATGCTGCAAAGATATCTGTTAAGGCTCCAGCTATTTCCTCTCTCGCTTCCCTGAGTAACCTGGGATAGATCCAATCTGGACCTGGGGACTTGTCCACCTTAATGCCTTTTAGAATACCCAACACTTCCTCCCTCTTTATGCCGACTTGACCTAGAGTAATCAAACATCTGTCCCTAACCTCAACATCCGTCATGTCCCTCTCCTCGGTGAATACCGATGCAAAGTACACGTTTAGAATCTCACCCATTTTCTCTGACTCCACGCATAACTTTCCTCCTTTGTCCTTCAGTGGGCCAATCCTTTCTCGAGTTACCCTCTTACTCCTTATATATGAATAAAAGGCTTTGGGATTTTCCTTAACCCTGTTTGCGAAAGATATTTCATGACCCCTTTTAGCGCTCTTAATTCCTCGTTTCAGATTGCGCCTACAATCCCGATATTCTTTCAAAGCTTCGTCTTTCTTCAGCCGCCTAGACCTTATGTATGCTTCCTTTTTCCTCTTAGCCAGTCTCACAATTTCACCTGTCATCCATGGTTCCCTAATCTTGCCATTTCTATCCTTCATTTTCACAGGAACATGTCTCTCCTGCACGCTAATCAACCTCTCTTTAAAAGCCTCCCACATATCAAATGTGGATTTACCTTCAAACAGCTGCTCCCAATCTACATTCCCCAGCTCCTGCCGAATTTTGGTATAGTTGGCCTTCCCCAATTTAGCACTCTTCCTTTGGGACCACTCTCGTCTTTGTCCATGAGTATTCTAAAACTTACGGAATTGTGATCACTATTCCCAAAGTAGTCCCCTACTGAAACCTCAACCACCTGGCCGGGTTCATTCCCCAACACCAGGTCCAGTATGGCCCCTTCCCGAGTTGGACTATTTACATACTGCTCTAGAAAACCCTCCTGGATGCTCCTTACAAAATCTGCTCCATCTGGACCTCTAACACTGAGTGAATCCCAGTCAATGTTGGGAAAATTAAAATCTCCTATCACCACCACCCTGTTGCTCCTCCATCTTTCCATAATCTGTTTACATATTTGTACCTCTATCTCACGCTCGCTGTTGGGAGGCCTGTAGTGCAGCCCCAACATTGTTACCGCACCCTTCCTATTTCTCAGTTCTGCCCATATTGCCTCACTGCTCGAGTCCTCCATAGTGCCTTCCTTCAGCACAGCTGTGATATCCTCTTTGACCATACTGCAACTCCTCCACCCCTTTTACCTCCCTCTCTATCCCGCCTGAAACATCGATATCCTGGGATATTTAGTTGCCAATCATGCCCTTCCCTCAACCAAGTCTCAGCAATAGCAATAACATCATACTCCCAGGTTCTAATCCAGGCCCTAAGTTCATCTGCCTTACCTACTACACCTCTTGCATTAAGACAAATGCACCTCAGACCACCAGTCCCTTTGCGTTCATCATCTGGTCCCTGTCTACTCATTTCCTTGGTCACGCTGACTTCATTATCTAGTTCCTTACAGGCTTTAGTTACTACCTCCTTACCGTCCACTGACCTCCTCATTTGGTTCCCATCCCCCTGCCACATTAGTTTAAACCCTCCCCAACAGTGTTAGCAAAAGCACCCCCAAGGACATTGGTTCCAGTCCGGCCCAGGTGTAGACCGTACAATTTGTAATAGTCCCACCTCCCCCAGAACCGGTCCCAATGTCCCAAAAATCTGTACCCCTCCCTCCTGCACCATCTCTCAAGCCACACATTCATCCTGACTATTCTTTCATTTCTGCTCTGACTATCACGTGGCACTGGTAGCAATCCTGAGATTACGACCTCTGAGGTCCTACTTTTTAACTTGGCTCCTAACTCCCTAAATTCTGCTTGTAGGACCTCATCCCGTTTTTTACCTATATCATTGGTGCCTATGTGCACAACGACAACTGGCTGTTCACCCTCCCCTTTCAGAATGTTCTGCAGCCGATCTGAGACATCCCTGACCCGTGCACCTGGGAGGCAACATACCATTCGGGAGCCTCATTTTCGACCACAGAACCGCCTATCTACTCCCCTTAAAATCGAATCCCCGATAACTATAGCCCTTCCACTCTTTTTCCCGCCCTTCCGAACAGCAGAGCCAGGCACGGTGCCATGAACCTGGCTACTGCTGCCTTCCCCTGGTGAGCCATCTCCCTCCACAGTATCCAAACGGTATACCTGTTTTGGAGGGAGATGACCGCAGGGGACACCTGCACTGCCTTCCTGCTCTTTCTCTGCCTTTTGGTCACCCATTCCCTTTCACCCTCAGCAATCTTTATCTGTGGTGTGACCAATTCACTAAAAGTGCTATCCACGACCTCCTCAGCATCGCGGATGCTCCAAAGTGAGTCCATCCGCAGCTCCAGAGCCGTCATGCGGTCTAACAAGAGCTGCAGCTGGACACAATTCCAGCACGTGAAGGAGTCAGGGACATCAGCCGTGTCCCTGAGCTCCCACATTGAGCAAGAGGAGCATAACACGGGTCTGAGATCTCCTGCCATTTTCAATCTTAAGCTTAAGTTAGTCTTAACTTAGATAAACGAAAAAGGAATGAAAAGTTTTCACCAATCACAGGAAAAAAAAATCGAAAAAGCCTTACCTTATCTGCACACCACTGAGTCCTTTTGTTTTGGTTAGAGGAGGAGGCCGGGTGGGAGACACCGCAGGTGTAGTGTCTCGGGTTCAGCCGCTGCCCAAATATATAGGACTTACTTACCCAGCTGCCACCTCGCTCTCCCTGTCGCCGCTGCAAAAAGAAACGACCAAAACAACAAGGTAAGTTTATATAAGTTGTAAACTCACTTACCCAGCTGCCACCTCGCTCTGTCTGTCGCCGCTGGAAAAAGAAACCGCCAAAACAACAAGGTAAGTTTATATAAGTTGTAAACTCACTTATCCAGCTGCCACCTCGCTCTCCCTGTCGCCGCTGCAAAAAGAAGACATGGTTAGATTCTCTCTTTTTGGAGATTATCATTGCCTGGCATTGTGTGGCACAAATGTCGCTCGCCACGTATTAGCCCAAGACTGAATATTTTCCAGGTCTTGCTGCATATGGACATGGACTGCTTCAGTATGAGGAGTTGTGAATGGCACTGAATATCATACAATCTTCAGTGAACTTCGCAACTTCTGACCTTATGATGGAGGGAAGGTCATTGATGAAGCAGTTGAAAATGGTTGGGCCTCGGACACTACCCTGAAGAACCACTGCAGCAATGTCCTGGAGCTCAGATGATTAATCTTCAACAACCACAACCATCTTCCTTTGTGCGAGGTATGACTCCAACCAGTGGAGAGTACTCCCCTTGATCCCATTGACTTCAATTTGTCTAGGGCTCCTTGATGCCATACTTGGTCAAATACTCCATTGATATCAAGGATTATCACTCTCACCTCACTGATACAGGTACATGCAGCTGTGTTCCCTGCGTGCGCCTGAACATGAGAAAATGGCACTCACCTAACTTCACATTGTCCAACCGGCTGATGTGATACCAGGATACCAGGTTTGGTCAACATGAGTCCTAGCAATGCCTGCGTTGTCCAGAAATGATAAAAGAAGCATGAAGCAGCAGGATGGGCCCTGCAGTGGCATTATTTAAAGGGCTAAGTATCTTCGCAGAGATGTCAGAGAAGGAGGTGATCTGCCCACACAAATGTTGCAACAGGTTGGGGGTGGTGGGGCGGGGTGGGGGGGGGGGGGGTGGTGGTGGCAGGAGTGCCAGTGCCTCTGGATCTGCAGCACGAAATGGAGATGGAGCAGAGGCTGCAGATAGACCAAGTATTGTGTCATACTTTCTGCCAACTTGGAGATGGACTCCTCCATGCTCCTTGACAGTGACAGGAGTGTCTGGCAGGTCAGTCAATGCACCCAGCATGCCCATTCAGTACTCCCCTGTATGCCGCCCCATTGAGATTCTCAGCTGAGTCCTCTGCAACTGAACTGATCTGCAACCGTCCCCTCTGGAGAGCTGGCAAATAAAATATCCTTTACCCTTGGACGAGTTGTCGCCCACTCGTGCCTGAATGACTCAACACATGCTGATCCCGACTCTATACAAACCTGCAAGGTACATGCAGTGCCAGTATCTGAGCTGGTGGCTGCCAGTGTCAGATCAAGTGAAGGCGCCTCTTCATCAGTACTGTCCTCTTGCTATCCTCTTCCTCACAGGGCTGCTGTGGCAGATCAGGTGACAGTTCCTGGGTGTCTGAAAGCAGGAAATCAGAAGAGAAAGATTGGTGTGAAGGTAGGGAGGTGAGGTGTAAAGTAAGAAGTCCATGGACAAATCATCTACAGCTTGCTCTTCAAGCCAGATATTAGGATGCAAGTGAGCTGGGAGTTGAGAAGGGGCATAAGGCAGGAACATGCCATCATCCTCAATGTTCTCAATGACACTGGATGCCCTGTTACAGTTAGCCACATGATGCTAAGTGCCATCTCCTCTGTAGGTTTCAGGAGCTGCAGGTGTCCTTCTCCCCTGCCAGTTCTGCTCTGCTCCTTTCTATTGTCTGTTACCTTTTCCTGAAATAGAGAGTGCAGAATATTAGTGAGTGTTTTGGATGGTGTACCTGCCAGAGCTGAATAGTTGAAGGTATGTGGAGGCAGCAAAAGGTGGATGTGAGATTGGCAGCATTGGTAGGTGTATGAAGGTGAGGTGGAGTATCTGGATGTTAGGCATGAGTCCTTAGTGCCAGTGAATGCTGCTGGGTGAGTGAAGGGGGTGTTGTGCATTGAGCGTCATGAGAGTGGTGGAGCGATGCATCTGAGATGTCATGTGAAGATGCAATCACTCACATTGGCCATCCATGTAGACTTCTTGTAACACTGCTTCCATGTCTTGGGTCCATACTCTGTGAATTAACAATCCTGGCCACCTGCTCTCACTCCCTTCTGAGAGTGGTCCTCGAGGGTCCCCTGCATCCGCCCCCTCCCCGCAGGACCCTGACATCTCTTCCCCTGTCCATGTGCACCACTAATGCCTTCAGCGCAACATCCATCAGTCTGGATCCTTCTGTGTGCCTTGATGTTCATTTTTCAAGAATTTCCATAACAGTAATATTTTTTCCACCTTCCCTTTAAAAGGCAGCCTGCCTTTCAGAGCAGAATGCTGCCTGCACCATGTGATCAGGAAACAATGCTGCTGGCACCACCTGCTATGTGCAGATCACCACTGGAGGCACAGGTTCGTGCCTTGAAATTTTGCAAGTAAGGTAGGAGACAAATTTTGTATTTTAACCCAACTCAATCTGAACAAGCATGGGCATGCTGTGAACAGTGACTGCTGTGCTCAATAATCTGGGTTATTAAATTTCAATATTGAATATTAAAATATCATTTGAAAAACCTTTGCATCCTGCTCTTGGTGTACCCATAATTCCCCACATTGTGAGTTTCTAATCTCAGCAATGCTGTTGTGGGAGATACTGAATGAAGGCCATGATCTTCCTCAAAGACTTCAAGAGAATGTAAAAAGATCAAAGAAGCAGATATCCAGGTTCCTCCTGACCTTATCCTAGTGACCAGGCTGAGACCAGCCCTGGCAGAGGTGTGACATTAGAACTTCTGTCCAGCATGCTGTTTGGAGCCTAAGGAAGAAAATAATACTTTCCAAAGAATATGAAAAGGGAAGTTGGTGGTGTAGTGGTAATGTCACTGGACTAGTAAACCAGAGGCCTAGACTAATGGGCCCATAGATTCAAATCCCACGATGGCAGCTAGTGGAATTTAAATTCAATTAATTAATAAAAATCTGGAATTGAAAGCTAGTCTCAGTGCCCTGAAACTATCATTGATTGTTATAAAACCCCATCCTGTTCACTATTGTCCTTTAGGGAAGAAAATCTGCTGTCCTTACCTGATTTGGCCGATTTGCGACTCCAGACCTTTGAAATTGCCTAGCAAGCCACTTAGTTCAGGGGCAATTCGGGACAAAATTTTAGCCTTGCCAGAAATGCCGACAGCAACTTTTTTTTTGAATATATAAAAACTGCAAAAGTCACATTAGTAAAATTATGAAATATTTTTTTCCCCTGTCAATGTATGTCAATAAACTTACAATGAAAAATGATCTGGCTATATCCTTTGTAAATTTCAAAAGATTAACTGCAAATAAGTACCCAATTTCAATCATAGAATCATAGAATGTTTACAACACAGAAGGAGGCCATTCGGTGTGTCGTGTCCTTGCCAACATTTTGAAAGAGCAACTCAGCTAGTTCCGCAGCCCCACCATTTCTCTTCAGACAATTATTTGAAAGCCACGATTGAATCTACCTCCACCACACTCTCAAGCAATGCATTCTGAATCCTAACCACTTGCTATGTAAAAAGGTTTTTCCTCGTGTTGTTGTTGATTCTTTTGCCAATCACCTGAAATCAGTGTCCTCTGGTTCTTGACCCTTCTGCCAATAGAAATCATTTCTCCCTATCAACTCTTCCCAGACCTCTCATAATTTTGAACACTTCTGTCAAATCTCCTCTCAATCTTCTTAAGGAAAACAGCTGCAACTTCTTCAGTCTATCCACATAACTGAAGTCCCTCATCCATGGAACCATTCTCGTAAATCTTTTTCTGTACCCTGTCTAATGCCCTCACATCCATTCAGTGCCCAGAATTGGATACAATAGTTCAGTTGAGGCTAAACCAATGTTTTTAAAGGTTCTCCTTAACTTCTGTGTGCTCAATGCCCCTATTTCTGAAGGCCAGGGTCCCATATTCTTTATGAACCACTTCACAACTTGCCCTACCACCTTCAATGATTTGTGCACATATACCCCCAGGTCTCTCTGGTCCTGCACCACCTTTAAAATTGTATCCTTTACTTTATATTGTCTTTCCTCATTCTTCCTGCATTACAACAGTAACTGCACTTCAAAAAGTACTTCATTGGTTTTAAAGCGCTTTGAGACATCAGTGGTCATGAAAGGCACTATTTGCAAGTCTTTTTTCTTTTTTCCTACCAAAATGTAATTGTGCCACTTCATACTTCTCTGCATTAAATTTCATCTGCCACATGTCCACCCATTCCACCAGCCTATCTATGTCCTCTTAAAGTCTTATCACTATTGCCCTCACAGTTCACAATACTACGAAGCTTTGCATCATCTGCAAATTTCGAAATTGTGCCCTGCACACCCAAGTTTAGATCATTAATATAGATCAAGAAAAGCAGTGGTCATAATACGCCACTGTATACCTTCCTCCAGTTCGAAAAACAACCATCCACCACTACTCTCTGTTTCCTGTCACTCAGCCAACTTTGTATCCATGCAGCCACTGTCCCTTTTATTCCATGTGCTTTAACTTTGCTGACAACCCTGTTTGGTGGCACTTTCTCAAACGCCTTTTGGAAGTCCATGTACACCACATCAACCGCATTAACCTTATCAATCCTCTTTATTACCTATTCAAAAAACTCTGTTAATTATATGCGATGTACCCTTAAAAAATCCATGCTAGCTTTTCTTAATTAATCCACTTTTGTCCAAGTGATGATTAATTTTGTCCCAAATTATTGTTTCTAAAAGCTTTCCCACCACTGAGGTTAAACTGAATAGCCAGGCATTATTGGGCTTGTCCATGCACCCTTTTTTGAACAACGGTATAACATTTGCCATTCTCCAGTCCTCTGGCACCGCCCCTGTAACTAAGGAGGATTGGAAGATTATGGTCAGTGCCTCCACAATTTCCATCCTTGCTTATAACAATATCAGGCAGGAACTGAAGAATTTAGATTGGGGGCGGCTGTTTGAGGGTAAATCAACATCTGACATGTGGGAGTCTTTCAAATGTCAGTTGATTAGAATCCAGGACCAGCATGTTCCTGTGAGGAAGAAGGATAAGTTTGGCAAGTTTCGGGAACCTTGGATAACGCAGGATATTGTGAGCCGAGTCAAAAAGAAAAAGGAAGCATTCGTAAGGGCTGGAAGGCTAGGAACAGACAAATCCCTTGAGGAATATAAAGACAGTAGGAAGGAACTTAAGCAATGAGTCAGGAGGGCTAAAAGGGGTCATGAAAAGTCATTGGCAAACAGGATTAAGGATAATCCCAAGGCTTTTTATACATATATAAAGAGCAAGAGGGTAACGAGGGAAAGGTTTGGCCATCTCATGGACAGAGGAGGGAATCTATGCGTGGAGCCAGAGGAAATGGGCGAGGTACTAAATGAGTACTTTGCATCAGTATTCACCAAAGAGAAGGACTTGGTGGATGATGAGCCTAGGGAAGGGAGTGTAGATAGTCTCAGTCATCTCATTATCAAAAAGGAGGAGGTGTTGGGTGTCTTGCAAAGCATTAAGGTAGATAAGTCCCCAGGGCCTGATAGGATCTACCCCAGAATACTAAGGGAGGCAAGGGAAGAAATTGCTGGGGCATTGACAGAAATCTTTGCATCCTCATTGGCTAAAGGTGAGGTCCCAGAGGACTGGAGAATAGCCAATGTTGTTCCTTTGTTTAAGAAGGGTAGCAAGGATAATCTAGGAAATTATAGGCCGGTGAGCCTTACGTCAGTGCTGGGAAATTATTAAAGAGGATTCTTCGGGACAGGATTTACTCCCATTTGGAAACAAACAAACTTATTAGCAAGAGGCAGCATGGTTTTGTAAAGGTGGAGGTCGTGTCTCAGTAATTTGATTGAGTTTTTTGAGGAAGTGACAACAATGATTGATGAAGGAAGGGCAGTGGATGTTATCTATATGGACTTCAGTAAAGCCGTTGACAAGGTCCCTCATGGTGGACTGATACAAAAGGTGAAGTCACATGGGATCAGAGGTGAGCTGACAAGATGGATACAGAACTGGCTCTGTCATAGAAGACAGAGGGTAGCAGTGGAAGAGTGCTTTTCTGAATGGAGGGATATGACTAGTGGTGTTCCGCAGGGATCAGTGCTGGGACCTTTGCTGTTTGTAGTATATATAAATGATTTGGAGGAAAATGTAGTTGGTCTGATTAGTCAGTTTGCGGACGACACAAAGGTTGGTGGATTTGCGGATAGTGATGAGGATTGTCAGAGGATACAGCAGGATATAGATCGGTTGGAGACTTGGGCGGAGAAATGGCAGATGGAGTTTAATCCGGACAAATGTGAGGTAATGCATTTTGGAAGATCTAATGCAGGTAGGAAGTATACAGTAAATAGCAGAACCCTTCGGAGTATTGACAGGCAGAGGGATCTGGGCGTACAGGTCCACAGGTCACTGAAAGTGACACCGCAGGTGGATAAGGTAGTCAAGAAGGCATACGGCATGCTTGCCTTCATCGGTCGGGGCATAAAAATTGGCAAGTCATGTTGCAGCTGTACTTTAGTTCGGCCGCACTTAGAATATTGCGTGCAATTCTGATCGCCACGCTACCAGAAGGAGGTAGAGGCTTTGGAGAGGGTACAGAAGAGGTTTACCAGGATGTTGCCTGGTCTGGAGGGCATTAGCTATGAAGAGAGGTTGGATAAACTTGGATTGTTTTCACTGGAACGACGAAGGTGGAGGGGTGACATGATCGAGGTTTACAAAGTTATGAGTGGCATGGACAGAGTGGATAGTCAGAAGCTTTTTCCCAGGGTGGAAGAGTCAGTTACTAGGGGACATAGGTTTAAGGTGAGAGTGGCAAAGTTTAGAGGGGATGTGCGAGGCAAGTTCTTTACACAGAGGTTGGTGAGTGCCTGGAACTTGCTGCTGGGGGAGGTGGTGGAAGCAGGTACGATAATGACGTTTAAGAGGCACCTTGACAAATACATGAATAGGATGGGAATAGAGTGTTTCAGTTTAGGCTGGCATCAAGATCGGCGCAGGCTTGGAGGGCCGAATGGCTTGTTCCTGTGCTGCACTGTTCTTTGTTCTCTCAGAATTCTTGGATTCCTCTGATCCAGTCCTGGTGACATATCAATTTTAAGTACAGCCGGCCGTTCTAATACCGCCTCTTTATCAATTTGTAGCCCAACCAGTGTCTCAACTACATTCTCTTTCACTATGACTTTGGCAGCATCTTTTTCCTTGGTAAAGACAGATGCAACGTGTTCATTTAGTACCTCAGCCATGCCCTCTACCCCACTCATCCTTTTTTCCACCATTTTACTATTTATATGCCTATAAAAGACTTCTAGATTTCCTTTCTCACTCTCTTTGTTTATTTCTTTTTTCACTTCCCATCTGAACTTTCTATATTCGGCCTGGTTCTCACTTGAATTGTCAACCTACCATCTGTCATACGCACCCTTTTTCTGCTTCATCTTACTCATCTCTTTCATCATCCAAGGTGCTCTGGCCTTGTTCATCTTACCTTTTCCCCTCGTGGGAATGTACCTCAACTGTAGCCATGCCACCTTTTATGTTGTCTGATGCAACAGAAATGAGATGTGTGGAGTCGTTGGTTGAAGATCGCCAACAGGTTTATGACAGCTAACTATTTACAGGACCTGTCTCTAGGTGTTCCAGTAGCAGTGACTCAGGCTTGTAGTCACATGACTGCATCCTGGTACTTGGCTCATTAGAATACTAAGATCTTAAAGGGACATCACTCATCAAGGCAATCACACAACATCCCCTTTCTTTCCAAAGATAAGTATCATATGCTAAAAGTAAAAGTCCATAAAACTAGATAACATCAAAATGATTTACACATGGATAGAGATTGTGAAATTTACAAATGTAGAGGTTTAAGCATCCGAAGATATCATTTTGGTGGTTTGACAACTCTTCCAGATCTGATTATGGTATAACCTTCTGGGGATGCAGATTTCACCCTTGTCTGTACTGGGTTTGCAGGCATGTCAATGCGTTGGCTGCCGTCCTGTTGATCTGTCACACCCCCAACATCGGAGTGTACTCCGAGTCCACCATGCACAATTGGAGTACTGCACACCTCTCTCAGTTAGCTTTGGTTCCATCTCAACACTGCTTCGTTAGATGTTGTAACCTTGTAGCACCTAGGCTCATCGCACACTCCGGCCATCTCTACAGGCAACCATATTTTCATTGTGAGGTGTATGACCCTGACCTTTTGTCCTTCATGCAGCTGAGGTAGTTCTGCCCCTGCGTGTCGGTTATGCTCCATCGTCATTCTCCCCATTTTTCGAGCAGTGTCTCCTGCATCTCGGAGAATTTGGACAGATGATGGCTTGGCAGAGTCATCTGCACTTGTCTGCTAAATATGTTCTCTGCTGGTAACGATAAGCCCATATTCATAGGTGTAGCTCTGAGGTGCAGCATGGCAACACGAAAATCTTGTTTCGTTGTCCTACACTTCAGGATAAGTGCTTTGACTGTGCGGACCATTCGCTCGGTGAGACCATTAGACATGAGGTAATGTGGTGAGGACATCACATGGTTTTACGCCCCATTTGGCACACATATCCGTGAAAGATTTGCCCATGTACTGTGACCCATTGTCAGAAACGATTTCTTCAGGTGCACTGAATGAACTGAATATAGAACTTAATATGTCTGCAAAAACTGCATTTGAAGTGTTTTTTACCTGTCTGACAATTGGAAATTTGAAGTAGTCAGTGACTAAGATAAAGTCGTCTCCATTAACGGAAAGTAGGTCAATCGCGATTTTGGACCAAATAACTGACAGAATGCGGCTGGTAGCTCTGGCATGACTCACACACCCTCACTAACCTTTCGATGTCATTATTGATCCCTGGCCAATAAACAGTGCCTTGTGCCAGTCGTCGTGTTTGCTCTATGCCCACATGGCCTTAGTGAAGTTGTGACAAGATGTTCTCTTGGACAGCTTTGGGCACAATCACTTGTTTTGCTTTGAAGGTGACACCTCTCGAGATACCGAGTTCATCTCTGTAAGGCCAGAAGCATCTGAGGGTTTCTGGCACCTCTTTTACTGTGTCAGGCCAGCCTTCCGTGATGACTCGCCACAGTGCCTTCAGTTGTGGGTCATTTGCTGTATTTGATTATAGTTGGTCACATTTGTGCTGACCAAAATGCAAAAAAGTTGATTTTGAGCACATCTTCCACCTCAATATCCATGCTGTCCACTTGTAGATCCAGCGGAATGTCTTCATTTTTGTTTAGGTTTGGCAATCTGCTCAGCTTATTCAAGGTGGCCCTTTTAGTGTCTGGTTTGCAGCAGATGTCGAAGTCGTACTGCTGTAACTTCACTAAAAACCGATGTAGTTGAGGTGGTGTGCTTATCAATGATTTGTGCCAGATTATCTCCAGTGATTGGTGGTCAGTTTCCACCATGAACAGCTTGCCGAACAGGTCGGTGTCGAACCTTGTGATCCCAAACACCAGAGCAAGTGTTTCACGCTCTATGAGTAATTGGACTGTGCTGTGGGTAAACATTTGGCCCCAAATTCAATTGGTTTGCTTTCCTGTAGGATGCATGCCCCTAGCCCTTTCTGTGAGGTGCGACTTCCAAGACTGTCTTCTTCCTTGGATCGTAGTACTGCAGGTGCTTGTTTGAGAGACTCAAACATATGCTGGTGGTCCTCCTGCCCAAAAAATGGTACATCTTTTTTTAAGAGCCCTCTCAGTAATGATGCTTTGTCAGAAAAATTTGGAATGAATGGTGCCAAAAGGTGAAAAATCCAAGACATCTCTGGAGGTCTTCCTTCTCTTGTGGGGTAGGCATATGCCTTACATCTTCAATTTTGCCTGGGTCAGCATGAATTCTGCAACCTGAATAGATGGAGCCAAATAAATGTATCTGACTTACATTCACCTGGCACGTCTTGCTGTTAAAAATAAGCTATTTGCAACGAGCTACTGCCATCAGAGAATTATCTCAATGTCATTCGCACTGCATAAGCAACCAGGCACACTTTCTAGAATTCTGTCCATATGTTACTGAAACAGTCCTTGACTGACAGATAAGCCGAAGGGTAGTCTCTGGAAGCAGCATCTTCCAAATGGTGTCCTGCAGGTGGTGACTTCTTGAGTTTCCTTAGTTAAGTGTACTGACCAATATCCATGTTTGGCATCCAACTTGGAGCAGAATTTCTCTCCTGTGAACTTGGGATTCAATTTACAGAATAACAAAATAATACAGTGCAGAAGAGGCCCTTCGGCCCATCAGATCTGCACCGATGCATTAAAGACACCTGACCTGTCTACCTAATCCCATTTGCCAGCACTTGGCCCATAGCCTTGAATGTTATGATGTGCCAAGTGCTCATCCAGGTACTTTTTAAAGGATGTGAGGCAACCCACCTCTACCACCCTCCCAGGCAGGGCATTCCAGACCATCACCACCCTCTGGTTCAAAAGGTTCTTCCTCAAATCCCCTTTAAACCTCCTGCCCCTCACCTTAAACTTGTGTCCCCTCGTAACTGACCCTTCAACTAAGGGGAACAGCTGCGCCCTATCCACCCTGTCCATGCCCCTCATAATCTTGTACAGCTTGATCGGGTCACCCTTCAGTCTTCTCTGCTCCAGCGAAAACAACCCATGCCTATCCAACCTTTCTTCATAGCTTAAATATTCCATCCCAGGCAGCATCCTGGTGAATCACCAATGCACCCCCTCCAGTGCAAACACATAATGTCGGCATCATGTGAGTTAATCTCTTTATGGAGAAGTTTAGACACATTGGATCTAGACATACCCTGACTGCTCCATCCTTCTTCAGTAAGCATGTTATTGAGCTGCACCAGGATGTGTGATGATGCACATGACAGATGATGCTATTGCGTTCCATCTAACTCATCCTTAATCTTTTCTTGTAAGTGCATGCTGCACTTTCTGGGAGGGTCAATTGATGGAACTGCATCCTCTCTGAGGTGCAGTATGGCGTCGCCTTTGAAATTTCCTATAGTGTCGATCCTGTCTGGGTACATTTGTTGTAGGTCGTGGACTGACTCAATGCAGGTACCCTTGGTCTCTTCTGCTGTAATGGGTACCTTGGTGACCTCATAGATGGTTATGACATTGAGGTCCTGTCATGCTGGTAGTCCTGCCACTGCTGGTCCACTCGTGTCTGCTCAGTAGAACTTTTGTGGTTTACATGCTGACTTGTCGTATCTGCATTGCATTGTTAATGTACCACTGCAAGGATGGGTGATCTGTTGTATGCAGATAACTTTTCATTTGTCAGTTTTTTCATTGATTTCCAACAACTGAACACACTTCAGAAACTCTTTTTCCCCCTCTCTAACCTTTACACGATTACCATCCCAGACTATATTAGGATAATTAAAGTCTCCCGTTATAACTACTAGAACAAAGAACAAAGAAAATTACAGCACAGGAACAGGCCCTTTAAGCCTACCCCGATCCAAATCCTCTATCATAAATACTCTATATTTATTGCACCTCTCTGTAATTTTCTTGCAAATTTGTTCCTCATTATCTTTCCCACTAGTTGGTGGTCTATAGAATACATCCAGTAGTGTAATGGTACCTCTATTGTTTCTTAGCTCTAACCAAATAGATTCAGTCCTTGACCCATCTAGGACAACCTTCCTGTCCAGCAGTGTAAAATTCTCTTTAATCAGTACTGTTACCCCTCCTTCTTTCCTCCCTTCCCTATCTTTCCTGAACATCTTATATTGAGGAATATTTAGTACCTGAATCCTGCACATTTTTAAGACAGTTCTCTGTTATTACCACAATATAAGAACATAAGAAAGAGAAGCAGGAGTAGGCCATTTGGCCCTTCGAGCCGACTGCGCCATTCGATGAGATCATGACTGATCTTCTACTTCAACACCATTTTCCTGCACTATTCCCATATCCCCTCAATGTTTTTAATATGTAGAGGTCTATTGATCTCAGTCATAGAGTCATAGAGTCGTACAGCATAGAAACTGGCCCTTCGGCCCATCGCGTCCATGCTGACCATAATGCCTATCTATACTAATCCCATCTGCTTGCATTAATTCCATGTCCCTCTATGCCTTGCTCATTCAAGTACCTGTCCAGATGCCTCTTAAATTTAGATTTTTAGAATCTAAATTTAAGAGGCATCTGGACAGGTACTTGAATGTTGCTACTGTTCCTGCCTCCACCACCTCCTCTGGCAGCTCATTCCAGATACACACTATTCTTTGTGTGAAAATTGCACCCCTTTGATCCCCTTTAAACCTCCTCCCTCTCACCTTAAATCTATGCCCTCTAGTTTTAGTCACCCCTACCATGGAAAACAGACTCTGGCTATCTAACCTATGTGCCACTGGCGGCACAGTGGCGCAGTGGTTAGCACCGCAGCCTCACAGCTCCAGGGACCCGGGTTCAATTCTGGGTACTGCCTGTGTGGAGTTTGCAAGTTCTCCCTGTGTCTGCGTGGGTTTCCCCCGGGTGCTCTGGTTTCCTCCCACAGCCAAAGACTTGCAGGTTGATAGGTAAATTGGCCAGTAGCAATTGCCCCTAGTATAGGTAGGTGGTAGGGAAATATAGGGGTAGGTGGGGATGTGGTAGGAATATGGAATTAGTGTAGGATTGGTATAAATGGGTGGTTGATGGTCGGCACAGACTCGGTGGGCCGAAGGGCCTGTTTCAGTGCTGTATCTCTAAAACTAAAACTCTAAAACTCAAACTATCTATTCCTCTCATAATTTTATATACCTCTATCATGTCCCCTCTCAGCCTCCTTCACTGCAGAGAAAACAGACCCAGCCTATCCAATCTCTCTTTATAACTCAAGCCCTCCAAACGAGGCAACATCCTTCTGAATCTTTTCTGCACCCTCTCTAGCTTAATCACATCTTTCCTGTAGTGCGGCGACCAGAACTGCACACAGTACTCCAAATGCGGCCTCACCAACTTTATGTACAACATGATGTCCCAACTCTTGTACTCAATGCCTTGGCCGATGAAGGCAAGCATGCCATATGCCTTCTTCACCACCCTGTCTACCTGTGTTGCCACTTTCAGGGAACTATGTACTTGCACCCCATGGTCTATGCTCAAGAACACTCCCCAGGGCCCTGCCATTCACTGTATATGTCATGCCCTGGTTTAACTTCCCAAAATGCATCACTTCGCACTTGTCTGCATTAAATTCCATTTGCCAATCCCTTGCCCACTTTCCCAGTTTATCTAGATCCTGTTTTAACCTTAGACAACCTTCTTCACTGTCCACTATACCACAAATTTTGGTTTCATCTGCAAACTTACTAATCATGCCCCCTACATTCACATCCAAGTCATTATATATATGACAAACAACAGAGGGCCCAGCACCGATCCCTGCGGCACACCACTCATCACCAGCCTCCAATCTGAAAAACAATCCTCCACCACCACCCTCTTCCTCCTATCACCAAGCCAATTTTGCATCCAATTGGCTAGCTCACCTTGGATCCCATGTGTTCATACCTTCTGGACCAGCCTACTCAACGACTCGACCTCCACAGCCCTCTGGGGCAGAAAATTCCAAAGATTCACCACCTTCTGAGTGAAGAAATTCCTCCATATCTCAGTCCTAAATGGCCTGCCCCTTATTCTGAGACTGTGTCCCCTGGTTCTAGACTCCCCAGCCAGGGGAAACATCCATCCTGCATCTACCCTTTTGAGCCCCGTAAAAATTTTGTATGTTTAAATGAGATCACTTCTCATTCTTCTGAATTCCAGAGAATAAAGGCCCAATTTATTTAATCATTCCTCAGAGGACAATCCCTCCATCCCAGGAATTAGTTTGGTGAACCTTCATTGCACTTCCTCTATGGCAAATATATCTTTCTTTTGGTAAGGAGACCAAAAATGCACACAATACTCCAGTTGTGGTCTCACTGAGGGTCTATATAATTGCAGTAAGACATCTTTACTCCTTTACTCAAATCATCTTGTAATAAAGGCCAACGTACACAGTGCAGCACAGTGGCACAGTGGTTAGCACTGCAGCCTCACAGCTCCAACGACCGGGTTCTGGGTTCAGTTCTGGGTACTGCCTGTGTGGAGTTTGCAAGTTCTCCCTGTGACCACATGAGTTTCTGCTGGGTGCTCCGGTTTCCTCCCACAGCCAAAGACTTGCAGGTAGATAGGTAAATTGGCCATTGTAAATTGCCCCTAATGTAGGTAGGTGGTAGGAGAATGGTGGGGATGTGGTTGGCAATATGGGATTAATATAGGATTAGTCTAAGTGGGTGGTTGTTGGTTGGCACAGACTTGGTGGGCTGAAGGGCCTTTTTCAGTGCTGTATCTCTCTATGATTCTATATCATTTGCCTTAATTGCTTGCTGTACCTGCATGTTAGCTTTCAGTGACTCATGAACAAGGACACTCAAGTCCCTTTGAAGTTCAACATTTCCCACCATCTCACCATTTAAGGAATACTCTGTATTTTTATTTTTCCTACCAAAGTGGATAAGCTCACATTTCTCCACATAGTATTCCATCTGCCAAATTTTTGCCCGCTCGCTTAGCCTCTCCAAATCCACTTGAAGCATCTTTGCATCCTCCTC
The DNA here is from genome assembly GCF_036365525.1 of Heterodontus francisci. NCBI lineage: Eukaryota > Metazoa > Chordata > Chondrichthyes > Heterodontiformes > Heterodontidae > Heterodontus > Heterodontus francisci. Next base: position 40,971,719 of record NC_090383.1, read on the forward strand.
ACAACTCACACTTCCACCTACTTTTGTGTCATCTGCGAACTTGGAAATATTACATTTAATCCTCACATCCAAATCATTGATATAGGTTGTGAATAACTGGTGACCAAGCACTGCTCCTTGTAGTACCCCACTAATCACAGCCTGCCAACCTGAAAATGATCCATTTATTCCTACTTTCTGTTTTCTGTCCGTAAACCAGTTCTCAATCCATGCCAGTATATTCCCCCAGTCCCATGTGCTATAATTTTGTTTACTAACCTCTCATGTTCCCACATGGCAATCTGCACCTGTAGCTCACCAACCTTATTTACCACACTCCGTGCAGTCACATACATGCACAGTAACCCTAACTTAGATTTTATTACATTCCCTCTTACTCTAACCCCACTTAATGCCTTACTATGTCTTACCCTCGTGTTATCTGTCTCTCCTAATTCTTGGTGCTCCTTATTTTTCCTCTCTAATGTTACATCATATCTACCATTCCCCTCCCCAGTAGCATTAGCAAACCACCCTGCAAGGACATTGCTCCTGGCTCTGTTCAGGTGCAACCCATCTGGCCTGTACAGGTCCCATCTCCCACAGAACCGGTAGAGCCCTCATTCCTGCACCATCTCTCCAGTGACACATTCATCTGCTCTTTCCTTCTATTTCTATACCTCTTCTAAAATATTATAATTATCAAACTAAGCTGAAATCCATGGTGGACATCCTCAATTAGCCCTCTTGTTCTTTTGATCTTTAATGCACATATCAACCAGTTTTACAGCATTGTAAGTGATTAGTTTTGAGTTCAGTTGATATTGGTTAGGATTTCTATATTGGTGTAACAAGTATGCAAAACCTCTTGCATGTAACTCTGGCCTTATATCTTGTGATACTGTACTTCATGTATAGAGTCCCTTTAGCTCAATTTAGTTGTATGATCGCTTCAAGGGTGATGTCTCTTTAAGAACTCAGTATGCTAATGAGCTAAGCACTGGGACATAGTCATGTGACTAGAAGCCATTGTCATTCTGCAACTGTAAACTCTCGACAAAGGTTCTGTACATAGTTTGCTCCGTACTGTATAGACTGGTTTAGCTATTAATAAACATGTTACAGATCTTCAAAGAAATTGGAATCCACGTACTTTTTGTTGTATAAGACAACAAAAAGAACACAGTTCTGATGAAAGGTCACAGGCCTGAAACGTTAACTCTGCTTCTCTCACCACAGATGCTGCCTGACCTGCTGAGTATTTCCAGCACTTTCTGTTTTTAATATGACGAACACATGACTTGGTGCCAGCTTTGGTGAAAAGACCAGCTATCACCTGCAGTGAGAGACAGAGAGCTGAACAACAGGCTGCAACTAGATTCCTGTAGTCGGATGAGTCATTTTGCCGACGGTCGAGGAATCGTGGTTTAGAGAAAAGACTTTGAAGTGCTTGGAAAACTGATTTTTTTGAAGCCTCCATGGGAGAGAGACTAAAACGTGGAAAGCCCAATTCCTCTCTCAGGCTGATCCGAAGTCAGCACCATTACAGGAGGCGTCTGAGAAAAAAAAGCGTGGTAAACCCCAAGCACTGCAGAGTAGCCACTGAAGCAGTCTAGCTGCAAAAATCATTAAACCAGTCAACTGTTGGAGTTTTTTGAGGATGTTGCTAACAGAATTTATAAAGGGGAGTCTGTGGACATAGTATACTTGGATTTTCAGGAGGCTTTTGATAAAGTCCCTCACAGGAGGTTGGTTAGCAAAATTAAAGCACATGGGATAGGATTAAGGATTGGTTACAGGCAGAAAACAGAGAGTAGGAATAAATGGGTTATTCTTGCGTTGGCAGGCTGTGACGAGTAGGGTACCACAAGGATCAGTACTTGGTCCCCAGCTGTTCACAAGATATATCAATGATTTGGATGTGGGGACCAAATGTAATATTTCCAATTTCGTGGATGACACAAAACTAGGTGGGAATGTGCATTGTGAGCAAGATGCAAAGCGGCTTCAAGGGGATTTGGACACGATTAGTGAGTGGGCAAGAACATGGCAGATGGAATATAATGTGGAAAAATGTGAGGTTATCCACTTTGGTAGGAGGAATAAATGTGCAGAGTATTTCTTCAATGGTAAGAGATTAAAAAGTGTAGATGGAAAAAGGGGCCTGCGTATCCTTGTCAATAAGTCACTGAAAGCCAACATGCAGGTGCAGCAAGCAATTAGGAAAGCTAATGGTATGTTGGCCTTGGTCACATGAGGATTTGAGTAAGGAGTAGCAAAGTCTTTCTTCAGTTGTATAGAACTTTCTGTTATGTGGGCTTTGAGCTTTCGTATACCAGCATGTACAGCCACTGTAGTCTCGTGGGCCCTTCTTAATATTTCTCTCTGGTACCGCTGCAGCACCACTAACTGGTGAACTACTGTCCACTCCTTGCTCTTAGGTCTGTGAAGAAAACTCCATTTCCCATTTCCTCATCAGTACCTCATTCTTTAAATAGTAGCAATCAGGTACTCCCTCTGCTTCACTTTCAGACTGGGAAGCCTGTGCTAACTCTCTTAATACTGGGTCGGCTCGCTGAGTCTCAGCGAGGGAAAATTTATTTAATTCATTGCAAAGAAAATCTCAGATAGACAGACCTCATGGTCATCTATCTGCAGTGCCAATGCAGTCTCCTCTGGGGAGCTGGTTTGACCATGGCCTGATCCACTACACATTCAGGGAAACTGCAGGGGACCGCCTCCTGCCCTATCCCTCTAACCTCCTCTGGTCTTTCTTTCACCACTGGAGGGGGGGGGGCTACCACCTTCATCCCCGCCAGATCATTACCTAGGAACAGGTCAACACAGGCAAACTAGGACAACCCCTACGGTCACCGGTTCCGAAACTAGGTCGCACTCCAGGTGCACCTGGTGTACAGGTACAGGTATACACTGCCCTCCAATACCATTTATCACCATTCTCGTGTTCACTGCATTCTCTGGACTAAAGTCAGGCCTTTTCCCAGTAAAAGGGATCTAGTGCCCTTCTGTCCCTGGGAATTACTATACCCCACTCGAAGGGTATGGCACATTCCCTTCAAACACAAAACCCCTGATAGCCGTCAGGAATCCTACTAACATTCCTGCATTTGCATCAGTAAACTTCCTGGGTTGCAGTCTTACTGCAGTTAAAGCAACAACTTGCTCTGCTGTGCTTTCTATCAGCGCCCCATCTTTACTGAGTGGATGTGCCCTGATTAACTCTACACATTTTCCCTTTATGTTCCAGCAGTCAGCCTTTAGATGACCTGCCTTATTACAATGGAAGCACACAGGTCTCCAGGTCTTACTCCTGTTTACTGCACCTTGCTTTTTGGCTGAAGGAGGTCCCCCTGTGTCTCCTGCTTCTCTTTCTCTCCCAGGACTGCTTGGGCTCTTATCACCTTCCCACCCTTTGTCCTTTTCTGATCTGTGGGGGTGTTAGGAAAGGTCCTCCCCTGAGAAGCCGACTCAGAGAACAAAGAACAAAGAACAGTAGAGCACAGGAACAAGCCATTCGGCCCTCCAAGCCTGCACCAATCTTGATGCCTGCCTAAACTAAAACCTTCTGCACTTCCGAGGAACATTTCCCTCTATTCCCATCCTATTCATCTATTTGTCAAGATGCCTCTTAAACGTTGCTATCGTACCTGCTTCCACCACCTCCCCCGACAGCAAGTTCCAGGCACTCACCACCCTCTGTGTAAAGAACTTGCCTCGCACATCCCCTCTAAACTTTGCCCCTCGCACCTTAAACCTATGCCCCCTAGTAACTGACTCTTCCACCCTGGGAAAAAGCTGCTGACTATCCACTCTGTAAACCTCGATCACGTCGTCCCTCCACCTCCGTCGTTCCAGTGAAAACAATCCGAGTTTATCCAGCTTCTCCTCATAGCTAATACCCTCCAGACCAGGCAACATCCTGGTAAACCTCTTCTGTAACCTCTCCAAAGCCTTCACGTCCTTTTGGCAGTGTGGCCACCAGAATTGCATGCAATATTCTAAGTGTGACCGAACTAAAGTTCTGTACAGCTGCAGCATGACTTGCCAATTTTTATACTCTATGCCCCAACCGATGAAGGCAAGCCTGCCGTATGCCTTCTTGACTACCTTATCCACCTGCGTTGCCACTTTCAGTGACCTGTGGACCTGTACGCCCAGATCTCTCTGCCTGTCAATACTCCGAAGGTTCTGCCATTTACTGTATACTTCCCACTTGCATTAGACCTTCCAAAATGCACTACCTCACATTTGTCCAGATTAAACTCCATCTGCCATTTCTCTGCCCAACTCTCCAACCGATTTATATCCTGCCATATCCTCTGACAATCCTCATCACTATCCGCAACTGCACCAACCTTTGTGTCGTCTGCAAACTTACTAATCAGACCAGCTACATTTTCCTCCAAATCATCCATATATACTACAAACAGCAAAGGTCCCAGCACTGATCCCTGCGGAACACCACTAGTCACATCCCTCCATTCAGAAAAACACCCTTCCACTGCTACCCTCTGTCTTCTATGACCGAGCCAGTTCTGTATCCATCTTTCCAGCTCACCTCTGATCCCGTGTGACTTCAACTTTTGGACCAGTCTGCCATGAGGGACCTTGTCAAAGGCTTTACTGAAGTCCATATAGATAACATCCACTGCCCTTCCTTCATCAATCATTTTTGTCACTTCCTCAAAAAACTCAATTAAATTAGTGAGACATGACCTCCCCTTCACAAAACCATGCTGCCTCTTTCTAATAAGTTTGTTTGTTTCCAAATGGGAGTAAATCCTGTCCCGAAGAATCCTCTCTAATAATTTCCCTACCACTGACGTAAGGCTCACTGGCCTATAATTTCCTGGATTATCCTTGCTACCCTTCTTAAACAAAGGAACAACATTGGCTATTCTCCAGTCCTCTGGGACCTCACCTGTTGCCAATGAGGATGCAAAGATTTCTGTCAAGACCCCAGCCACTTCTTCCCTTGCCTCCCTCAGTATTCTGGGGTCGATCCCATCAGGCCTTGGGGACTTATCTACTTTAATGCTTTGCAAGACACCCAACACCTCCTCCTTTTTGATAATGAGATGACTGAGACTATCTACACTCCCTTCCCTAGGCTCATCATCCACCAAGTCCTTCTCTTTGGTGAATACTGATGCAAAGTACTCATTTAGCACCTCGCCCATTCCCTCTGGCTCCACACATAGATTCCCTTCTCTGTCCTTGAGTGGGCCAACCCTTTCCCTAGTTACCCTCTTGCACTTTATATACATATAAAAAGCCTTGGGATTATCCTTAATCCTGTTTGCCAATGACTTTTCATGACCCTTTTAGCCCTCCTGACTCCTTGCTTAAGTTCCTTCCTACTGTCTTTATATTCCTCAAGGGTTTTGTCTGTTCCTAGCCTTCCAGCCCTTGCGAATGCTTCCTTTTTCTTTTTGACCAGGCTCACAATATCCCACGTTATCCAAGGTTCCCAAAACTTGCCAAACTTATCCTTCTTCCTCACAGGAACTTGCTGGTCCTGGATTCTAATCAACTGACGTTTGAAAGACTCCCACTTGTCAGATGTTGATTCACCCTCAAACAGCCACCCCCAATCTGAATTGTTCAGTTCCTGCCTGATATTGTTATAATTAGCCTTCCCCCAATTTAGCACCTTCACCCGAGGACTACTCTTATCCTTATCCACAAGTGCCTTAAAACTTATGGAATTATCATCACTGTTCCAGAAATGCTCCCCTACTGAAACTTTGACCACCTGGCCAGGCTCATTCCCCAATACCAGGTCATATAAATTAAAAGAAACTCATCAGCCAGAACGGTTGCTTGCCAGGCTCTCTGAACCCACTGCTCCTCTACGTGGATCTTTATGGAGAATGGGAGAGAGTGTTTAAATTCCTCGAAAAGAATTACTTCTCTGAGATTCTCATAGCTGAGCTGTACTTTAACAGCCCTCAGCCACTGGTGAAAAGCCAGTTGCTTACTTTTATCAAACATCCAGATAAGTTTGATTAGCCTGCTTTTTCAGGGTTCTGAACTTCTGGCGATAGGCTTCAGGTACTAATTTATAAGCTCCGAGGATAACATTTTTTGTCAGTTCATAATTTAATGAACTCTCATCTGGCAAGAGGGAATAAACCTCATGGGCTTTTCCGGTTAGCTTGCTTTGTAATAAAAGAGGCCATGTCCCAGCTGGCCATTTTAGCTGCCTTGCCAGTTTCTCAAAAGACACAAAAAAAATGCTTCCACATCTTCCTCATTGAATTCTGGGATTAGTTGAGATAGTTTTAACAATTCTATACCCAGCGCTGAATTACGCTCCCCCATATTGGCCATGCTTTCACTGGGGTTACTCTGTCACCCCCTAATTAACTCAAGCCGTTTCAGTTCTTTCTCTTCACATTCCTTCTGGAAGGCTCTTTCTCTCTTTCTTTCCCTCTCTTTGTCTTCACGTTCCTTCTGGAAGGCTCCTTTTCTCTCTCTCTCTCTTTCCTCAAATTCAAGTTTCCTCTGTTCCAATTGTATCTTTGCTAGTAATACCTTGTCAGAGTCTATTTCTAACCCTGTTTCTGCTTCTTCAGATTCAAGGGAAAAATGGTTGGCCACTAGTCTTAGGAGTTCAGACTTCCTAGCCTGCGACGTACAGTGATACCACACTGCTCAGCCATTTTCCTCAACTCCTCCATAGATAGTGCTTTTAAATTATCCCAAGTTATTTCACCCTGGCTTGGGGAGCTACTACCTTCAGTTGCAGACATGTTAATATTCAAGCACACACAACCATAAGAAAACCTCAATTGAAATCTTGCTCTTTTTTGATTGGGGACAATTTGGCTGCCCACTTCCAATTTCTCTTGTTTGTCTGTGATAAAATCCAGGATGTTAGACCCCAAATTTCTGTTACGACTCAGTGAGAAGGGTGTCTAGGGTTCCCTCTCAGCCTTCACCTGGCCTTACCGTAACAGGGTTTAATTTTAAACCCACTGTTTTTTTTAGTTCCCCCTTCGTGAAGCCATGTTCACTAACTTCCAATTATAAGGCAAAGAAACTGGCAAAACAGGTTTTCTTAGATTTCAAGAAAAAAGGTCGAACTTTATTAAACTTAAACTCTAATTCAGTTGATGCCAACGGATACACAACGCGCCCTCGCTAGCATGCAAACATGCCTTCTCTTCTTCCCATCAAGTTTAAAATCAATGTTCATCTGACAAAATGAATATGCTTCATTCAGTTTTGGTCCCCTTACCTCAGGAAGGACATTATTGACATAGGGAGAGTGCAACAAAGGTTAAGCAGATTTGTTCACGGGAACGCAGGACTGACCTATGAGGATAGACTGAGGAAACTGGGCCTGTATTCTCTTGAGTTTTGAAGAATGAGAGGAGATCTCATTGAAACCTACAAAATACTTAAAGGGATAGACAGGGTTGATGTAGCTAAGATGTTTCCCCTGGTTGGGGAAATTTCAAAATAAGGGGGAAGCCACATAGGACCAAAATGAGTAGAAATTTCTTTACTCAGAGGGTTGTGAATCTTTGGAATTCTCTGCCCCAGAGGGTTGTGGAAGCTCAGTCATTGAGTATGCTAAAGCAGAGATTGATAGATTTCTAAATACCAATGACGTATGGGGATAGTGTGGTAAAAAGGCATTGAAGTGGATGATCAGCCATGATCGTATTCAATGGTGGAGCAAGCTTGATGGGCCGAATGTTCTCCTCCTGCCCCTATGTTCCTAAGATAAATAAACTCTAGCAGAACAGCTGTGTAAACAGCTGCCTATTGAACAGCTGTGTAAACATACAAACTGAAGTGCTGAAAGGAAAATAAACAGAGAACACTGTCAAGCACCTGTTACTCTCCATCAAAGCAGCTAGGCTAAATAAAAGTGATTTTTTAAAGGCGAAGCAGTAGTGTTAATAGAACAAATTTTAAAACCAGTTTCAACCCACAAATAGAAGTCATAATAAATAAAGTGCTGAAGGCACACACAGATTTAAATATTGAACAGAAAGCAAAAAAAAGCAGTAAGTTGGATATCAAATTTCCCAGCACCAACTGGAAGGCCTGTGATATCCTATCCGAGTTCAAACTTTTTAAACAAAGAAAGCAGCTATGCTACGCAGATCAAGTGGTTGTAGAATGAGAGAAGTAGACTGACAGCAGGTGGAAATGAGGGGTTGTACAGAAGCAATACTTATCTGAAGAGGACCTGTAAGATCCCGCAAAGGTAATGGAAAGTGCTAGAAGATCAGCTTTGGGTAAGACTGAATTTTAGAATTCATCGCCTGGGATTGATGTCCTGCAGGCAACAACCACAGGATTCAATGGATCAATTCATCAGTAGATGCCGTAGTTAGGGTACTGAATGTGATTTTATAGAAATTGAGCTGTTGCAGCGAATAATAGAGCTAGTGATTGTCCCAACACCTATTAAAGCATTTCAAAAAGACCTCTTGGGAAAAAGTAAAGGTCACAACATTGATGCGCTGCTAGAAGATGGCAGGAAATATGAAACCATTGCAGCTGGACAATAGCATCTGCAAGCACTAGGTACAGCCGACAGTATCAGCATGACAAGTAGATTGCAAAAAGCAAGCAAGCTGTGTGGTAAGTGTGGTTTGTCCCATTGACGGTGACGTTGTCCTGCGTTTCAAGACCTGTGCAAGGCGTGTGGTACAAAAGGACACTGGCTCCAAAGATGCAGCGAAAAGTAACAAAAGGACACAAACAAACATAAGACAGGCGAAGCAACAGGGCAACAGCAGCAAGGAGAGTGCTAGAGACCTGTGCAAACACAAGCCAATGCACGAAGCCCACAGCAAGACAGACCCGAGGCAAGGCTCAGACTGGAGTGATTCTCAGCCAGAAGACGAGCAGGTGCTTCACATTGTGACCTGACACATTGTGTTGATGATGTCAAACAACTGGAAGCTTTTACTACGATTAACATCATGTGCTCAAAGAGAGTAGCAAACACGCACTCAGGATTAAGATTGACACCGGACCTAGTGCAAATATCCTACCAGTCCAAATCCACAAAGGTATAAAATAAAAACAAGAAATGCTGGAAATATTCAGGTCAGTGACCCTTCATCAGACCTCTGGAGAGAAGAGCAGAACTTCTTCAAGGTAGGCATTCCTGGAAGAGAAGTGGCAGCGAATTAAGCACTAAAATAAAAGCAAAATACTGCAGATGCTGGAAGTCTGAAATAAAAACAAGAAATGCTGGAAATACTCAGCAGATCTGGTAGCATCTGTGGAGAGAGAAGCAGAGTTAACGTTTCAGGTCAGTGACCCTTCATCAGAAGTGACACATACCTAATGAAGAAGGATCAGGGTAAAGAAACAGAAACATAGAAAATAGGAGCAGGAATAGGCCATTCGGCCCTTTGAGCTTGCTCCACCATTCATTATGATCATGGCTGATCATCCAACTCAGTAACCTGTTCCTGCTTTCCCCCATATCCTTTGATCCCTTTTGCCCCAGTTCCGAGGCATCAAAACCTCTCCATAAAGAGATGCCCCCACAAGATTCCAACAATAGAGGAATTGAATCCCAAGTTCACAGGAGCTAAATTCTTCTCCAAGTTGGATACTAAACATGGATATTGGTTGTTACACCTAGCTGAGGAATCTCAGGAAGTCACCACCTTCAGAACACCATTTGGAAGATATTGCTTCCAGAGACGACCCTTCGGCTTATCTGTCAATCAAGACCTGTTTCAGCAGCATATAGACAGAACTATACAAAAAGTGCCTGGATGTAGATCCATTGCTGATGATATTGCAGTAATGGGCAAAACCAAAGAAGAGTATGATCAAAATCTTCATTCACTGATGGCAGTAGCTCATCATGAAGGGCTCATTTTTACAGCAAGAAGTGCCAGATGAATGTAAGTCAGATCTATTTCTTTGGCTTTATCTATTCAGGGTGCGGAATCCGCCCTGACCCAGGCAAAGTTGAAGATGTAAGGCATTTGCCTACCCCACAAGACAATGAAGATCTACAGAACTGTCTTGCATTTTTCAACTTCTTGGCACCATACCTTTGTCATGCAGAGCCCCCCACCTGCCAAGAATGAGGCATATTAATTTGGTCATATGAACATTGATTTGAAAACTGTTGCTGAGGTGAAGAAAGGACTTGTTTTAAAAAAAAAGCACCGGGCTGTTGGCTGGAAAGACATTTGCATATTAATAGACTGTGCTTGTGGAGACAAAAGGGTTACTTTCCTTATCTAATTTAAGCCACAATGGACTTTGAGCACCAAACACTGAAGGTGAAGGAGCTCAAATTTCAGGATGACTGCTGGGATGGCCAAATCCACAGACAGACATGGTCAGACCAACTGGTCACGTGACTAGCCTGCTTGGCAATCTGATTTTTCTGAATTGTACAAAGAGTTTTTAACAAAGAGACTGCAGCATGCTCCTGGACTGAAGAAGACCTCTCCTGTCCGGCTCTCCCTTTCTTTCTCACGGAACTCCAAATCCACTGAAGACATATGAACCTCGAAAGAAAAGTCTCCTACAGAGAACAAGGTTTAAGAAGAATACTGGGCCCCAATGAAAAGCAAGATTTGCCTAGAATCAAGGACTCTACAGTGAGCTCGAAGCACCATAACAAAAACCCTCTTCAGAGATTGCCTCAAACTTTTCCACTTTTTTTCTTCTGCTCTTTTCTTTCTCTATCTGCATGTGTATATCATGTATGAATGTGCATGTAGGCGCATTGTGTATCCATAGGCATTAACCAAATTACATTTTAAGGTTAATAAATTTCACCCTTTCTTCTTTAAACCTAAGAAAGCCTGTTTGTGCTTGTTTCTTTGCCTTATAATTGGAAAGCAGTGAACAAGGATTCAACAAGGGGAGATAAAAACACGGTGTGTTTAAAATTAAACGCTGTTGCGGTAAGACCAGGTGAAGGCTGAGAGGGAACCCTAGAACCCTTTCTCACCGGGTCGTAAAACCTTCCATAATTTTCTGACAAAGCATCATCACTGAGAGAGCTCTTAAAGAAAGATGCATCATATGTCTGGCAGGAGGACCATCAGCATATGTTTGAGTTTCTCAAACAAGCAGAAACTTGTACCCTGCAGTACTATGATCCAAGGAAGAAGACAATCCTGGAAGTCGATGCCTCACAAAAAGGGCTAGGAGTGTGCATCCTGTAGGATGGCAAACCAATTACATTAGGATCCAAGTGTTTATCCTCAGCACAACTCAATTACTCAAACAATATGCGTAAAAAACGTGCTCTGGTGCTTGGGATCACAAGGTTCCGAACCTACATGTTCAGTAAGCAGTTCACTGTAGAAATTGACTGCAAACCACTGGAGATGATCTGGCAAAAACCGTTGACAAGCATACTACCTCGACTACAGTGGCTCTTAGTGAAAGTACATGGGTACGACTTCGACATCTGCTACCAACCGGGTACCAAAACGGTCACCTTGGAGACACTGATCAGCCTGCCAAACCCAAACAGGAATGAAAAAAATTCCACTGTGTCTACAAGTAGACAGCATGGACATCGAGGTGGAAGATGTGCTCAGAATCGATTTGCATTTTGGTCAGCACAAATGTGACCAACTATAGTCAAAAACAGCCAATGACCCACAACTGAAGGCACTGTGGAGAGTCATCATAGAAGGTTGGCCTGATATGGTAAAATAGGTGACAGAAACCCTCAGATGCTTTTGGCCCTATAGAAATGAACTTGGTATCTCGAGAGGCGTCACCTTCAAGGAAAACAAGTGATCATGCCCAAAGCTCTCCGACAGGACATCTTGTCACAACTTCACCAAGGCCATATGGGCATAGAGCGAATGAGACGATTGGCACAAGACACTGTTTATTGCCAGGGATCAATGGTGACATCAAAAAGTTAGTGACGCTGTGCGAGGCATGCCAGAGCCACCTACCACAACAACATAAAGAACCTCTACAACCTCATGAGATTCTGTCAGTCCCTCGGTCCAAAATCATCACAGATCTATCTTCTGTTAATGGAGACAACTTTATCTTAGTCACCAATTATTTCTCCAAATTTCCAATTGTCAGACAGGTAAAAGACACTTCAAGTGCAGTCGTCGCAGACACACTGAGTGCTATATTCAGTCTATTCTATGCACCTGAAGAAATTATTTCGGACAATGGGCCACAGTATACGGACAGACCTTTCAGGGATATGTGTGCCAAATGGGGTGTACACCATGTGACACCTTCACCACATTACCCTAGATCTAATGGTCTTGCTGAGCAAATAGTTCATAAATTAAATCACTTATCCTCAAGTGTAGGACAACGAAACAAGATTTCTGTGTTGCCATGCTACACCTCAGACCTATGGGCTCACTGTCACCAGCAGAGATCATGTTTGGCAGACATGTGCGAATGATTCTGCCAAGCCATCATCTGTCCAAATTCTCCGAGATGCAGGAGACACTGCTCGAAAAAGAAGGGATAATGAAGATGGCGCATGACCGACATGCAGGGGAGGAATGACCTCAGCTACACGTAGGACAAAAGGTCAGGGTTATATACCCCACAATGAGAACATGGTTACCCATAGAGGTATCCAAAGTATGCAGTGAGCGTAGGTCCTATGAGGTTGCAACATCTAACGGAGCAGTGGTGAGGAAGAACCGAGGCCAATTTAGAGAAGCGTGCAATACACCAAATTGCGCACAGCAGACACTCCGACGATGAGGGTGCGATGGAACAGCAGGACAACAACCAACACATTGACAACATGGCTGCAAACAAAAACAGCCAAGGGTGAAAGCCACATCATAGAACATAGAACATAGAACATAGAACATACAGCACAGAACAGGCCCTTCGGCCCACAATGTTGTGCCGATCCTTTGTCCTCTGTCAAGGACAATTTAATCTATACCCCATCATTCTCCTTTATCCATATACCTATCCAAAAGCCTTTTGAAAGTCCCTAAAGTTTCTGACTCAACAACTTCCCCGGGCAAGGCATTCCATGCCTCGACCACTCTCTGGGTAAAGAACCTTCCCCTGACATCCCCCTTATATCTCCCACCCTTCACCTTAAATTTATGACCCCTTGTAACGCTTTGCTCCACCCGGGGAAAAAGTTTCTGACTGTCTACCCTATCTATTCCCCTGATCATCTTATAAACCTCTATCATGTCACCCCTCATCCTTCTCCTTTCTAATGAGAAGAGGCCTAGAATGTTCAGCCTTTCCTCGTAAGACTTATTCTCCATTCCAGGCAACATCCTGGTAAATCTCCTCTGCACCCTCTCCAAGGCTTCCACATCCTTCCTAAAATGAGGCGACCAGAACTGCACACAGTACTCCAAATGAGGCCTTACCAAGGTCCTGTACAGCTGCATCATCACCTCACGGCTCTTAAATTCAATCCCTCTGCTAATGAACGCTAACACCCCATATGCCTTCTTCACAGCCCTATCCACTTGAGTTGCAACTTTCAATGATCTATGCACATAGACCCCAAGGTCTCTCTGCTCCTCCACATGCCCAAGAACCCTACCGTTAACCCAGTATTTTGCATTCATGTTTGTCCTTCCAAAATGGACGACCTCACACTTTTCAGGGTTAAACTCCATCTGCCACTTTTCAGCCCAGCACTGCAACCTATCCAAGTCCCTTTGCAGACGACAATAGCCCTCCTCGGTATCCACAACTCCACCAACCTTTGTATCATCTGCAAATTTACTGACCCACCCTTCGACTTCCTCATCCAAGTCGTTAATAAAAATCACAAACAGGAGAGGACCCAGAACTGATCCCTGCGGCACGCCACTGGTAACTGGGCTCCAGGCTGAGTATTTACCATCTAAGACCACTCTCTGCCTTCTATCAGTTAGCCAATTCTTAATCCAACTGGCCACATTCCCCACTATCCCATGCCTCCTGACTTTCTCCATAAGTCTACCATGGGGGACCTTATCAAATGCCTTACTAAAATCCATGTACACCACATCCACTGGTTTACCCTCATCCACTTGCTTGGTCACCTGCTCAAAGAATTCAATCAGGCTTGTGAGGCAAGACCGACCCCTCACAAAACCGTGCTGACTGTCCCGAATCAAGCAGTGTCTTTCCAGATGCTCAGAAATCCTATCCCTCAGCACCTTTTCCATCAACTTGCCTACCACCGAAGTAAGACTAACTGGCCTGTAATTCCCAGGGTTGTTCCTATTCCCTTTCTTGAACAGGGGCACAACATTTGCCACCCTCCAATCACCTGGTACCACCCCCGTCAGCAGAGAAGATGAAAAGATCATTGCCAGCGGCTCTGCAATTTCATCCCTTGCTTCCCATAACATCCTTGGATATACCCCGTCAGGCCCGGGAGACTTGTCTATCTTCAAGTTATTCAAAAACCCCAACACATCTTCCCTCCTAACGAGCACTTCCTCGAGCTTACCAGTCTGCTTCCCACCGTCCTCTTCAGTAATACACCCCTTCTCATTCGTAAATACCGAAGAGAAGTACTCATTCAAAACCTCACTTATCTCTTCCGGCTCAACACACAGTCTCCCGCTATTGTCCTTGACCGGACCTATGGTCCCCCTAGTCATCCTCATATTTCTGACATACGCGTAAAAGGCCTTGGGGTTTTCTTTTATCCTACCCGCCAAGCATTTTTCATGCCCTCTCTTAGCTCTCCTAATCCCTTTCTTCAGATCCTTCCTGGCCAACTTGTATCCCTCCAGAGCTATGCCTGTGCCCTTTTTCCTCAACTTTATATACGCATCCTTCTTCTTCCTAACAAGACTCTCAACCTCTCTTGTCAACCACGGTTCCCTCACATGACCATCCCTTCCCTGTCTGACAGGGACATGCTTATCAATGGCCCCTACTATCTGCTCCTTGAAAAAGTTCCACATTTCGACCGTGCCCTTCCCTGCCAGCATATGCTCCCAACTTATGCTCCTCAGTTCCTGCCTGACAGCATCATATCTACCCTTCCCCCAATTGTAAACATCCCCAGAAGGTGAAACATAACAAGGCCTTTTACGCGTATGTCAGAAATATGAAGATGACTAGGGGGACCGTAGGTCCGGTCAAGGACAATAGCGGGAGACTGTGTGTTGAGCCGGAAGAGATAAGTGAGGTTTTGAATGAGTACTTCTCTTCGGTATTTACGAATGAGAAGGGGTGTATTACTGAAGAGGACGTTGTGAAACAGACTGGTAAGCTCGAGGAAGTGCTCGTTAGGAAGGAAGATGTGTTGTGGTTTTTGAATAACTTGAAGATAGACAAGTCTCCCTGGCCTGACGGGGTATATCCAAGGATGTTATGGGAAGCAAGGGATGAAATTGCAGAGCCGCTGGCAATGATCTTTTCATCTTCTCTGTTGACGGGGGTGGTACCAGGTGATTGGAGGGTGGCAAATGTTGTGCCCCTGTTCAAGAAAGGGAATAGGAACAACCCTGGGAATTACAGGCCAGTTAGTCTTACTTCGGTGGTAGGCAAGTTGATGGAAAAGGTGCTGAGGGATAGGATTTCTGAGCATCTGGAAAGACACTGCTTGATTCGGGACAGTCAGCACGGTTTTGTGAGGGGTAGGTCTTGCCTCACAAGCCTGATTGAATTCTTTGAGCAGGTGACCAAGCAAGTGGATGAGGGTAAACCAGTGGATGTGGTGTACATGGATTTTAGTAAGGCATTTGATAAGGTCCCCCATGGTAGACTTATGGAGAAAGTCAGGAGGCATGGGATAGTGGGGAATGTGGCCATTTGGATTAAGAATTGGCTAACTGATAGAAGGCAGAGAGTGGTCTTAGATGGTAAATACTCAGCCTGGAGCCCAGTTACCAGTGGCGTGCCACAGGGATCAGTTCTGGGTCCTCTCCTGTTTGTGATTTTTATTAACGACTTGGATGAGGAAGTCGAAGGGTGGGTCAGTAAATTTGCAGATGATACAAAGGTTGGTGGAGTTGTGGATACCGAGGAGGGCTATTGTCGTCTGCAAAGGGACTTGGATAGGTTGCAGTGCTGGGCTGAAAAGTGGCAGATGGAGTTTAACCCTGAAAAGTGTGAGGTCGTCCATTTTGGAAGGACAAACACGAATGCAAAATACTGGGTTAACGGTAGGGTTCTTGGGCATGTGGAGGAGCAGAGAGACCTTGGGGTCTATGTGCATAGATCGTTGAAAGTTGCAACTCAGGTGGATAGGGCTGTGAAGAAGGCATATGGGGTGTTAGCGTTCATTAGCAGAGGGATTGAATTTAAGAGCCGTGAGGTGATGATGCAGCTGTACAGGACCTTGGTAAGGCCTCATTTGGAGTACTGTGTGCAGTTCTGGTCGCCTCATTTTAGGAAGGATGTGGAAGCCTTGGAGAGGGTGCAGAGGAGATTTACCAGGATGTTGCCTGGAATGGAGAATAAGTCTTACGAGGAAAGGCTGAACATTCTAGGCCTCTTCTCATTAGAACGGAGAAGGATGAGGGGTGACATGATAGAGGTTTATAAGATGATCAGGGGAATAGATAGGGTAGACAGTCAGAAACTTTTTCCCCGGGTGGAGCAAAGCGTTACAAGGGGTCATAAATTTAAGGTGAAGGGTGGGAGATATAAGGGGGATGTCAGGGGAAGGTTCTTTACCCAGAGAGTGGTCGGGGCATGGAATGCCTTGCCTGGGGAAGTTGTTGAGTCAGAAACTTTAGGGACTTTCAAATGGCTTTTAGATAGGTATATGGATAAAGGAGAATGATGGGGTATAGATTAAATTGTCCTTGACAGAGGACAAAGGATCGGCACAACATCGTGGGCCGAAGGGCCTGTTCTGTGCTGTATTTTTCTATGTTCTATGTTCTATGTTCTATCATAAGATCTGGAAGAGTTGTCAAACCACCAAAACAATATATGGACCCTTAAGCTTTTGCACTCATAAATTCCAGAATCCCTATCCTCATAGATCTGAATTTTATCATCTCTGTCCCTGTAGAACTAATTTTGATGTTAACCAATTGTATGTGCTTTTACTTTTAGCGTACGAGACTTATCTTTGGAAAGAAAAGGGATGTTGTATGATCGCTTCAAGAGTGATGTTCCTTGAAGAACTCAGTATGCTAATGAGCTAAGACCAGGCTGTAGTCATGTGACTAGAAACCTTAGTTACTCTGCAACTTTAACACCCTAGACAAAAGTTCTGTACATAGTTTTCTCAGTATTGCAGTTTAGCTGTTAAGAAACCTGTCAAGAGATCTGGGCGGCACAGTGGTGCAGTGGTTAGCACTGCAGCCTCACAGCTCCAGTGACCTAGGTTCAATTCTGGGTACTGCCTGTGCGGAGTTTGCAAGTTCTCCCTGTGACTGCGTGGGTTTTCGCTGGGTGCTCCGGTTTCCTCCCACTGTCAAAGACTTGCAGGTTGATAGGTAAATTGGCCATTATAAATTGCCCCTAGTATAGGTAGGTGGGTGGGATGTGGGATTAGTATAAATGGGTGTTTGATGGTTGGCACAGGCTCAGTGGGCCGAGGGGCCTGTTTCAGTGTTGTATCTCTAAATAAAATAAAAAAATCTTCAAAGAAATGGAAATCCATTTTACCTCATTGTGTTGCAAAAGATAACACAAAGAACACATGACAGTAGGCACCTGACAACATTATTTTTTTGCCTTACACAGTTAGAGCTCAGTTAGGAACAGAGGAACAGGAGGAGCACATTTAGCCATTTGAGCCTACTCCACCTTTCAATGAGAATATGGGGAGACAGTTGCGAGTGGTATTGTCACTGGACTAATAACCCAGAGAGCCAGGGTATTGCTCTGAGGACATGGGTTCAAATCCCACCACAGCAGAAGATGTAATTTGAATTCAATTAATAAATCTGGAATTAAAAGCTAGTCTAATGATGGCCATGAAACCATTGTCGATTGTTGTAAATACCCATCTGGTTCACTAATGTCCTTTAGGGTAGGAAATCTGCTGTCCTTACCTGGTCTAACCTACATGTGACTCCAGACCCACAACAATGTGGTTAACTCTTACATGCCCTCTGAAATGGCCTAGCAAGCCACTAAGTTGTATCTAACCGCTACAAAGTCAATAAAAAAGAATGAAACCAGACGGACCACCCGGCATCGACCTAGACACCGGAAATGACAACGGCAAACCCAGCCCTGTTGACCCTGCAAAGTCCTCCTTACTAACATGTGGGGGCTTGTGCCAAAGTTGGGAGAGCTGTGCCACAGATTAGTCAAGCAACAGCCTGACATAGTCATACTCACGGAATCATACTTGACAGACAATGTCCCAGACACAGCCATCACCATCGCCGGATAGTTCCTGTCCCACCAGCAGACAAGGCAGCACAGTAGTATACAGTCCGGAGGGAGCTGTCCTGGGAGTCCATAACATTGACTCCGGACCCCATGAAGTCTCATGGCATCAGGTCAAACATGGACAAGGAAACCACCTGCTGATTACCACCTACCCCCCTCCCTCAGCGATGAGTCAGTACTCCTCCATGTTGAACACCACTTGGAGGAAGAACTGAGGGTGGCAAGAGCACAGAATGTACTCTGGGTGGGGGACTTCAATGTCCATCACCAAGAATGGCTCGGTAGCACCATTACTAACCGAGCTGGCCGAGTCCTAAAGGACATAGCTGCTAGACTGGTTATGCGGCAGGTGGTGAGGGAACCAACAAGAGGGAAAAACATACTTGACCTTGTCCTCACCAATCTACCTGCCGCAGATGCACCTGTCCATAACAGTATTGGTAGGAGTGACCGCTGCACAGTCCTTGCAGAGACGATGTCCCGCCTTCACATTGAGGATACCGTCCATCGTGTTGTGTGGCACTACCACCGTGCTAAATGGGACAGATTTCAAACAGATCTAGCAATGCAAACTGGGAAACCATGAGGCACACTGGGCCATCAGCAGCAGCAGAATTGTACTCAACCACAATCTGTAACCTCATGGCCCAGCATATCCCTCACTCTACCATTACCATCAAGCCAGGAAACCCTAGTTCAATGAAGAGTGCAGGAGGGCATGCCAGGAGCAGCACCAGGCATACCTCAAAATGAGGTGTCAACCTGGTGAAGCTACAACACAGGACTATCTGCGTGCCAAACTGCGTAAGCGGCGTGCGATAGACAGAGCGAAGCGATCCCATAACCAATGGATCAGGTCTAAGCTCTGCAGTCCTGCCACATCCAGCCGTGAATGGTGGTGGACAATTAAACAACTAACTGGAGGAGGTGGCTCCACAAATATCCCCATCCTCGATGATGGGAGAGCCCATCACATCAGTGCGAAAGGTAAGGCTGAAGCATTTGCAACAATCTTCAGCCAGAAGTGCTGAGTTGATGAACCATCTCAGCCTCCTCCTGAAGTTCCCAGCATCACAGATGCCAGACTTCAGCCAATTCGATTCACTCCGCGTGATATCAAGAAATGACTGAAGGCACTGGATACTGCAAAGGCTATGGGCCCTGACAATATTCCGGCAATAGTACTGAAGACCTGTACTCCAGAACTTGCCGTGCCCCTTGCCAAGCTGATCCAGTACAGCTACAACACTGGCATCTACTTTGCAATGTGAAAAATTGCCCAGGTATGTCCTGTACACAAAAAGCAGGCCAAGTCCAACCCGACCAATGACCGCCCCATCAGCCCACGCTTAATCTTTAGTAAAGTGATGGAAGGTGTCATCAACAGAGCCATCAAGTGGCACTTGCTTAGCAATAACCTGCTCAGTGATGCTCAGTTTCAGCTCCGCCAGGGCCACTCAGCTCCTGATTCATTACAGCTTTGGTTCAAACATGGACAAAAGAACTGAACTCAAGAGGTGAGATGAGAGTGACTGCCCTTGACATCAAGGCAGCATTTGACCGAGTATGGCATCAAGGAGCCCTAGCAAAACTGAGGTCAATGGGAATCAGGGGGCAAACTCTCCGCTGGTTGGAGTCATACCTAGCGCAAAGGAAGATGGTTGTGGTTGTTGGAGGTCAATCATCTGAGCTCCAGGACATCACTGCAGGATGCACGGGCGGCATAGTGGTGCAGTGGTTAGCACCGTAGACTCACAGCTCCAGCGACCCGGGTTCAGTTCTGGGTACTGCCTGTGTGGAGTTTGCAAGTTCTCCCTGTGACTGTGTCGGTTTTCAGAGGCTAGGAATCCTGCAGCGTGTAGCTCCCCAAAGTTTGTCCACCAGTGTGATGGAACACTTGCCTAGATGGGTTCAGCTCCAACAAAACTGAAGAAGCTCGACACCATCCAGGACAAAGCAGCCCGCTTGATTGGCACCCCATCCACAAACATTCACTCCCTCAACCACCAACGCAGTGGCAGCAGTGTGTACCATCGACAAGATGCAATGCACCAAGGCTCCTTAGACAGCACCTTCCAAACCCGTGACCTCTACCAACTAGAAGCATAAGGGCACCAAACGATTGGGAACACCACCACCTGCAATTTCCCTCCAAGTCACACAACATCCTGACTTGGAACAATATCGCTGTTCCTTCACTATCGCTGGGTCAAAATTCTGGAACTCCCTTCCTAACAGCACTGTGGATGTAGCTACCTCCCATGGACTGCAGCGATTCAAGAAGGCAGCTCACCACCACCTTGTCAAGGGAAATTAAGGATGGGCAATAAATGTTGGCCTGGCCAGCAACGCCAACTTCCCATGAATGAATAAAAAAAATGACAGATCTGATATCCTTTATCTATATTAATGGAAATATTAATGACCTAGACCTTGGTGTACAGGGCACAATTTCAAAGTTTGCGGATGGGACAAAACTTGGAAGCGTTGTGAACTGTGAAGAGGATAGTGTGGAACTTCAAAAGGACATAGACATGTTGGTGGAATGGGCAGATAGGTAGCATATGAAGTTCAATGCACAGAAATGTGAAGTGATTCATTTTAGTAGAAAGAAGATGGAGAGACAATATAAAACAAAGGGCATGATTCTGAAGGGAGTTCAAGGGCAGAGGGTCCTTGTTGTATATGTGCATAAAGAACAAAGAACAAAGAAAATTACAGCACAGGAACAGGCCCTACGGCCCTCCAAGCCTGCGCCGATCCAGATCCTCTATCTAAACATGTCGCCTATTTCCTAAGGGTCTGTATCTCTTTGCTTCCTGCCCATTCATGTATCTGTCTAGATACATCTTAAAAGATGCTATCGTGCCCGCATCTACCACCTCCGCTGGCAATGCGTTCCAGGCACCCACCACCCTCTGCATAAAGAACTTTCCACGCATATCCCCCCTAAACTTTTCCCCTCTCACTTTGAACTCGTGACCCCTCGTAATTGAATCCCCCACTCTGGGAAAAAGCTTCTTGCTATCCATCCTGTCTATACCTCTCATGATTTTGTACACCTCAATCAGGTCCACCCTCAACCTCCGTCTTTCTAATGAAAATAATCCTAATCTACTCAACCTATCTTCATAGCTAGCGCCCTCCATACCAGGCAACATCCTGGTGAACCTTCTCTGCACCCTCTCCAAAGCATCTACATCCTTTTGGTAATGTGGCGACCAGAACTGCACGCAGTATTCCAAATGTGGCCGAACCAAAGTCTTATGCAACTAAGTCATTGAAGGTTGAGAGAGTGGTTAATAAAGCAAACAGTAGGCTTTATTCATAGGGGCATAGATTACAAGAGCAAGGAAGTTATGTTGAACTTGTATAAGACGCTATTTCAGCCTCAGCTGGAGTACTGCATCCAGTTCTGGATGCCGCACTTTAGGAAGGATGTGAAGATATTGGAGAGAGTGCAAAAAAGATTCACAAGTATAGTTCCAGGATGAGGAACTTAGGTAATGAAGACAGACTGCAGAAATTTGGACTGTTTTGCTTGGACAAAAGAAGGCTGAGGGGAGATTGATAGAGGTATTCAAAAGCATGAGGTGTCTGGACAGAGTAGATAGGGAGAAACTGTTTCCACTTGTGAAAGGATCGAGAACGAAAGGGCACAAATTTAAAGTATTTGGTAAAAGAAGCAAAAGCGATAAGAGGAAAAACTTTTTCACACAGCGAGTGGTTCAGGTCTGGAATGCACTGCTCAAGAGTGTGGTGGAGGCAAGTTCAACTGAAGCATTCAGAAGGGAATTAGACTGTTACCTGAAAAGGAAGAATATGCAGGGTTACGGGGATAAGGCGGGGAGTGCACTAATTCAACTGTTCATTCGGAGAACTGGTGCAGACAGGATGGGCCAAATGGCCTCCTTCTGTGCTGTAACAATTCTGTGATTCTGATAACTCAGACTTTAACCCCCTGCCCAACCCAAACCCAACCTCATCCTTATTTTCAGATTAAAATTTTCCTTTCGTTCCCCAAAATCAATTACTCCACATTTCCCTGCTCTGAACTATGACTACTACATTTCTACCTATTCCCACAGTCTTTCCCACAGTTGGCCATGTCACAAATACCATAATAATCAGAGAGAGAAGACCGACATCTCGTCAATATGGGGTGGTTTCATACTTGGCTTCTAGAGACCCAAGTATAGATGTATCACTGTGGCTAAAGCTAGTCAGCCACCTTGAGCTCTTATCATTGAAGATGTCTCAGGGTAGAGATTTTGTCAGTTTTGTGCCCAGACTTCAGCATAATCAGCCAAACCATCGCAAAAGATTGGAGACTTTTAAACATATGTTGATTATGCCCACAACCACTTGGTGTTGGTATTTTCTGTCCACACCTATTGCAATTCAGTGTTGCTGCCTGTAGGTATCTTTCCTGCCTCTTGGGCTTTCTAATACCATTTACTCTCTGCCTTTTGAATGGACCCGACTGATTCCAAAATTTTCAAGGCTGGACTCCCCCGATCCCCCTGAACTGGAAGTTGATTATTCTTCTGCACTTCTGCCTGCCTGCTCAATAAAATAGCTTTCTTCAAAGTCAAATCTTCTTTCAACTGTGGCTTGTCTGACAGCATCCCTCATGCATCTCCTTAGTGCTTATCTTGTGTGCTTTTGCCTGGCCTAGTGTTCCTATGCAACCCAATGGCTGCAGCTTGGCCAACAGAAAGAACAAAGAGCAGTACAGCACATGAACAGGCCATTCGGTCCTCCAAGCCTGCGCCGATCATGATGCCTGTCTAAACTAAAACCTTCTGCACTTCCGGGATCCATACCCCTCTATTGCCATCTGATTCATGTATTTGTCAAGATGCCTCTTAAACATCACTATCATACCTGCTTCCACCACCTCCCCCGGCAGCAAGTTCCCGGCACTCACCACCCTCTGTGTAAAAAATTTGCCTCGCACATCCCCTCTAAACTTTGCCCCTCGCACCTTAAACCTATGGCCCCTAGTAACTGACTCTTCCACCCCGGGAAAAAGCTTCTGACTATCCACTCTGCCCATGCCACTCATAACTTTGTAAACCTCTATCATGTCGCCCCTCCACCACCGTCGTTCCAGTGAAAACAATCCGTGTTTATCCAACCTCTCCTCATAGCTAATACCCTCCAGACCAGGCAACATCCTGGTAAACCTCTTCTGTATCCTCTCCAAAGCCTCCACATCCTTCTGGTAGTGTGGCGACCAGAATTGTATGCAATATTCCAAGTGTGGCCTAATTAAGGTTCTGTACAGCTGCAGCATGACTTGCCAATTTTTATACTCGATGCCCCGACCGATGAAGGCAAGCATACCGTATGCCTTCTTGACTACCTTATCCACCTGCGTGGCCACTTACAGTGATCTGTGGACCTGTACACCGAGATCTCTCTGCCTGTCAATACTCCTAAGGGTTCTGTCATTTACTGTATACTTCCCACCTGTATTAGACGATCCAAAAATGTATTACCTCACATTTGTCCGGATTAAACTCCATCTGCCATTTCTCCGCCCAAGTCTCCAATCGATCTATATCCTGCTGTATCCTCTGACAATCCTCATCACTATCCGCAACTCCACCAACCTTTGTGTCGTCCGCAAACTTACTAATCAGACCAGCTACATTTTCCTCCAAATCATTTATATATACTACAAACAGCAAAGGTACCAGCACTGATCCCTGCGGAACACCACTAGTCACAGCCCTCCATTCAGAAAAGCACCCTTCCACTGCTACCCTCTGTCTTCTATGACCGAGCCAGTTCTGTATCCATCTTGCCAGCTCACCTCTGATCCCGTGTGACTTCACCTTTTGTACCAGACTGCCATGAGGGACCTTGTCAAAGGCTTTACTGAAGTTCATGTAGACAACATCCACTGCTCTTCCTTCATCAATCATCTTCGTCACTTCCTCAAAAAACTCGATCAAGTTAGTGAGAGACGACCTCCCCTTCACAAAACCATGCTGCCTCTCGCTAATAAGTCCATTTGTTTCTAAATGGGAGTAAATCCTGTTCTGTAGAATCCTCTCCAATAATTTCCCTACCACTGACGTAAGGCTCACCGGCCTGTAATTTCCTGGATTATCCTTGCTGCCCTTCTTAAACAAAGGAACAACTGATTTTCACAGAAGGAGTCTGCAGATGGCCTTGCACGATGCCCTTGAGCAGCTCTGGGAATTGAGGGCACAGTTTCAGACCACACCACATTGACATGGGAGGCAGCAGTCTGGGCTGGCTGGCTGAAAGGCAACAGCAAGGGCATTGTGGAGTGGCAATGGTAGAAGCACAACTGCTGTCATCCTGAGGGAGGGTGGAACCTCATCAATCATAGGAACATAGGAGCAGGAGTAAGCCATTCAGCCGATCAAGCCTCATCTGCCATTCAATACGATCATAACTGATCATCCACTTCAGTGCCTTTTTCCCACACTATCCTCATATTCCCTTATGTCATTGGTATTTAGAAATATGTCAATCTCTGCTTTAAACATACATATTGGCTTTGCTTCCACAGCCCTCTGGGTAGAGAATTCAGAAGATTCACAGCCCTCTGAGGAAAGAAATTTCTCCTCATCTCTGTCCTAAGTGGCTTCCCCCTTATTTTGAAATTGTGTCCCCTGGTTTTAGACTCCCAACCAGGGGAAACATCTTACCTGCATCTACCCTCTCTATCCCTTTAAGTATTTTGTAGGTTTCAATGAAATCGCCTCTCATTCTTCAAAACTCTCGAGAATACAGGCCCAGTTTCCCCAATTTCTCCTCATAGCACAGTCCCGCCATCCCAGGAACAAGTCCAGTGGACCTGTGCTGCACTCTCTCTATGGCAATAATATCTTTCCTATGGTAAAGGGACCAAAACTGCACACAGTACTCCAGGTGCAGTCTAACCAAGGTTCTATAGAATTGAAGGAAGACTTCGCTACTCCTGTATTCAAATCCTTTTGCGATAAAGGCTAACATACCATTAGTTTAGTTTTAGTTTAGAGATACAGCACTGAAACAGGCCCTTCGGCCCACCGAGTCTGTGCCGACCATCAACCTTAGTTTTCAGTGATTTATTGACGAGGACACCCTGGTCCCTGTGTATATCTACACTTTCTAATTGCTTACCATTTAAGAAATACACTGTACATCTATTCCTCCAACGTCACATTTTTTTCACATTATATTTCATCTGCCATGTTCTTGCCCACTCACTAAGTCTGTCCAAATCCCCTTGAAGCTGCACATTCCCACCTAGTTTTGTGCCATCCGTGAACGGAAATATTGCATTTGGTCCCCACGTCCTTTGTTTTATTTGTTTGTGGAATGTGGGCTAGTCCAGCATTGATTGCCCATCCCTAATTGCCCTTGAATTGGCCATTTCAAAGCGCATTTTAAGAGTCAACCACATTGCTGTGGGTCAGGAGTCACATGTAGGCCAGACCAGGTAAGGATGGCAGATTTTATTCCCTAAAGGACATTAGTGAACCAGATAGATTTTTACAACAGTTGACAATGATTTCATGGTCACCATTAGACTAGCTTTTTTGAAATTCCCAGATTAACTGAATTCATATTTCGTCATCTGCCATGGTGGGATTCAAACTAATGTCCCCAGAGTAGTAGCCTGGGTCTCTGGGTTACTAGTCCAGTGACATTACCACCACACAACTGCCTCCCAAAATCATTGATATATATTGTCAACAGCTGGGGCCCAAGTACTGCTCCTTGCAGTACCTCACTAATCACAGCTGCCAACTTGAAAATGGCCCATTTATTCCGACTCTGTTTTCTGCCTGTTAACAAATCCTTAATCCATGCCAGTATATTACCTCCTATCCCATGTGCTTTAATTTTGCTAACCAACCTCCTGTGAGGACTTTATCAAAAGCATTTTGAAAATCCAAGTACACCTTTATCAACCCACTCCCCTTTATCAATTCTGTTAGTAACATCCTCAAAAAAACTCCCAACAGGTTCAGCAAATATCATTTCCCATTCATAAATCCATGTTGATTATGCCCAATCAGATCATTATCATCCAAATGTCCATTTATCACATCATTTAGAATAGATTCTCGAATTTTCCCGACTACTGATGTAAGGCTAACAGGTCTGTAGTTCCCAGTTTTCTCTCTCCCTCCTTTCTTAAATAGTAGGGTGACATTTGTGACCTTCTAATCTGCAGGAACAGTTCCAAAATCTATAGCATTTGGGAAGATGGTCACCAATGCATCCATTATCTCCATAGCTACCTCTTTTAACACTCTGGGATGTAGAATATCAGGTCCTGGGGACTTATCAACCTTCAGCCCCATTAATTTCTGCAATACAACCTCCAATGTTATTAAATGAATTCTTTGCATCTGTCTTTACCAAGGAAGAAGATGCTACCCAGGCCACAGTGAAAGAAGAGATAATTAATACAGTAGAAGGATTTAAAATTGGTAAGGAGCAGGTATTAGTTAGGCTGTGTATACTTAAAGTTTATAAAACACCAAGGCCAGATGAGATGCATCCAAGGATACGGAGGGAAGTGAGAGTAGAAATTGCGGAGGCACTGGCCATAGTTTTCCAGCCTTCCTTAGACTCAGGTGTGGTGCCAGAGGACTGCAGAATTGCAAACATTACACCCTTGTTCAAAAAAAGCTGTAAAGATAAGCCCATCAGGGGCGGCACGGTAGTGCAGTGGTTAGCACTGCAGCCTCACAGCTCCAGTGACCCAGGTTCAGTTCTGGGTACTGCCTGTGTGGAGTTTGCAAGTTCTTCCTGTGACCGTGTGGGTTTCTGCCACGTGCTCTGGTTTCCTCCCACAGCCAAAGACTTGCAGGTTGATAGGTAAATTGGCCATTGTAAATTGCCCCTAATGTAGGTAGGTGGTAGGAGAATTGAGGGAAGGTGGGGATGTGGTAGGGAATATGAGATTAATGTTCTTTCTTTTTCTTTTGGGCCTCCTTATCTCGAGAGACAATGGGTACGCGCCTGGAGGTGGTCAGTGGTTTGTGAAGCAGCGCCTGGAGTGGCTATAAAGGCCAATTCTGGAGTGACAGGCTCTTCCACACGTGCTGCAGAGAAATTTGTTTGTTGGGGCTGTTGCACAGTTGGCTCTCCCCTTGCGCCTCTGTCTTTTTTCCTGCCAACTACTAAGTCTCTTCGACTCGCCACAATTTAGCCCTGTCTTTATGGCTGCCCGCCAGCTCTGGCGAATGCTGGCAACTGACTCCCACGACTTGTGATCAATGTCACACGATTTCATGTCGCGTTTGCAGACATCTTTATAATGGAGACATGGACGGCCGGTGGGTCTGATACCAGTGGCGAGCTCGCTGTACAATGTGTCTTTGGGGATCCTGCCATCTTCCATGCGGCTCACATGGCCAAGCCATCTCAAGCGCCGCTGACTCGGTAGTGTGTATAAGCTGGGGATGTTGGCCGCTTCAAGGACTTCTGTGTTGGAGATATAGTCCTGCCACCTGATGCCAAGTATTCTCCGAAGGCAGCGAAGATGGAATGAATTGAGACGTCGCTCTTGGCTGGCATACGTTGTCCAGGCCTCGCTGCCGTAGAGCAAGGTACTGAGGACACAGGCCTGATACACTCGGACTTTTGTGTTCCGTGTCAGTGCGCCATTTTCCCACACTCTCTTGGCCAGTCTGAACATAGCAGTGGAAGCCTTACCCATGCGCTTGTTGATTTCTGCATCTAGAGACAGGTTACTGGTGATAGTTGAGCCTAGGTAGGTGAACTCTTGAACCACTTCCAGAGCGTGGTCGCCAATATTGATGGATGGAGCATTTCTGACATCCTGCCCCATGATGTTCGTTTTCTTGAGGCTGATGGTTAGGCCAAATTCATTGCAGGCAGACGCAAACCTGTCGATGAGACTCTGCAGGCATTCTTCAGTGTGAGATGTTAAAGCAGCATCGTCAGCAAAGAGGAGTTCTCTGATGAGGACTTTCCGTACTTTGGACTTCGCTCTTAGACGGGCAAGGTTGAACAACCTGCCCCCTGATCTTGTGTGGAGGAAAATTCCTTCTTCAGAGGATTTGAACGCATGTGAAAGCAGCAGGGAGAAGAAAATCCCAAAAAGTGTGGGTGCGAGAACACAGCCCTGTTTCACACCACTCAGGATAGGAAAGGGCTCTGATGAGGAGCCACCATGTTGAATTGTGCCTTTCATATTGTCATGGAATGAGGTGATGATACTTAGTAGCTTTGGTGGACATCCGATCTTTTCTAGTAGTCTGAAGAGACCACTTCTGCTGACGAGGTCAAAGGCTTTGGTGAGATCAATGAAAGCAATGTAGAGGGGCATCTGTTGTTCACGGCATTTCTCCTGTATCTGACGAAGGGAGAACAGCATGTCAATAGTCGATCTCTCTGCACGAAAGCCACACTGTGCCTCAGGGTAGATGCGCTCGGCCAGCTTCTGGAGCCTGTTCAGAGCGACTCGAGCAAAGACTTTCCCCACTATGCTGAGCAGGGAGATTCCACGGTAGTTGTTGCAGTCACCGCGGTCACCTTTGTTTTTATAGAGGGTGATGATGTTGGCATCGCGCATGTCCTGGGGTACTGCTCCCTCGTCCCAGCACAGGCATAGCAGTTCATGTAGTGCTGAGAGTATAGCAGGCTTGGCACTCTTGATTATTTCAGGGGTAATGCTGTCCTTCCCAGGGGCTTTTCCGCTGGCTAGGGAATCAATGGCATCACTGAGTTCCGATTTGGTTGGCTGTATGTCCAGCTCATCCATGACTGGTAGAGGCTGGGCTGCATTGAGGGCAGTCTCAGTGACAGCATTCTCCCTGGAGTACAGTTCTAGGTAGTGCTCAACCCAGCGGTCCATCTGTTTGCGTTGGTCAGTGATTATGTCCCCCGATTTAGATTTGAGGGGGGTGATCTTCTTGATGGTTGGCCCAAGAGCTCTCTTCATGCCATCATACATTCCTCTGATGTTTCCGGTGTCTGAGGCCAGCTGAATATGACTGCATAGGTGTTGCCAGTAGTCGTTTGCGCAACGCCTAGCTGTTCTTTGTGCAGTACTTCTGGCTGCTTTAAGTGCTGCGGATGTTAAATCGCTGGGGGCTTTCTTGTAGTTCAAAAGTGCAATGCGCTTAGCGGCTATGACAGGTTCCAGCTCTTCATTATGAGATTGAAACCAGTCTGCATTTCTCTTCGCACTTTTGCCGTAGGTGGTCAAAGCTGACTCATAGATGGCGTCTCTGATGTGGGCCCACTTGGTCTCAGCATCCCCTGTGGGAGTGTTTTGAAGGGCTGTTACAAGTGAATTTAGAAATTTTTGTAACAGCTGTGGGTGAGAAATTCTGCTCGTGTTGATGCGCGGGTGGCCCTTCTGCTTGGAATGATGCAACTTCTTTGGTCTGAGTCTAACCTTGCTGCACACCAGGGAGTGGTCGGTGTCGCAGTCCGCACTGTGGTAGCTGCGTGTGATTTGAACACTGTTTAAGGCGGCTCGCCTTGTGACAATGAGGTCTAGCTGGTGCCAACGACGTGATCTTGGGTGCCTCCATGAAACCTGGTGACAGGGTTTAGTGTGAAAGAACGAGTTGGTGATGCAGAGGTTATGATAGGTACACAACTCAAGCAGTCTCTGCCCGTTCTCATTCATCCTTCCAACGCCATAGCGCCCAAGGCAGGAGGGCCATGAGTCATGGTCGGCCCCAACCCTGGCATTAAAGTCCCCCAGCAGGAATAGGTGTTCGGTGTTGGGGATGCTGCTAATGATGTTATGGAGTTGTTCATAGAACTGGTCTTTAGCTTCAGGTGCGGAACAGAGTGTTGGAGCATAGATGCTGAGTAGGTGTACTGGACCAGAGGTGGTGAGCAGTCGGATGGACAGTATGCGTTCCGAGCCATTTGAGGGAGGCTCTATCATGCTGAGCAAGAAGTTTCTGATGGCGAAGCCCACTCCATGCTGTCTTGGTTCTTCAGGATCCCTGCCCTGCCAGAAGAAGGTGTAGTCTTGCTCTGCTAGAGAGCCACTCGCGGGGAGGCGAGTCTCCTGAAGTGCTGCAATGTCCACATTGAGTCTACTGAGCTCGTTGTTAATGATGGCGGTCTTCCGAGAATCGTTGATTTG
This sequence comes from Heterodontus francisci, assembly GCF_036365525.1. Taxonomy (NCBI): domain Eukaryota; kingdom Metazoa; phylum Chordata; class Chondrichthyes; order Heterodontiformes; family Heterodontidae; genus Heterodontus; species Heterodontus francisci. The sequence goes on from NC_090383.1 coordinate 41,002,125, forward strand.
TGTAAGGTCTTCCGACAGGCCAGGACACATAGTTCTGACGTTCCAGCTTGCAAAGCGAAGGGCTGGTACCTTCTTTCCTTTTTTCATGTTGTTTGGTGCGGTGTATCAGTCCACCTTTCGGGCAATGACCCTGAGCTCCAAGCACCCATTGAAGCAGGCAGACTGTGGCGGGACAGAACCTTATTGACCGGGGGCTGCCCGGTTTGAGGCGGGCGGTAGCTGTCCAGTGAGGTGCAATGACCTCTCCCACCGACAAAGGCAACCCGTGGCGCCCAGTTTCTACGCCAGTTTATCTGGACTTATAACCCGTAACTGCTGCCTTCCATGTTGTTTCAGTCACTGTGAGGCAACTATGGAGTGACCTCTCCATGGCGCATGCCTGGGCAAATTTATGGAGGTTGAGAGTTGCCCAGTCGTCAAAACCCCCCTCTCGGCCTTTCTGGTGGGGTCCAAAGGAGTGCAGGACACGACGTTTGGCACCAGTATGGCTGCAGGAACTGCCGGAAACATGCCAAAGGTGACACATGACCGCCTACGGGGTTCCGCTCCGGATTTTCTGTTAGGGTTTACTCCCTTAGCCTTGGTCTCTCCCGAGACGCCCACAAGGCAGTGGGGTTGTTGGGGCCCCTACACAGGTGTAGGATGGTGCCGGTGGGAGGAGGGGATGCAAGGGGGAGGGGTAGAGGGAGGGGGTGGGGGGGGTGCAGGGGAAGGGGGTGCGGGGTGAAGATGGTGCGAGGGGGGGGCGGGCTGGGACGGGGTTGTGAGGGGGTGAGCTGAGAGGGTGGAGCAGGGAAGGGGACGGGGGTGGGGAGGGTGGAAGGGGGGTAAAGGGGGGGAGGGGGGGTGGAATCTGGTGCAGGTAATTAGCCATTTCCTCAGTGCCCACCATCGACGTCCGGAAAGCTCATCCACTTCCTTCGGGAGGTGAAGCATCATTTGGCAGACTTAGAGGTGATTACATTTGTTAAGGGTTTTTTTTTTTGCAGTGGTTTAAATAAAGGCATGCAGCATTGCCGACAGTGCGCTGCAGATGCTCTCCGAGCCATCTCCCGCGGGCGCTTTGAAGTTGCGGCCGGGGGGGCCGTTCGTGGATGTAGATTAGTATAAATGTAGGATTAGTATAAATGGGAGGCTGATGGTCAGCACAGACTCAATGGGCCAAAGGGCCTGTTTCAGTGCTTGTATCTCTCTATGACTCTAACTATAGGCCAGTTAGTTTAACCTTGGTAGTGGGGAAACTTCGAGAAACAATAATTCAAGACCAAATTAACAGTCACGTGGACAAATGTGGGTTAATTAAGGAAAGCCAGCACTGATTCATTAAGGGAAAATCATGTTTAACTAACTTGCTGAAGTTTTTTAAAGAGGTAACAGAGGGTTGATGAGGGCAAATGCTGTTGATGCGTTGTACATGGGACTTTCAAAAGTCATTTGATACAGTGCTGCACAACAGACTTGTGAGCAAAGTTATAGCTCATGGAATAAAAGTGACAGTAGCAACATGGATACGAAATTGATTGAGTGACAGGAAGCAGAGACTAGTGGTTAATGGATGTTTTTCAGGCTGGAGGAAGGTTTAGTAGTGGAGTATCCCAGGAGTCAGTGTTGGGACCCTTGCTCTTCCTGATATAGGTTGATGACTTGGGCCTTGGTGTACAGGGCACAATAGCAAAATTTGCAGATGATACGAAACTTGGAACAATTGTAAAATGTGAGCAGGATAGTGGAGAACTGCAAAAGGACATAGACAAGTTGGTGGAATGGACAGACAAGTAGCAGATGAAGTTCAATGCAGAGAACTGTGAAGTGATTCATTTTGGCAGGAGGAACATGGAGAGACAATATAACATAAAGGGTACAACTCTAATGGTGGTGCAGGAGCAGAGGAACTTGTGGGTATGTGTACACAAGTCATTGAAGATGGGAGAACAGGTTGAGAGCGCAGTTAATAAAACCTACAGTATCCTAGGCTTTCTTAATAGGGCATACAGTACAAAAAGAAGGAACTTGTATAGACACTAGCCGAACTTATATAAGACTAGTTCGGTCTCAGCTGGAGTATTGCATCCAGTTCTGGGCACTACGTTTAAGGAAATATGTGAAAGCATTGGAGACAGTGCAGAAAAGATTAATGAGAATGGTTCCAGAGATGAGGAACTTCTGTTTTCCTTGGAGAAGGCTGAGAGGAGATTTGATAGAAGTATTCAAAATCATGAGGGGTCTGGACAGAGTGGATAGGGAAAAACTGTTCCCACTCATGAAAGGATCGAGAACGAGAGGGCACAGATTTAAAGTGATTAGTAAAAGAAGCAAAAGCAACATGAAGAAAAACTTTTTCATGCAGTGTGCGGTAAAAGTCTGTCATGCACTGCTGAGCAGTGTGGTACAGACAGGTTTAATGGAGGTTTTCAAAAGGGAATTTAGACTGCTATCTGAACAGGAAGAATGTGCAGGGTTCTGGGGAGAAGGCCGGGGAATGGCATTAGGTGAATTGCTCATTCGGAGAGCCGGTGTGGACACAATGGGCCAAATGGCCTCCTTCTGTGCTGTAATAATTCTGTGATATCACTCAAGGCTGTGCATGTGCAAATTCGCAAAACTCACCTGATGTGTGCCTGCACAGATGTGGCTTCTGGTTCATTGTCTGGACTCACTCTGAAACGACGAATATTGGAAATGCTCAGTATGTCAGGTAGCATCTGTGCAGAGAACAGAGGAGTCACGTTTTGGGTGGTGACCCTTCGTCTAAACACTGAGGAAATAGTGTGGCCATTTTATTAGGAAGAATTTTACACTAATTATTTTTGTTCTCTCTTTCAGGAAAACTATTTGATCTTTCTTATACAACTCCAGATTGTCTGTAATGAATACCCAGGATTTTGCTTCTGTGACTTGGCACTGAAGTTATAATAATCAATCTTACTCTTCAAAGAATGAGTTGACAGAGGAGGATCGCAGCTTCTGTAATATTTTGGACATTTTGAGCATTTGTGTTCCGGACTCTGAAAACAATGAACTTCACAAACTGCTCATATGAATCTTTCCCAGGACGAACAAAACCATTTACTGAAAGGAGCGTCATTGCTTTAATCCTGTCTTTGATTGCAATTCTAGCAACTTTGTTTAACTCTGCTGTAATAGCTGCTATTTGTATTACAAAAAAACTGCACCAACCTGCAAACTATCTCATATGTTCCCTGGCTCTGACAGACCTCCTTGTTGCTATTTTAGTGATGCCTATCAGTATTCTGTACATTACCACAGAGGCCTGGGTTCTGGGTTATATTGTTTGTGAGGCATGGCTGAGCTTGGATATGACCTTCTGCACATGCTCAATCCTCCATCTGTGTGTGATTGCCCTGGACAGATACTGGGCCATCACAGATGCCATAGAATACGCTAGAAAAAGGACTGCGAAGCGTGCAGGAGTCATGATAGCGGCCGTATGGGCCATTTCTGTTTTCATATCCATGCCTCCCCTGTTTTGGAGGAGCCACGATGTTAACAGTACAGGGAAGCAATGCATCATCGAGCACGACCACGTAATCTACACCATTTATTCAACGTTTGGTGCTTTCTACGTTCCATTGGCTTTAATTCTCGTTCTCTACTACCGCATCTACCACGCAGCCAAGAACCTTTACCAGAAGCGCGGCTCCAGCCGTCACTTCAGCAGTCGGAGCACCGACAGCCAAATATCCACATACATGCGGGCAAACACCTTCTGCGTGTCGGATCTGCACAGCTCCGAGCCTGCGCTGAAGTTCTACAACAATCATGTGACAGTCAGGGTCCCATCGCTCGAAAATGGGGTGGGGAGCACGTGCGAGCGCCAGCAGATCTCTCGCTCAAGGGAGCGGAAAGCAGCTCGCATTCTGGGACTCATACTCGGGGCTTTCATTATCTGCTGGCTTCCCTTCTTCATCAAAGAGCTTCTTGTGGGCCTGCACCTTTGGGCTGCTTCTCCTGTGGTTGCTGACTTACTGACATGGCTGGGCTATGTCAATTCTTTAATTAACCCACTCTTATACACAAGTTTTAATGAAGATTTCAAGTTCGCCTTCAGGAAGCTGACAAGGTGCAGAAAGCATAGTTAAATATCCTCTGAACAAGAAGGTTATGTGTCTTGTCAGCTGCCTTAGAAAACGTGCTTTTAATGATGAGATTTTGTTTGCAGTTGCTGAAGGAAAATTAAATTATCTTTTGTCTACTTGAAAATCAGTGCTATATCATTTAATATTTTTTGCAATAGTAATATTTTGTAAAGTATCTGGAAACAATATTTAAAAATACAAAAACAAGTTTTTTCTCTGTGTAAAAGCATATTGCTGATTTAAAGAAACAATAAGAATAATTTTGACTTTGTGCGATAGGGCCTGACCAAATGAACGGTCAAATCTTACAAATTTCACAGTCACTACATTTTAAGAATCGTGAATTTCACAATTTCACAACATCATACATTTCACTGTCGCAACAAACCATGAAAATTATTTATTTAATACAAAAAAGACAAGGGAGGTTTCATGTTTCAAATGGCAACCTGCAACTTCATTTTCTTCATTTCCTATGTTTGTGCTGTGAACACTGGTCCACATTTAGACACAGCTCTCTCTGCAGCCAGCGTTTATTGGAATTGTCAGACAGTGCCATGCCAGCCTTGCAAAGTGGGGGATTCTGCATTCTACTGAATTCTAAAACTGCAAACAGGCAAAGTAAAATCTGTTTCTTTTGCAATGCTTTTATAAGCAGAAATTTCTAGCCTTGTCAAAGCCAGGAATCAAACAAATGAGTTTAAATCCACCATCAACAAATGTATTTGTACAGGGTTAAAGATACAGCTTTCAGGGATGCTGCAGAAGATTGATCTTCCTTCTCAGTCCTCTCTCCCTCCACATTCTCTTTTTCTGCTTCCTCTCTCTCTCTCACCTTCTCAATCGCCTCCTCTCTCTCTTCCAGCCTCCTCTTGAATCCTAGAGAGATACAGCACCGAAACAGGCCCTTCAGCCCACCAAGTCTGTGCTGACCATCAACCACCCATTTATACTAATCCTACATTAATCCAATTTTCCCTCTCACATCCCCTCAATTCTTCTACCACCTACCTACACTAGGGGCAATTTTTTCAATGGCCAATTTACCTATCAACCCACAAGTCTTTGGCATGTGGGAGGAAACCAGAGCACCCAGAGGAAACCTACACAGTTACAGGGAGAACTTGCAAACTCCACACAGGCAGTACCCAGAACTGAACCTGGGTCGCTGGAGCTGTGAGGCTGCGGTGCTAACCATTGTGCCGCACGCTCTTGCTCTCGCCCTCCCCTCTCGCACTTTCACACGCTCCTCTATCTCTCCCTCCTCGCTCTCTTTCTCCCTCTCCAGTCTCCCTCTCTCCTCTCTCCCTCCACTCTTGCTCCCTCACTCCCTCCCTTCTCTTCTGCCTCCTCTCCTTCCACCTCTCCCTCTGTCTCCTCTCAGTCTCTCCCTCTTGCCTCCCCTCACTCTGCCTCCTCTCACACTCCCTCCCGCATCTCTCATTCTCTCCCTCCCTCCTTTCTCTCTCCATCCTCTCTCCCTCTTTCTCTCTTCCCCACCTCTCCCTCTCTCTTTCCCACCATTCCCTCTCTCTCCCTCCACTGGATCTCACTTGCTCGCTTCCTCTCTCTCTCCACATTCTCTCCCTCCCCCCTCTCTCTCTCCCTCCCCTTTCTCTTCTCTTCCTTTCTCTCCCTTTCCCTCCTTCTACCTCCTCTCTCTCTCTCCTCGCTCTCTCCTTCTTCCTCCTCCTCTCTCTGTCTCTCTGCTGCTCTCTCTGCCTCATCTCTCACTCTCTCCCTCTCTCCTCCTTTCTCGCTGTCTCCATCCTTGCTCTCTCTCCCCCTCCAGTCTCCCTCCTCTCTCCATTCCTCTCTCTCCCTCTCCTCTCCTCCCTCACTCTCACCTTCTATCTCTCCTCCCTCCTCTCTCTGCTCCCCTCCTCTCCCTCTCCCTCCCTCCTTCCCTCCTTCCCTCCCTCCTCCTATCTTTCACTCTCTCCTGCTCTCCCTCTCTCCTCCTCTCTCATTCTCTCCCTCCACTCTCTCTCACTCCCTCTCTCCTTGCACCTCTCGCTCTGCCTCCTCTCTCACTCTCTCCCCCTCGCGCTCCCGCAACTCTCATTCTCTGCCTCCTCTCCCTCTCTCTTTCCTCTCGCCCTCTCTCCATTCTCTCTCCCTCTTTCTCTCTCTCTCCTCATCTCACTCTCTTCCCCACATCTCCCTCTCTCTCCCTTTCTCTTCCTCCCCTTTCTCGCATTCTCTCACTCTCCTTCTCTCTTCCTTTCTCTCCCTTTGCCTCTCTGTCGCTCTGCTGCTCTCGCTCTGCCTCCTTTCTCACTCCCTCCTTGCTCTCTCTCTCTCTCCCCCTCCTCTCTCTCCCTCCTCTTTCTCTCCTCCTCTCTCTCTCGCTCTTTCTCCCTCCTCGCGCTCTCTCTCTCCCTCCTCGCTCTTTCTCCCTTCTTGCTCCTTCGCTCTCTTTTCCTCCTCTCTCTTCCTCTCTCTCCTGCTCTTTCTCTCACTCCTTCCCTCACTCCTCTTCTCTCCCTCTCCCATCCTCTCCCTCTTCTCCTCGCTGCCTCCTCACTCTCTCATCTCGCGTTCTCTCCCTCCGCTCTCTCTCTCCCTCCGCGCTCTCTCTCCATTTTTCCTCTCTCTCCTTTCTCCCTCTCTCTCTATCTCCTTCTCCAACCTCTCTCTCTGCTCCTCTCTCCCTGCCTCCTCTTTCGCTGTCTTCCTCTGTCCTCCTCTCTCAGGCTCCCCCTCCTCACTCTTTCTCTCTCTCCCTCCTCGCTCTCACTCTCTCCCTTCTCTCCCTCTCCCTTTCCTCTCTCTCTCCGCTCTCTCTCTTTCCATATTTCTCTCTCACTATTTGTCTCTCTCTCAACTCTCTCCCCTCTCTATCTCTCTCCCACTCTCCTCTCTCTCCTTCTCAATACCCTCTCCCTCTCCCACACTCTCCTCCACTTTCTCCCTCCTTGCTCTCTCCCTCACGCTCCTCGCTCTCGCTCTCTCTCCTTCCTCTCCCTCTCTCCCTCTTCTCTTCAGCTCTCTCTTCCTATCTCTCTTCTCTCTCTATTTCTTTATCTCCTTCTCACTCTTCTCTCTCTCACTTTCCTTCCCCTCTCCCTCTCACTTTTTCTCCCTCTCCCTCCTCTTTCTCTCTCTTCTCCACTCACTCTACCTCCTCTCATTTTACCACCTCTCTGCCTCCTCTCTCGCTCTCTCTCTCTCTCCTCCTCTCTCTTTGCATCCTCTCGCACTCTCTTCCTCATCTCTAGTTCTCCCTACCACTCACTGTCTCTCTCCCTCCTCTTTCCCTCCCTCCTTCCCTCCACCTCTCTCTCCCCTCAGTCTACCTCCTCTCCCGCTCTCTCCTCTCTCTCTGCCTCCTCTTGCACTTACTCGCCTTCACTCTCTCTCCTCCCTCCTTTCTTTTTCTCCCTCTCTCCTCCTCTCCCTCTCCTCCTTCCCTCCCTACTCCTCTCTCTCTCCCTCTCTTCTCTCACTCTACCTCTTCTCATACTACCACCTCTCTGCCTCCTCTCTCGCTCCCTCCCTCTCTCCTCCTCTCACTCAGCCTCCTCTTGCACTCTTCGTCAGCTCTAGTTCTCCCCGTCCGCTCTCTGTCTCTCTCCCTCCCTCCTTCCCTCCCCTCTCTCCCCTTACTCTATTCCTCTCTTGCTCTCTCCCTATCTCCTCTCTATCTGCCTCCTCTTCCACTCTCTCCCTCATCTCTAGTTCTCCCCCTCTGCTCTCTGTCTCTCTCGTTCCTCTCTCTCTCCCTCTCTCCTCTCTCTCTACTTCTCTCTCTCTCTCTCTCTCTCTCCTCCTCTCCCTCTCCCTCCCCCCTTCCCTCCCTCCCTACTCCTCTCTCTCCTCCTCTCCCTCTGCCTCCTTTCTCACTCTCTCCCTCATCTCTCCCTCATCTCTCGTTCTCTCCCTCCACTCACTCTCGCTCCCTGCTCTCGCTCCTCTCTCTCTCCTCCCACTCTCCCCTCTCTCTCTCTTTCACTCCCTTTTCCCTCCTCTCTTTCTCCCTCCCTCTCCCTCACTCTCTCTCCTCCTCTCTCCTCTCTCTCTCCCTCCTCCTTTCTTTCTGCCCCCTCTCGCGCACTCTCCCTCATTTCCTGTTCTCTCCCTGTACTCTGGCACTCCCTCCTCTCTCTCTCCCCCTTTCTCCCCCTCTCGCTCTCCTTCTTTCCTTCTCCCTCCTCCTCCTCGCTCTCCCTCCCTCCATCCCTCCCTCCCTCTTCCTCTGTGCTTCTCCCTCCCTCCTCCTCTCTCTCCCTCTGTCCTCCACTCCCTCTGCCACCTGTCTGCCTCCTCTCTCCCTCTCTCCTCCTCTCTCTCTGCCTCCTCTTGCATCTCTCCCTTATCTGTCATTCTCTCCCTCCGCTCTCTCTCCCTCTCTCTTACTCTCTCTCTCCTCTCTCTACTTCTCCTCTCTTTCTCTCTCTCTCATAGTCATAGAGTTATACAGCACAGAAACAGGCCCTTCGGCCCATTGTCTCTGTTCCGGCCATCCAGCACCCAACTAATCTAATCGCACATTCCTGCACTTGGCCCGTAGCCTTGCATGCTATGGCGTTTCAAGTGCTCATCTAAATACTTCTTAAATGTTGTGAGGGTTCCTGCCTCCACCACCTCTTCAGGCAGTGTGTTCCATATTCCAACCACCCTCTGGGTGAATTTTTTTTTCCTCAAATCCCCTCTAGAATTCTACCCCTTACCCTAAATCTATGCCCCCTGGCACTTGACGCTAAGGGAAAAAGTTTCTTCCTATCTAACCTATCAATGCCCTCATATTCTTGCACACCTCAATCATGTCCCCCCCAGCCTTCTCGGCTCCAAGGAAAACAAGCTTTTCAGTCTCTCTTCATAGCTGAAATGCTCCAGCCAAGGCAACATCCTCTGAATCTCCTCTGCACCCTCTCCAGCGCAATCACATCCTTTCTATAGTGTGGTGACCAGAACTGTACACAGTACTCCAGCTGTGGCCTAACTAGCATTTTGTACAGCTCCATCATAACCTCCCTGCTCTTATATTCTATGCCTCCGCTAATAAAGGCAAGTATCCCATATGTCTTCCTAACCACCTTAACTACCTGTGCTGCTGCCTTCAGTGATCTATAGACAAGTACACCAAGGTCCCTCTGACGTCTGTACTTCCTAGGGTCCTACCATCCATTGTATATTCCCTTGCCTTGTTAGTCCTCCCAAAATGCATTACCTCACACTTCTCAGGATTAAATTCCATTTGCCACTGCTCTGCCCCACTTACCAGCCCATCTATATCGTCCTGTAATCATTTTTCATGTCATCTGCGAACTTACTGATCATACCTCCTATACTCACGTCTAAATCATTAATGTACACTACAAACAGCAAGGGTTCCAGCACCAATCCCTGTGGTACATCACTGGTCACAGGCTTCCACTTGCAGAAACAGCCCTCGACCATTACCTGGCCTCCTGCCACTAAGCCAATTTTGGATCCAATTTGCAAAATTGCCCTGGATCCCATGGGCTCTTACTTTCTTAACCAATCTCCCATGCGGGACCTTATCAAAAGGGGATTGAAGTCCATGTAGACTACATCAACTGCTTTACTCTCATCAACACATCTCGTCACTGTCTCGAAAAATTCAGTTAAGATAGTTAGACATGATTTCCCCCTGACAAAGCCATGCTGACTATTCTTGATTAATCCCTGCCTCTTCAAGTGGAGATTAATCCTGTCCCTCAGAACTTTTTCCAATATTTTCCCAACCACTGATGTTAGACTGACTGGCCTGTAATTACCTGCTTTATCCCTGCTACCCTTCTTGATGAATGGTACCACATTTGCTTTCCTCCAGTCCTCTGGTATCTCTCCTGTGGCCAGAGAGGAATTGAAAATTTGTGTCAAAGCCCCTGCTATCTCCTCCCGCGCCTCACATCACAGCCTGGGATACATCTCATCTGGGCCTGGGGATTTATCCACTTTTAAGCCCACTAAAACAGCTATTACTTCCCCCCTTTCAATCCTAATATGTTCAAGTATATCCCCCTCCCTGATCTCTGCACCTGCATTCTCCTTCTCCATAGTGAACACTGTTTAAAAATAATCATTTAAAACCTCACCTATGTCCTCTGGCTCCATACAAAGATTGCCACGTTGGTCCCTAATGGGCCCTACTCTTTCCCTAGTTATCCTCTTACCCTTAATATACTTATAAAATGCCTTAGGGTTTCCTTTATCTTGCCCGCCAGTGTTTTTCATGTCCCCTCTTAGCTCTCCTAATTACTTTTTTAGGTGCCACCCTACACTTTCTGTACTCCTCGAATGCCCCTGCTGTTTTCAGCGCTTGGGATCTGCCATAAGCCTCCTTTTTTCCTGATCCAATCCTCTATATCCCTTGACATCGAGGGTTCCCTGAACCTATTGATCCTACCCTTCACCTTAATGGGTACGTGTTGGCTCTGAACTCTCACAATTTCCTCTTTGAATGACTCCCACTGATGTGATGTAGACTTTCCTACAAGTAGCTGCTCCCAGTCCACTTTAGCCAGATTCTGTTTTGTCATATTGAAATCAGCCTTTCCCCAATTCAGTACCTTTATTTCTGGTCCATCTTTGCCCTTTTCCATAACTACCTTAAATCTTACAGAGTTATGGTCACTATCCCCAAAATGCTCCCCCACTGTCACTTCTACCACTTGTCTGGCTTCATTCCCTCGGATTAGATCCAGTACTGCCCCTTCTCTTTGGGACTTTCTACGTACTGGCTCAAAAAGCTCTCCTGGGTGCATTTTAAGAAGTGTGCCTCCTTTAAGCCCTTTGCACTAAGACTCTCCCAGTTGATATTGGGGAAGTTGAAATCCCCTACTATATTATTACCCTATTATTTTTACACCTCTCTGAGATTTGGGTACATATCTGCTCCTCTATCTTTTCCTGACTGTTTGGAGGTCTGTAGTACACGCCCAGCCAAGTGATTGCCCCCTTTTTGTTTTTAAGTTCTACCCATATTGCCTCATTTGAGGAACCTTCCAAGATATCATCCCTTCTTACTGCAGTAATTGACTCCTCGATCAAAAGTGCAATGCTAGCTCCTCTTTAATCCCCTTCCCTTCCATGCCTGAAGATTCTATACCCTGGAATATTGAGCTGCCAGACCTGTCCCTCCCTCAACCATGTCTCTGTGATCGCAATAATATCATAATCCCATGTGCTATCAATGCCCTCAATTCACCTGCCTTACTAGTAAGACTCCTTGCATTGAAATAGATGCAATCCATTTTTCTTAGCAGGTCTGTATTTGCTCTGCCTTCCAGACTGACTCAGTTTCTGTTCTATTCTCTCCTTCCTCTTTCTCTCTCTCGCCTTCTCTCTCTCATTCTCCCTCCTCTCTCTCTCCCTCTCTCCTCCTCTACCTCCCTCTCTCCTCGTCTCCCTCTGCCATCTCTCTCTCTCTCCTCCTCCTCTCTCTCTGCTTCCTCTCTTGCTCTCTCCCTCTCTCCTCCTCTCCTTTTTCTCTCTCTCTCTCCCTCCACTCTCTTTCTCTCCCTCTGTCTCTCTTTCTGTCTCACTCTCTCTCTTTCTCTCCCTCTCTCTTCCCCCTCTCCCTCTCTCTCTCTCTCTTTCTCCCCCTCTCTCCTCCTCTCTCTTTCATTCTTCCTCTCTTTCCTCCCTCCTCTCTCTCTCTCTCCTCCTCTCTCTCTGCCTCCTCTCTTGCTCTCTCCCTCCTCTCTTGTTCTCTACCTCCTTGCTCTCTCACTCTGCCTCCCATCTCTCCCTCTCCCTTCCTCTCTCTCCTCTCTCTCGTTATCTCTTTCCCTCCCTTTCTCCTTCCCTTCCCCCTCCCTCTCTCCTCCTCATTCTCTCTTGTCTTCCTCTCCCCTCCTCTCTCTCCTCCTCTCTGTCTGTCTCCTCTGTCACTCTCTCCCTCTCCGCTTCTCTCTCCTCTCTCACTACTCCTCTCAGCCCATCTCTCTCCCTGTCTCTCTCCTTCACTCCTCTCTCTCTCTGTCTTTCTCCCTCCTCTCTCTCTCCATTCCTCTCTCTCTGTCACATCTCAGCCTCCTCCCTCACTTCTCTCCCGGTCTCTCACTCCTTCCTCACCCTCTTTCTCTCCCTCCTCAGACTCACTTTCATCCACATTTCTCTCTCTCTCCCTCCTCTATTTCTCTCTCTCCTTCTCTCTCTCTCTCCTCTCTCCTCCCTTACTCCCGCCTTCCATCTCTCCTTCTTCCACCCCTCCCTCTCTCTCCGTCCCTCTTTCTATCTCTCTCTCCCTCCCTCTCTACTTCTCTCTCACTGTCTCCCTCATCTCTCGTTCTCTCCCTCCACTCTCTCTCTGCCTCCTCTCTCTCTCTCTCTCTCCTGTTCTCCATCCTCTCTCTTCTTCTCCCTCCTTTCTCTCTTTCTCCTTCTCAATCCCTCTCTCTCTCTCTGCTCACCTCCCTCTGCCTCCTCTCTTTCTCCCTTCTCTCTCGCTCTCTCCTCCACTCCCTCTCTCCTTTCTCTCCCTCCCCTTCTCTCTCTCCCTCATCTCTTGTTCCCTCCCTCCACTCTCTCTCTCCCTTCTCGCTCCCTCTCATGCTGCTCCCTCTCTGCCTCCTCTCTTGCTCTCTCTCTCTCCACCTCTCCCTCCTCTCTCTCTCTCTCTCTCCCTCCTCATCTCTCTCTCTCCCTCTCTCTCTTGCTCTCTCTCTACTTCTCACTCTTCTCTCTCTCTCCTCCTTTCTGTCCCTGTCTGTCCTCCTCTCTCTGCCTCCTCATTCACTCATGCCCTATCTCCTCACTCACTCCTTCCTCTTTCTCTCTCGGCCTCTCCCCTCCCTTCTCCTCTCTCTCGCTCCCTCTCTCCTCCTCTCTCTCTGCCTGCTCTCTTGCTCGCTCCCTCTGCTCCTCTCTCACGTTCTCTCTCCCCCTCTGTACCCGTCTCTTGCCCTCTCTCACTCTCCATCTCTCTCCCTCTCACTTCCTGTCTCTCTCCTTCCCTCTCTCTCTCTCCTTCTCCCTCCTCTTTCTCGTCTTCTCCCTCCTTTCTCTCTCATTCTCAATCCTCTCTTTCTCTCTGCTCCTCTCTACCTCATCTGTGCCTCCTCTCTCTCTCTCTCTCCCTTCTCTCTCGGTTTTACACTCCGTCCTCATCATCTCTCTTCCTCCTCACTCACTCTCATTCTCTGCCCCTTACCTTAAATCTATGCTCCCTGGTTATTGACCGCTAAGGGAAAAAGGTTTCTTCCTATCTAACCTATCCATGCCCCAAGTAATTTTGTATACCTCAATCATGTCCCTGCTCAGCCTTCTCTGCACCAAGGAAAACAACCCTAGCCTTTTCAGTCTCTCTTCATAGCTGAAACACTCCAGCCCAGGCAACATCCTGGTGAATATCCTCGCACCCTCTCCAGTGCAATCACATCCTTCCTTTAGTGTGGGTGGCACAGTGGCGCAGTGGTGAGCACCGCAGCCTCACAGCTCCAGCGACCCGGGTTCAATTCTGGGTACTGCCTGTGTGGAGTTTGCAAGTTCTCCCTGTGCCTGCGTGGGTTTCCTCCGGGTGCTCTGGTTTCCTCCCACATGCCAAAGACTTGCTGGTTGATAGGTTAATTGGCCATTATAAATTGCCCCTAGTATAGGTAGGTGGTAGGGGAATATATGGACAGGTGGGGTGTGGTAGGAATATGGAATTGGTGTAGGATTAGTATAAGTGGGTGGTTGATGGTCGGCACAGACTCGGTGGGCTGATGGGCCTGTTTCAGTGCTGCATCTTTAAACTTTAAAAAAATGTACACTGTACTCCAGCTGTGGCCTAACGAATGTTTCATACAGCTCCATCATAAACTCCCTGCTCTTATATTCTATACCTCGGCTAATAAAGGCAAGTATCCCATATGCCTTCCTAACCACCTTATCTCCCTGTGCCTTCAGTGATCTATGGATAAGTACACCAAGGTCCTTCTGTACTTCCTAGGTCCTACCATCTACTGTATATTCTCTTGCCTTATTATTCCTCCCAAAATGCATCACCTCATACTTCTCAGGATTAAATTCTATTTGCCACTGCTCCGCCCATCTTACCAGCCCATCTACATCATCCTGTCATCGAAGGCTTTCCTCCTCACTATTTACGACACCACCAATTTTTGTGTCATTTGCGAACTTATCATACCTCTTATATTCACATCTAAATCATTAATGTACTCTGCAAATAGCAAGGGTCCCAACACCGATCCCTGCGGTACACCATTGGCCACAGGCTTCCACTCGTAAAAACAACCTTCGACCATTAGCCTCTGCCTCCTGCCACTAAGCCAATTTTGGGCCCAATTTGCCAAATTGCCCTGGATGCCATGGGCTCTTACCTTCTCAACCAACCTCCCATGCGATACTTTATCAAAAGCCTTACTGAAGTCCATGTAGACTACATCAACTGTTTTATCCTCATCAACACATGTAGTCATCGCCTCGAAAAATTCAATCAAGTTAGTTAGACACGATATCCCCCTGACAAAGCCATGCTGACTATCCCTGATTAATCTCCACATGGAGTTTAATCCTGTCCCTCAGAATTTTTTCCAATAGTTTCCCAACCACTGATGTTAGACTCACCGGCCAGTAATTATCTTGTTTATTCCTGCTACCATTCTTAAATAATGGCACCACATTTGCTGTCCTCCAATCCTCTGGTACCTTTCCTGTGGCCAGAGAGGAATTGAAAATTTGTGTCAGCGCCCCTGCTATCTCCTGCTTTGCCTCCCATAACAGCCTGGGATACATCTCATCTGGGCCTGGGGATTTATCCACTTTTCAGCTCGCTAAAACAGCTAATACTCCCTTTCAATGATAATATGTTCAAGTATATCACAATCCCTTTCTCTGATCTCTACACCTGCATCGTCCTTCTCCATAGTGAACACAGATACAAAGTAATCATTTAAAACCTCACCTATGTCCTCTGGATCCACACACAGATTACCCCCTTGGTCCCTAATGGGCCCCACTCTTTCCCAGGTAATCCTCTTGCCCTTAAGATACTTATATAACGTCTTAGGATTTTCCTTTATCTTTCCTGCCAGTGTTTTGTCATGTCCCCGCTTTGCTCTCGTAATTACTTTTTTAGTACCCCCCTACAATTTTTATACTCCTCTAGTACCTCCACTATTTTAAATGCTTGGGATCTGCCATAAGCCTCCTTTTTTTTCCTGATCCAATCCTCTGTATCTCTTGACATCCAGGGTTCTCTGGACTTGTTGGTCCTACTCTGCACCTTAACAGGTATATGTTGGCTCAACAGCACTAGCAAACATAGAAACAGAGAAAATAGGAGCAGGAGTAGGCCATTCGGACCTTCGAGCCTGCTCCGCCATTCACTATGATCATGGCTGTTCATCCAACTCAGTAACCTGTTCCCGCTTTCGCCCCATATCCTTTGTTCCTTTTCGCCCCAAGGCCTATATCTTACTTCTTCTTGAAAACATACAATGTTGTGGCCTCAACTGCTTTCTGTGGTAACGAATTCCACAGACTCACCACACTCTGGGTTAAGACATTTCTCCTCATCTCAGTCCTGAAAAGTTTACCCCATATCCTTGGACTATGACCCCTGGTTCTGGACTCCCCCACCATCGGGAACATCCTTCCTGCATCTACCCTGTCATGTCCTGTTAGACTTTTATAGGTTTGTATGAGATCCCCCCCTCACTCTTCTGAGCTCCAGTGAATATAATCCTAACCGACTCAATCTCTCCTCATATGTCAGTCCCGGCATCCCAGGAATCAGTCTGGTAAACCTTCGCTGCACTTCCTCTGTGGCAAGAACATCCTTCCTCAGAGAAGGAAACCAAAACAGCACACAATATTCCAGGTGTGGCCTCATCAAGGCCCTGATTAATTGCAGCAAGACATCCCTACTCCTGTACTCAAATACTTTTGATATGAAGGCCAACATACCATTTGCCTTTTTTACAGCCTCTCTCTCTCTCTCGGCGTCCTCTCCCTCATCTCTCATTCTCTCTCCCTCTCTGCCTCCTCTCCCTCTCCTTCTCCCTCCTCTCTCTCTCTCTCTTGGTTCCTCTCTCGCTGCCTCCTCTTTTGCTCTCTTAATCTCTCCATCCCTCCTCTCTAGGTTTCCCCCTCCTCTCTCGCTTTCTCTGTTTCCCTCCTCACTCTCCCTCCTCTCCCTTTGCCTCCTTTCTCGCTGTCTCCCTCTCTCCTCCTCTCGCTCTGCCTCCTCTCACATTCTCTCCATCATCTCTCTCTCTCCCTCTCTCTCTTTCTCCCTCTCTCTTGCTGCTCCTCTCTCTCTCTCTCCTCCTCTCTCTCTGCCTCCTCTCTGCCTCATATCTCAATCTCTCCCTCTCCCCTCACTCTCTCCCTGCTCTGTTGCTCTCTCTTTTCTCTCGCTCTTGCCTTCCTCTCTCGCTCTCTCTCTCTCTCTCTCTCTGCCTCCTTGCTCTCAATCTCTCTCTCCCTCCTCTCTCTCTCTCTATCTCTCTCTCTCCTCCTCTCTCACTCTGCCTCATCTCTCACTCTACCCCTCTCTCCTCCTCTCTCTCCCTCACTCTCTCCTACTCTCTGCCTCTCCCCACTTCTCTCCCTGCCTCCTTTCACACTCTCTCCCTCATCTCTAATTCTGTCGATCCACTGTCTCTCTTTCCTCTCTCTCCTTCTCCTCTTTCTCTCACTCTCTCTCCTGCTCAATCTGCTCTCTCTCGCTCCTCCTCTCTCGCTGCCTCCTCTCTTAATCTTTCCCTCCCACCTCTCTCTCTCCCTCCTGTCTCTTGCTTTCTCCTTCTCCCTCTGCTCTCTCTCTCTGCTCCTTTATCTGCCTCTTCTCTCCCTCCTCGCTTGCTCTTTCCCTCATCTCTTGTTCTCTCCCTCCATTCTCTCTCTCTTTCCCTCCTCTCTCTCTCTTTCCCTCCTCTCCCTCTTTCCCTTCTCTTTCGCTCTCACCCTTTCTCCCCCCCTTTCTCTGCCCCTTTCCCTCTCCCTCTCTCTCCCCCTCTCTTTCTATCTCTCTTTCTCCCTCTCTCTCCTTCTCCCTTGTCTCTCCCTCTCCCCTCTTTCTGCCTCCTCTCTCACTGTTTCCCTCTCTCCTGCTGACTCTCTCACTCCTCTCTTGCTCTTTCCCTCCTCTCTCCCTCTCTCCCTCCTCACTCTCTCCTCTCTCTCTCTTTCTCTCTCCCCCATCTCTCCCTTGCTCCTCCTCTCTCGCATTCTCTCCTCCTCTCTTCCTGCCTCTCTCTCTGCTTCCTCTCAGGCTCTCACCCTCATCTCTCGTTCTCTCCCTCCACTCTCTCTCCTTCCCTCCTCCCTCTCTCTCACTCTCTCACTCTCTCTCTCTCTCTGCTCCTCTCTCTGCCTCCTCTTTTGCTCTCTTCCTCTCATAGAATCACAGAATAATACAGTGCAGAAGAGGCCCTTCAGCCCATTGAGTCTGCACCGACGCATTAAAGACACCTGACCTGTCTACCTAATCCCATTTGCCAGCACTTGGCCCATAGCCTTGAATGTTATGATGTGCCAAGTGCTCATCCAGGTACTTTTTAAGGGATGTGAGGCAACCTGCATCTACCACCCTCCCTGGCAGGGCATTCCAGACCATCGCCACCCTCTGGGTCAAAATGTTCTTCCTCAAATCCCCCTTAAACCTCCCGCCCCTCACCTTAAACTTACGACCCCCCGTAACTGACCCTTCAATGAAGGGGAACAGCTGCTCCCTATCCACGCCCCTCATAATCTTGTACACCTCGATTAGGACACCCCTCAGTCTTCTCTGATCCAGTGAAAACAACCCAAGCCTATCCAACCTCTCTTCATAGCTTAAATGTTCCATCCCAGGCAACATCCTGCTGAATCGCCTCTGCACCCCCTCCAATGCAATAACATCCTTCCTATAATGTGGCAACCAGAATTGCACACAGTACTCCAGCTGTGGCCTTACCAAAGTTCTGTACAACTCCAACATGACCTCCCTGCTTTTGTAATCTATGCCTCGATTGATAAAGGCAAGTGTCCCATATACATTTTTCACACCCTATTAACCTGCCCTTCTGCCTTCAGAGATCTATGGACAAACACGCCAAGGTCCCTTTGTTCCTCGGAACTTCCCAGTGTCAGGCCATTCATTGAATACTTCCGTGTCACATTACTCCTTCCAAAGTGTATCACCTCTTTCAGCGTTAAGTTCCATCTGCCACTTTTCTGCCCATTTGACCATCCCGTCTATATCTTCCTGTAACCTCAGACACTCCACCTCACTGTTAA
Source organism: Heterodontus francisci (assembly GCF_036365525.1). Taxonomy (NCBI): domain Eukaryota; kingdom Metazoa; phylum Chordata; class Chondrichthyes; order Heterodontiformes; family Heterodontidae; genus Heterodontus; species Heterodontus francisci. The sequence continues at coordinate 41,020,421 of NC_090383.1, forward strand.
CCACTTGGCCAATCTTTGTGTCATCCGCGAACTTACTGATCCTACCCCCCACATAGTCATCTATGTCATTTATGTAAATGACAAACAATAGGGGACCCAGCACAGATCCCTGTGGTACGCCACTGGACAATGGCTTCCAGTCACTAAAACAGCCATCTGTCATCACTCCCTGTCTCCGACAGCTAAGCCAATTTTGAATCCACCTGATCAAGTTACCTTGTATCCCATGTGCATTTGCTTTCTTGATAAGTTTCCCATGTGGGACCTTGTCAAAGGTTTTGCTGAAATCCATGTCAACTACATCAACTGCACTACCCTCATCGACACACCTGGTCACATGCTCAATAAATTCAATCAAATTTGTTGGGCATGACCTCCCTCTGACAAAGTCATGCTGACTATTCTGAATCAAATTTTGCCTCTCCAAGTGGTGATAGACTCTCTCCTTCAGAATTTTCTCCAATAGTTTCCCTCCCACTGACGTGAGACTCACTGGTCTGTAGTTCCCTGGCTTATCTCTACAAACTTTCTTAAATAGTGGGACCACATTAGATGTTCTCCAGTCATCTGGCACCTCCCCCGTGGCCAGAGAGGAATTAAAAATTTGGGTCAGAGCCCTGCAATCTCCACCCTCGCCTCCCACAGCATCCTGGGACACAAATCGTCCAGACCTGGAGATTTGTCCACTTTTAATCCTTCCAAAAACTCCAATACCTTGTCACTCCCTATGACAATTTGCTCAAGAACCTCACAGTCTCTCTCTCTAAATTCCATATCTGCAGTCTCTTTCTCTTGGGTGAAGACAGATGTGAAGTATTCGTTCAACACCCTCCCAATGTCCTCTGGCTCCACCCACAAATTTCCCCCTTGGTCCCGAATGGGTCCGACTCTTTCCCTGGTTATCCTCTTCCCATTGATATACTTATAGAATATCTTGGGATTTTCCCTACTTTTACCAGCCAGAGCTTTCTCATATCCCGTCTTTGCTCTCCTCATTGCTTTCTTAAGCTCCATCCGACACTTTCTGCACTCCACTAATGCTTCCATTGATTTGCTCTCCTTGTATTTGTATCTCTCTATCTCTACCTTGTATACCTTGTATCTCTCTCCCTCCTCTCGTTCTCCCCCTCCTCTCTCACTTTCTCTCTCTCCCTCGTCACTGTCTCTCTCTCTCTCTCCCTCATTGCTCTCTCTCTTTCACTCTCTCTCTGCTTCCTCTCTCTCTCCCTCGCTCCTAATCTATGCTTCTCTCCGCTCTCTCTCTCTATTTTTCTCTCTGCAATTCTCTCTCTCTCTCCTTCTCTCTCTCTCCTTCTCTCTCTCCTCCCTCTCGTTCTCTCGCTCTCTCTCTGCCTCTCTCTCACTTTCTCCCTCCTCTCTCTCTCTCCTTCTCTCTCTCTCCTCATCTCTCTCTCCCTCGCTCCTTCCTCCTTCTTCCTCTCTCTTCCTCTCTCTCCCTCCCTCCCCCTCTCTTTCCCTCTCTCCTCCTTTCTCTCTGCCATCTCTCTGTCTCATCTCTTGCTTTCTCCCTTTCTCCTCCTCTCTCTCTGCCTCCTCTCACACGCTCTCCCTCATCTCTCATTCTCTCTCTCTCTCTCCTTCTCCCTCCTTCCTCTCTCTCTTTGCTCTTTGTCCCCTCTCACAATCTCTCCCTCTCTCCTCCTCAATCTTCCCCTCCTCTCTTGCTCTCTCCCTCCTGTCTTCCTCATCTCTCATTCTCTCTCTCTCTCTTTCTCCCTCTCTCTCTCTCACCCACTCTCTCTCCTTCTCCCTCGTCTCTCTCTCTGCTCCTCTCTCCCTCTCGCCTCCTCTCCTCATCTCTCTCTGCCTCCTCTCAGGCTCTCTCCCTCATCTCTCATTCTCTCCCTCCGTTCTCTCACACTCCCTCCTATCTCTCTCTCTCTCTGCTCCTCTCTCCCCCTCTCCTCCTCGCCCTCTTTCTCTCCCTTTCTCCCCCTCTCTCACTGCCTCCTGTCAATGCTCTCTCCCTCATCTCATTCTCTCCCACCGCTATTTCTTTCTCCCTCCTCTCTCCCTCTCTCTCTTTCCCTCTATCTCCTTCCCTCCTCTCTCTCTCCTCTCTCTCTCCTCTCTCTCTGCCTCCTCTCTCCCTCTTCTCTAGCTCTCTCCCTCTCTCTCACTCTTTTGCACTGGTGTTCTCCCTCCCCCATCTCTCTGTTTCTCTCTTGTCTCTCTCTCTCTCCCTCACTCTCACTCCTCTCTCTCTGCCTCCTCTCCCACTGTTTGCCTCTCTCCTCCTCACTCTCTCCTTCCTCTCTCACTCTCTCTCTCCCTCCCTCCTTCTCTTCTCCCACTCTCAATCTCTCCTCCTCTCCCTCTCTCCTCCTCTCGTCCTGCACCCTCTAGCACTCTCTCCCTCATCTCTCCCTCCACTCTCTCTGTCCCTCTCCTCTCTCTCTCTCTCTCTCTATCCCTGGTCTCCTTCTTTCTTTTGCCCTCTCTCTCCTTCCCTCCTCTCTCCCTCCTTCCCTCCTCTATCTCTCCTTTTCCCTCCTATCTTCCTCTCCATTCCACTCTCTCTTTCTTTCCCTCTGTCCTCATCTCTCACTGTCTCATCTCACACTCTCTCCCTCATCTCTCATTCTCTCGCTCCTTCTCTCCCTCCTTCCCTCCTCTCTCTCCTTCACCCTACTCTCTCTTCTTTTCGATCTTCTCTGTCTCTCTCCCACTCTCTCCTCCTCTCTCTCTGCCTCCTCTCTCAATCTCTCCTCCTCACTCTCTCCCTCCTCTCTCACACTCTCTCTCTCCCTCCTCGCTCTTTCATTGCTCTCTCTCTCTCTCTCCTTGTCCCTTCTCTATTTCTGCTATTCTCTGCCTCCTTTCTCACTCTCCTCCTCTCTCTCTGCCTCCACTCTTGCTGTCTCCCACCTTGCTCGCTCTCACATCCTATCTGTCTCTATTGCGCACTCTCCCTTCTGTCACCCTCTCTCCTCCCTCCCTCCTCCTCGCTCTCCCTCACTCTCTCTCTCCTCCTCTCCCTCTGCCTCTTCTCTGCTCCCTCTCTCCTCCTCTCACCCTGCACCATTTCACACTCCTTCCCTCATCTCTCGTTCTCTCCAACTGCTCTTTCTGTCTCCTCTCTCTTTCTCCCTCTCTCGGGAGGGAACAAGCGAGAGAGGACAGAGATAGACTGAGAGGAGGGAAAGGCAGTGGGAGAGAGGGATAGTGAGAGGGAGATGAGGGAGAGAGAGGAGGGAGAGACATAGGAGGGAGAAAGAGACAGAGTGGAGGGTGAGAGAGAGGAAGAAGAGAGAGAAGGGAGAGCGAGGGAGAGGGGGAGACGGACAGGAGGAAGAGAGAGAGCTGGAGGGAAGTAGAGGAGGGAGAGACAAGGGAGTGAAAGAGGAGGCAAGCAGAGAGAGAGGATGGAGGGAGAGAGATGAGTGAGAGAGGGAGGAGGAAGAGGGAGGAGAGAGAGGGAGGAGAGAGTGAGAGGGAGGAGACAGTGATAGAAGAGGAAGTGGGAGAAAGAGAAGAGCGTGGGAGAGAGAGAAAAGCATTGTTGAGAGAGAGGATGGTGAGAGAGAGAGAGGAGTGAAAGAGAGAGAGGAGTGAGAGGAACAGAGAGAGGAGGGAGACAGAGAGAGGAGGGAACGAGATAGAGGAGTGAGAGGTGGGAATGACAGAGAGGAGGAGAGGGACAGTGAGGGAGAGAGGAGAGATTAGGAGGTAGGAGGGAAGGAGAGAGGAAGAGAGAGCAGGGAGAGAGAGAGAGGATGGAAAGACAGAGAGATTGGGAGGAGAGGAGGAGAGAGCGAGAGAGGATGAAGAGAGAGTATGAAAAGAGGGGAAAGAGAGAGAATGAGAGCAAGAGAGGAGGGACAGAAACAGAAAGAGGTGGGATCGCGAGAGAGAGAGATGAGGTAGAAAGGAATAGAGAGAGGTCGAGAGAGTTAGTGGTGAGAGGGAGAGTGAAGGGAGAGGGAGAGAGGCTGAGGCATGGCTGGAGAGCTCAGCCCCGTGGCATGCTCCTCCAGCGCTATATGGGAAATCAGGGACACTTCCAGTGGCCCTGGTGACCATGTGTGCAGGAAGTGTGCCCAGCTGCAGCTACTAGCTGACTGCATTGCGCAGCTGAAGCTGCAGATGGACTCACTGTGGAGCATCCGCGATGCTGAGGACATCGTGGATAGCACGTTTAGTGAGGTGGTCACACTGCAGGTAATGGTTGCAGAGGCAGAAAAGGGATGGGTGATCATCAGGGGCAGCAGAAGGCGCAGGCAGGTAGTGCAGGAGTCCCCTGTGGCCATCCACTTCTCAAACAGATATATTACTTTGAATATTGTTGGGGGTGGGGGGTGGATGGCTTCCCAGGGGAAAGCAGCAACAGCCAAGTTCGTGGCACCATGGATAGTTCTGCTGCACAGGAGGGGTTGAAAAAGAGTGGGAGAGCCATACTGATAGCAGATTCAATTGTGAGGGGAACAGACAAGCGTTTCTGTGGCCACAGACGAGGATGGTATGTTGCCTCCCTAGTGCGAGGGTCAAGGATGTCTCAGCGCATTAGGAGGACATTCTGAAGGAGAGGGTGAACAGTCAGAAGCCGTGGTACATATTAGTACCAACGACATAGGTAGAAAAAGGGATGAGGTCCGACAACAACTTTGGAGTTTGCAAGTTCTCCCTGTTTCTGCGTGGGTTTCCTCCAGGTGCTCCGGTTTCCTCCCACATGCCAAAGACTTGCGGGTTGATAGGTAAATTGGCCATTCTTAATTGCCCTTCGTATAGGTAGGTGGTAGGGAAATATAGGGACAGGTGGGGATGTGGTAGGAATATGGAATTAGTGTAGGATTAGTATAAAAATGGGTGGTTGATGATTGGCACAGACTCGGTGGACCGAAGGGCCTGTTTCAGTGCTGCATCTCTAAATAAAAAAAAAATAAAATAAAAACAAGAATGTAGGGAGCAAGGTAGCAGATTAAAAAGCAGGACCTCAAAGGTTGTAATTTCTGGGTTACTCCCAGTCCCACGTGCTAGTGAGTATAGGATCAGGAGGGTAGAGCAGCTGAATGCGTGGCTGAGGAGGTGATGCACAAGGGAGGGCTTTAGTTTCCTGGATCACTGGGTCTGTTCCTGGCAAAGGTGGCATCTGTACAAGCTGGACGGGTTGCACCTGAACTGGAACAGGAGCAACATCCTTTCTGGGAGGTTTTCGAGTGCTGTTGTGGGGTGGGGCATGGGGGTGTGTGGTTTGATCTGATTTTGCAGGGGGAATGGGACACAGTAGTGGGTGCTGCACAGTCAAATATAAAAGAGAAACTGAGTCAGTCTGGATGGCAGAGAAAATATAGACCTGTTATGGCACAAGTGAACAATGCAAGGCTGGATTGCATCTATTTTAACTTAAGGAGTCTTACTAGTAAGGCAGATGAATTGAGGGCGTTGATTAGCACATGGCATTATGATATTGTTGCTGTCACAGAGCCAAGATTGAAGGAGGGGCAGGACTGGCAACTCAATATTCCAGGGCATAGAATCGCCAGGCTTGGCAGGGAGGGGGGGAAAGAGGAGGTGTTATTGCACTGTTGCTCAAGGAGTCAATTACTGCAGTAAGGAGGGATGATATATAGAACATAGAACATAGAACATAGAACATACAGCACAGAACAGGCCCTTCGGCCCACAATGTTGTGCCGATCCTTTGTCCTCTGTCAAGGACAATTTAATCTATACCCCATCATTCTCCTTTATCCATATACCTATCCAAAAGCCTTTTGAAAGTCCCTAAAGTTTCTGACTCAACAACTTCCCCGGGCAAGGCATTCCATGCCTCGACCACTCTCTGGGTAAAGAACCTTCCCCTGACATCCCCCTTATATCTCCCACCCTTCACCTTAAATTTATGACCCCTTGTAACGCTTTGCTCCACCCGGGGAAAAAGTTTCTGACTGTCTACCCTATCTATTCCCCTGATCATCTTATAAACCTCTATCATGTCACCCCTCATCCTTCTCCTTTCTAATGAGAAGAGGCCTAGAATGTTCAGCCTTTCCTCGTAAGACTTATTCTCCATTCCAGGCAACATCCTGGTAAATCTCTTCTGCACCCTCTCCAAGGCTTCCACATCCTTCCTAAAATGAGGCGACCAGAACTGCACACAGTACTCCAAATGAGGCCTTACCAAGGTCCTGTACAGCTGCATCATCACCTCACGGCTCTTAAATTCAATCCCTCTGCTAATGAACGCTAACACCCCATATGCCTTCTTCACAGCCCTATCCACTTGAGTTGCAACTTTCAATGATCTATGCACATAGACCCCAAGGTCTCTCTGCTCCTCCACATGCCCAAGAACCCTACCGTTAACCCAGTATTTTGCATTCATGTTTGTCCTTCCAAAATGGACGACCTCACACTTTTCAGGGTTAAACTCCATCTGCCACTTTTCAGCCCAGCACTGCAACCTATCCAAGTCCCTTTGCAGACGACAATAGCCCTCCTCGGTATCCACAACTCCACCAACCTTTGTATCATCTGCAAATTTACTGACCCACCCTTCGACTTCCTCATCCAAGTCGTTAATAAAAATCACAAACAGGAGAGGACCCAGAACTGATCCCTGCGGCACGCCACTGGTAACTGGGCTCCAGGCTGAGTATTTACCATCTAAGACCACTCTCTGCCTTCTATCAGTTAGCCAATTCTTAATCCAACTGGCCACATTCCCCACTATCCCATGCCTCCTGACTTTCTCCATAAGTCTACCATGGGGGACCTTATCAAATGCCTTACTAAAATCCATGTACACCACATCCACTGGTTTACCCTCATCCACTTGCTTGGTCACCTGCTCAAAGAATTCAATCAGGCTTGTGAGGCAAGACCTACCCCTCACAAAACCGTGCTGACTGTCCCGAATCAAGCAGTGTCTTTCCAGATGCTCAGAAATCCTATCCCTCAGCACCTTTTCCATCAACTTGCCTACCACCGAAGTAAGACTAACTGGCCTGTAATTCCCAGGGTTGTTCCTATTCCCTTTCTTGAACAGGGGCACAACATTTGCCACCCTCCAATCACCTGGTACCACCCCCGTCAGCAGAGAAGATGAAAAGATCATTGCCAGCGGCTCTGCAATTTCATCCCTTGCTTCCCATAACATCCTTGGATATACCCCGTCAGGCCCGGGAGACTTGTCTATCTTCAAGTTATTCAAAAACCCCAACACATCTTCCCTCCTAACGAGCACTTCCTCGAGCTTACCAGTCTGTTTCACACCGTCCTCTTCAGTAATACACCCCTTCTCATTCGTAAATACCGAAGAGAAGTACTCATTCAAAACCTCACTTATCTCTTCCGGCTCAACACACAGTCTCCCGCTATTGTCCTTGACCGGACCTACGGTCCCCCTAGTCATCCTCATATTTCTGACATACGCGTAAAAGGCCTTGGGGTTTTCTTTTATCCTACCCGCCAAGCATTTTTCATGCCCTCTCTTAGCTCTCCTAATCCCTTTCTTCAGATCCTTCCTGGCCATCTTGTATCCCTCCAGAGCTATGCCTGTGCCCTTTTTCCTCAACTTTATATACGCATCCTTCTTCTTCCTAACAAGACTCTCAACCTCTCTTGTCAACCACGGTTCCCTCACATGACCATCCCTTCCCTGTCTGACAGGGACATGCTTATCAATGGCCCCTACTATCTGCTCCTTGAAAAAGTTCCACATTTCGACCGTGCCCTTCCCTGCCAGCATATGCTCCCAACTTATGCTCCTCAGTTCCTGCCTGACAGCATCATATCTACCCTTCCCCCAATTGTAAACCTTGCCCTGTTGCACATACCTATCCCTCTCCATTACCACAGTGAATGCTACAGAATTGTGATCACTATCTCCAAAGTGCTCGCCCACCAACAGCTCTATCACTTGCCCTGGTTCATTACCTAGTACCAAATCCAATATTGCCTCCCCTCTGGTCGGGCAGTCTACATACTGAGTCAGAAAAGCTTCCTGGACATACTGCACAAACACTACCCCATCCAAACTATTCGATCTAAAGAGTTGCCAATCAATATTTGGGAAGTTGAAATCCCCCATAATTACTACCCTGTGACTTCTGCTCCTTTCCAAAATCTGTTTCCCAATCTGCTCTTCCACCTCCCTGCTGCTATTGGGGGGCCTATAGAAAACTCCCATCAAGGTGACTGCTCCTTTCCTGTTCCTGACCTCAACCCACAGTGCCTCAGTCGGCAGATCCTCCTCGAAAATTCTTTCAGCAGTTGTTACACTATTTCTAACTAACAATGCCACCCCCCCACCTCTGTTACCACCATTCCTAATCTTATGAAAACATCTATAACCAGGTACCTCCAAAAACCATTCCTCCCCCTCACCTATCCACGTTTCAGTGATGGCCACAACATCGTAGTCCCAAGTGCCCATCCACGCCTTCAATTCACTCACCTTATTCCTGATGCTTCTTGCGTTGAAGTATACGCACTTTAACCCTTCTCCGTGCCCATCTGTCCTCTGTGACAGTGCTACCTTCCCCAATACCTCACTACACTCTTTGTCTTTCTGAGTGGACCCACTGGTCCCTGGATTACAAGTCCGGTTCCCATCCCCCTCCCAAACTAGTTTAAACCCTCCCGAACAGTACTAGCAAACCTCCCTCCCAGGATATTGGTGCCCCTCTGGTTCAGATGCAGCCCGTCCTGTTTGAACAGGTCCCATCTTCCCCAGAATGCAGTCCAATTATCCAAGAACTGGAAGCCCTCCCTCCTACACCATTCCTGCAGCCACGTGTTCAGCTGTGCTCTCTCCCTATTCCTAGCCTCACTATCACGTGGCGCCGGCAACAAACCAGAGATAACAACTCTGTCCGTCCGAGCTTTCAGCTTCCAGCCTAACTCCCTAAACTCACTTCTAACATCTGTGCCACCCTTCCTTCCTACGTCGTTGGTGCCAATGTGCACCACGACCTCTGGCTGCTCCCCCTCCCCTTTAAGGATCCTGAAGACGCGATCACAAACATCACGGACCCTGGCACCAGGGAGGCAACAAACCATCCGTGCGTCTCGCCTGCGCCCACAGAACCGCCTGTCCGTACTCCTCACCATCGAGTCCCCGATGACTAGTGCTCTCCCATTCTCCCTCCTTCCCTTCTGAGCCACAGTGCAGGACCCCGTGCCAGAGGCCCGGTCACTGCAGCCTGCCCCCGATAGGCCGTCCCCCCCAACAGTATCTAAAACTGTATACTTGTTGTTGAGGGGAACGACCACAGGAGATCCCTGCACTGACCTCTTCCCACCTCTAACTGTTACCCAGCTGCCTTTGATTTGTGGAGTAACGACCTCCGTGTAGCTTCTAATGTTCCTCAAATGAGGCCAGATGGGTCGAACTTAAAAACAATAAGGGGACAATCACTTGGCTGGGAGTATACTACAGAGCTCCAAATAGTCAGAGAGAGATAGAGGAGCAGATATGTAGGCAAATCTCAGAGAGTTGTAAAAATAATAGGGAAATAATAGTAGGGGATTTCAACTTCCCCAATATCAATTGGGATAGTCCTAGTGCAAAAGGCTTAAAGGGGGCGGAATTCTTAAAATGCATACAGGAGAGCTTTTTGAGTCAGTACGTTGAAAGTCCTACAAGAGAAGGGGTGGTACTGGACCTAATCCTAGGGAATGAAGCCAGACAAGTGGTAGAGGTGTCAGTGGGGAACCATTTCGGGGAGAGTAACCATAACTTTGAAGTGGATTAAGGTGGATATTGAAGCACATTAAGGTGGATAAATCCCTAAGGCATGACCAGGTGTATCCAAGGGTGCTATGGGAAGCAAGGGAGGAGATTGCTGGGGCCCTGGCAGAGATTTTTGTATCATCATTTGCCACGGGTGAGGTACCAGAAGACTGGAGGATAGCTAATGTTGTGCCTTTATTCAAGAAGGGCAGCAGGGATAAGCCAGGGAACTACAGGCCGCTGAGCCTGTTGTTGGAAGGGATTCTGAGAGACAGGATTTATATGCATTGGGAAAGGCAAGGTCTGTTTAGGGATAGTCAGCATGATTTTGTTTGTGGGAAATCATGTCTCAGAAATTTGATTGTGTTTTTTGAGAAGGTGACCATGAGGATTGACAAGGGCAGGGCAGTGGACGTTGTCTACATAGACTTTAGCAAGGCCCATGACAAGGTCCCGCATGGTAGGCTGGTCCAGATGTTTCAAACACATGGGATCAGGGTGAGCTAGCCAATTGGATACAAAATTGGCTTGATGATAGGAGGCAGACGATGGTAGTGGAGGGTTGTTTTTCAGATTGGAGGCCAGTGACCAGTGGTGTGCCGCAGGGATCGGTGCTGGGCCCTCTGTTGTTTGTCATATTTATTAATGACTTGGATGTGAATGTAGGGACATGATTAGTAAGTTTGCAGATGACTCCAAAATTGGTGGTATAGTGGACAGTGAAGAAGGTTGTCTAAGGTTCCAACAGGATATAGATAAACTGGGAAAGTGGGCAAGGGATTGGCAAATGGAATTTGACGCAGACAAGGAAGAACTTTTATAACCAGAGGGTGGTGATGGTCTGGAATGCCCTGCCTGGGAGGGTGGTCGAGGCGGGTTGCTTCACATCCTTTAAAAAGTACCTGGTTGAGCACTTGGCACGTCATAACATTCAAGGCTATGGGCCAAGTGCTGGCAAATGGGATTAGGTAGACATGTCAGGTGTCTTTAATGCATCGGTGCAAACTCGATGGGCCGAAGGGCCTCTTCTGCACTGTATTATTCTGTGATTCTGTGAAGTGTGAAGTGATGCATTTTGGGAAGTTAAACCAGCGCAGGACATATACAATGCAGGGCCTGAGTAGTGTTGTTGAGCAGAGAGAGCTTGGGGTGCAAGTACATAGTTCCCTGAAAGTGGCAACACAGGTAGACAGGATGGTGAAGAAGGCATATGGCATGCTTGCCTTCATCGGCTGAGGCATTGAGTACAAGAGTTGAGACGTCATGTTACAGTTGGAATCTTCCACACTGCGTATAATTTTGGTCACCACACTACCAGAAGGATGTGGAGGCTTTGGAGAGGGTACAGAAGAGATTTACCAGGATGTTGCCTGGTTTGGAGGATAATAGCTATGAGGAGAGGTTGGATCAACACGGATTGTTTTCACTGGAATGACGGAAGTGGAGGGGCAACATGATAGAGGTTTACAAAGTTATGAGTGGCATGGACAGAGTGGATAGTCAGAAGCTTCTTCCCAGGGTGGAAGAGTCAGTTACTAGGGGACATAGATTTAAGGTGTGAGGGGCAATGTTTAGAGAGGATGTGCGAGGCAGGATTTTTGCACAGAGGGTGGGGAGTGTCTGGAACTTGCTGCCAGGGGAGGTGGTGGAAGCAGGTATGATAGCAACATTTAAGAGGCATCTTGACAAATACATGAATAGGATGGGATAGAGGGATACGGACCCCGGAAGTGCAGAAGGTTTTAGTTTAGACAGGCATCAAGATTGGTGCAGGCTTGGAGGGCTGAATGGCCTGGTACTTTGCTGCACTGTTCTTTGTTCTTTGTTCTTCTTTTGTACATAACATTGGTTAGGCCACACTTGGAGTACTGTGTGCAGTTCTGGTTGCCACACTACAGGAAAGATGTGATTAAACTAGAGAGGTGCAGAAAAGATTCACAAGGATGTTGCCTGGTTTGGAGGGCTTGAGTTATAAAGAGAGATTGGATAGGCTGCGTCTGTTTTCCCTGGAGCGAAGGAGGGTGAGAGGGGACATGATAGAGGTATATAAAAATTATGAGAGGCATAGATAGGGTAGATAGCCAGAGTCTGTTTCCCATGGTAGGGGTGACAAAAACTAGAGGGCATAGATTTCAGGTGAGCGGGAGGAGGTTTAAAGGGGATCAAATGGTTAAATGTTTCACACAAGGAATAGTGGGTATCTGGAATGAGCTGCCAGAGGAGGTGGTGGAGGCAGCAACAGTAGCAACATTTAAGAGGCATCTGGACAGGTACTTGAATGAGCAAGGCATAGAGGGATAAGGAATTAATGCAGGCAGGTGGGATTAGTAGAGATAGGCATTATGGTCAGCATGGAGGTGGTGGGCAGTAGTGCCTGTTTCTATGCTGTACGACTCTATGACTCTTTGACTCTAACTCTGTAAGATTGAAGGTAGTTATGGAAAAGGACAAAGATGGACAGGAAATAAAGGTACTGAATTGGGGGAAGGCTGATTTTAAGATGATAAAACAGGATCTGTCTAAAGTGGACTGGCAGCAGCTACTTGTAGGAAATTCTACATCGGACAAGTGGGAGGCGTTCAAGGAGGAAATAGTGAGAGTTCAGAGCCAACATGTACTCATTAAGGTGAAGGGTAGGACCAACAGGTCCAGGGAACCCTGGAGGTCAAGGGCTATGGAGGATTAAGGAAAAATAAAGGAGGCTTATGGCAGATTCAGAGCGCTAGGAAGGCATATGGGATACTTGCCTTTATTAGCCAAGGCATAGAATATAAGAGTAGGGGGGATATGATGGAGCTATATAAAAAGCTAGTTATTCCACAGCTGCAGTACTGTGTACAGTTCTGGTCGCCACACTATAGGAAGGATGTGATTGCAATGGAGAGGGTGCAGAGGAGATTCACCAGGATGTTGCCTGGGCTGCAGCATTTCAGTCATGAAGACAGACTAGATAGACTGGGGTTGTTTTCCTTGGAGCGGAGAAGTGATGAGACAGAGGTAAGGTGGCGAGAGTGAGCAGTGAGAGGGAGACAGATTGGAAAGGTAGAGAGAGAAGGGGCATAAGGAGAGAAAGACGATGGAGCAAGAGATAGAGGTGAGGGAGAGTGAGACTGGAAAGAGTGAGAGAGAAGAGGGAAAGACAGAGAAGAGGGAGAGAGAGAGCATGGAGCGAGAGAAAGGAGGGAGAGAGCGAGTGGAGTGAGAGAGAATGAAGTAACTGTGAGAGAAAGAGGAGGGAGCCAGAGGGAGAGAAAAGGGAGAGAGAGAGAGGATGGTGAGAGAGTGAGCAGGGAAAGAGAGAGACAGAGGAGGGAGAGAGGAGGGAGACAGGAAGGAAAGAGAGAGAGGAGGGAGAGAGAGAGAGCTAGAGGAGATAGGTGAGAATGAGGAGGGAACCAGAGAGAGAGGAGAGAGAGAGAGAGGAGGGAGAGAGAGACAGAGAGGAGTCAGAGAGAGAGAGCAGTGAGAGGGAGAGAGAAGGGAAGAGGATTGAGAGTGGAGGGAGAGGGAGAGAGTGAAGATGAAGCGAGAGAGCGGGGAGGGAGGAGACTGGTGGGAGAGGGAGAGATGAGGCAGAAAGAGAGAGAGAGGAGGGAGAGAGAGAAGAGGGAGGGAGAGCAGAGGGAGTATTTTGGATTTAGAGATACAGCACTGAAACAGGCCCTTCAGCCCACCGAGTCTGTGCCGACCATTAACCTCCCATTTATACTAATCCTGCACTAATCCCATATTCCTACCACATCCTCACCTGTCCCTATATTCCCCTACCACCTACCTATACTAGGGGCAATTTATAATGGCCAATTTACCTATCAACCTGCAAGTCTTTTGGCTGTGTGAGGAAACCGGACCACCCGGAGAAAACCCACGCAGACACAGGGAGAACTTAGAAACTCCACACAGGCAGTACCCAGAATTGAACCCGGGTCACTGGAGCTGTGAGGCTGTGGTGGGAACCACTGCGCCTCTGTATGAGAGGCAAAAAGGCGGAAGAGAGAGAGAAAGGAGCGAGAGAGAGGAGAGAGAGAAAGGAGGGAGAGAGAGCAGGGAGAGAGTGAGAGAGAGGATGCAGAGTGAGAGACAGAAGAGAGAGTGAGAGAGAGGGCGAAGAGAGAGCAGACAGTGAATGAGAGACAGAGAGCAGAGATAGAGAGAGGAAGGGGAGAGAGAGGAGGGAGAGCGCGGAGGGAGGATGAGAGCGGATCGAGGGAGAGAGAGAAGAGGAACAGCGTGGAGGAGGGAAAGAGAGCAAGAGGAGGGAGGAAGGCAGAAAGTGAGGGAGTAGGGAGAAAAGAGGGAGAGAGAGGAAGGGAAAGAAGAAAGGGAGAGATTGGGAGAAGGGCAGAAGAGGGAGAGGAAGGAGAGAGCGAGGGAGGAGGAGCGAGTGACTGAGAGAGAGAGAGGAGAGAGGCAGAAAGAGAGAGGCGCGAGGGAGAGAGAGAGAGATGAGGGAGAGAGGAGAGAAAGAGGAGAGAGAGACAGAGAGAGGAGGGAGAGAGAGACAGAGATTGGAGGGGAGAGAGCAGCGAGAGTGAGAGGAGGGAGAGAGAAAGGGGGAAGTGAGAGAGAGGAGGGAGAGGAACAAAGAGTGGAGGGAGGGAGAGAGAGAGGAGGGAGACAGAGGAGGGATATAGGAGGGAGAGTGAGGGGAAGAGGGAGACAGTGGAGGGAGAAGCGGAGAGAGGAGGGAGAGAGACAGTGAGGGGAAGAGGAGAGATAGCGAGAGAGAGACGAGAGAGAGAGACGAGGGAGAGAGAGGACGGAGGGATGGAGAGAGGAGTGAGAGAGACAGTGAGGGAAAGAGGAGGGATAGAGAGAGAAAGAGGAGGGAGAGGAGGGAGAGATGGGAGGAGTGAGATAGAAAGAGGAGGGAAATACATTGAGAGAGGGAGAAAGAGAGGTAGAGGGAGAGAGGAAGGAGAGAGGGAGAGAAAGTGAAAAGGGAGAAAGAGAAAGAGAGGGTGAGAGGACAGAGAGACAGTGAAAGATAAAGGAGGGTGAGAGAGAGGTAGGAAGGGGGGAGAGAGAGAGGGAAAGAGGAGGGAACAATTGAGACAGCGAGGAGGCTGAAAGAGATGTCAGAGAGAGAGGAGTGAGAGAGAGAGAGAGATATAGAGGAGGGGCAGATGAGGCAGTAAAAGAGGAGAATGACAGAGAGATGAGGGAGAGAGAGGAGTGAGAGAGATTGGAGGGAGAGAAAGAGAAGAGAAGGAGAGAGAGGGGTGGGAAAGAGAGAGGATGGAGGGAGAGAGAGGAATGCAAGAGGGAGGAGGAAGAGGGAGGGAGAGAGAGGGAGGAGAGAGTGAGAGGGAGATGGGGAAGAAGTGATAGAAGAGGGAAAGGGAGAGAGAGAAAAGGGGGTGAGAGGGAGCAGGGAAAGAGAGAGAGATGTACAGGAGGGAGAGGAAGGAGAGAGGAAAGACAGAGATAGAGAGGAGGCAGAGGGAATGCCAGAGGAGAGAGGAGAGAGGGATGAAGAAGTGAGAGAAAGAGAAGCAAGAGAAAGAGGAGACAGAAAGCATGAGAGGCGGTAGAGAAACACAGAGAGGAGGGAGAGGGAGAGAGGAGAGAAAGACAGAGAAAGGCAGAGAGGAGGTAGAGAGAGAGAGAGAGAGGGAGAGAGAAGGGAGAGGGAGAGAGAAGAGAGGGAGGGAGAAAGTGGATGGAGAGAAAGAGGAGGGAGAGAGAGGAGGGAGAGAGTGAAAGGACGGTGAGATAGGATGGGAGGAGAGGGAGAAGAGGGCGAGAGCACAAGAGAAGGGAGAGGGACAGAAAGTGAGAGAGGAGTGAGGGAGAGGGTGGGAAAGAGGAGAGGGAGAGAAAGGGAGGGGAGAGGAAGGAGGCAGCAAGAGAGAGGAAATAGGGAGAGAAAGAGTGAGGGAGAGGAAAAGCGAGAGAGAGGGAAGGGGAGAGAGAGAGGGGAAGGGTTAGGAGGGAGAGAGAGAGAGAGAGAGTGACAGAGGATAGAGACAGGGGTGGGAGAGACGAGGGAGAAGGGAGAGAGACGACAGAGAGAGAGAGGAGGAGAGAGAAAGTGAGGTAAGAGGAGAGATAGACAGCGACAGAGGGGGAGAAGAGGGAGGAGTGAGATAGAGAGAGGAGGGAAAGACAGTGAGAGAGAGGAAGAGAGAGAGAGGGAGAGGAAGAGAGAGTGAGGAGGGAGAGAGAGAAAGAGAAGGAGATAGGATGAGGAGAGAGAGGGAGAGATAGAGGAGGGAGAGAGAGAAAGAGAAGGAGATAGGATGAGGAGAGAGAGGGAGAGATAGAGGAGGGAGAGAGTAGGGTAGAGAGGAGGTGGAGAGAGTGAGGTAGAGAGGAGGGAGTGACTGAGACAGAGGGGAGGCCAGAGAGAGTGCGCGGAGGGTGAGAGAGAGGAGGTAGAGAGAGGGAGAGAGAGGGGAGGGCAAGAGAGACAGGAGGGCAAGAGAGAGAAAGGAGGGCAAGAGAAATAGAGAGAGGAGGGCAAGAGAAAGAGAGAGAGGAAGGCAAGAGAAATGGAGAAAGTGAGAGGAGGGTGAGAGAGAGGATGGTGAGAGAGAGGAGGACAAGAGTGAGAGAGGGAAGGAGAGCAGGGCATAGGAGAAAGAGGAGGACGAGAGAGAGAAGGGTGAGAGAGGAGGATGTGAGAGAGGAGAGAGAGAGGATGGCACGAGATAGGAGTGAGAGAGAGAGATTACGGTGGGAGAGAGAGAGAGAGAGAGGAGGACGAGAGCGAGAGATGAGGGTGAGAGATAGAGAGGAGGGCTCGAGATGGAGAGGAGGGTGAGAGAGAGACAGAGATGAGGGAAAGAGAAGGAGAGAGAGCAGGGCGCAAGAGAAAGAGGAGGATGAGAGAGAGGAGGGTGCGAGAGGAGGTCATGAGAGACGAAGAGAGAAGATAGCAAGAGAGAAAGAAGAGGGAGAGAGAGAAAGAGGAGGGCGAGAGATAGAAAGGAAGGCGAGAGATAGAGAGGAGGGTGAGAGAGAGACAAAGGGAAGAGGGCGAGAGAGAAATAGAGAAAGGAGGGCGACAGAGAGAGGAGATCGTGAGAGAGAGAGAAGAGGATGAGAGAGAGAGGAGGGGAAAGAGAGAGACAGAGAGGAGGGCGAGAGAGAGGAGTGCGAGAGAAAGAGAGAGAGAGGAGAGTGAGAGAGAGAGGAGACAGAGAGGAGACAGAGAGGAGGGCGAGAGAGAGGAGGGCAAGAGAGAAAGAGAGACAGACAGGAGGGCTGCAGAGAGACAGACATGGGGGCCGGAGAGAGACAGAGAGGAGGCCGAGCGAGAGAGAGAGAAAGGAGGGCAAGAGACATAAAAAGAGAGGAGGGCGAGGAAAAGGAGGGGTAGAGAGAGGCAGAGATGAGGGCGAGAGAGAGGAGGGCGAGAAAAAGAGAGAGAGAGGAGA
Source organism: Heterodontus francisci (assembly GCF_036365525.1). Classification (NCBI taxonomy): domain Eukaryota; kingdom Metazoa; phylum Chordata; class Chondrichthyes; order Heterodontiformes; family Heterodontidae; genus Heterodontus; species Heterodontus francisci. The sequence continues at coordinate 41,037,500 of NC_090383.1, forward strand.
GAGAGAGAGAAAGAGGAGGGGAAAGAGAGAGACAGAGAGGAGGATGAGAGAGAGGAGGGCAAGAGAGAAAGAGTGACAGACAGGAGGGCTGCAGAGAGACAGACATGGGGGCCGGAGAGAGACAGAGAGGAGGCCGAGTGACAGAGAGAGAAAGGAGGGCAAGAGATATAAAAAGAGAGGCGGGTGAGGGAAAGGAGGGGTAGAGAGAGGCAGAGAGACAGGAGGGTGAGAGAGAGAGTGAGGGAGAGGAATGCAAGAGAGCAGGAAGGAGAGAGAGAGAGAATGAGGAGGGCAAGAGAGGGAGAGTGGAGGGTGAGAGTGGTGGAGAGGAGGTCAAGAAATGGAGAGAGGAGGGCAAGAGAGACAGAGAGGAGGGCCAGACAGAGAGGAGGGAGAGGGAGAGAGATGAGGGCAAGAGAGAGAGGAAGGCGAGAGAGATAGAGAGAGAGGAGGATGAGAGACAGGAGGGGGAGAGAGACAGAGAGAGAGGGGGGTGAGAGAGAGGGAGGGACAGAGAGAGGAGTATGAGAGAGAGAGAGGAGGCGGTTGAGAGGGAGAGGAGGGTGAACAAGAGGGACAGAGAGAAGGGCAAGAGAAACAGCGAGAGTAAGAGAGAGAGAGGAGAGTGATAGAGGGATAATGGAGGGCAAAAGAGGGAGAGAGGAGGGAAAGAGAGGGAGAAAGGAGGGTGTGAGAGAGAGACAGAGAGGTGGGCGACAGGGAGAGAGGAGGAGGGCGAGAGAGAGACAGAGAGGAGGGAGCAAGAGAGAGAGAGGAGGGTGAGAGAGAGAAAGGCGAGAGAGTTAAGAGAGAAGAGGGCGAGAGACAGGAGGGGGAGAGAGAGAGAGAGGAGAGCGATAGAGAGAGAGGGAGAGAGGAGGAGTGTGAGAGAGAGCCAGAGGAGGACAGCGAGAGAGAGAGGGAGAGACAGAGAGGAGGGCGAGAGAGAGGAGGGCGAGAGGAAAAAAGAGAGAGGAAGGCGAGAGAGAGAGAGGAGGGTGAGAGAGAGAGAGAGGAGGGCCGGAGAGAGACAGACGGGTGGGCTGGAGAGAGACAGAGCAGAGGGTGAGGAGAGAGAGAGAGGAGGGTGATGGGGAGGGGGGAGTGAAAGAGAGAGACAGAGAGCAGGGTGAGAGAGAGGTGGGAAAGAAAGAGAGAGAGGAGGGCGAGAGATAAAGAGAGAGAGAGGAGGGCAAGAGAGGGGACAGGGAGAAGGAGGGAGACAGAGAGGAGGGCAAAAGAGAGGAGGGCGAGAGAGAGAGAGATGAGGGCGAGAGAGAGAGAGAGAGATGAGGGCAAGAGAGAGAGAGAAGAGCGAGAGAGAGGAGGGAGGGAGGGAGAGACAAAGAGAGATTGAGAGAGGAGAGAGACAGAGGTGGGAGAGACAGAGAGAGGTGGGAGAGAGTCAGAGAGGGAAAGAGGATAGGTAGAGAGAGAGGAGGGAGGCAGCAAGATAGAGGAATGAGGGAGAGAAACAGATAGGACAGGGAGAGAGAGAGAGCAGGACAAGACAGAGAGAGGAGGGAGAGACAGAGAGAGGAAGGAGAGAGTTAGAGAGGGAGGAGGGCGACAGAGACAGAGACAGAGATGAGGGTGAGAGAGAGAGAGAGGAGGGCGAGAGAGAGAGAGAGGAGGGCGAGGGGCGAAAGAGAAAGGAGGGCGAGAGAGAGGAGGGCGTGAGAGAAGGGTGAGAGAGAGAGAAGAGGTTGAGAGAGAGAGTCGGGTGTAAGTGAGAGACAGAGAGGAGGGCAAGAGAGAAAGAATGAGAGAGAGGAGGACCAGAGAGAGACAGACAGGAGGCTGTGAGCAGGAGAGAGAGAGAAAGGAGGGAGGAAGGGAGAGAGAGAGAGAGAGAGAGAGAGTCATAGAGTCATAGAGTCGTACAGCATAGAAACAGGCCCTTCAACCCACCGTGTCCATGCTGACCATAATGCCTGTCTGTATTAATCCCACTTGCCTGCATTAATTCCTTATCCCTCTATGCCTTGCTCATTCAAGTACCTGTCCAGATGCCTCTTAAATGATGCTACTGTTCCTGCCTCCACCACCTCCTCAGGCAGCTCATTCCAGATACCCACTATTCTTTGTGTGAAACAATTATCCCTTTGATCCCCTTTAAACCTCCTCCCTCTCACCTTAAATCTATGCCCTTTAGTTTTGGTCACCCCTACCATGGGAAACAGACTCTGGCTATCTATCCTATCCTATCTATGCCTCTCATAATTTTATATACCTCTATCATGTTCCCTCTCAGCCTCCTTTACTCCAGAGAAAACAGACTCAGCCTCTCCAATCTCTCTTTATAACTCAAGCCCTCCAAACCAGGCAACATCCTTGTGAATCTTTTCTGCACCCTCTCTAGCTTAATCACATCTTTCCTGTAGTGCGGCGACCAGAACTGCACACAGTACTACAAATGCGGCTGAACAAACCTTGTGGACAACTGCAACATGACGTCCCAACTCTTGTGCTCAATGCCTCGGCCAATGAAGGCAAGCATGCCATATGCCTTCTTCACCACCCTGTCTACCTGCGTTGCCACTTTCAGGGAACTATGTACTTGCACCCCAAAGTTTCTCTGCTCAACAACACTCCCGAGTGCCCTGCCATTTACTGTATATGTCCTGCCCTGGTTTAACTTCCCAAAATGCATCACTTTGCATTTGTCTGTGTTAAATTCCATTTGCCAACCCCTTGCACACTTTCCCAGTTTATCTATATCCTGTTGTAACTGCAGTGGGCCGAGAGAGAGACAGAGGAGTGTGGGACAGAGAGGCAGAGGAAGGAGGGACAGAGAGACAGAGGAGGGAGAGGCAGAGAGAGGCAGGAGAGAGTCAGAGAGGGAAAGAAGATAAGGAGAGAGAAAGGAGGGAGGCAGCAAGAGAGGGGAGGGAGGGAGAGAGACAGATAGGACGGGGAGAGAGAGAGGAGGGAGAGACAGATCGAGGAAGGAGAGAGTGGAGGGAGTGAGAGAGAGGAGGAGAGAGAGATGAGCGAGAGTGAGAGGAGGGAGAGAGAGGATGAAGAGGAAGAAAGAGTGGAGGGAGCAAGAGTGAGAGGTGAAAGAAAGGGTGACAGGAGGCAGAGAGAGGGAAAAAGAGAGACAGAAGATAGAGACAGAGGAGGGAGAGATGGAGAGAGGTGGGAGAGAGACGAGGGAGAGAGAGATAGAGGAGAGAGAGAGGAGGGAGGGTGTAAGTGAGGTAAGAGGAGAGATAGACAGCGATATATTAATGACTTGGATATGAATGTAGGGGCATGATTAGTAAGTTTGCAGATGACACCAAAATTGGTGGTATAGTGGACAGTACTTCCAGTCTGTCCCATACCGCCATGGCCATCGTTCCCCAATACTACACTGCTGTAATGTTATCACGGACTGACTGGAAGTAAAAGCTTCTCTTCATTATCTTGGTATGCCCCAATGTATCTTCATAGGAATTTAAAGTGAAACTTGCTTGTAAATGCCTTTTGCGTTCATTATTTTTACCTAGATTGTGATTCAAGATGGCTCCTGGGCTGGAAGCTCCCGAGGAAGCTCCCTTGCTGTTCAACTCTATCCATGGCCATCTGCTCCGATCCCTAACGTTTTCTCCCCCAATCTGCCCTCTTAAACTGTTTAAATTCCCCTGGCTCTTTAAATCAGTTCATTTTAGCCCTATCTAAAGGCTAACAGTTAGTTTAGGGTATGTTACCTGGGCCCACTGCCCTCCCCCAGCCACACCTGCTCTTTGTTTTCTCAATGAAATTGATCCGGATGAAATTGACGAGCACAGCTGCCGATTCTTCAATCTCCGATGCTGCTGTCTTCACCGCCCAGAGTGTCTGCAGCCACGGCGTGCGGTAAGTCCATTGAGGTGAAGAAGGAGCAGCGGGACCCGAGAGAAGTCCTGAGAAAAGGTGCCCCGAACACCCAAAAAATCCACGAACGGCCCCCCCGGCCGCAACTTCAAAGCGCCCGCGGGAGATGGCTCGGACAGCATCTGCAGCGCACTGTCGGCAATGCTGCATGCCTTTATTTAAACCACTGCAAAAAAAAACCCTGAGCAAATGATGCTTCACCTCTAAGTCTGCCAAATGATGCTTCACCTCCCGAAGGACGTGGATGAGCTTTCCGGACGTCGATGGTGGGCACTGAGGAAATGGCTTATTACCTGCACCAGCTTCCCACCCCCCCCTCCACCCCCCCTTTACCCCCCTTCCACCACCACCACCCCCCCGTCCCCTTCCCTGCTCCACCCTCTCAGCTCACCCCCTCACAACCCCGTCCCAGCCCGCCCCCCCCCTGCACCATCTTCACCCCGCACCCCCTTCCCCTGCACTCCCCCCCCCCACCGGCACCATCCTACACCTGTGTAGGGGCCCCAACAACCCCACTGCCTTGTGGGCGTCTCGGGAGAGACCAAGGCTAAGGGAGTAAACCCTAACCGATAATCCGGAGCGGAACCCCGTAGGCGGTCATGTGTCACCTTTGGCATGTTTCCGGCAGTTCCTGCAGCCATACTGGTGCCAAACGTCGTGTTCTGCACTCCTTTGGACCCCACCAGAAAGGCCGAGAGGGGGGTTTTGACGACTGGGCAACTCTCAAACTCCATAAATTTGTCCAGGCATGCGCCATGGAGAGGTCACTCCATAGTTGCCTCACAGCGACTAAAACAACACGGAAGGCAACAGTTACGGGTTATAAGTCCAGATAAATTGGCGTAGAAACTGGGCGCGACGGGTTGCCTTTGTCAGTGGGAGAGGTCATTGCACCTCACTGGACAGCTACCGCCCGCCTCAAACCGGGCAGCCCCCGGTCAATAAGGTTCTGTCCCGCCACAGTCTGCCTGCTTCAATGGGTGCTTGGAGCTCAGGGTCATTGCCTGAAAGGTGGACTGATACACCGCACCAAACAACACGAAAAAAGGAAAGAAGGTACCAGCCCTTCGCTTTGCAAGCTGGAACGTCAGAACTATGTGTCCTGGCCTGTCGGAAGACCTTACACAAATCAACGAATCTCGGAAGACCGCCATCATTAACAACGAGCTCAGTAGATTCAATGTGGACATTGCAGCACTTCAGGAGACTCGCCTCCCCGCGGGTGGCTCTCTAGCAGAGCAAGACTACACCTTCTTCTGGCAGGGCAGGGATCCTGAAGAACCAAGACAGCATGGAGTGGGCTTCGCCATCAGAAACTCCTTGCTCAGCATGATAGAGCCTCCCTCAAATGGCTCGGAACGCATACTGTCCATCCGACTGCTCACCACCTCTGGTCCAGTACACCTACTCAGCATCTATGCTCCAACACTCTGCCCCCCACCTGAAGCTAAAGACCAGTTCTATGAACAACTCCATAACATCATTAGTCGCATCCCCAACACCGAACACCTATTCCTGCTGGGGGACTTTAATGCCAGTGTTGGGGCCGACCATGACTCATGGCCCTCCTGCCTTGGGCGCTATGGCGTTGGAAGGATGAATGAGAACGGGCAGAGACTGCTTGAGTTGTGTACCTATCATAACCTCTGCATCACCAACTCGTTCTTTCACACTAAACCCTGTCACCAGGTTTCATGGAGGCACCCAAGATCGCGTCGTTGGCACCAGCTAGACCTCACTGTCACAAGGCGAGCCGCCTTAAACAGTGTTCAAATCACACGCAGTTTGCACAGTGCGGACTGCGACACCGACCACTCCCTGGTGTGCAGCAAGGTTAGACTCAGACCAAAGAAGGTGCATCATTCCAAGCAGAAGGGCCACCCACAGCTGTTACAAAAATTTCTAAATTCACTTGTAACAGCCCTTCAAAACACTCCCACAGGGGATGCTGAGACCAAGTGGGCCCACATCAGAGACGCCATCGATGAGTCAGCTTTGACCACCTACGGCAAAAGCGCGAAGAGAAATGCAGACTGGTTTCAATCTCATAATGAAGAGCTGGAACCTGTCATAGCCGCTAAGCGCATTGCACTGTTGAACTACAAGAAAGCCCCCAGCGATTTAACATCCGCAGCACTTAAAGCAGCCAGAAGTACTGCACAAAGAACAGCTAGGCGTTGCGTAAACGACTACTGGCAACACCTATGCAGTCATATTCAGCTGGCCTCAGACACCGGAAACATCAGAGGAATGTACGATGGCATAAAGAGAGCTCTTGGGCCAACCATCAAGAAGATCGCCCCCCTCAAATCTAAATCGGGGGACAAAATCACTGACCAACGCAAACAGATGGACCGCTGGGTTGAGCACTACCTAGAACTGTACTCCAGGGAGAATGCTGTGACTGAGACTGCCCTCAATGCAGCCCAGCCTCTACCAGTCATGGATGAGCTGGACATACAGCCAACCAAATCGGAACTCAGTGATGCCATTGATTCCCTAGCCAGTGGAAAAGCCCCTGGGAAGGACAGCATTACCCCTGAAATAATCAAAAGTGCCAAGCCTGCTATACTCTCAGCACTACATGAACTGCTAAGCCTGTGCTGGGACGAGGGAGCAGTACCCCAGGACATGCTCGATGCCAATATCGTCACCCTCTATAAAAACAAAGGTGACCGCGGTGACTGCAACAACTACCGTGGAATCTCCCTGCTCAGCATAGTGGGGAAAGTCTTTGCTCGAGTCGCTCTGAACAGGCTCCAGAAGCTGGCCGAGCGCATCTACCCTGAGGCACAGTGTGGCTTTCGTGCAGAGAGATCGACCATTGACATGCTGTTCACCCTTCGTCAGATACCGGAGAAATGCCGTGAACAACAGATGCCCCTCTACATTGCTTTCATTGATCTCACCAAAGCCTTTGACCTCGTCAGCAGACGTGGTCTCTTCAGACTACTAGAAAAGATCAGATGTCCACCAAAGCTACTAAGTATCATCACCTCATTCCATGACAATATGAAAGGCACAATTCAACATGGTGGCTCCTCATCAGAGCCCTTTCCTATCCTGAGTGGTGTGAAACAGGGCTGTGTTCTCGCACCCACACTTTTTGGGATTTTCTTCTCCCTGCTGCTTTCACATGCGTTCAAATCCTCTGAAGTAGGAATTTTCCTCCACACAAGCTCAGGGGGCAGGTTGTTCAACCTTGCCCGTCTAAGAGCGAAGTCCAAAGTACGGAAAGTCCTCATCAGAGAACTCCTCTTTGCTGACGATGCTGCTTTAACATCTCACACTGAAGAATGCCTGCAGAGTCTCATCGACAGGTTTGCGGCTGCCTGCAATGAATTTGGCCTAACCATCAGCCTCAAGAAAACGAACATCATGGGGCAGGACGTCAGAAATGCTCCATCCATCAATATTGGCAACCACGCTCTGGAAGTGGTTCAAGAGTTCACCTACCTAGGCTCAACTATCACCAGTAACCTGTCTCTAGATGCAGAAATCAACAAGCGCATGGGTAAGGCTTCCACTGCTATGTCCAGACTGGCCAAGAGAGTGTGGGAAAATGGCGCACTGACACGGAACACAAAAGTCCGAGTGTATCAGGCCTATGTCCTCAGTACCTTGCTCTACGGCAGCGAGGCCTGGACAACGTATGCCAGCCAAGAGCGACGTCTCAATTCATTCCATCTTCGCTGCCTTCGGAGAATACTTGGCATCAGGTGGCAGGACTATATCTCCAACACAGAAGTTCTTGAAGCGGCCAACACCCCCAGCTTAAACACACTACTGAGTCAGCGGCGCTTGAGATGGCTTGGCCATGTGAGCCGCATGGAAGATGGCAGGATCCCCAAAGACACATTGTACAGCGAGCTCACCACTGGTATCAGACCCACCGGCCGTCCATGTCTCCACTATGAAGACGTCTGCAAACGCGACATGAAATAGAGTGGAGGGCTGGAGATAGAGAGGAGGGTGAAAGAGAGTGACAGAGAGGAGGGCGACAGAGTGGAGGGCGAGAGAGAGAGTGAGAGGAGGGCGAGACAGGGAGGGGTGCAAGAGAGGGAGAGAGGAGGACAAGAGAGAGAGAGAGGAGGGCAAGAGAGAGAGAGAGAGGAGGGCCAGAGAGAGACAGAGAGGAGGGCGAGAGAGAGAAGAGGGCGTGAGTGAGGAGGGTGAGGGAGATAAAGAGCAAGGAGGGCAAGAGACAGGAGGGAAGGAGAGAGTGAGGAGAGGACAGAGAAAGAGAGAGAGGAGAATGAGAAAGAGGGGAGGGTGAAAGAGAGAGACAGGGAGTAGGGCAGGAGAGAGAGATGTGGACGGGAAGAGAGAGAGAGAGGAGGGCGAGAGAGAGGGAGCTGGATGAGAGAGAGGGGACGGTAAAAGAGAAAGACAGAGAGGAGGGCGAGAAAGAGGAGGGTTAGAGAGTGAGAGGAGGGCGAGAGAGAGGAGTGAGAGAGGAGGGCGAGAGAGAGGAGAATGAGAGGAGTGCGCGAGGTAGTGGTGAGAGATAGGGGTGAGAGAGAGAGAGTAGGTGGGAGACAGATAGCACGTTTAGCGAATTGGTCACACCGCAGATTAGGAATGCTGAGGGAGAAAGGGAATGGGTGACCAAAAGGCAGAGAAAGAGCAGGAAGGCAGCGCAGGTGTCCCCTGTGGTCATCTCCCTCCAAAACAGGTATACCGTTTTGGATACTGCTGAGGGAGATGGCTCACCAGGGGAAGGCAGCAATAGCCAGGTTCATGGCTGGCTCTACTGTTCGGAAGGGCAGGAAGTCATTGGGGATTCGATTGTGAGGGGAGTAGATAGGCGGTTCTGTGGTCGAAAACGAGACTCCAGAATGGTATGTTGCCTCCCAGGTGCACGGGTCAGGGATGTCTCGGATCGACTGCAGAATATTCTGAAAGGGGAGGGTGAACAGCCAGTTGTCGTTGTGCACATAGGCACCAATGATATTGGTAAAAAACGGGATGAGGTCCTACAAGCAGAATTTAGGGAGTTAGGAGCCAAGTTAAAAAGTAGGACCTCAGAGGTAGTAATCTCAGGATTGCTACCAGTGCCACATGATAGTCAGAGTAGAAATGAAAGAATAGTCAGGATGAATTCTCTGGGAAGCCAGGGAGGAGATTGCAGAGCCTTTGACCTTGATCTTTATGTCGTCATTGTCGACAGGAATAGTGCCGGAAGACTGGAGGATAGCAAATGTTGTCCCCTTGTTCAAGAAGGGGAGTAGAGACAGCCCTGGTAATTATAGACCTGTGAGCCTTACTTCGGTTGTGGGTAAAATGTTGGAAAAGGTTAAAAAAGATAGGATTTATAATCATCTTGAAAAGAATAAGTTCATTAGAGATAGTCAGCACGGTTTTGTGAAGGGTAGGTCGTGCCTCACAAACCTTATTGAGTTTTTCGAGAAGGTGACCAAACAGGTGGATGAGGGTAAAGCCGTGGATGTGGTGTATGTGGATTTCAGTAAGGCATTTGATAAGGTTCCCCATGGTAGGCTATTTCAGAAAATACAGAAGTATGGGATTGAAGGTGATTTAGTGCTTTGGATCAGAAATTGGCTAGCTGAAAGAAGACAGAGGGTGGTGGTTGATGGCAAATGTTCATCCTGGAGTTTACTTACCAGTGGTGTACCGCAACGATCTGTTTTGGGGCCACTGCTGTTTGTCATTTTTATAAAAGACCTGGATGAGGGTGCAGAAGGGTGGGTTAGTAAATTTGCGGATGACACGAAGGTCTGTGGAGTTGTGAATAGTGCCGAAGGATGTTGCAGGTTACAGAGGGACATAGATAGGCTGCAGAGCTGGGCTGAGAGATGGCAAATGGAGTTTAATGCGGAAAAGTGTGAGGTGATTCACTTTGGAAGGAGTAACAGGAATGCAGAGTACTGGGCTAATGGGAAGATTCTTGGTAGTGTAGATGAGCAGAGAGATCTTGGTGTCCAGGTACATAAATCCCTGAAAGTTGCCACCCAGGTTAATAGGGCTGTTAAGAAGGCATATGGTGTGTTAGCTTTTATTAGTAGGGGGATCGAGTTTTGGAGCCACGAGGTCATGCTGCAGCTGTACAAAATTCTGGTGCGGCCGCACCTGGAGTATTGCGTGCAGTTCTGGTCACCGCATTATAAGAAGGATGTGGAAGCTTTGGAAAGGGTGCAGAGGAAATTTACTAGGATGATGCCTGGAATGGTGGGAAGGTCTTAGGAGGAAAGGCTGAGGGACTTGAGGTTGTTTTCGTTAGAGAGAAGGAGGAGGAGAGGTGACTTAATAGAGAGATATAAGATAATCAGAGGGTTAAATAGGGTGGATAGTGAGAGTCTATTTCCCCGGATGGTGATGACAAACACGAGGGGACATAGCTTTAAGTTGAGGGGTGATAGATATAGGACAGATGTCAGAGGTAGTTTCTTTACTCAGAGAGTAGTAGGGGGCATGGAATGCCCTGCCTGCAACAGTAGTAGACTCGCCAACTTTAAGGGCATTTAAGTGGTCATTGGATAGACATATGGATGAAAATGGAATAGTGTAGGTCAGATGGTTTCACAGCTTGGCGCAACATCGAGGGCCGAAGGGCCTGTACTGCGCTGTAATGTTCTAATTCTAATTCTCAACTAATGTGGCAGGGCGATGGGAACCAAATGAGGAGGTCAGTGGACAGTTAGGTGGGAGTAACTAAAGCCTGTAAGGAACTAGCTAATGAAGTCAGCGTGACTAAGGGGAAGAGTAGACAGGAAGCAGATGATGAACGCAAAGGGACTGGTGGTCTGAGGTGCATTTGTTTTAATGCAAGAAGTGTAGTAGGTAAGGCAGATGAACTTAGGGCTTGGATTAGTACCTGGCAGTATGATGTTATTGCTATTACTGAGACTTGGTTGAGGGAAGGGCATGATTGGCAACTGAACACTGTTGTTTGTGATATACATAAATGATTTGGAGGAAAGTATAGGTGGTCTGATTGGCAAGTTTGCAGACGACACTAAGATTGGTGGAGTAGCAGATAGTGAAGGGGACTGTCAGAGAATACAGCAGAATATAGATAGACTGGAGAGTTGGGCAGAGAAATGGCAGATGGAGTTCAATCAGGGCAAATGCGAGGTGATGCATTTTGGAAGATCCAATTCAAGAGTGAACGATACAGTAAATGGAAAAGTCCTGGGGAAAATTGATGTATAGAGAGATTTGGGTGTTCAGGTCCATTGTTCCCTGAAGGTGGCAACGCAGGTCAATAGAGTGGTCAAGAAGGCATACGGCATACTTTCCTTCAGCGGACGGGGTATTGAGTACAAGAGTTGGCAGGTCATGTTACAGTTATTTAGGACTTTGGGTCCGCCACATTTGGAATACTGCGTGCAGTTCTGGTCGCCACATTACCAAAAGGATGTAGATGCTTTGGAGAGGGTGCAGAGGAGGTTCACCAGGATGTTGCCTAGTATGGAGGGCACCAGCTATGAAGAGAGGTTGAGTAGATTAGGATTATTTTCATTAGAAAGACGGAGGTTGAGGGGGACCTGATTGAGGTGTCCAAAATCATGAGAGGTATAGACAGGGTGGATAGCAAGAAGCTTTTTCCCAGAGTGGGGGTTTCAATTACGAGGGGTCACGAGTTCAAAGTGAGAGGGGAAAAGTTTAGGGGGGATATGCGTGGAAAGTTCTTTACGCAGAGGGTGGTGGGTGCCTGGAACACGTTGCCAGCGAAGGTGGTAGATGTGAACACGATAGCGTCTTTTAAGATGTATCTAGACAGATACATGAATGGGCAGGAAGCAAAGAGATACAGACATCTTAGAAAATAGGCGACATGTTTAGATAGAGGATCTGGATCGGCGCAGGCTTGGAGGGCCGAAGGGCCTGTTCCTGTGCTGTAATTTTCTTTGTTCTTTGTTCTTTGAGACAGGAGGGGGAGAGAGAGAGAGATGGAATAGAGAGAGAGGAAGAGAGAGGCAGAATATAGCGAGAGGGAGAGGAGGAAAAGAGAGCGAGAGAGAGAGAGAGAGAGGTGGAACAAAGAGAGAGAGAGGTGGAATAGAGGGAGAGAGGTTGAATAGAGAGAGAGAGAGAGAAGGGGTTGGAATTGAGAGAGAGAAAGAGAGGTGGGGGAGAGAGAGACAGACAGACAGACAGAGAGAGAGGTGGAATAGGGAGAGAGAGAGAGTGGTGGAATAGAGAGAGAGAGGTGGAACAGAGAGAGAGAGAGAGAGAGGTGGAATAGAGAGGGAGAGATGGAATAGAGAGAGTGGATGTGAGAGGTAGAATACAGCGAGAGGGAGAGGAGGAATAGAGAGTGAGATAGAAAGAGAGAGAGCGGGGGAATTTGGAGAGAAAGAGAGGTGGAATTAAGGGAGAGAGAGAGAGCTGGAATAGAGACAGAGCAAGTGAGGTGGAATAGAGAGATAGAGAGAGCTGAAATTGAGAGAGAGACAGAGAGGTGGAGTAGAGAGAGAGAGAGAGGGAGAGGTGGAATCGCGAGAAAGAGGGAGGTGGCATAGAGAGAGTGAGAGAGAGAGAGAAAGAGAGAGGCAGAATTGAGAGATAGAGGTGGAAAAGAGAGACAGAGACAGAGGTGGAATCGAGAGAGAGGCTGGAATAGAGAGAGGGAGAGAGAGAGATGGGTGGAATAGAGAGAGGAAGAGAGAGAGAGTGAGAGTGGTGGAAGAGAGAGAGAGAAGTGGAATAGATAGAGGGTGAGAGAGAGAGAGAGAGAGCTGGAATAGAGAGAGAGCAGAGAGGAAGAGCGGGAAAACGAGAGAGAGAGGGAGTGAGGGGAATCGAGGGAGAGAGAGGTGGAATAGAGAGAGAGAGAGGTGGAATAGAGAGAGAGAGAGAGAGAGAGAGAGAAAGTGAGAGAGATGGAATAGAGAGAAAGAGAGAGAGAGATGGTTGGAATTGAGAGAGAGAGAGAGAGAGAGTTGGAAGAGAGAGAGATAAGTGGAATAGAGAGAGAGAGAGAGAGAGAGAGAGAGAGAGAGAGACAGAGAGAGAGAGAGATGGAATAGAGAGAGGTGAAATAGAGAGAAAGAGGTGGAAAAGAGAGCGAGAGGTGGAATAGAGAGAGAGAGAGACAGAGAGGTGTAATAGAGAGAGGGAGAGAGGGGGAGATAGGTGGAAGAGAGAGAGATGGAGAGATGTGGAATTGAGAGAGAGAGAAGTGGAATAGAGAGAGAGTGAGAGAGAGAGAGGTGGAATAGAGACAGAGAGAGGTGGAATAGAGAGAGAGTGTGGAATAGAGAGAGAGAGGGGTGGAAGAAAGAGAGAGAGAGAGAGAGAGAGGTGGAATAGAGAGAGAGGGAGAGAGGTGGAATAGAGAGAGAGAGGTGGAGCTGAGAGAGAGAGAGATGTGGAATAGAGAGAGTGGAAGAGAGAGGTAGAATATAGCGAGAGGGAGAGGAGGAATAGAGATTGAGATAGAAAGAGAGAGAGAGAGCTGGGGAATTTGGAGAGAAAGAGAGGTGGAATTAAGAGAGAGAGAGAGAGCTGGAATAGAGAGAGAGCGAGTGAGGTGGAATAGAGAGATAGAGGTGTAATAGAGAGAGAGAGGGAGAGGTGGAGTAGAGAGAGAGAGAGAGAGGTGGAATAGCGAGAAAGAGGGAGGTGGAATAGAGAGAGTGAGAGAGAGAGAGAAAGAGAGAGGCAGAATTGAGAGATAGAGGTGGAAAAGAGAGACAGAGACAGAGGTGGAATCGAGAGAGAGAGCTGGAATAGAGAGAGGGAGAGAGAGAGATGGGTGAAATAGAGAGAGGGAGAGAGAGAGTGAGAGTGGTGGAAGAGAGAGAGAGAAGTGGAATAGATAGAGGGTGAGAGAGAGAGAGAGATAAGTGGAATAGAGAGAGAGAGAGAGAGAGAGAGAGAGGTGGAATAGCGAGAAAGAGGGAGGTGGAATAGAGAGAGTGAGAGAGAGAGAGAAAGAGAGAGGCAGAATTGAGAGATAGAGGTGGAAAAGAGAGACAGAGACAGAGGTGGAATCGAGAGAGAGAGCTGGAATAGAGAGAGGGAGAGAGAGAGATGGGTGAAATAGAGAGAGGGAGAGAGAGAGTGAGAGTGGTGGAAGAGAGAGAGAGAAGTGGAATAGATAGAGGGTGAGAGAGAGAGAGAGATAAGTGGAATAGAGAGAGAGAGAGAGAGAGAGAGAGAGAGGTGGAAGAGAGAGAGAGAGAGAGAGAGATGGAATAGAGAGAGGTGAAATAGAGAGAAAGAGGTGGAAAAGAGAGCGAGAAGTGTAATCGAGAGAGAGAGAGAGAGACAGAGAGGTGTAATAGAGAGAGGGAGAGAGGGGGAGATAGGTGGAAGAGAGAGAGATGGAGAGATGTGGAATTGAGAGAGAGAGAGGTGGAATAGAGATTGAGAGGTGGAATAGAGAGAGAGAGAGAGAGATTAAGATGGGGATAGAGACAGAGAGAGGTGATATAGAGAGAGGTGAAATAGAGAGAAATAGGTGGAAAAGAGAGAGAGAGGTGGAATAGAGAGAGAGAGAGAGAGAGAGAGGTTGAATAGAGAGAGAGAGAGAGAGAGGTGGAATAGAGAGAGAGAGAGAGGTGGAATAGAGAGATAGAGAGGTGGAATAGAGAGAGAGAGAAGTGGAATAGAGAGAGAGAGAAGTGGATTAAAGAGAGAGAGAGAGGTGGAACAGAGAGATGGACAGAGAAAGAGAAGTGATACAGAGAGAGAGAGAGAGGTGGAATAGAGAGTGAGAGAGAGGTGGAAAAGAGAGAGAGAGAGAGAGAGAGAGAGAGAGAGAGAGAGAGAGGTGGAACAAAGAGAGAGAGAGAGGTGGAATAGAGAGAGGGAGAGAGAGAGAGAGAGAGGTTGAATAGAGAGAGAGAGAGAGAGGTGGAACAAAGAGAGAGAGAGAGAGGTGGAATAGAGAGAGACAGAGAGAGGTGGAATGGAGAGAGAGAGAGAAGTTTAATAGTGAGAGAGAAGTGGAATGGAGAGAGAGGGAGGTGGAATGGAGAGAGAAAGAGATGGAATAGAGAGATCGAGAGAGAGAGAGAAAGAGGTGGAATAGGGTGAGAGTGAGAGGGGGATAGAGAGAGAGAGAGAGGTTGAATAGAGAGAGAGAGAGAGAGGTGGAACAGAGAGATGGACAGAGAAAGAGAAGTGATACAGAGAGAGAGAGAGAGGTGGAATAGAGAGTGAGAGAGAGGTGGAAAAGAGAGAGATAGATAGAGAGAGAGAGAGAGAGAGAGAGAGAGAGAGAGAGAGAGAGAGAGAGAGGTGGAACAAAGAGAGAGAGAGAGGTGGAATAGAGAGAGGGAGAGAGAGAGAGAGAGAGGTTGAATAGAGAGAGTGAGAGAGAGATGGAATAGAGAGAGGTGAAATAGAGAGAAAGAGGTGGAAAAGAGAGCGAGAGGTGGAATAGAGAGAGAGAGAGACAGAGAGGTGTAATAGAGAGAGGGAGAGAGGGGGAGATAGGTGGAAGAGAGAGAGATGGAGAGATGTGGAATTGAGAGAGAGAGAAGTGGAATAGAGAGAGAGTGAGAGAGAGAGAGGTGGAATAGAGACAGAGAGAGGTGGAATAGAGAGAGAGTGTGGAATAGAGAGAGAGAGGGGTGGAAGAAAGAGAGAGAGAGAGAGAGAGAGGTGGAATAGAGAGAGAGGGAGAGAGGTGGAATAGAGAGAGAGAGGTGGAGCTGAGAGAGAGAGAGATGTGGAATAGAGAGAGTGGAAGAGAGAGGTAGAATATAGCGAGAGGGAGAGGAGGAATAGAGATTGAGATAGAAAGAGAGAGAGAGAGCTGGGGAATTTGGAGAGAAAGAGAGGTGGAATTAAGAGAGAGAGAGAGAGCTGGAATAGAGAGAGAGCGAGTGAGGTGGAATAGAGAGATAGAGGTGTAATAGAGAGAGAGAGGGAGAGGTGGAGTAGAGAGAGAGAGAGAGAGGTGGAATAGCGAGAAAGAGGGAGGTGGAATAGAGAGAGTGAGAGAGAGAGAGAAAGAGAGAGGCAGAATTGAGAGATAGAGGTGGAAAAGAGAGACAGAGACAGAGGTGGAATCGAGAGAGAGAGCTGGAATAGAGAGAGGGAGAGAGAGAGATGGGTGAAATAGAGAGAGGGAGAGAGAGAGTGAGAGTGGTGGAAGAGAGAGAGAGAAGTGGAGTAGATAGAGGGTGAGAGAGAGAGAGAGATAAGTGGAATAGAGAGAGAGAGAGAGAGAGCGAGAGAGAGGTGGAAGAGAGAGAGAGAGAGAGAGATGGAATAGAGAGAGGTGAAATAGAGAGAAAGAGGTGGAAAAGAGAGCGAGAAGTGTAATCGAGAGAGAGAGAGAGAGACAGAGAGGTGTAATAGAGAGAGGGAGAGAGGGGGAGATAGGTGGAAGAGAGAGAGATGGAGAGATGTGGAATTGAGAGAGAGAGAGGTGGAATAGAGATTGAGAGGTGGAATAGAGAGAGAGAGAGAGAGATTAAGATGGGGATAGAGACAGAGAGAGGTGATATAGAGAGAGGTGAAATAGAGAGAAATAGGTGGAAAAGAGAGAGAGAGGTGGAATAGAGAGAGAGAGAGAGAGAGAGGTTGAATAGAGAGAGAGAGAGAGAGAGGTGGAATAGAGAGAGAGCGAGAGGTGGAATAGAGAGATAGAGAGGTGGAATAGAGAGAGAGAGAAGTGGAATAGAGAGAGAGAGAAGTGGATTAAAGAGAGAGAGAGAGGTGGAACAGAGAGATAGACAGAGAAAGAGAAGTGATACAGAGAGAGAGAGAGAGGTGGAATAGAGAGTGAGAGAGAGGTGGAAAAGAGAGAGAGAGAGAGAGAGAGAGAGAGAGAGAGAGAGAGAGGTGGAACAAAGAGAGAGAGAGAGGTGGAATAGAGAGAGGGAGAGAGAGAGAGAGAGAGGTTGAATAGAGAGAGAGAGAGAGAGGTGGAACAAAGAGAGAGAGAGAGAGGTGGAATAGAGAGAGACAGAGAGAGGTGGAATGGAGAGAGAGAGAGAAGTTTAATAGTGAGAGAGAAGTGGAATGGAGAGAGAGGGAGGTGGAATGGAGAGAGAAAGAGATGGAATAGAGAGATCGAGAGAGAGAGAGAAAGAGGTGGAATAGGGTGAGAGTGAGAGGGGGATAGAGAGAGAGAGAGAGGTTGAATAGAGAGAGAGAGAGAGAGGTGGAACAGAGAGATGGACAGAGAAAGAGAAGTGATACAGAGAGAGAGAGAGAGGTGGAATAGAGAGTGAGAGAGAGGTGGAAAAGAGAGAGATAGATAGAGAGAGAGAGAGAGAGAGAGAGAGAGAGAGAGAGAGAGAGAGAGAGAGAGAGAGGTGGAACAAAGAGAGAGAGAGAGGTGGAATAGAGAGAGGGAGAGAGAGAGAGAGAGAGGTTGAATAGAGAGAGAGAGAGAGAGGTGGAACAAAGAGAGAGAGAGAGAGGTTGAATAGAGAGAGACAGAGAGAGGTGGAATGGAGAGAGAGAGAGAAGTTTAATAGTGAGAGAGAAGTGGAATGGAGAGAGAGGGAGGTGGAATGGAGAGAGAAAGAGATGGAATAGAGAGATCGAGAGAGAGAGAGAAAGAGGTGGAATAGGGTGAGAGTGAGAGGGGGATAGAGAGAGAGAGAGAGGTTGAATAGAGAGAGAGAGAGAGAGGTGGAATAGAGAGAGACGGAGAGAGAGAGAGAGAGAGAGAGGTTGAATAGAGAGAGAGAGAGAGAGAGGTGGAATAGAGAGAGAGAGAGAGAGAGGTGGAATAGAGAGATAGAGAGGTGGAATAGAGAGAGAGAGAAGTGGAATAGAGAGAGAGAGAAGTGGATTAGAGAGAGAGAGAGAGGTGGAACAGAGAGATGGACAGAGAAAGAGAAGTGATATAGAGAGAGAGAGAGAGGTGGAATAGAGAGTGAGAGAGAGGTGGAAAAGAGAGAGATAGATAGAGAGAGAGAGAGAGAGAGAGAGAGAGAGAGAGAGAGAGAGAGAGAGAGAGAGGTGGAACAAAGAGAGAGAGAGAGGTGGAATAGAGAGAGGGAGAGAGAGAGAGAGAGAGGTTGAATAGAGAGAGAGAGAGAGAGGTGGAATGGAGAGAGAGAGAAGTTTAATAGTGAGAGAGAAGTGGAATGGAGAGAGAGGGAGGTGGAATGGAGAGAGAAAGAGATGGAATAGAGAGATCGAGAGAGAGAGAGAAAGAGGTGGAATAGGGTGAGAGTGAGAGGGGGATAGAGAGAGAGAGAGAGGTTGAATAGAGAGAGAGAGAGAGAGGTGGAATAGAGAGAGACGGAGAGAGGTGGAATAGAGAGAGAAAGAGAGGTGGAATGGAGAGAGAGAGAGAGAAGGGGTTGGAATTGAGAGAGAGAGAGAGGTGGGAGAGAGAGACAGAGATGTGGAATAGCGAGAGAGAGAGAGAGTGGTGGAATAGAGAAAGAGAGAGTGGTGGAATAGAGAGAGAGAGATGTGGAATTGAGAGAGAGCGGTGGAATAGAGAGACAGAGATGTGGAATAGAGAGAGAGAGAGAGAGTGGTGGAATAGCGAGAGAGAGAGAGAGAGGGTGGTGGAATAGAGAGAGAGGGAGAGAGGTGGAATAGAGAGAGAGAGGTGGAACAGAGAGAGAGAGAGAGAGGCGGAATAGAGAGAGAGAGATGGAACAGAGAGATAGGAAGAGAGAGGGAGAATATAGCGAGAGGGAGAGGAGGAATATCGAGCGAGAGAGTGAGAGCGAGGGAGCGGGGAATTGGAGAGAAAGAGAGGTGGAATTGAGATAGAGAGAGAGAGCTGGAATAGAGAGAGAGGGAGAGAGGTGGAATAGAGAGCTAGAGAGAGGTGAAATAGAGAGAGAGAGAGAGAGAGGTGGAGTAGAGAGAGAGAGAGGGAGATGGGTGGAATAGAGAGAGGGAGAGAGAGAGTGAGAGTGGTGGAAGAGAGAGAGAGAAGTGGAATAGATAGATAGAGAGAGAGAAAGAGGTGGAATAGAGAGAGAGCAGAGAGATAGAGCGGGAAAACGAGAGAGAGAGGAAGAGAGGGAGATCGAGGGAGAGAGAGGTGGAACAGAGAGAGAGAGAGGTGGAATAGAGAGAGAGAGAGGTGGAATAGAGAGAGAGTGAGAGAGATGGAATTGAGAGAGGGAGAGAGAGAGATGGGTGGAATAGATAGAGGGAGAGAGAGAGTGAGAGAGGTGGAATAGAGAGAGAGAGAGAGAGAGAGGGAGGAGGAATAGAGAGCGAAAGAGAGAGAGAGCGCGGGGGAAATGGGAGAGAGACAGGTGGAATTGAGAGAGAGAGAGAGGTGGATGAGAGAGAGAGAGAGCTGGAATAGCGAGAGAGAGGGAGGTGGAATAGAGAGAGTGAGAGAGAAAGAGAGAGGCAGAAATGAGAGAGAGAGGTGGAATAGAGAGAGGGAGAGAGAGAGATGGGTGGAATAGAGACAGAGAGAGGTGGAATAGAGAGAGAGTGTGGAATAGAGAGAGAGAGGGGTGGAAGAAAGAGAGAGAGAGAGAGAGAGAGAGTGGTGGAATAGAGAGAGAGGGAGAGAGGTGGAATAGAGAGAGAGAGAGGGAGCAGAGAGAGAGAGAGATGAGGAATAGAGAGACAGAGATGGAATAGAGAGAGTGGAAGAGAGAGGTAGAATATAGCGAGAGGGAGAGGAGGAATAGAGATTGAGATAGAAAGAGAGAGAGCGAGCGGGGGAATTTGGAGAGAAAGAGAGGTGGAATTAAGAGAGAGAGAGAGAGAGCTGGAATAGAGAGAGAGCGAGTGAGGTGGAATAGAGAGATAGAGAGAGGTGTAATAGAGAGAGAGAGGGAGAGGTGGAGTAGAGAGAGAGAGAGAGAGAGGTGGAATAGCGAGAAAGAGGGAGGTGGAACAGAGAGAGTGAGAGAGAGAGAGAAAGAGAGAGGCAGAGTTGAGAGATAGAGGTGGAAAAGAGAGACAGAGACAGAGGTGGAATCGAGAGAGAGAGCTGGAATAGAGAGAGGGAGAGAGAGAGATGGGTGGAATAGAGAGAGGGAGAGAGAGAGTGAGAGTGGTGGAAGAGAGAGAGAGAAGTGGAATAGATAGAGGGTGAGAGAGAGAGAGAGAGAGGTGGAGTAGAGAGAGAGCAGAGAGGAAGAGCGGGAAAACGAGAGAGAGAGGGAGTGAGGGGAATCGAGGGAGAGAGAGGTGGAATAGAGAGAGAGAGAGGTGGAATAGAGAGAGAGAGAGAGAGAGAGAGGTGGAATAGAGAGAGAGTGAGAGAGATGGAATAGAGAGAAAGAGAGAGAGAGATGGTTGGAATTGAGAGAGAGAGAGAGAGAGAGGGAGTTGGAAGAGAGAGAGAGAGAT
This sequence comes from Heterodontus francisci, assembly GCF_036365525.1. Taxonomy (NCBI): domain Eukaryota; kingdom Metazoa; phylum Chordata; class Chondrichthyes; order Heterodontiformes; family Heterodontidae; genus Heterodontus; species Heterodontus francisci. The sequence continues at coordinate 41,057,582 of NC_090383.1, forward strand.
AAGTGGAATAGAGAGAGAGAGAGAGAGAGAGAGAGAGGTGGAAGAGAGAGAGAGAGAGAGAGAGAGAGAGAGAGAGAGAGAGAGAGAGAGAGAGAGAGAGAGAGATGGAATAGAGAGAGGTGAAATAGAGAGAAAGAGGTGGAAAAGAGAGCGAGAGGTGGAATAGAGAGAGAGAGAGAGAGACAGAGAGGTGTAATAGAGAGAGGGAGAGAGGGGGAGATAGGTGGAAGAGAGAGAGATGGAGAGATGTGGAATTGAGAGAGAGAGAGGTGGAATAGAGAGAGAGAGGTGGAATGGAGAGAGAGAGAGAGAGAGAGATTAAGATGGGGATAGAGACAGAGAGAGGTGATATAGAGAGAGGTGAAATAGAGAGAAAGAGGTGGAAAAGAGAGAGAGAGGTGGAATAGAGAGAGAGAGAGAGAGAGAGAGAGAGAGGTTGAATAGAGAGAGAGAGAGAGAGAGAGAGAGGTGGAATAGAGAGAGGGAGAGAGGGGGAGAGAGGTGGAAGTGTGAGAGATGGAGAGATGTGGAATTGAGAGAGAGAGAGGTGAAATAGAGAGAGAGGTGGAATCGAGAGAGAGAGATTAAGATGGGGATAGAGAGAGAGAGAGGTGATATATATATATAGAGAGAGATTTGGAATAGAGAGAGAGAGAGAGGTGGAATAGAGAGATAGAGAGGTGGAATAGAGAGAGAAGTGGAATAGAGAGAGAGAGAAGTGGATTAGAGAGAGAGAGAGAGGTGGAACAGAGAGATGGACAGAGAAAGAGAAGTGGAATAGAGAGAGAGAGAGAGGTGGAATAGAGAGTGAGAGAGAGGTGGAAAAGAGAGAGATAGATAGAGAGAGAGAGAGAGAGAGAGAGAGGTGGAACAAAGAGAGAGAGAGAGGTGGAATAGAGAGAGGGAGAGAGAGAGAGAGAGAGAGGTTGAATAGAGAGAGACAGAGAGAGGTGGAATGGAGAGAGACAGAGAGAGGTGGAATGGAGAGAGAGAGAAGTTTAATAGTGAGAGAGAAGTGGAATGGAGAGAGAAAGAGATGGAATAGAGAGATCGAGAGAGAGAGAGAAAGAGGTGGAATAGGGTGAGAGTGAGAGGGGGATAGAGAGAGAGAGAGAGGTTGAATAGAGAGAGAGAGAGAGAGGTGGAATAGAGAGAGATGGAGGGAGGTGGAATAGAGAGAGAAAGAGAGGTGGAATGGAGAGAGAGAGAGAGAAGGGGTTGGAATTGAGAGAGAGAGAGAGGTGGGAGAGAGAGACAGAGATGTGGAATAGCGAGAGAGAGAGAGAGTGGTGGAATAGAGAAAGAGAGAGTGGTGGAATAGAGAGAGAGAGATGTGGAATAGAGAGAGAGCGGTGGAATAGAGAGACAGAGATGTGGAATAGAGAGAGAGAGAGAGAGTGGTGGAATAGAGAGAGAGAGATGGAACAGAGAGATAGGAAGAGAGAGGGAGAATATAGCGAGAGGGAGAGGAGGAATATAGAGCGAGAGAGTGAGAGCGAGGGAGCGGGGAATTGGGAGAGAAAGAGAGGTGGAATTGAGATAGAGAGAGAGAGCTGGAATAGAGAGAGAGGGAGAGAGGTGGAATAGAGAGCTAGAGAGAGGTGAAATAGAGAGAGAGAGAGAGAGAGGTGGAGTAGAGAGAGAGAGAGGGAGATGGGTGGAATAGAGAGAGGGAGAGAGAGAGTGAGAGTGGTGGAAGAGAGAGAGAGAAGTGGAATAGATAGATAGAGAGAGAGAAAGAGGTGGAATAGAGAGAGAGCAGAGAGATAGAGCGGGAAAACGAGAGAGAGAGGAAGAGAGGGAGATCGAGGGAGAGAGAGGTGGAACAGAGAGAGAGAGAGGTGGAATAGAGAGAGAGAGAGGTGGAATAGAGAGAGAGTGAGAGAGATGGAATTGAGAGAGGGAGAGAGAGAGATGGGTGGAATAGATAGAGGGAGAGAGAGAGTGAGAGAGGTGGAATAGAGAGAGAGAGAGAGAGAGAGAGGGAGGAGGAATAGAGAGCGAAAGAGAGAGAGAGCGCGGGGGAAATGGGAGAGAGACAGGTGGAATTGAGAGAGAGAGAGAGGTGGATGAGAGAGAGAGAGAGCTGGAATAGCGAGAGAGAGGGAGGTGGAATAGAGAGAGTGAGAGAGAAAGAGAGAGGCAGAAATGAGAGAGAGAGGTGGAATAGAGAGAGGGAGAGAGAGAGATGGGTGGAATAGAGACAGAGAGAGGTGGAATAGAGAGAGAGTGTGGAATAGAGAGAGAGAGGGGTGGAAGAAAGAGAGAGAGAGAGAGAGAGAGTGGTGGAATAGAGAGAGAGGGAGAGAGGTGGAATAGAGAGAGAGAGAGGGAGCAGAGAGAGAGAGAGATGTGGAATAGAGAGACAGAGATGGAATAGAGAGAGTGGAAGAGAGAGGTAGAATATAGCGAGAGGGAGAGGAGGAATAGAGATTGAGATAGAAAGAGAGAGAGCGAGCGGGGGAATTTGGAGAGAAAGAGAGGTGGAATTAAGAGAGAGAGAGAGAGAGCTGGAATAGAGAGAGAGCGAGTGAGGTGGAATAGAGAGATAGAGAGAGGTGTAATAGAGAGAGAGAGGGAGAGGTGGAGTAGAGAGAGAGAGAGAGAGGTGGAATAGCGAGAAAGAGGGAGGTGGAACAGAGAGAGTGAGAGAGAGAGAGAGAAAGAGAGAGGCAGAGTTGAGAGATAGAGGTGGAAAAGAGAGACAGAGACAGAGGTGGAATCGAGAGAGAGAGCTGGAATAGAGAGAGGGAGAGAGAGAGATGGGTGGAATAGAGAGAGGGAGAGAGAGAGTGAGAGTGGTGGAAGAGAGAGAGAGAAGTGGAATAGATAGAGGGTGAGAGAGAGAGAGAGAGAGGTGGAATAGAGAGAGAGCAGAGAGGAAGAGCGGGAAAACGAGAGAGAGAGGGAGTGAGGGGAATCGAGGGAGGGAGAGGTGGAATAGAGAGAGAGAGAGGTGGAATAGAGAGAGAGAGAGAGAGAGAGAGAGAGAGGTGGAATAGAGAGAGAGTGAGAGAGATGGAATAGAGAGAAAGAGAGAGAGAGATGGTTGGAATTGAGAGAGAGAGAGAGAGAGAGAGAGAGTTGGAAGAGAGAGAGAGAGATAAGTGGAATAGAGAGAGAGAGAGAGAGAGAGAGAGAGAGTGGAAGAGAGAGAGAGAGAGAGAGAGAGGAGAGAGAGATGGAATAGAGAGAGGTGAAATAGATAGAAGAGGTGGAAAAGAGAGCGAGAGGTGGAATAGAGAGAGAGAGAGAGAGAGACAGAGAGGTGTAATAGAGAGAGGGAGAGAGGGGGAGATAGGTGGAAGAGAGAGAGATGGAGAGATGTGGAATTGAGAGAGAGAGAGGTGGAATAGAGAGAGAGAGGTGGAATGGAGAGAGAGAGAGAGAGAGAGAGAGAGATTAAGATGGGGATAGAGACAGAGAGAGGTGATATAGAGAGAGGTGAAATAGAGAGAAGAGGTGGAAAAGAGAGAGAGAGGTGAATAGAGAGAGAGAGAGAGAGAGAGAGAGAGAGGTTGAATAGAGAGAGAGAGAGAGAGAGAGAGGTGGATAGAGAGAGGGAGAGAGGGGGAGAGAGGTGAAGAGTGAGAGATGGAGAGATGTGGAATTGAGAGAGAGAGAGGTGAATAGAGAGAGAGGTGGAATAGAGAGAGAGAGATTAAGATGGGGAATAGAGAGAGAGAGAGGTGATATATATATATAGAGAGAGATTTGGAATAGAGAGAGATAGAGAGGTGGAATAGAGAGAGAGAGAAGTGGAATAGAGAGAGAGAGAAGTGGATTAGAGAGAGAGAGAGAGGTGGAACAGAGAGATGGACAGAGAAAGAGAAGTGAATAGAGAGAGAGAGAGAGGTGGAATAGAGAGTGAGAGAGAGGTGGAAAAGAGAGAGATAGAGAGAGAGAGAGAGAGAGAGAGAGAGGTGGAACAAAGAGAGAGAGAGAGGTGGAATATAGAGAGAAGAGAGAGAGAGAGAGAGAGGTTGAATAGAGAGAGAGAGAGAGAGAGAGGTGGAACAAAGAGAGAGAGAGAGGTGGAATAGAGAGAGACAGAGAGAGGTGGAATGGAGAGAGAGAGAAGTTTAATAGTGAGAGGGAAGTGGAATGGAGAGAGAAAGAGATGGAATAGAGAGATCGAGAGAGAGAGAGAAAGAGGTGGAATAGGGTGAGAGTGAGAGGGGGATAGAGAGAGAGAGAGAGAGAGGTTGAATAGAGAGAGAGAGAGAGAGAGGTGGAATAGAGAGAGATGGAGGGAGGTGGAATAGAGAGAGAAAGAGAGGTGGAATGGAGAGAGAGAGAGAGAAGGGGTTGGAATTGAGAGAGAGAGAGAGGTGGGAGAGAGAGACAGAGATGTGGAATAGCGAGAGAGAGATGAGAGTGGTGGAATAGAGAAAGAGAGAGTGGTGGAATAGAGAGAGAGAGATGTGGAATAGAGAGAGAGTGGTGGAATAGAGAGACAGAGATGTGGAATTAGAGAGAGAGAGAGAGGAGTGGTGGAATAGCGTGAAGAGAGAGAGAGAGAGAGGGTGGTGGAATAGAGAGAGAGGGAGAGAGGTGGAATAGAGAGGAGAGAGGTGGAACAGAGAGATAGGAAGAGAGAGGGAGAATATAGCGAGAAGGGAGGAGGAATATAGAGCGAGAGGAGTGAGAGCGATGGGAGCGGGGAATTGGGAGAGAAAGAGAGGTGGAATTGAGATAGAGAGAGAGAGCTGGAATAGAGAGAGAGGGAGAGAGGTGGGCATAGAGAGCTAGAGAGAGGTGAAATAGAGAGAGAGAGAGAGAGGTGGAGTAGAGAGAGAGGGAGATGGTGGAATAGAGAGAGGGAGAGAGAGAGTGAGAGTGGTGAGAGAGAGAGAGAAGTGGAATAGATAGATAGAGAGAGAGAAAGAGGTGGAATAGAGAGAGAGCAGAGAGATTGAGCGGGAAAACGAGAGAGAGAGGAAGAGAGGGAGATCGAGGGAGAGAGAGGTGGAATAGAGAGAGAGAGAGGTGGAATAGAGAGAGAGAGAGGTGGAATAGAGAGAGAGTGAGAGAGCTGGAATAGAGAGAGGGAGAGAGAGAGATGGGTGGAATAGAGAGAGGGAGAGAGAGTGAGAGTGGTGGAAGAGAGAGAGAGAAGTGGAATAGATAGAGGGTGAGAGAGAGAGAGAGGTGGAATAGAGAGAGAGCAGAGAGGAAGAGCGGGAAAACGAGAGAGAGAGGGAGTGAGGGGAATCGAGGGAGAGAGAGGTGGAATAGAGAGAGAGAGAGGTGGAATAGAGAGAGAGGAGAGAGAGGTGGAATAGAGAGAGAGTGAGAGAGATGGAATAGAGAGAAAGAGAGAGAGAGATGGTTGGAATTGAGAGAGAGAAAGAGAGAGAGAGTTGGAAGAGAGAGAGAGAGATAAGTGGAATAGAGAGAGAGAGAGAGAGAGAGAGAGAGAGAGAGAGGAGAGAGAGAGAGATGGAAGAGAGAGAGAGAGAGAGAGAGAGAGAGAGAGAGAGAGAGAGAGAGAGAGAGAGAGAGATGGAATAGAGAGAGGTGAAATAGAGAGAAAGAGGTGGAAAAGAGAGAGAGAGGTGGAATAGAGAGAGAGAGAGAGACAGAGAGGTGTAATAGAGAGAGGGAGAGAGGGGGAGATAGGTGGAAGAGAGAGAGATGGAGAGATGTGGAATTGAGAGAGAGGAGAGGTGGAATAGAGAGAGAGAGTGGAATAGAGAGAGAGAGAGAGAGAGATAAGATGGGGATAGAGAGAGAGAGAGGTGATATAGAGAGGTGAAATAGAGAGAAAGAGGTGGAAAAGAGAGAGAGAGGTGGAATCGAGAGAGAGAGAGAGGTGGAATAGAGAGAGGGAGAGAGGGGGAGAGAGGTGGAATAGAGAGAGATGGAGAGATGTGGAATTGAGAGAGAGAGAGAGGTGAAATAGAGAGAGAGAGGTGGAATAGAGAGAGAGAGAGAGAGAGAGATTAAGATGGGGATAGAGAGAAGAGAGGTGATATATATATATGGAGAGAGATTTGGAATAGAGAGAGAGAGAGAGGTGGAACAGAGAGATAGAGAGGTGGAATAGAGAGAGAGAGAAGTGGAATAGAGAGAGAGAGAAGTGGATTAGAAAGAGAGAGGTGGAAAGAGAGATGGACAGAGGAAGAGAGGTGGAATAGAGAGAGAGAGAGAGGTGGAATAGAGAGTGAGAGAGAGGTGGAAAAGAGAGAGATAGATCGATAGAGAGAGAGAGAGAGAGAGAGAGAGAGAGAGAGAGAGAGAGAAGAGAGAGAGAGAGAGAGAGAGAGGTGGAACAAAGAGAGAGAGAGAGGTGGAATAGAGAGAGGGAGAGAGAGAGAGAGAGAGGTTGAATAGAGAGAGAGAGAGAGAGGTGGAACAAAGAGAGAGAGAGAGAGAGGTGGAATAGAGAGAGACAGAGAGAGGTGGAATGGAGAGAGAGAGAAGTTTAATGGTGAGAGAGAGAAGTGGAATGGAGAGAGAGGGAGGTGGAATGGAGAGAGAGAGAGATGGAATAGAGAGATCGAGAGAGAGAGAGAAGAGGTGGAATAGGGTGAGAGTGAGAGGGGGTATAGAGAGAGAGAGAGAGGTTGAATAGAGAGAGAGAGAGAGAGAGAGGTGGAATAGAGAGAGACGGAGAGAGGTGGAATAGAGAGAGAGAGGTGGAACAGAGAGAGAGAGAGAGGCGGAATAGAGAGAGAGAGATGGAACAGAGAGATAGGAAGAGAGAGGGAGAATATAGCGAGAGGGAGAGGAGGAATATAGAGCGAGAGAGTGAGAGCGAGGGAGCGGGGAATTGGGAGAGAAAGAGAGGTGGAATTGAGATAGAGAGAGAGAGCTGGAATAGAGAGAGAGGGAGAGAGGTGGAATAGAGAGACGGAGAGAGAGAGTGAGAGTGGTGGAAGAGAGAGAGAGAGAGAAGTGGAATAGATAGATAGAGAGAGAGAAAGAGGTGGATAGAGAGAGAGCAGAGAGATAGAGCTGGAAAACGAGAGAGAGAGGAAGAGAGGGAGATCGAGGGAGAGAGAGGTGGAATAGAGAGAGAGAGAGGTGGAATAGAGAGAGAGTGAGAGAGATGGAATAGAGAGAGGGAGAGAGAGAGATGGGTGGAATAGATAGAGGGAGAGAGGAGAGTGAGAGAGGTCGAAGAGAGAGAGAGAGAAGTGGAATAGATCGAGAGAGAGAGAGAGGAGGTGGAATAGAGAGAGAGAGAGAGAGAGAGGGAGGAGGAATAGAGAGCGAAAGAGAGAGAGAGAGCGCGGGGGAAATGGGAGAGAGACAGGTGGAATTGAGAGAGAGAGAGAGGTGGGATGCGAGAGAGAGGGAGGTGGAATAGAGAGAGTGAGAGAGAAAGAGAGAGAGGCAGAAATGAGAGAGAGAGGTGCAATAGAGAGAGGGAGAGAGAGACATGGGTGAATAGAGAGAGGGAGAGAGAGAGTGAGAGAGGCGGAAAAGAGAGAGAGAGAGGTGGAATAGAGAGAGAGTGAGAGAGAGAGAGGTGGATAGAGACAGAGAGAGGTGGAATGGAGAGAGAGTGTGGAATAGAGAGAGAGATGGGTGGAAGAGAGAGAGAGAGAGAGAGAGAGTGGTGGGAATAGAGAGAGAGGGAGAGAGGTGGAATAGAGACAGAGAGAGGTGGAATAGAGAGAGAGTGTGGAATAGAGAGAGAGAGGGTGGAAGAAAGAGAGAGAGAGAGAGAGAGAGAGTGGTGGAATAGAGAGAGAGGGAGAGAGGTGAATAGAGAGAGAGAGGTGGAACAGAGAGAGAGAGAGATGTGGAATAGAGAGAGAGAGAGAGAGAGAGAGAGAGAGAGAGAGAGAGAGAGGTGTAATAGAGAGAGAGAGGGAGAGGTGGAGTAGAGAGAGAGAGAGAGAGAGGTGGAATAGCGAGAAAGAGGGAGGTGGAAACAGAGAGAGTGAGAGAGAGAGAGAAAGAGAGAGCAGAGTTGAGAGATAGAGGTGGAAAAGAGAGACTGAGACAGTGGTGGAATCGAGAGAGAGAGCTGGAATAGAGAGAGGGAGAGGAGAGAGATGGGTGGAATGGAGAGAGGAGAGAGAGAGTGAGAGTGGTGGAAGAGAGAGAGAGAAGTGGAATAGATAGAGGGTGAGAGAGAGAGAGAGAGAGGTGGAATAGAGAGAGAGCAGAGAGGAAGAGCGGAAAACGAGAGAGAGTGAGGGGAATTCGAGGGAGAGAGAGGTGGAATAGAGAGTGAGAGAGAGGTGGAAAAGAGAGAGATAGATCGATAGAGAGAGAGAGAGAGAGAGAGAGAGAGAGAGAGAGAGAGAGAGAGAGAGGTGGAACAAAGAGAGAGAGAGAGGTGGAATAGAGAGAGGGAGAGAGAGAGAGAGAGAGGTGAATAGAGAGAGAGAGAGAGAGGTGGAACAAAGAGAGAGAGAGAGAGAGGTGGAATAGAGAGAGACAGAGAGAGGTGGAATGGAGAGAGAGAGAAGTTTAATGGTGAGAGAGAGAAGTGGAATGGAGAGAGAGGGAGGTGGAATGGAGAGAGAGAGAGATGGAATAGAGAGATCGAGAGAGAGAGAGAAAGAGGTGGAATAGGGTGAGAGTGAGAGGGGGTATAGAGAGAGAGAGAGAGGTTGAATAGAGAGAGAGAGAGAGAGAGAGAGGTGGAATAGAGAGAGACGGAGAGAGGTGGAATAGAGAGAGAAAAGAGAGGTGGAATGGAGAGAGAGAGAAAGAGGGGTTGGAATTGAGAGAGAGAGAGGTGGGAGAGAGAGACAGAGATGTGGAATAGCGAGAGAGAGAGAGAGTGGGTGGAATAGAGAGAGAGAGATGTGGAATAGAGAGAGAGCGGTGGAATAGAGAGACAGAGATGTGGAATAGAGAGAGAGAGAGAGAGAGAGAGAGAGTGGTGGAATAGAGAGAGAGAGAGAGAGAGAGAGGGTGGTGGAATAGAGAGAGAGGGGAGAGAGGTGGAATAGAGAGAGAGAGTGGAACAGAGAGAGAGAGAGAGGCGGAATAGAGAGAGAGAGATGGAACAGAGAGATAGGAAGAGAGAGGGAGAATATAGCGAGAGGGGAGAGGAGGAATATAGAGCGAGAGAGTGAGAGCGAGGGAGCGGGGAATTGGGAGAGAAGAGAGGTGGAATTGAGATAGAGAGAGAGAGCTGGAATAGAGAGAGAGGGAGAGAGGTGGAATAGAGAGACGGAGAGAGAGAGTGAGAGTGGTGGAAGAGAGAGAGAGAGAGAAGTGGAATAGATAGATAAGAGAGAGAAAGAGGTGGAATAGAGAGAGAGCAGAGAGATAGAGCGGGGAAAACGAGAGAGAGAGGAAGAGAGGGAGATCGAGGGAGAGAGAGGTGAATAGAGAGAGAGAGAGGTGGAATAGAGAGAGAGTGAGAGAGATGGAATAGAGAGAGGGAGAGAGAGAGATGGGTGGAATAGATAGAGGGAGAGAGAGGTGAGAGAGGTCGAAGAGAGAGAGAGAGAAGTGGAATAGATCGAGAGAGAGAGAGAGAGGTGGAATAGAGAGAGAGAGAGAGAGAGAGGGAGGAGGAATAGAGAGCGAAAGAGAGAGAGAGAGCGCGGGGGGAAATGGGAGAGAGACAGGTGGAATTGAGAGAGAGAGAGAGGTGGATGCGAGAGAGAGGGAGGTGGAATAGAGAGAGTGAGAGAGAAAGAGAGAGAGGCAGAAATGAGAGAGAGAGGTGCAATAGAGAGAGGGAGAGAGAGACATGGGTGGAATAGAGAGAGGGAGAGAGAGAGTGAGAGAGGCGAAAGAAGAGAGAGAGAGAGGTGGATAGAGAGAGAGTGAGAGAGAGAGAGGTGGAATAGAGACAGAGAGAGGTGGAATGGAGAGAGAGTGTGGAATAGAGAGAGAGATGGGTGGAAGAGAGAGAGAGAGAGAGAGAGAGAGAGTGGTGGAATAGAGAGAGAGGGAGAGAGGTGGAATAGAGACAGAGAGAGGTGGAATAGAGAGAGAGTGTGGAATAGAGAGAGAGAGGGTGGAAGAAAGAGAGAGAGAGAGAGAGAGAGAGAGAGAGTGGTGGAATAGAGAGAGAGGGAGAGAGGTGGAATAGAGAGAGAGAGGTGGAACAGAGAGAGAGAGAGATGTGGAATAGAGAGAGAGAGAGAGAGAGAGAGAGAGAGAGAGAGAGAGGTGTAATAGAGAGAGAGAGGGAGAGGTGGAGTAGAGAGAGAGAGAGAGAGAGGTGGAATAGCGAGAAAGAGGGAGGTGGAACAGAGAGAGTGAGAGAGAGAGAGAAAGAGAGAGGCAGAGTTGAGAGATAGAGGTGGAAAAGAGAGACCTGAGACAGAGGTGGAATCGAGAGAGAGAGCTGGAATAGAGAGAGGGAGAGAGAGAGATGGGTGAGAATGGAGAGAGGGAGAGAGAGAGTGAGAGTGGTGGAAGAGAGAGAGAGAAGTGGAATAGATAGAGGGTGAGAGAGAGAGAGAGAGAGGTGGAATAGAGAGAGAGCAGAGAGGAAGAGCGGGAAAACGAGAGAGAGTGAGGGGAATCGAGGGAGAGAGAGGTGGAATAGAGAGAGAGAGAGGTGGAATAGAGAGAGAGAGAGAGAGAGAGAGAGAGAGAGGTGGAATAGAGAGAGAGTGAGAGAGATGGAATAGAGAGAAAGAGAGAGAGAGATGGTTGGAATTGAGAGAGAGAGAGAGAGAGAGAGTTGGAAGAGAGAGAGAGAGATAAGTGGAATAGAGAGAGAGAGAGAGAGAGAGAGGTGGAGAGAGATGAGAGAGAGAGAGAGAGAGAGAGATGGAATAGAGAGAGGTGAAATAGAGAGAAAGAGGTGGAAAAGAGAGCGAGAGGTGGAATAGAGAGAGAGAGAGAGAGACAGAGAGGTGTAATAGAGAGAGGGAGAGAGGGGGAGATAGGTGGAAGAGAGAGAGATGGAGAGATGTGGAATTGAGAGAGAGAGAGGTGGAATAGAGAGAGAGAGGTGGAATGGAGAGAGAGAGAGAGAGAGAGAGATTAAGATGGGGATAGAGACAGAGAGAGGTGATATAGAGAGAGGTGAAATAGAGAGAAAGAGGTGGAAAAGAGAGAGAGAGGTGGAATAGAGAGAGAGAGAGAGAGAGAGAGAGGTTGAATAGAGAGAGAGAGATAGAGAGAGAGGTGGAATAGAGAGAGGGAGAGAGGGGAGAGAGGTGGAAGAGTGAGAGATGGAGAGATGTGGAATTGAGAGAGAGAGAGGTGGAATGGAGAGAGAGAGGTGGAATGGAGAGAGAGAGAGAGAGAGAGAGATTAAGATGGGGATAGACAGAGAGAGTGAATATATAGAGAGGTGAAATAGAGAGAAAGAGGTGGAAAGAGAGAGAGAGGTGGAATAGAGAGAGAGAGAGAGAGAGAGAGAGAGAGAGGTTGAATAGAGGAGAGAGAGAGAGAGAGATGTGGAAA